>NC_134212.1:55767521-56397328 GCF_965140235.1 Caretta caretta | reverse complement strand
CTTTGGTCTGGCTAGTTCAAAGCCAGCTCAGGTATGTCTGCCAATTGCAGTGCAGACGGACCCGTGGAGAGGACTTGCCAAAGGCACCTTGACAGCCCCTCTTCAGGGCAGAGCGTTACCTGGAGTCCTCTCTGGAGAGCTCCCTTGAGGCTCCATTTCTCCAGAACCCTCCCTCAGACATGCGTAGCCCCTGGCTGTGTCCTCAGGGCTGATTCTCATGGGCCAGATACCCCCAGAGGAGCTGTCTTGGCTAAAGCTTCCTCTGGCTGCTGTAGTAACCGCTGCACCTGGAGGGTTATAGAAGGGGAGCAGAAATGCATTGGGTGCTGCTCTCTCCAGATGGCTTCTGCACCGTGCAGTGACGGTGGCTTCCACACCTGATGGGGTCGCTGTGCCTGTCGGAAGAAGCCCTTGAAATGCCAGTGCCACAGATGCCCCCTGGGATGGGAAAATCCAGCCAGGTCCTCTGCACCCCTGGCATTGTCATCTGTCACGCTGAGCTGGCTGCTCCGCTGACAGACCCCAGCCTGTGCACATCAGAGAGCCTGGCAGAGGGACAGGAAGATCCTGTGGGAGAGCAAGGCGGGGGGGTATAAAGAAACTGGAGGAGAAACGGTGGATTGTGCGCTGGAGGGGCAGGGCCGGAAGGCCTGGGTATTCTGCTTGCTTAGTTGCGCTATCCCAGCTGGGCTCGTGGCAGGCGCATTGGGATGAGCTGCCGCTGAGCTGCCGATGCCTGTTCTGGGAGCAGGGGAGGGAGTTAGCAGGGTGCTAAGGGTTAACAGCAGCCCGTGGGAAGGGAGAGCAGGACCTGGGGCGAGGTTGGGACCCTGTAGCCCTATGGAATTGCGCCTCAAGTGAGGTACGCCAGGCAGCGGTGCCCTGCCTGTGGGTGCCCCAGCAGCGCTGCCTTTGGGCCTGGCTGTCTGTACAATGCCCCTAGTACTCCGGGCGTGTTACGTGGCCACCGTGGTAACTCGAGAGGTTCCTTACTAGTGCTTGTGCCTATTTTTAAAGGCTGTTGGTCATCGTTAGCGTCAGCAGCTGCCCACAATTGGAGCCAGCTCAGGGCAGGATCCGCCCAATGCTCTGGGGCCGGCAGAGCATCAAGCTGCCCTTCTCGAAGCGGGAACTGGTGCAGAAGGGTCAGTGCAAAGAGATCGTGGAGAACCACCAGCCCCTCCCCCCCCCAGGGCCTTGGAGCATGCTAGACGCTAACCATTAGGCCTTGTGCCCTCCGGGAAGCGTTAACCATTCTGCGGCTGCATACTGAGTAGGAGACCTGAGCCCCTGTCCCCTGCTCTGGTCACTAGTGCGCTACCCCAGGGACAGGGTTCTGCGAAGGTGGACCCTGATCCTGCATCTTTGTGCCCCCGACATCAGCAGGTGTTGTGAACGCACAAGGACTGCGGGCCTGAGCCCTCGTGCCTCCAAGAGGCTGGTGTGTAGTAGCACAGCCCTGAGCAGCGTTGGGCCCAGTGCCTGCTTGTCTGACTCTGTTCAGTCTCTCCAGTGTCCCGGCCTCTCCCTGGGAAAGGCACATGAGCCAAGCTGCCCACCTGTCCCTCCTGGGCGACCCTCTTAGATCCATCGCTGTAACTGGGCTCGCCTACCTCGGCAGCCACTGAGTTCTGAGTGATTGCCACTCCTGCCTTTAATGAGCCGTGTGGCTAATTTGTAATCCAAGCCCTGCTGCCCAGCGCTGTCTGGCAGCCAGCCCTGGATCCCAAGGGGCAGCCATCTGTAAATGCAGCTTGTGAATGAATCCTCTCTCTCTCTGTGTTTGTGAGCGTCACCGAGGTGCGGGCGGGTGTGGTTGGAGGACTGGACTGTGCATGTGAAAGGGACACACTGAGCCCTTTCCCTAGAGGAGCCTGGCTGGCTGAAACAGCCGGAGGTTCCTGCTTTGGGCAGGCGGCTGGAGTGCTGGGGCCTGGAGGTCCCATGGCAGTGGGAGAGCGACGCTCGGCCCGGAGGAGGCAGTGGGCAGCATGGGGTCAGAGGGAGAATGTGCTTGCGTGTGTTCCAGCTGCTGCCAGGAGATGCCCCTTGGTGCTTGGGAAACAGTCTAGACAGAGGTCGGGGAGCAACTGCTCAAAGGGGGCTGCACGAGATGGAGAGTTTCGCTCCCCACTCCAGTCTGCAGGGAGTGGAGGGGATTTGCCCCTGGAAATGAAGGGGGCCAGGAGGATCTGAGGAAAGAGACGGAAATGCTGGGGAGAGCACAAGCCCTGGCGTGTGGGTGTGTTGGGGGGAAAAGCCTGGGGAGAATGCTGCTGGGGTACCAGAGATTCCTGGGGGCTGGGAGCAGGAGGGTCCCCCTGCTGCTTGAGGGATCTGGATGGCAGTGGGGATCCGCGCCCCTCTGCTAGAACTCCCTTATTCGACACCACGGAGGCTAGACTAGACTCTGCTTTCCCTGGGCCCCCCGCGGCAGGGAAATCCAGCAGTGATGACTTGGCAGGCGGGGAATGGTGAGTGAGACCATGGAGTGGCTCTCAGGATAGCTGTGCAGGCTTCTTGCTGCAGCTGGGGAGATGCTGTGACCAGATACCGATTCAGGTGCTCTGGCCAGGCATCCCCACCCTGGGGGGTACAGCTGAGGACAGGTTCTCCCTGGCCTGTTCCTCGGCTGCTCAGTGAATTCAAGCTGATGTCATCCAGCCTATTCATTACAGTGCTTCCTTCTCCTAACACCCTTCAGGCGACGCACTGACCTGCATGGAGGGTGATCCTCTTAACGTAGCACTCCCCCTCCCTCCTGAGGGGCCGAGGGGTAGTGGGAATCAGCCAGAGCTCTGCATGGATCAAGCTGTCTTCCCTGAGTCTTGATCAGTGGGCCGTGTAAACCTCGGCTGGGAGTGTAGTGTCACTCTCCGAACTAGAGCACTCCAGTGCCGCTCAGTTGCTCTGGGAGACACTCCCTGTGGCTGCTGCCCTGAGTCTGTACATCTCCCCGAGGAAGTGCTGCTGGGGGAGTGTGTGGGTGGGGTGATCTAGTGGGGATCGAAGGTTGACTAACCCGGGCATTCTTCTCTCTCCTATAGGTATGCCATGGCACTCTCTAACAACCACATCTGCCCAGTCCACAACTGGTAAGGAGCCCTGGTGGGATGGGACCTTTGTTGGCTGGGAGGGGGTCCCCACCAACTGGCTGCAGACCCTGTCATGGCAGGTCCTTTTCTGAGCTGGGTGGAAAGGCCTGTGCTGGGACTGGACTCAAGGCCATAGGGCAGGTGTGCCGGGGTGTTTGGTGACCCAGTACCTCTCGCCATGGCCTACCTGCTGGGTGGAGCCCAGCGGGAGACAGGCCGGGGGGTTGGGCTGAGGTCAGTGACCCGACCCGCACACAGGCATTATGTCTCCGACCTAGTTCTGGCCAACGCTGGTCTTGCCCAGCAGATCAAAGGGAAAGCGGCTGCTGATCAGGTTCGACAGGTGATGGGGAAACTCCAGCTGCGCCCTGGTCCTCGTCATTTCATGTGGATCAGCTCCTGGTTACCAGAGCTGGCCCCAAATATCAGTGTAGCAGCCTGGTACGGGAGTAGTGCATTGGGGGGGTGCTAGGTCTGGAGGCTGGTGTCTTGTTGATTGCGGAGCCCAGTGTGTTCCCCTCCGTGGCATGTCTCCACAGAGGGCCTGTTCCCCACATCCAGAGCTGGATTGTCCTTTAGACCTGGCTCTGGGTCGCTAAGGTCCTCTCTTCATCAACACGCCCCACCCCAGGCCCTGACTCTGGGAGGTGGGGTAGGGAGAGGGGGGATTGGTGGATCGTTCACATGCTGGACAGAGACAGAATGTAGAGAAGCAAGAGCTCCTTGGGTTACAATCCGGACCAGTCTCACCAACTAAGCAGGGTCAGGTCCGGGCAGTACATGGATGGGAGACCTCCAGCAAAGGCCTATGTTCAGCAGCAAGTAGTCCTGGTGACTCAGGAGGTGGCCCTCTTTGGCTGTGGTATTAAAGCAATGCTCCAGCATGGCGCTAGGGGACGCTGTGTTGTAGGGTGTTATTTGGGGGGTCTTGGCCCACTACACTCCACCTCCCCCTGCCATTGCAATGAAACATGGCACACGTCACTTCCTCCCCTGACCTGCGGGATGGCGCCACCCCTTGCTGTGAAACAGCCGCCTGCTGTGGCTCATTGGCAGGGCAAGGCAAGCCTGGCATAGAGCTCATTAATTAAGGGCTCAGTCCTGCAAACCTTTCCGCCCTTCAGTAACCTGATTGGTTTCAGCGGGCCCTCTGGCTTCAAGGGAGCTGCCGATGTGAGTAAAGCCAGTCACGTGTGTTAGGAGCCTGCAGGATGAGCCTCAAGTGTTCAAAGCCCTTTAGGATCTGGCTGGATGACTGGTGCTATATAAAGCCCCCCACCAGAACATGGTCAATATGTGAGTAAGGCGGATCCAGTAAATAATGTAACCCTTGTTTGAAGAAGGTTTCCACTCAAACCCCCCAGAGCATGAAAAAGTCTGCAAATAAGCAGTTCAGAGAGTCATAGAGGGGTGTGAGTTTCCATGGAAAAGGTTGGAACTAGCTACTTTCCTCTGCTGAGGCTGAATGTACCCCTCCCCCAACTTTGCCTAAACCAAACCCACCTTGCAGCTTCTCCTGGTGGATCTTTGCAGAGGGTCAGCCTTTCTGGAAAGTTATGGCCAGATTGGACCAGGTGTCGGGGAGAGGTGGGGGTTAGAAAATTGACTCGCTTTTGGACATTTTTCTGGATCGTGTTTGGCTTGCCGGGTCTCCTAAAGAGCTCAGGCGTGGAAGCGGCGGGGTAGTGTATTCTGGCTGGTGTGTACAGCTCTCAGTGCAAGGGGGAAAAAAATATGCACTGCCATTTCCTGCAGAATATTTTATTTTGTCTTCAGACAAACGCATTTTTCTCCATTGGCTTCATAGCACAAACAGAATGCTGACGATGAGTAATGCTAAAGAGCTTGGTTTTAATGTTGAAAAAACAAACCCAAACCTATGCAGGAAAGAGACTGCTTAGCTCCCCATCTCTGAGGTTTCATGGCTGGAAACCGAGCCACATGGAAACGAGAAGGGTCTGAAAAAATGCCAGTTCTAATCTTTCCAAAGGGAAGTCCTCTTTCACTCTGTGATTACCAAACAGATTCAGTTGTGACTCACCAGCAAGGCAGAGATTGAGCTCTCTAGTACGCAGTGGAGTTCTGATAACCACCAGCTTTCGTTTTTGTTTATGCCTAGTAAAGGCAATACCTTCTATTAACTGCGAAACAGAGCATTAATTATGGAGCTGAGAAGGAGGCCTCCATCTGTAAGGCAGATGGAATTTTAGGCTGGGAGCCTGGATCCTAAGGGAACTGGGTGCCAGACACCCTGTGGTTCTGTTGAAATCCCAGCCGTAATGGTCTACTGCCCTCTATTGGGGAGAATCTAAACTGCTTAGCTGTGTGGCATAGGCCTCCAGCTCACATGCCTGGGGCCTGTGTTTCTGGAGCTGGAAAACATGGGTTCGAGGCCCACTGTGCCTACAGAGTCCTGAGCGGGCGGTGTCGATGCTGCTGGGGTTTGCGGAGCTGCGGCTGTGGTACACGTGTGTGTGAATGCTGGGTGTACGCCCTTATGGGAGGGTGCTTCCCTGTCTGCTAGGGAAGGGCTGGGGGTGGGTGCCCAGAGGGAGCGGGTTGTGCCGTGGATGAGGGGAGTGACTGAAAGTGTTACAGCGGAAATTGATCAAAGTGACCGGAGTTCAGATGTTTGTAGGGGTCTGTCCCTGTCCCAGCTTCCTCCCCCCCCCGACCCCCCAAGTCTGGAAGAGAGCTCGGGGGCATGGTCCTGCCTCCAGCTGGAGCCCATCATGCGGCCTGGCCTGAGGGACAGCCCCATGCGTCCAAGCTGTTTCCATGCCAGGAGCCCTAGGGTGGCTGGGATCTGCAGATAAATATCTGCCCCGCTCAGCACCCGCTGGGCTGAGGGGGAAGCGGTGCCTCCCTGGGATGGCTGGCAGGCGGAGAGGGAACCGTTAGCTGAGTAAGCAACTGACCAAGGCCCTCTGCCACCTCGCCAGTTCCTGCATTCCTGGCCCATCTCCCAGGGTGCTGCTGCTGCATTCCCTGGCCAAGCTCGGAGCAGCTCACACATCACTTTTGTCTGACAGGAAGGGAGGAGGCCTGACCCTGCAGCCCTCTGGGACCCCTTGCCCCAATCCAGCCTTAGCCCTGCAGCTCTGAGGGGCAGCTGCCTGGCCCTGGCGGGTCAGGAGTACTGGCCAGCCTCTGGGAGTCCTGCTGTGACAGGCACTCTGCTAAGCCACTCCAGCTCCAGAGGGGCTATTTGCAGAAAGGAGGGCCTGCGGGAGTAGCTGGGGCTCTCTGCTCTGGAGCCTTGTTTCAGGCCATCTGCAGGCAGAGCTGTGCGAATCAATGGGAATGAACTGCCCTTTGCCCAGCTGGATTTGGCAAGCCTGTGCTTTGGGCCTACCCGCTGGGTGGCAGGGCCCTGGGAGTGAGCACGGGACAGGCTGTGGAGAGGACAAAGGCCCACTCTGAGCCGGACAGAGCCAGGAGCCAACCCCCCCAGGACCGGATCCTGCCTGGTCTTCCAACCTAAGCAGGGTCCAGCCTGTTTGGTACCTGGTTGGGAGACCTGCAGGACCGGCTCTGGTGATGCAGGAATTGCTGCTGTTTCCTGAGTCAGTACAGAACCAGTGTCCAAACATGGTACTAGGGGCACTTTCAGCTGTGACCTAGAACCCAGCCGCTCGTCCCTTGTGGACACGAACCCTCCCTTTCCCCCTGCCCCTTTTCTGGAGAAATTGGGGTCTCGGCTTTGGTAGCTGTGTTCTGTCAATCACCTGCGTGGTCACTTGGCCACGGTGGCTTTCTCCGCTTTCCATCCTCAATGGCTGTGCAGCATTGCTGTGTGCTGCTGAACAGCTCTTGGACCCTGGCCCAGAGGTGGCTGCGTTACAGGGCTGGCTGCAGCAGCTCCTCATGGGTTTGTTGTGGGTGCTTTGGGAGTCCAGCCTGAAGGACGCTATAGAACTCTGTCATGATCATTTAGCATGGGAGCCGGATGGGCAGTCCCCTGCCACAGATGGGGAGCAGCAGCCTGGGGTGGGGAGGGGGGTGGTTCCGCTGGGCCCTGGGGGGTCTGCGAGCAGCCTAAGCAGTGCTACTTCCCTCTTGAGATAGGGAGGAGATGTTTCGCCCCGTGCTGTCAGAAGATGAGGGGAGGGGGCTTTGGGGCAGGTTCCCAGAGCTCTGGGCTGCCAGGAGCTTAGCTGGAGGGGGCTCCGTCCCTTTGCAGCAAGCACGGGAGGATGGCAGTTTATGCAGGGAATTCCTACCCCTCCGGTTCCCCACCCCCCACTCCACTGGAGCCCTCCCCATCACCCTGTCTGGAGGCCTATCCAAGCTTTGAGCTTCCTGAAAATTGATGGAGCTCCCTGGGGTAACGCTTCTGCCCATACCCCCACCGCCCCCACAGACCTGCCCTTTCCACCCTGAGTAGCCCAGTCTATCCCCATCCCACCCCAGACAAATGGATTCCTGCTCTGTCCCCCACACCTTCCCTCCCTTCCCCACCTCTCCTGCTTTGCCTGGAGGAATGAGCCAAGGGTCATAAGTCAGGATGGTCCGGAGTCCTACTCCCAGCTCTTCCACCAACTCCCTGGGTGACCTTGAGCAAGGCATGTCCCTGCTCTGTGACTCAGTTTCTCCATCTGTGCAATGGGGATAATAGCACTCTCTTACTGCCAGGGGTGTTGGGAGGGTGAATAATGTCTGTAAAATGCATTGATCATACAAAGGGCTGTGTAAGTGTGGAATGTTGTTAGAGGTGTGACTGTCTCTCCCTGCATCCCTTGTTGGTGAGACACACGAATGGCTCCCCTGCAGCCATCTCTGGGCTGGAACATGTTTCCCTGGGGATGCCAGTCCCTCATCGCTCCCTTCTGCACACAACCCTTTATCCGGCACTGCCAGCACTGGGGGATGGGAAGATAACTTGGTGAAGGGGTATGGGCAGAAAAGGGCAGAGTTAAGGTTAACACGGATGGGCTGTGGTGTCCGTAGTCCTGGTAATGGTGGGGGATGTGGGAGGATAGGGTATGTGCTGTTAGGTGAGTTAACTTTCCATTTCCTTGTGTGTGTGTGTGTGCATATACACATAGCAACCTGAACTGCTTCCCAACAAGATTTGTGTCAATATAAGCAGTGATTATTCATCTGAAGCCTTCTCTGGGTGGAGCATGAGAGCTGTTTCATAGTGAACAGTGACAGTTTTAGGACAGGAAGTGAAGAATGCCACCACGTCCAGCTGAACAATCCAGGGAGAACAGAAGCAGCAAGATGTAACCGCTCCAGGTGGCATTTGGCCAAGTGTGTGGGGTTAATGCCCCAACTTGCCTGGATGCTGCCTAAGCTCTTTACTGTGGACACTGCCTCCTCTAGCAGGGCAGTGCCTCCTTGACATGGGGGCACAACTGACTCCAAGGGAAGAGACCCCGTACTGCCTAGCCTTCCTGAAGCTCTGGAAGGTCTCTCCTCCTTGGACTGGCCTGGCCAGCTCTCCTCCGTCTCTAGGGCCTGCTGTGAGGGCTCAGTGTTGGTGACTGGCTTGGGGAGAGCTGTCTGACGAGAGATGGCAGAGGAGCTGGGTCCCTGACGGGGACAGGGCAGCACAGGAGCCCAGGGCCTGGCCAGATCAGCTTGGATTTGGCTCAGGGGACCAGGGGCCTTCTTTGCTCCATGTGTTGTTCCACCTGTCAAGGCACTGGGGCAAAAGGATTGTTAACAGGTTCTTCAGGACCCACTGGCCTGGCCTCTGCATCTGCTGCTGCCGGTTCTTGGCTGGTTTGTCAGCAAAACCTGTCGTGGTGGCAGAATTAGGGGCGGGCTGGTTCCTTTGCCACCTGGGGGCAATTGTCCCTTCTGCCCTGGAGCCAGCAGGTTCCTGCGCTTGAAGGGCAGCCCTGTGGAGGAGCAGAGTCCCTGGTAGAGCTCCATCCACCAGAGCTGTCTGCAGGACATCCCACCTGCCCTCTGGGGACAGCCTGGCCTCTGCCTCCCCCCCACCCCCCACCCTTTCCCCCCAGAGTCCTAGCAGGGTTGGGAGAGCGGCCTGGATATATACCCGCCAAGGAGCCCAGGCTGCAAGCGACCCTGCTTAGGCCCCTCTGGGCTCCACCGCTGCCGGGGCCTGAGCGCTGTTACTCAGGGCTCAGCTACCCATGGGGCTGCACTGGTTTCACGAAATGGGTATTAAAATTGATGTAAACCAGAGGTCCAAGCACAGTGACAGAGCTGGGCCCACACTGGGGCAGCAGCTGTTTCACTAAATCGCTGCAAAAACTGAGCATAGGCCAGGCCAGAGGTGTCTTGGTGCCAGAGGCTCCCAGGTGGCTGCTGTGTCACAGAGAGGATGGGGGCGGCTGCGCTGTAGCGGGGGAGGACGGGGGGTCGTGGGGCGGCCGCGCTGTAGCGGGGGGGGGGACGAGGGTCGTGGGGCGGTCGCGCTGTGGGGGGGGGGACGGGGGTCGTGGGGCGGCCGTGCTGTGGGGGGGGGGACGGGGGTCGTGGGGCGGCCACGCTGTGGGGGGGACGGGACGGGGGTCGTGGGGCGGCCGCGCTGTGGGGGGGGGGACGGGGGTCGTGGGGCGGCCGCGCTGTAGTGGAAGGGGACGGGGGTCGTGGGGCGGCCGCGCTGTAGCGGGGGGGGACGGGGGGTCGTGGGGCGGCCGCGCTGTAGCGGGAGGGGGAGGGGGATGGGGGTCGTGGGGCGGCCGCGCTGTGGCGGGGGACGACGACGGGGGTCGTGGGGCGGCCGCGCTGTAGCGGGGGGGGGGGGGACGGGGGTCGTGGGGCGGCCGCGCTGTAGCGGGGGGGGGGGGGACGGGGGTCGTGGGGCGGCCGCGCTGTGGCGGGAAGGGAACGGGGGTCGTGGGGCGGCCGCGCTGTAGCGGGGAGGGACGGGGGGTCGTGGGGCGGCCGCGCTGTAGCGGGGGGGGGAGGGGGAGGGGGACGGGGGTCGTGGGGCGGCCGCGCTGTAGCGGGGGGGGAGGGGGGTTGCCGGGTGTCTGCGTCGCTGTTGTGGGATGGGGTTCCTGGTGCTTTGCCATGCAGAATTTGGCAGCGTGGGAGGCTGTCTGAGTACCAGCTCATTCTGTGTGATGACATTCGGTCAGTTTTTACCTTGGGCAGCTCACAGGTCCCAGTGGCTGCCCTGCGCACACAGCCTCTCCTGTGCATCTGCCACACGCTCAGAGGGGGCAGGGAGGAGGCACTGGGGCCAGGAGATCCCTGGGAGTCAACACTAGCCGTTAAGGAGGACTTGGAGAAACCATCACCTCTGCCAATGGAAACTCAGCAGCCACACGAGAGAGCAGCCAGAGCCAACCCCGCGAGTCTGACTGGCTTCACACACAGCAGCAGGGATCTGAACCCTGCCATGCACGGCTCTCCTAGAGGCAGCGCTGGCAGAGATAGCTTTCTCCACTGGCTGCTGCACGGAGACCCAGGACCAGCGCGGCTACAGCTCCGCTGCACACACACAGACCTGTCTGCCTGGAACAACTGGGAAGGGCCTCAGCTGGTCAAATGGGAAGAGGTGTGGGCCATCTTCCTTCCTTCCTCGCCCCACTGCTTCTGCAAGCCCCCCGGGGCGCACGTGTGCCCTGCCACAAGAAGACAGGACCCACAGAAAAGCAGCTCATCCATGGAGGGGTGTGTGCGTGCTCGTCTGCTCTAGCATTCGAGAGCTGTATAGGCTCTCCCACTGGACAGCCGTTCCTCTGCCCACCTGGGACCATGTCTAGGGTGAGAGGGCAGCATCTGGGGGCCCATTTGAGGCGATCAGGTGGTTCCAAGTTCCCCTGGAGGGTCTGTAATGATGCACAGGACTCGGAGCTGCGGCCATCACTGTTCACAGGCATTCCTGGGGCTGGGGCTGGCTGAGAAGTGGCAGCTGTCTGATTTCAGGGAGGCTACTCGTCGATGACGGGGGGTGGGGGACTGGGACTGGACTTGCTACCCATGAGGTCCCTTCCCGTCCCGTGTTCAGGGGGTTTTCTGGCTCTGCATATTGACCTGGCTCTTCTGGTCCCTCCCTGACAGCGACTGCTGATTGGCTGGAAGTTAGGGGGCGCAGGGTTCCAAAGCTATACATCCTACCCTGGGTTTGGCCTGGCGGCTTGGCTTGTGTCCCTCTGATCGTGTACGGCTCTCTCAGCGATTTTTATGGCTGTTATCCCGGCCTTTCTTTTCTCTGCAATGCAGAACTTGGCTCAGGACTTGCCCTTGGCCCTCCCTTCCTGTCCTGGCCTCTTGCTCTGGTTTCCATCGAGGGGCAATAGACCCACTAGTTCCAAAGAGCCATGTGTGACTCCTCCCTGCCTGCACAGAGAGGCTGTAGCTGTAAATCCTCTTAGTGAGGGTCGCCTCTGTCCACAGGCATGTGGGGATGGGCCACAAGATGGACTCATCTCCCCAGGTGTGAACCGCGGGCCATTCCCACGTAGTGAGCAGCCAGCTGCCGAAGGGGCTGTATGTATACGCACAGCTAGGAGCCCTGGGGAGAGGTCCCATCAGGCCTCTGGCTTTATCTTCAGCCCACCTGCCTGGCTCTTCGGGGCTCCTTGGGGAGCGTGCTGTGAAACGAGGATCCCCGCATGTTTGCCCTTGCTGCTCCACACTGACACGTGGCTTTAGTGAGCAGATGGGAGCGTTGCTGTGTCTCTGGTTTTGTTTGATGGGGAGGAAGGAGTTACGCCCCCTTTCCCAGACTGCTTGGGCACAGTTAATGGCAGCCCATCTCCATCTGCTCTTGGGAGATGGGGACTAAACTGCTGCAGGAAACCCATCCTGCTCCCTGGCTCCAGGCCCTGGGGTGGTTTGGCTGGAGCTGTCCAAATGGGCATTGCCCCATGAGCCACTTCCTGGCACAGGACTGTGGACTCAGCTGGGCAAATCTGATTGGATAAAAGGAGAGCTGATCTGAACGTCAGCCCAAGACTCGAACTGCCCTGCAGCTTCTTCCGGGACACAGACTGAGCCTGTCCCGAGGATGGATTCGGGTTCATTTGTAACTCTCTGGGGGCTTCTAAGCTTCCAGGGTCCTGCTGGAAGCAGAGGGGTTCAACCCCTGCCAGCGAGCCATGTCCTGCCTGTGGCATCTCCTCAGGGAGCCTGACAGCTCAGCTTGGTGGGTCCAAGAGTTTCTGATTGTTTGGAGCAGCATCCAGACGCCATGTGAGCTGAACCTCAGCGCTCCCTTGAGTTGTGCTTGATGCTATCTGTATTGATCCTGGGGAAACTGCAGAGGGGTCAGGTTGGGGGGAGGGAGGACTCCGCCCCCAACCCCAGAGTAGCTAGAAGAGTTTTGCTAAAACGATTTGCAGCAAAATCATTAGCAGCGCTGCTGTGTCACTGGTAAGCTTCTGTGCGGGCGTCCCGTTGAGCCAGCCGAGGTCAGGCCCCAGTTCTGGGCTGTGTTAGCTTGGCTGCAGACGCAGGCAGACGGCACTGTATGGGGTCACGTTGGGCTGATTTTCTCTGCAACCAGCAGGGCTGGGAAACTTATTTTAATGAAGGCTTAAAATCTGCAGAAAGTGGTGGGCTCAGCAAGTCTGGTGCCCGACACATATTGATCCCTTATCTAATGTGTCTTGTTCCCTTCTCCTCAGGAATTATAACCAGTCCTGTGGGCTGGATGGCCCCATTTCGTGCTGCACTCTGGATCACATTCCTCTGGTCAGGTAAGAGCAAAAATACCCCCAAATGGCACAGCAATCCAGTAGCTGCTGAACCGGTCCAGTGCACATGTGTGGGCGGTTCCTGGAACTGTGGGGGTGAGGGGCAGGTTGTTCCTGGAACTGCAAGGAGCTGCACTCCTGTGGCTGTCAGCAAGACCTGTGGCTTGCAGCGTCTTGCTGACAACTTTCCCTCTTGCCCAAGGGGGCGGATCTCAGCTGCCTAATTGTGGCCGTGAGTGCCACGTGCTCGTTAGCAAAGAGGTCGCCCTGTGGCTGTGTCTCAGTTAGCAGCAGCTGGGTGATTCCAGTGCTGAGTGGGGGTGATGGTCAGGTCTCCGAGGCAGCTGGTTGGCAAACCCTGCAGCTGGCAGGACCTGCAAGTCCAGGCTAGATTCCTGCCAGTCATTAACAGGAGCCTTCTCGAGGAGCCAGAGGGGAAACAGCTCCAGGACAGGTTGCAGGGTGGGGTTAGGATGAGGTCTGGAGGCATCTCCCTGGCTGTGGAGCTTGTGGCATAGGGAAGCCTGGTGCTCCATCCCCCCACCCCAGTGGTCTGCTGTCCCTCCACAAACTCCACCCCTGCGGGGTTGTGTGTGTGTGTGTGGTGACTGGTTTGTGTGGAGCTGGTCTCTGAGGGGAAGGGTGGTGTGTGTGTGGTGTTTGTGTAGTGGTGTGTGTGTGTGTGTGGTTGATGTGCTCTGTGCAGAGGTTTGTGGCTGGGGGGTGGCGTGCACACCTGGGGATGGAGGGGGTGCTGGATGCATGGAGCGGTGGTCTCTGGGAAGGAGTCTTGGGGCATTTCTGTAGTGGCTGGGAGCGTCTGCAGAAAAGACCCCCTAAGCATGTGTTTGTGGCATGCTGGCTGTGAGCAGTGTGTGTGTGTTTGTGGCTTGGGGGTGCGTGAGCAGTGTGTGTGTGTTTGTGGCACGCTGGGTGTGAGCAGTGTATGTGGGGCATGGGTGTGAGCAGTGTGTGTGTTTGTGGCATGCTTGGTGTGAGCAGTGTGTGTGTGAGCGGTGTGTGTGTGTGTGGCACGCGGGGTGTGAGTGGTGTGTGGGGCATGGGTGTGAGCAGTGTGTGTTTGTGACATGGTCGGTGTGAGCAGTGTGTGTGTGTGTGTGTTTGTGACACACTGGATGTGTGAGTAGTGTGTGTTTGTGGACTGTGTCTGTGAGCTCTGTGGGGGGGGCACGGGGTGTGAGCGCGGTGTGTGTGGGGCACGCGGGGCGTGCGCGGTGTGTGTGGGGGCACGCGGGGCGTGCGCGGTGTGTGTGGGGGCACGCGGGGCGTGCGCGGTGTGTGTGGGGGCACGCGGGGTGTGGGGGGGGGCACGCGGGGTGTGCGCGGTGTGGGGGGGCACGCGGGGTGTGCGCGGTGTGTGGGGGGCACGCGGGGTGTGCGCGCGGCTGGGATGGGAGGCCAGCAGCAGTGCCTGTGGCAGAGGAGGAGGGGCCGGGGCCGGCTCGCATGAAGTAGAAGTGGGTGCTGCCGTTGGAATTTCCCCTTGGCTTCCTGTTTGTGAAGTGGGGGAAAGGTCAGGTGCGCTGGAGGCTCCAGCTTGCTCCCAGCTGGGGAGAGACCGCCTGGAGCCACACACACACCCGCCCTCCCGCCCCAGGGCCTCTGCTGGGCCAGGCTGTTGCCAAGGGAGTCGTCACACCAGCCCCCTCCAAGCCTCCCAGCTAGTCCTGATCTGGGGAGGGGAAGGAGAAGGGGGGAGGGGTGATTGGCCCAGGGAGGGAGGGGTCCCTGGCTTGTGTGCGTGTGGTGGCTAGCCTCAGGGGCCGTGTCTGAAGTGCTGGTTTGCCTACACCCACCTGGCCTGAAGTAAGACATTCCCGAGCCCTCCCCTTTGCCAGGCACAGCGCATGTGGCCGGTGCCCTGCTGTCCAGGGCAGCCCGTCTCCGCCCCATAGCACCTGGCCATGGCTCTGCAGAGCGTGAAGAGGCAAGGGGAGCAGCTGGTGCTGTATGCAGCATCCCTCGCCCTGTGCGGGGCTCTCTGAGGGGGCAGGTTATGACAGGGCACTCTCTGAGGGCATGGGTGGAGCAGGCAATGCCCCAGCAACCATGGCACTAAGGCATAGCGCCCACCCTCCCGCTTGGCAGCTCAGGGGTGCTGGCCAGGACAGCAGCTCCAAGGATCTCCAGTTTGCACAGACAGGATCCCAGCTAAGGGGTGGCACTTCCCCCCGTCCTCCTGTGGTACCCACACTGGGGTTGGGCCCCAGCCCTGGTCCTGTGGCCTGGAGGTGAGAGCTGCCTACCGCTGCAGGTGGGCACCAAAGGAGTGAAGAGCCTCCTGCGTCCACCAAGCATCCCCCTGCGAGTCCAGCCCATCAGGGACCTGGCTGCAGCATGATGGCCGTGCAGTGTGGGGGTGTGCCAGCTGTGAGCAGCCCATCCCACTCCAGCTCCAGCGCTTCCTGATGAGACCCTGTCCTGTGCGCCCTCAGCACCACATCTAGGCAGCCTGGAGCGCCACACAGGGGGAGGGGATGGCAAATGGCCACGGATCAGCCAGGGGGGAATGGAGGGAGCAAGTGGGGCAGCAAGGCCAAGACTGGGAGGGCAGCTGCCCCAGCTATTGGCAGCACTGCCAGCAGGCCTGATTCCCCTGGGCTAGTGGCCCACCCAAGGCCCAGTGCCATGTGGCGTCTCTAACAGGCCCTGTCTGCTCTCCCCAGCAAGTGTGGCACCTTCCCTCCGGAGAGCTGCTTCTTCAGCCTGATCTGCAGCCTGGGCTCGTTCATGGGTAAGTCCGGGCTGCTTGGGGATGGGGACGCAGAGCTGCAGAAGCTCAGCCGTCTGGGGCAGGGCTGCCCTTCCCATACACAGGCCACCAGTTCTCCGTGACCTGTTGCAGCTGATGGGGGAGGGTGCAGGGCCGGGGGGGGCGGGGGCCACAGGCTCCTGGCAGCTGCTTGCTTTGCTGGTGCCTAAGGCTGAGCTGACCCAGATGCACCCGCTGCAGAGCCCAAGCCGAGGGGCTGAGGAGGGCATGGCCCAGTGGGGTCAGCACTGAGCTCAGACATGGGATTCAGCCCGATGGGAGGGCAGGGGTGAGCGCCGGGGCAGAGGCTGATGCAATCTGCATGGAGAGGGGGCGGCTAGGGGCAGCGTGCAGGGCACAGATGTCCATGTAGGGAGGAGTGGGGGTTCGTAGGTGTCTGTTTGCATATAAAGCGAACCAGACCCAGGTGCCCTGCTTGCGAGAGCTTCCCACTGTAGGGGGCTCGTGCAGGAGGGCGGGCAGCATGGCTACTCCCCAGCCTGTCCTGGCCCTAGAAACGTACCCCCCAGGGATGTGCAAGGACCCTGTTGCTCCGGGGAAGTCGGGGGGGGGTGTGTGGATTTCTGGTCCTTGACCCCTTGCTGCTGAGTTCTGTGGTTTAGTTCTCTGTGTCGAACTCCATGTCAAATAACTACTGCAACCTGGCATCAGTGTCAAAACCCCCGGCCCACTGCAGCCTGTTAGAGCCCCAGCAGCTTGCTGTGCGACTGGTGCCTCCCACAGCCTGGCCCTAGGAGAGCCGTGCATGGCAGGATTCAGTTCCCCGCAGCTGTGTGTGAAGTTTTAAGTGTCAGATCTGGCCGGAAGCATTGAAAACTCTTCAGCACAGGGCCTTTGGGTCTGCATGGTACCCATGGGGAACATTTAATCTAAAATCTTTGCTCTCCTCGCCTTCCCGGCTTTCAGCACTAGGAGCAGGAGCAGATTGCCCTGTAGTATGTGTTGGGAGGGCTGACAGGGCCCCTGGTATCACCCCGAGACTGAAATTAACCAAATTTGGCCCTTGAGCTGGCTGGCTTAGCGTTTACTGTAGGCTTGGAAATAGCTGGGATTCATCTGTGCTGAGCAGGATTGGGTGAGCAGGTGCTGAGAGTCCCCATCTTGCTGTATGCATTAGCATTCCCAGATTGGACACTTGATACCCAGGTCCATGTCGGCCACCTGTCTCTGGTGGGAATCTAGAGCCTAGAAACCAGGGGTTGATCTTGTGTGAAGAAGACTCACCCTGATGTTTGCAAACCTGCTGCCCTCCAGCGAGAACCACTGAGGGCTGCTCCTGGACCCCAGGGGTGTAACAGAAGGAGCATCTGTGTCATCATCTCCAGGTGGTAGCTGTTGCTGGCCTTGGGTCTGCTTGGCCTCTCCAAGACGGAGGGGTGGGCGAAGTGCTCCTTGTTCTCCTGCCCCTCAGGCAGGCTCAGGTGGGGCAGAGATGGCTCTGGGAGGTGAGACATTGCAGCTGGTGGGCATGTGTCTGATGGGATGCCTTGTCTCCATCTCCCAGTGATGCTTGTTGGCCTGCTGAGATACGCCCACGTCATCGAGTGTTGTGGGCCGTCCCTTCTCAACACCCTGGGGCTGGCGGCAGGCTGGATCTGCGCCGCTGGCCTCACCATGGTTGGCAACTTTCAGGTAAGACGACTCCTCTGGAGGGGGGGAACAGATGGGGGCCGAAGCGCGCTCTCTCCCAGCGCTTGTGTTTGGTGTTTCCAGTATCACAGGGGAGTATTTAGAATCAACCCCCCATTTTCATTAATTTTTTTTACTTCATCAAGTAAATTTCCTTTCCTCTTAAGCTCTGGAATTCGCCTTCGTTTGCTCACCCCTAACGGGCCCAGACTAAGCTGCCAGTCTGTTTAACTCTTATCTTGTAAAGTAAATATTTGTGGATAACATTGCCCAGCAATCTCTGATCTTGTCACCAAAACCCATCTAGGGAAGCCTGAAGCCCGCCTGCCAGCCAGGGGCTGCAGCAGGAGCTAGCTCAGGCAGTTGTTCTGCATTTTCAAGTTTTGGTCTGCATATTGCAGTGACATGCTGGCTTAGCGTTTACTGTAGGCTTGGAAATAGCTGGGATTCATCTGTGCTGAGCAGGATTGGGTGAGCAGGTGCTGAGAGTCCCCATCTTGCTGTATGCATTAGCATTCCCAGATTGGACACTTGATACCCAGGTCCATGTCGGCCACCTGTCTCTGGTGGGAATCTAGAGCCTAGAAACCAGGGGTTGATCTTGTGTGAAGAAGACTCACCCTGATGTTTGCAAACCTGCTGCCCTCCAGCGAGAACCACTGAGGGCTGCTCCTGGACCCCAGGGGTGTGCCTGTAGGTGCAGGTTTGTAAAATTTATGATTGGTCCCAGGAGTCTTGGGGCAAAGGGGAAGAGACCCTGATACTCCAGGGTCAGGGGGGTGGATCCCCCCAGGTAGGCAGGCATGACAGCAGGGCAGCTGGGCCAAAGTTGAATGGTGCTGGGGCCCTGTGCGCACGGGTGCTGGAACAATTTGTATAGTGGGGGTGCTGAGAGCCATTGAACCAAACTTTAAACCAGGGGTGGGCAATAATTTTTGCGGGGAGGCCACTCCCTGAATTTTGGTAAGTTATCCCGGGCCGCACATTTCTACTATATTAATGGAGAGGTATGTGGGCTCTGGGAGGTGGTTTGGTGCAGGAGGGGGCTCCGGGCTGGGGTAGGGGATTGAGGTGCAGGATCTAGGTGGAGTTTGGGTGCAGGAGGGAGCTCTGGGCTGGTGCAGAGTGTTGGGGTTCAAGAGAGGGTGAGGGGTGTGGGCTCTGGGAGGGGGTTTGGTGCAGGTGCAGGGAGTTTGGTGCATGTTTCTGCATACCCCTTGAGGGGAGGAGAGCAGCCGGTCTCCATGCGCTGCCCACACCCACAAGCACCACCCCGCAGCTCCCATTGGCCGAAAACCGGCCAATGGGAACTGTGAGGATGGTGCTGGGGATGGGGGCAGCATGTGGAGCCACCTCCCGCCCCCTGCCAGGGGCCGCAGAGACATGGCAGCAGCAGCTGGCTGCTTCTGGGAGTGGTGTGGGGCCACAAGAGGCAGGGAGCCTGTCTGAGCACCCCACTGCACCGTGAGCTGTATTTTTCCCACCCCTGCTGTAAACCCTGTATATGATGGAAAGCACTTCAAGCCAGGGGCTGCGATCTCCACCCAGCACTTCTAGTTCCAGCCCTTATACCGGTGTGCCAGGTCGCAGTGCTAGTCAAATCTGGGGCAGCCGGGCAGGTCACATGGGCCCCTTCCTTAGCAAAATCCTGGTTGCACCCCTGGCTCCAACATTGGTGGGGCTGGGCCCGCTTTCCAGAACAGTGGTGGGGCCTGAGCCCCACTGCTCCATGTCTCAGCAGAGATATTCTGGGGGGCGCAAGGCCAGAGCAGCCCCTGGATTGCTTTGCACTAGGGATGTTCGCACAGCCACAGTCCAAGGTTCCTTCCCTTTGGATTGTGTCACTAACACAATATTTGATGCCCCTGTGCCCTGGACTCTGGGGCTTTTCCATCAGACACGGGGCAGATAAGATGACCTGGATGAGTGGACGCTGTCACCAGGTCCATTCCAGCTGTCAGGTTAGCGGGCACTACCCCACTGTGCTCATCAGCTTCCCCCAGCTTGATGGGCTTGTGCAATCCGGCATTGGAGGGCAGACACCTCGCAGAGAAACTGCTTCCCTGTAGTGCTCTCTGGAGTTGAAAGCTAGCGGAGGGAAAGAGGCACAGGCAGGAAAGAGAAGGCCTCTCTTCAACTGATGGCTCTTCCAGACATCAAGAGCTGCAGAGGGGAAGGCTCTTGCACTGGGCAGAGGAGGCTGGCCAGTGCCAGATGAGTAGGGCAGGAGTTCTGTGAGGTTGGCTAGGAAGGGCTTTAAAGGGCAGGACCCTGAAATGCCTGGGAAGCCAGGGGTGGGGTCTTGGAATTTGCTCCGCTCTGCATGCGCAAGAAGGCGAGTGGCAGGAGGGTGCCACACGTGTGGGAGTCTGGTGAGCTGGGACTCATGAGAGTTGGTGCCATAAGGCAGCCCAGAGCGTGGCTGCAAGGAAACCAAGACTGCAGAGCAGTTGGCAGCACAGGGAGAAACACCTGGCAAAGCAGTCTGCTCCCTGAGGGCCTGATCTTGTGAGGAGCTGAGCCAACGGGAGTCGAGAGCGCTCAGCACCTGTCTAGGAAATGGCTCTGAATTGTGACTTGGATTGTAGGTGCATGGCTTGGGTGTGATGGGATCTTCGGGAGTTCCAGGCAACAGGGGCAGACTCATCAAAATCAGCCTGGGGATCTAGTGCCAGCCAATGTCCTGGATCAGATACCAGGGCCTGGTGGCGGGGAGGGAAGGCTGCGGAGGCAACGTGTCCAACTCTTGGAGTGAGCAACACCTTCCTCGTCTCAACTGAATCCAGCCATGGGCTGGCCAGCTTCGGCCCACTCTGTGGGGAGCCCTATCCCCTGGGCTGAACTATGGAGAGCTTTAGCTGGGGGCAAGGAATTACCCCCCACCCCAAAACCAAATGACCCAATGCCAGGGTTCCCAGTCTGAGGAGGACAGGGGGAGGAGGTTAATGCACTGTCAGCGGAGTAAAGGTGGTCTAGCCCTGGGGAATGAGCCACTGGATTTGGAGTCAGAGGACCAAGGTTCAGTTCCCTGCTCTACCACAGACTCTGTGAACGACTTGGGGCAAGTCACTTAGCTTCAGTGTGCCTCAGTATCTCCATCTGTAATGTGGTGGTAATGGCACTGCCCTGTCTCCTGGGCAGCTGTCAGGTTGGATGAATGACTGTGAGGTGCCCAGATCCCCAGGGCTGTATAGAACCTAGCTTGGCTCCCATGGTGGGAGCTGGGATCCTACCCCGAGCTTCAGTTCCCTGCTGGATGTGACTAGTGCTCCTGGGTTTGTGCGTGGAGAGGGTGCCGAACCTCTGGGCAAAACAGATGACTCACAGATGTCTGTTCTCCCAGCGCCTGCCAAGGGTGGATGTTTTCTCCTCCCGAAGCAATGCCAGGAAACGTGTCTGGGCAGACGCTGCTTTCTAGTGCAGTCTGCTTTTCTCTGCCCATAATCAGGCCATCCTGGGGGCGGGGGATGTTTACCCACAGGCAGCAATAGGTATGCCTTGGCCACCCCCAAAACCTGCAAAAAGATCCAGGGATGCTGGGCTGGAACTAGGTTTCTGGGCACCCTCAGGTCTGCGATGGGCTGCTGGGCTGTTTGTAACCAGTCGCCTGCCCAGAGCACCTGGCTTCTCTCCTTTCCCTTGTGTGATAGGTTCTGGCTTCACTGCCCAGGATGCTGCAGTGGATGTTGTATTCCGAGGACACAGCTCAGCTGGCTGCACTGCCCCGACCCCGGCCCCAGCCTTGCTCTAACTTACTCCTTGCATCAAGCCAGCCAGCCACATTGTACTGGTTTCAGAGTAACAGCCGTGTTAGTCTGTATTCGCAAAAAGAAAAGGAGTACTTGTGGCACCTTAGAGACTAACAAATAAATTGGTTAGTCTCTAAGGTGCCACATTGTACTGTGTGTCTGAGCCTGCTGGGCCAGCCAGAGCCAGCCTGGTAACAGATGGGAACATGCAGAGGCATGGAGCCCCCTGCCTGCGGGAATGCTGCTCTGCCACGCCAGAGACTAACCCACTGAACCCGTGTAAACATGGATTCCCTTCCCGCACAGAGGACAGTACTTAGCCAGACCTGTTCCACGTCCCCCTGCTGAATCCATTGTCAGTCTGGACTCAGCTGCAAGCGCTCTCCGGGGAATCCTCAGACCTGAACGTGGGGACCCAGACAGCTCTGCCTACGTGTGAGACCTGCTCCCAGGTAGAGGGAGAGCTCTGCTTCCCGCTCCTACTCCTTGTGGTGGTTTAGACCTCAAACCTCATGTTAGAGTCTGGAGGAGAATGTGTCTGAAACCAGGTGCTGGACACCCGCTAGGTTCTAATTATGCAGCTGCTCATATGGTGGCTCTGGGATCCTGACTCTCCAGTTAGAAAGTATGCGTGCGAGTGATATCTGATGCAGGGCGCCCCAAGCCAGAGAAGGGTGTGTGTGAGAGACGGACATCTGACTGGGGCTAGAACCCAAACTCCAGGGTTAGAAAGAGGAAGGCCAGAGTGCTGTGAACTGTAGCGTCTGGGCGACGGAGCGGAGTGGGACTCTGTGTGCCCTGATCTGGTTGTTTCTGTCTCCCAGGTGGACTATGCCAAGGTGCTGCATTACATTGGCGCAGGTGTGGCGTTTCCGACCAGCATGCTCTTTGTGTTCCTGCAGTCACTTCTGACTTACCGCATGGCGAAAACCAGGGGCCACTACTGGACCGCCCACTTGCGCAGCATCCTCTCCACTCTGGCCTTCATCACCCTTGTCTTCAGTATCCTTTCCCCGCAATAGCGTGTGGGTAAGAAACGTGCAGCTGGGGTGTGCGAAAACGAATTGCCAGTGTTGGCAGTGCTGCGGGCTGGGCAACAAATCCGATGGCTCAGACCGTACTGAGGGAAAGTTGTCACTCGCTTCTGCATGGCTTGGAGCAGCCCCGCTGGACTTAGCACCGTGTCTATTATGCAGACACCATCCTCCAAATGCCGTACAGCCTTTAGTCCAATTGCAAAGAGAAATAATAGCAGCAGGGGGCCTGGGCAAGGGAGAGGGGCCCTTGGCTGCTGAGATTAGAAATGGGATGGAGAGTCGAGGCGGGGCAGTGATCTGGGGAGGGTGCTCCAGACAGTTGCAGAGAAGGCTCTCCTGACTAAGGTGAGGTGGAGTGAAGGAGAGGGGGGCTGGTGCTCGCTGCTTGGAGGAGGTGTGGAGGGAAGACAGAAGTCGGTGGTCCATGCACTAGGTTTTACTAGCTGAAGGCAGACTTGAGCCTGGGTGTGGAATAGTGCTCGCCCCTTGGGCAGCAGCATTTGGTGGCTTGTTTCAGCGCTCCTGGAAAGTGCATTCCTTGCCATGGGGTCCCCCTGGCCCTGCTGCTGGTGGTTTGTAGCTTTCAAGCAAACAGCTTTCTTAGCCCTCTTGAGTTCCAATCTAGCTGGTAGCAGGGGCAAGCATCTAAGGGGCTGGATTTAGGCTCCAGGTTCCTTGTAAGTGTAGGTTCAAATCTTGCCACTGTCAACCTTTTTTCCATCAGACAGTAAGCTCTCGGGGGCAGGGAGAGTCTTTGGATTCTGTGTTTGTACAGCGCCTAGCACGGGGGGGGTCCTGGATCCTGCGGATCCTAGGTGCTGCTGTAACACAAATAACAGGCGGCTGCAATGTTTTGAGCCCTCAACCCTGGATAAGTCAGCCGGCTGCAATGTTATTTACTGACCATCCAGATTTAAAAGAGGGAGCTGAGCAGAGCTATAAATGCATTCTGTGCAAACACAGAAGCAAACCCAGCAGAGTCGCCGTGCGGTGAGGGGAAAGGCGAGGTGGAGCTGGTTAAACTAAGGCCCTTCGTGGGCAGCTAAATTAGCAGGCGTTGGGGTTTATAAAGAGAGCAGCAGGAGGGGTGACTGGGGGAGAAGAAGGGAATATTGTGTTAGCCGAAAGAAAGGCTCCTAGTGTCTGGGCTGACACAGCAGAGGGTTATTTGGAGTGAGGTCACAGACAAAATAGGAACCAAGGTGCAGCTCGAGAGCCCTTGGGCAGGATGGCAAGGGAGCCCAGGAGACACCAGTGCAGATACAAGAGGTCAGAGGGGACTCTGATGATGCAGCCGTGCCGAGTAGGAGAAGAGTCGTATGGAAGCATGGGCCGGGTGCATGGTGGCAGTGGTTGTAATGGTTAGGCACCTTAGAGACTAACAAATTTATTTGAGCATAAGCTTTTGTGAGCTGCAGCTCACTTCATCAGTTGTAATGCGTTTCCTGACGCAGCACGCTGGGGACAGCCCTTGGCTGCAGAAGCTATTGTAGATGGGATGGGTGGGAAGGAGGCAGGCGTGAGCTGTGGGCATCTAGGATCCAGTGATCATCGTGTGGGGCTGGAAATGCAGAGGGGGCTCTGTACGAAGTGCAGGGATGCAGAATACTGAATGCTGGGGGCTGTGAAGTGGAGTGTTGGCTGGATAAGTGGGACGCATTCCCAATGCTCAGCAGGAGGTTGGGATCCCAGCCCCGCGTCAGTAAACTCCACAGCGGTGAAAGGGCAACGGAAACCAGAGTGGCTGAGCAGGGAGGTGCCAGGGATCGGAGAGACAGGCAGGAGTGTATGAGAACAGGATTGGAGCCAGTGGTATGGTGGCTGGCAGAGAGGAGAGCAGCAAGTGGAGAAGCAGAGACATGGCAAGAGCAGTTGCAGAGGGCTCCCGGAGCACAGGCCCTGGTGCGAGTGACCTGGAGTCGTGACCTTCTGCTGGCTGATTGGCGAGTTCTGTGCCAATAGCTGTGTGGCCTCAGCGGACAAAAGGCATAAAACTACATGACTGAGGCTCGCAGCCCACAGCTGGACCGAGCTGTCCAGGTCCAATTCCCCTCTCAGCCTAGAGGTTGGTCCCTTAGGAGAAAAGTTGCAGTCCATGGGAGATATTCTGAGGGATGCTTGCGCTGGGGCTGGGAGGAACGCAAAGGAAATAACCAGCTAGATAAGAGGCTCACATGTCATAGAAGGAACTGAGGGAGAATTTCCAGCAGCGATAAGGAGAGAACAGTTTCTGGGAAGGCCCTTCCATTTTATTTTCCAAGACGGTGCAGATCTGCCCAAACCAGGTGTCCAATTTCCATTAACAGATGAATGGATAAAGGAGACCCATGGAATAAGTAGTCAAAGAGGAGGCTGGGGCAGTCAGAGCTGGAAAGCAGTTTGGAGCGGAGTATGCAGAGCAGAGGAGCACAGTCCCAAAATGAAGGACCTGGGTTCCCCAGAGAGCTGCAGGCCAAGGCAGGGGAAAAGGGTCCCAGGGGAGGAGACTGTGGGCTGTAATGAGGGGCTCTTATACAGGAGTGTGGGCAAGAAACAGAGGCTGGCGCTTTCAATAAGTCCTAAGGGCACTGGGCACCCAGCTGCCCCTGAAACTCAGTGGGATGTGAGTTGGAGTCCCATGGGCTCTTTTGAAAATGGCTGGGCTGGAGATGGAGTCTCCTTGCTGGAGAAGGAGGGGTTTGACAGCTGGGGGTGGGGTAAATGGTGGTACAGGCAGTTTGGGGACTTGGTGGGCTGGCCCTGCCCTGATGGGTATTCCCTGAAGTGGAAGAGATTCTGGACTCTTAGCACAGGATCCACCCTTGAGCCTTGCATACCAAGCACCCTTTGTGACAACAGACTTTGTGCTGGAAGGATCACGCTGGGATGATCATTAACCCCCCCGGTATCCATGAGAGGCCTGTTCCGCCCTGGAGGCTGTTTGCATGGGGTCTCGCCCTGCAGTTCGTGGGTTTATGTTCAACCCGCTGGGATGGCTCCCTGCAAACTCGCTCCAAAAGGCCGCGTCTCGTTCCAGCTCAGCACCTCTGTAAGCTGTCCCAGCAATAGCTAACAGATCAAGGGGCAGAGAGAGAGACAGGCTGCCTGAGCCACGGTGACCCCCCCTTGCCCTGCACATGAGGAGCCAAGGGTCCCGCTGGGATGGCTCCCTGCAAACTCGCTCCAAAAGGCCGCGTCTCGTTCCAGCTCAGCACCTCTGTAAGCTGTCCCAGCAATAGCTAACAGATCAAGGGGCAGAGAGAGAGACAGGCTGCCTGAGCCACGGTGACCCCCCTTGCCCTGCACATGAGGAGCCAAGGGTCCCGCTGGGATGGCTCCCTGCAAACTCGCTCCAAAAGGCCGCGTCTCGTTCCAGCTCAGCACCTCTGTAAGCTGTCCCAGCAATAGCTAACAGATCAAGGGGCAGAGAGAGAGACAGGCTGCCTGAGCCACGGTGACCCCCCCTGCCCTGCACATGAGGAGCCAAGGGTCCCTGTGGCTGTATTACTCCTCATGCTCACAAGCAGAGGCACCCAGTCCAGGGCCTGCTCCTGCTCCCACTGACGTAAAATGGGAGTTCTGCTGCTGATTTCAGTGGGAGCAGGATTGGCCCCAGCTGTAAGCTAGGATCAGTCCTGTTGTTGGCAGACCACTCCTGGGCCAGTGAGACTGGCACTGGGATGGGGGGTTCAGGGCTGTACTCCCTGCCCTGGGCTGGCAGCCCTTTGTGGGGCAGTGGGATTGGCACTGCGGGGGGGGGGGGGGTGTTTCAGTGCTATATCCCCTGCCCTGGGCTGCCAGACCTCTCCTGGAGGCAGGCCTAGCACTTGGGGGTCAGGTAATTCCCTGTATCCAGGAGCGATGCTCCATTCCCCCTAGAGGATCTCAGTACACTTCACACTGACTCAACCCGGCCTCACATGTCTGGGGGAGATGCTGGTGCCTCTTGCTGTGGGTTGTTGGTTTCCTTGATTCTGGCGCCCCCAGGTGGTGTGTTCTTCGTCCAGGAGAGTTTTGTTCTGCAACACGTGGCCGCCCTGTGTGAGTGGATTTTCATCATCAACATCCTCGTCTTCTATGGCACCTTCACTTTTGAGTTCGGGGCCATCTCCACAGACACGTTCCTGGTACTCCTGAAAGCCAGCCGGGCTCCCAAGAGCTACAAATCCGACAGCAGTACAGCCAGCATGCCGCACGGCCACCGCCACTCCGAGGGCCTGGCCATGGTCTGAGGGGACCTGGCCTCATCCCTGGAGAGCTGGGATGGGCAGATCGGCGAGACTGAAAATCCAGACATTGCCAGTGATTCTCTTGCCTTGAACATATCCAGGAACCAAAGTGCCTCCAATTTGGGGGGGAAGGAGAAGGATTGGGGGGCTGATCCTGACTTCACCTCCCCTTCTGACTCATGCAGACAATACACTAAGAAAGTCTGGACCCACAGCCCCAGCATCACCAGTGCCATTCAGGGGCTTTTTACCTCCCACCAAAGAGCTCTCCCTGATGGAGCAGAGAGGTGCTAAAAGGGGATAGTGGGGAGGGGCAGGGAGTAAATGGGACTCTGAGGTAGAATCAGGGTTAAGGTTACATGGTGCTCTAGAAGTCCTAGGGTTACCCTTCCTTGATTGTGAGACATAGAGACAATCTGAGCATGAGTTGTCCTTGCAGAGGGGCGTTTAGCATTGCCTCCGGGCTGGGTTTGGGGAGGGGAGGTCTGCCCTGGTTGAAGGCAGCTTATCCATCAGGGAAGGGAGGGAGGGGCAGAGATGGTTATGCCATTGAGGGGCTGGAGGTGGAGGTGAAGAGGACTCGTTCTGTAGGGAGGAAGGTGAGAGAGGTGGCAGCAGGGAGGGGGGCATGGGGAAGGCAGAGGGGCTGCCCTCTGGGGACCGTGGATGGCATGAGATGACAAAGTCAGACAGTTCTTTGCTGAGATGCCAGAGTCCTCTGGGGTAGCTAGGCCTGTTGAAGAGACTGCAAACGCCCCCCTCTGCTCGGCTAGCTCAGGAGCAATGGGGGTGCTTATTGTAGACCAGTACCTGATCTCGCCGGGCTGATCAAGGGTGACCAGATGGTTGGAGCCAAAAGGCAAGATGCCTCTCTTCTCCCAGCAGGGTTAAGTCATGCTGGCATATCTGGCTGTGAACAAAGTCTAAGTGATTATGGCAAAGGTGAAATCTGTAGCAGTCAAGGCCTTTCCTAGAAGACTGCTGTCCTGTGGGCCCATGTGGCCGGTGCTTACCTGGCTGAGCTTGTGCCTGACGGCTACCCAGGAGCGCCATGGAGAAAGCAATCCAGGTGCCAGCCACTCCGGAGTTCAGGCTGAGGCAGCGCTTTGATTTCAGGGAAGTCCCTATTTCCATGGGCTCTTCTCAGGAGTGCCCCCCCCCCCCCCGCGTTCTGACCCACTTCCTGCTTGTTCTCAGCCCAGAGCTGGCTTCTACTGAAAGCTCTTTGACACAGCGAGCAGCTTTTCATCCTGTGTTTGTACAGCGCCTAGTACTGTGGGGTCCTGGGCTGAGTTGAGCTCCTAGATGCTGTCAGACTATAAACAGTAAATTAGAGAGAGGTTTTAAGCTGCAGTGTGGCCATACCTGAATTCTTTCCACAATCTTCCCCTGCTTCCCTCAAGTCTGCATATGTTTAAAGAGTTCTTTGCATTAAGTAGTGCCCCAAGGCCCCAGTGTGCTAGGTGCTGTGCAGACACACATGCCCTGTGCTGAAGAGCTTACAATGCTTCAGGCTAGATCTGACATGTAAAACTTCATGCCCCTGGGGGTTAGTGCTCAGAGGAGAGGACGACTTTACCCTTCTGTAGTGCTGCGTAATTAGATCCAGCATGGTTCTCCTGCGCCTATCCTCTCACTATTGAGGCATTCATGGCACTTCGCTGTCATTAGTGAATTCAGCCTCCCAGCCCCTCGGAAGGTGGGTTATTGTCATTATTCCCTTGTTACAGAGAAGGGAAATGGAGGCAGAGAAAGATGAAGTGACTTCCCCAATGTAAGCCTACAGCAGATCCAGCTGTGACTCTTAGCACAAGACCAGCCTTCCTCTACTGCCTATGCCTTATAAAGTGCCTTGGACACATTGTAAAATGTTTAGGAACACTGGGGATGTGATTGGAAACTGCATGCTCCCTCTGGGGATGCTTTCGTGCCTTCATTACATGTAGACCAAGGCCATCTCTTCCAAGGGAGGATGAGTGGATCCTAACCTAACTCAGGACATGAACAAAGTCAGCCAGTCCTACCAAGTTTAAGTCACCTGGTCTCCTGAGCCTGATCCTTACGAGACCACAGGAGGAGGGGCTGGTGGGGGTGAACCTTAGCTGTGTATGAGAGTGAATGTAGCGGATGTGTATTTTTCCCCCTTGACGGGAGTTTGCTGCTGCTGTGTGTGTTAATGAGGCTCTGATTCCTGATTTGCCCACCTTTCAAAGGGAATTGCCCTGTAAATTCACCAGGCATGTGGTTCAGAGAGGAGTGTGAGGAATATTTTATATGTAATATATGGAAAATATATGTGGAAAAATCAATTTGCAATAATAAAATGGAAAACCAGCCAGGTGTGAAGAGTTCACTTTCTTCCCAGAAGGAACAGCACTGGTGTCCTGAATATAGCAAGTACCCAAATCTCTATGGCAGTAGTTCCTGAACTGTGGCCAATGGCCCACCAGTGGCTCGCTGAGCCCTTGCTGGTAACATGGGGCTGGCTCAGTTCCTTTTTTCCAGCTGTTCAGTAGCATTTAAGAGTGGGATTTTCCAAAGCACCACAGACCAGTCCCAGGGAAAGGCTGTAAGTCACTCCGACACGGCTGAAAATCCCACCCCAAATATGTCATTTTCCTGGTACTCCCTTTCCATGGTGACGGGTTTCAGAGTAGCAGCCGTGTTACTCTGTATCAGCAAAAAGAATGATGAGCACTTGTGGCACCTTAGAGACTAACAAATTTATTAGGGCATAAGCTTTCGTGCTAAAACCCACTTCATCTGATGCATGCAGTGGAAAATACAGTAGGAAGAGAGAGAGAGATACAGAGAACATGAACAAATAGGTGTTGCCATACCAACTCTGAGAGAAAAAAGTTTTTCTTCTCCTGCTGACAGTAGCCCACATTAATTGATGAGTCCCGTTAGAGTTGGTATGGCATCACCCATTTGTTCATGTTCTCTGTATATCTATTCATCTTCCTACTGTATTTTCCACTGCATGCGTCTGAGGAAGTGGGTTTTAGCCCAGGAAAGCTTATGCCCTAATAAATGTGTTCGTCTCTCAGATGCCCCAAGTGCTCCTCGTTCCTTTCTTTGGTGTTGCCCCAGGGATGTTGTTTGATCAATGTTTGGGTGACAGTCTGTTAGGGTGCGGCCTGTGCGCTGCAGGATCCTTCTCCTGAGGCCTCAGCTTCCTTCCCAGGCGGTGGTCTCTGGGGCACTCTGCGACCTGGGGAGGACGCTGCAGTTCTGCTCCCTATATGCCCCGGGGAAGGGTGGAACTCAGGTCCTGCCGGGGTTGGTGGGGCATCGCCAGATTTGCTCCCCCCTCCCCCGAGGACACCTGGCTGGTGCATCCACCCCAGCCTGCTGGGGGTCGGTGGCCCACCTGAGCCGTACAGGGAGAGGAGAATTTCCCTTCTTTGCCGGAAAGGGGCAAAGTTCAGGCCGGGGCAATTTGCTCAGGCTGCAGGAGTCCAAGCCCAGAGTGGCACCGCCCCGTGAAAGCAGCTCCTGCAGCAAGGGGAGGGGAGCGCCTGCCCTCGGGCTCCCTGCTCCTCTGCTCGGCCCCCCAGCTCGGCTGCAGCTCCGCTCCGACCGGCCTCCCAAGGGGGCTGCGCCGGGTCCCCGGGCTGGTGGGGCCCGCGCACCCTGGAACGCGAGTGGGACCGGGACCGGGGAGGCTCCGCCCCGGCTGGTCCCGTGGCGCAGGAGGCCGGGCTCCGGAATCCCCAGGAGGCGGGGTCAGAGACGGGACTTTCCTGGGCCAGCGGGAGCGAGGAGCCGCAGGGTGAGTTTGCGGGCCTTGGATTCGGCTCCGGGCAGGGGGTTAGGGTGCTGGACTGGTGCCTGGGGCAGGTGTGTGGGGAGAGGTTGTTGGGGGTCAGGGTGGAGTGTGGGAGAAGATCAGGGTGCTGGTTTGGCACCTGCATGGCGGGGGAGGGCATGGATCAGGGTGTTGGTTTGGCACCGGGAGCAGGTGCCTGTGTCTAGGGGTCAGGGTGGGGGTGGATCCTGGTGCTGGACTGGTGCCTGCATATGGAGGGTGGGGGTACTAGGGGTCAGGGTGGGGTGGATCAGGGTGCTGGCCTAGCATCTAGGGCAGGGGTTGTATGTGGAGGAGTTGTTGGGGGTCAGGGTGGGGTGTGGGAGTGGATCAGGATGCTGGCTTGGCATCGGGGATAGGGGTGAGGGTATTTGGGGGGGTCAGTTGACTAATTTGGCACGTTGGGGAGGGGCGCAGATTACTTTTGGATTCTTTCCTTCATTTCCAGTTATTGTCCAAGCGTGTAACAAATCCCTTTTGTTGTTATCTCGTTCCTGGCCCGTTAATTGGCAGCCTTGCCTTTCACTGTCGTCATGCTTGTGTGTGTTCCGTGTTCTAGCTAAATTTGCTTCCTCCCAGAGTCCCCTCTCTCCACACGCTCTGTGTCAGAGTAAGAAGCATTTCTCTGTCTTCATCTCTTTCCTCGCTCTGGATGCAGGCTCCTCCCTCTCCCATTTCGCACTGGTCTTTGTGCCTCTTCCTCTGTTCACTGAGTCTGTATTTGCTGAAGGTCTGCCTGTGTCTTCTATGTTCTAGTGTGCTAAAGTATTGGCTAGTGTTAACCTCTGGTTAGTGCCTGGGACAGACTAGATTGCGGGCCCAGCAGTACAGTGTAGAGTTTTGTTTCCTTGGGAATCTTAGGTCTGACTTGATTTTGTCTAGGGTTCTGTGTCAGGTCTGGACGTGAGTGGGGTTGCCAGCTCCATTGTGCTGGAGGTTGATAGTGTTGACATTGCTCTGCACAGTGTCTGGTGAGATGCCATTGTGGGGTCCTGCATTGATTCTATTAGCGATTCCAGGCCAAATGAGGTCAATTCACAAGTAGAAAGAATGGTTTTCTATCTGCTGGCCCTGCAGACTCAGCCCGGGCTCTGAGAACCACGCTGGGATCTTTTCAGCTCCTGTATGAAAAGGATATGTGGGTAAAGTTGTGGATCCCTGTTGGTCTCGATGGACAAGCACAAGTCTAACTAACTGGAGTTTAGCACTCAGCTCTGCTAATGATGCACAAGGAAGAGTGCACAGTTCTCCCTCCTGTAGCTGTGCTGGCTCTGCAGGGAAGGCAGCAAAGGCAGGCTTGTGCTCCCCAGGGTTTTGCCAGCACCCTTTTGTGCTGTGTGTGGGGGGGGGGGGGGGAGGAGGAGGGGGTTGGGTGCATGTGCTGCTTTGGTTGCAATTGCACCAGAAGCGGAGGACCCCTTTTGTGTGTGCTGACAAGCTAACCCTAGTTCTGCCCTCACTGGAAGCATTCCTGTGTGCAGAGGAATTGCAGAATTTCACATGTAGAGGTGAGGATTAGTCCTATCCAGTCAGTTGCTATCAAGGTTGGGTCCAGGAGTGGAATGGGGTGAATTACAAAGTCTTTCTAGGGCTGATTGTAGGGGTCTATTGATCTCCTAGGGGCAGGAAGGCTCACTGTGCTTTGTCCTGCCTCGCTGGGAGGTGTTCGTCATCTGGTCTGGGTTTGAGCTGGTGAAGTAGAACTTCATTTGGTAGTGGAGGCTTTTGGCCTTGCTCTGGAAGTTCCTAACATTTTAATCTCAATGGACTTGAAGGTCCTTTGTCACCCTAGGTCTGGGGCATGTCTTGGATCCCTTGTCAGGCCCTCCTGGGTGGGCCAGGGTGACAAGGCAGGGTGTCTAGAAGGCAGTTTATCTTTGAGTCTTTCAGTGGCAGGCTTGCATTTGGGATTGAGAAGAGCTTGCGGAGGCCACAGGTGGATTTGCTTGAGAAGGTTTGAGGGGTTCCATTCCCATCTCTCTCCTGGTTTCAAGGCACCTGGTGTCTGTCTCTAGCAGTCCTGCATCTGGTGGATTGGTACATGGCTTTAATTATGGTCCTATGTTTTGTGTCTGATCCCGTGTTGTAACAGTTGAAAGTATAGCCTGGGGTGCCAGACTGCTTCTCAGGTCTCTGAGCTTGTGGTTTGCAAGGGGGAAGAATCTGAGCCCGTGACTTGCCCTGGATTTTTGAGGTGAGAAGTTTCTCTCCTTGCTGGAAAGGGGTAGAATATCCACCCTTCTCTTCAAGTGACGCTTCTGGAACCACACTTGTTGGGGAGGGACCAGCAGTGCCCTTGGTAGCTGGTAGGGAGAAACACCCCAAGATTCCTGAATAGCAGCCCAGCAATCCCCTCATGAAGAGTGGCTGAAATTTGGGATTGGGATATCCTGTGGCCAACCTGAACATGGAACAGTCCTGGAGAATCCGGGACACATGGTAACTTGGCCGGATGCTGGATCTAGGGAAATGAAGGAGTTGCCCCGGATGGGGCAGGGAGAGCTGTGATAAATTCCATGGATGGCAAACCCTGGTGATCATACATGTGGGTGGGTGGGCTTGGAGTGAATGCATCACCCACGTGCCATAGGGATTAGCCGAGACGCAGAGCTGAAGTAGGAAGAGCTGAGGGAACCAGCTCAATGCTCTCCCTTCTCTAGGGCCCCTTTATGCCCGAAGAGCAGTGCAACTCCACTGAAGAACAGCCACTGCCCATGAGGGAATAACCCCTTGTGGATCCCCACCCCTGGTGGTGTTTCGGGGAGATGGACCTTGTGCAATGGCCTTGGTTAGTATACTGCATCCATTGGGGGAGAGAGTGGTCTATGACTGCACTGAGGAGGGGTAAATGACCATGCATCTGTTCCTGGGGGGTTGTGAAAAAGCTGGGGCGTTACTGCACTGGGAGGCTGGGCAGAGAAGGGGGCTGTGATTCTGCCCAGGAGCAGTGGGTTGGGGTTCACTAATGGTTACAAGTGAGGCCTGTGCCAGAGGTTTGACAGACTCCCTAGACAACAGGGCAAAGGAGGAAATTCCTAATAGCAACATGCTGCAGCCTTCACTGGACAAGCTACTAGAGCAGGGGTGGGCAAACTTTTTGGCCTGAGGGACACATCTGGGTATGGAAATTGTATGGCAGGCTGTGAATGCTCACGAAACTGCGGGTTGGGATGCAGGAGGGGGTGAGGGCTCTGGCTGGGGGGGTGCAGGCTCTGGGGTGGGGCTGGGGATGAGGGTTGGGGTGGAGTGCTCAGGGCTGGGACCCAGGGGTTTGGAGGGCAGGAGGGGGATCAGGGCTGGGGCAGGGAGTTGGGGCATGGGAGGGGGTCAGGGCTGCAGGATCTGGGCAGCTATTACCTCAAACAGCTCCCAGAAGCAGCAGCCTGTCCCTCCTCCAGCTCCTATGTGGAGGCACGGCCAGGTGGCTCTGCACGCTGCCCTGTCTGCAGCTCCCATTGGCCCACGACCCTGCTCCCTGGTGGGAGCTCGAGGGCCAGATTAAAACGTCTGAAGAGCCAGATGTGACCCCCAGGCCATAGTTTGCCCACCCCTGTGCTAGAGCTTAATGCACTGAGCGCTTGTCTATACTAGCTGCTGGATTGGCGGGCAGCGATCGATCCAGTGGGGTTCGATTTATCGTGTCTAGTATAGACACGATAAATCAACTGCTGAGTGCTCTCCCGTGGACTCCAGTACTCCACCAGAACGAGAAGCGCAAGCGGAGTCAACGGGAGAGCATCAGCTGTCAACTTACCGCAGTGAAGACACCGCGGTAAGTAGATCTAAGTACGTGGACTTCAGCTACGCTATTCACATAGCTGAAGTTGCATATCTTAGATCGACGCCGCGCGGTAGTGTAGACAAGCCCTGAGAGCGAGAAGGACAGGGGAGAAACCAAGGAAGAAGCAGGCTGATATGAGAGAGGGGTGTAGACTGAGCGTGGTGCTAGGAGCCTGCATTCTCAGCCTGGCTTTAACACCTGCTCCTCTGTGGCCTCAGGCAACTCAAGGCCTTGACTTCCCTGCTCACTGAAAGGGTTTAGTACTGCCCGATTCCACAGGAGGGTTGCAAGTTGATTCCCTGTTTGTAACATGCCTTGAATCTGGAGAGAGCTGTCTGCTGGCTAAGCACTCATAGCAAAGGTACTGTCCCCGGTCCCCATGAATGCATGCCAGTCGGCAGGCCCGGATGGAGTCGCCCTGGAGGGCCGCAGGGACGGGCTCAAGTAGTACTGACTCCACTGGTGACTTGTGAACACGTGGAGGGTGGGTGAAGTTCCGGGGATGGGGGAAAGGCAATCCTAGAGCCAGTGGTCAGAGAAATTCAGGGAGGATGATGGTAGTAGGGAGAACAGATAATGGAACAAACTGTTTTAATAAGTCAATGAACAAAGCTGGTGATTTATAAGTAAAATAATTGGAGGATTAAAAAGTAGGCAGCATGGATTTGTCAGAACAAATGTAACTTCCATCTGTGAATGGATGGAGAATTTAGGGAATGCTTTAGGCACAGTGAATGTTGGCTGTAATCAGGTCCCCTTACGTGCTCCTATGGTGAGGGGAGGGTTTGACTGCTCTGCAGTTGAGGGCTTTCATCTCCTTTTTGTCAGGTCAGGGGATCTCTCCTTGCCACACTTTCATAGTAAAACAATATTCTTCTTTGAGTGGTGGTCCCTATGGGTATTCACGATAGGGTTGCACATGCGCTCCATGCATCCACGACCGGAAGCGTGATCACTAGCTGTGTTTGTGCCCTGCACCTTCTTGTGCGCTGAACCGAGGGCATAAGGGATGCTGTGGACCGCCTACCTCTCCAGTTCTTTCTGCCGCTCATGGCTCAAGATGGAACTCCAACAACTGTCTGCAGCTTCTCTAGCATTTGTGCCTCCTCCCAGCCTAGTGTTTGGATGGATGACGAGCATAGAGAGTGCTTGGAGGAAGTCCAATCCAGCCTCAGTAATGGCAGAAAGCTGTCCACTTCATGGCATAGTGTTTTCTCATGGAAGAGATTATCAAGCTGGTACCAGCACTGCACAAAGCTCCACGGAACACTTACATTTCTACCTTCTTAAGTTATCTCCTCTCCTTAAAATCTTTGGGTTTACCCATTCGCTCATAGCATGTGCACCTGGCAGCAATCAATGCTTTCCATGCTCCCATAGACAACTGCTCAATATTCTCCCATCCTACAACCATGAGATTTCTGAGAGGTCTTGTCAGAACCTTCCCTTCAGTATTGGCATTAGCTCCTAACTGGGACGTTAACCTAGTGCTGCTGGCTCTTATGAATCTGCCATTTGAGCCATTGGCCTCCTGCTCCCTTCTCTGTCTATCCCTGAAAGTAGCCTTCCCAATGGCAATCACTAGGAGAGCAGGGGAGCTTGCAGTTCATATGAACTTGTTCGTAGGGAAAGAACAAGTTAAAAATTACTTAGGTAAGTTAGATGTCTTCAAGTTACCAGGGCCGGATGAAATGCATCCTAGAATATTCAAGGAGCTGACTGAGGAGATATCTGAAGCATTAGCGATTGCCTTTGAAAGGACATGGAAGATGGGTGAGATTCCAAAAGACTGGAAAAGGTCGAATATAGTGCCAATCCATAAAAAGGGGAATAAGGACAACCTGGGGAATTACAGACCAGCTTAACTTCTGTACCCGGAAAGATAATGGAGCAAATAATCAAGCAAGCAATTTGCAAACACCTAGATGATACTAAGGTGATAAGTAACAGATCCAAGTTAGCATGGATTTATCAAGAACAAATTGTGTCAAACCAACCTGATAGTTTTCTTTGACAGGGTAACAAGCCTTGTGGATGGGGTGCAGCAGTAGATGTGGTATATCTTGACTTTAGTAAGACTTTTGATGTTATCTCGCATAGACCTTCTCATAAACAAAGTAGGGAAATACAACCTAGATGGAGCTACTATAAGGTGGGTGCATAACTGATTGGAAAACCGGTCCCAGAGAGTAGTTATCAGTGATTCACAGTCAAGCTGGAAGGGCATAACGAGTGGGTCCTGCAGGGATCAGTTCAGGGTTCGGTTCTGTTCAATATGTTCATCAGTGATTTAGATAATGGCATAGAGAATACACTTATAAAGTTTGAGGACTATACCAAGCTGGGATGGGTTGCAAGCGCTTTGGAGGATAGGATTAAAATTCAAAATAATCTGAAGAAATGGTCTGAAGTAAATAGGATGAAATTCAATAAGGACAAATGCAAAGTACTCCACTTAGGAAGGAACAATCGGTTGCACAATTTTCCGTAGAGCGGGAAATGGGAAATGACTGCCTAGGAAGGAGTACTGCAGAAAGGGATCTGGGGGTTATAGTGGATCACAAGCTAAATATGAATCAACAGTGTAACACTGTTGCAAAAAAAGCAAACCTCATTCTGGGATGTATTAGTGGGAGTGTTGTAAGCAAGACACGAGAAGTAATTCTTCCACTCCACACTGATTAGGCCTCAGCTGGAGTATTGGGTCCAGTTATGGGCGTCACATTTCAGGAAAGATGTGGACAAATTGGAGAAAGTCCAGAAAAGAGCAACAAAAATGATGAAAGGTCTAGAAAACATGACCTGTGAGGGAAGTTTGAAAAAATTAGGTGGGTTTAGTGTGGAGAAGAGAAGACTGAGAGGGGACATGATAATAGTTTTCAAGTACATAAAAAGTTGTTACAAGGAGGAGGGAGAAAAATTGTTCTCTTGAACCTCTGAGGACAGGACAAGAAGCAATGGGCTTAAATTGCAGCAAGGAGGGTTTAGGTTGGACATTGGGAAAAACTTCCTGTCAGGGTAGTTAAGCACTGGAATAAATTGCCTAGGACAGAGGTTCTCAAACTGTGGTCCGTGGACCACCAGTAGTCCACGAGCTCCATTCAGGTGGTCTGCGGATAGTTCCCTCTGCACACCTGGGTAGCTGCACACAAGAGAATGAAGTGCCATCCACCTAATTAGTGTAGGCGTGGCTCCACTAATTAGGTGCCTGGACCCTGGAGAAGACGTAAGGTGAGGTGGTGGCCTTGGTGGGAATAGGGAGTAGGTGGGAGGGGGCAGTGGGGTGAGAAGAGGGGATGGGGGGAATTTAGGATGTGCAGGGCTGTGGTGGCCAGAGAAAGAAGCAACTTTCCCCAGCTTCAGGGCTGCGGTTGCTGGGGAGAGATGGCCATCCTTCCCAGTCCCAGCTCGGGGGCTGCCACGGCAGGGGAGAGAGGGAGAGACCCCCCACTCCTTCCCAGCCCCAGCTCGGGGGCTGCTGTGGTGGGGGAGAGAGGACACATCCATCGCATTAGAAAGGTAAGACTACTGATATGAAAATATGAGTTGTGTGCTTTTATTTGTTGAACAAAAAAAGTTCATTATTATTAAGTTTTTTTTATATAGCACTTTTATCCAAAGCGCTTTACAATAGTTAGCTAACGGTACAAACAACATTTGGAAAGATCATTAAGTGGTCCGCTGAGACCCTCAGCAATTTTCAAGTGGTCCACCAAAAAAAAGTTTGAGAACCATTGGCCTAGGGAAGTTGTGGAATCTCCGTCATTGGAGATTTTTAAGAGCAGGTTAGACAAACACCTGTCAGGGATGGTCTGTGATACTTAGTCCTGCCTTGCATGCAGGGGACTGGACTAGAAGACCTCTTGTGGTCCCTTCCAGTCCTGCAATTCTATGATGGACCCTATATGATATTCCATATGGATAAAGTGTCCGTAAGGGTATATCCCAAGTTCATCACAAAGGTTCTCTCTGAATTCCACCTGAATCAGTCCGTCCATCTGCCGGTATTCTACCAGAAACCTCATGCCACCCAGGAAGTTCCCCTATGCAGGGGACTAGACTAGAAGACCTCTCCAGGTCCCTTCCTAGACTAGATGACCTCTCCAGGTCCCTTCCAGTCCTACAATTCTATGATTCTAAGTTAGGAAACTTCATTCCTGGGATGTTTGGCACAGCGGTCTTCGCACCCTTGTCCTCAGTGAGTACTGCAGTGAATACCCATGGGGAGCATATATCCGAGAGAACTCCAGTTACTATAAAATAAGTAGCTTTCCCTTTACCATGAAAAACATTGAACGCAGTCATTCTTGGTGTCCAAGTGGGATCCTGTTGGGTCTTTGCTGCTCCTGTACTTGCAGTTAGTTATTGCATGAACTCTTTGGAGGACAGAGTAGAGGGTTGGCCAGGTGAATCTGTGTAGGATAGGTTGAAAATACAGCAGGATGCTGATAAATAAGACATGAGCTGAGATCAGTGTTAAGATATCCAGTAAAGATAAATGGTGTGGAGGCCCCATAGGAGGGGTAAGATGCACAGATAGGAGAGGAATAGCTAGTTCTACGCATACGTCAGGTACTTCAGCAATGGATCTGGGACTGTGCATCATCCCCTGTGTCTGCGTCTCTGAAACATCCATCCCTGTAGCCTCTGGGCGCTCTTACGGTATACATCTCGTGCATGGGATGCATTCCGCTCCCTCCTGGAGGATGATAAACTGTATGAGTCAGCATGTTGAGAAGCGGCTGCAAAAATATTACCTGGAATACAGGGTCATATTCATAGGAGCTGCAAGCGTGAAACAGTTAATCAGCTTTACTTGGCACTGGCAGGCCCTTAATTGGAGCTGTGTGTTTGGTTTTGGACAGTCAGAGCAGCAGTTGCTGTGCTATCCTGCAGAGGGCGCTATGTGGCTGATAGGCTCTCAGTTGCCCTGCCAGCTCTCCCAAGGGGCTCCAGGCGCTTGCTCTATCCGTGCAAAATAGGCCAGGGAAATGAAATTCTTCTGGCAAGTTTGATGTTGTAGCTCTCGGCACCTGTATCACACCCAGAACTCAGTAGCTGGACTCCTGGCTCTCTGTATTCTCCATGCCTAGGAGCTCACCCCAGCCTCAAAATGTGTATCTTACCAGAGGTAAATTGTTACTTTGCAGGTGGATGGGGAGGAAAATTGCTTACAAAGGGAAGTAACTAGATAGTGTATGTCTGGGAAGCAGAGACCAGGGGATCAAGGACAGGAGATGGCACATCAGGCACCAGATGGAAAAGGATGCTGCTCCAGGCTGCGTATCGTCTTCTGGTTTTGTAGTCTCTTTCATCCTGAAGGAACCCAAAGTGCTTACACAGGCTGCATCACTGAAATCCAACCATTTCTAGCGTGTAGCGCAGCCCTACCCTTGCTTTCTGTAGAATAGCAAATTAAGGTCTCTGGCCTTATCTTCAAGGAGCACCATGGCCTGGGCCCAGGGTATCTAAAAGAGCATAAAATGCCAGATGAAGATCGTGGTTGACAACCTGGCTCCTCTGGCACAGTGGAACTCTCTATGATAAGGGTAAAGCTTGTCTGGGCAGGAGCCAGACTTTTTCCAAGGCTGGCCCAAGACTGTGGAATGAACTCCCCCGGGATCTAAGGACCATCCCAGACCCCCACCACCACCACCGCCTTCTGCTCCAAGAGCCAGGTGCGTTTCTTTGACCTGCCTTCTCTAATATGGAGCAATACATGTGTGTAGATGATAAAATATTCCAAAAGAATATTCCATGGCACACAACCGCGTGACAGATGTTAGTACGTCACTCAGTGCACTGCTGGAAGGCACTCAGGAGAATCTCTGTAGAATAAAACAACGGATGGGGGAAATCCATTTTCCCCAAGGACATTGGTGCAACCCACCCACTATCCTTTATGAAAAATTGCAGCAGTCCTTTAATTTCCATACAGTGCAGACAGCCTATCAGCCTATGGATCAGGCAGCCAAGCCTGTTGTGATGGGCTGGCCTAGATCTGACTTGCTGGAGATTGTCTCCCCCAATTTCAGAGCAAGGTGAGGGGGTGGCCATAATATGCTACCCCGTGCTCTGTGGCACCCATAATCTTCTGTTGAGCAGCCGCTGAGTCCCAGGCTTGCTTTGTGATGCTGGAGTCTGCCTGCAGCCAAATAGCCCTGATCCTTCTCAGACTCCTAACTGCATCCCCAGAGGTTTCTACAGAGGTCCCCTCCCCATGAGCAGCATCTCTTTGTAGTGCTTCCATGCGACAAGGTTGGCTGGTTGGGCTGTGGAAGAGTTTGGCAAGGCTCGTAGACTCGGGAGTGAAAGTGCAGCTACAGGGCCCCACTTTGGCCATGCATTCAGGGCAGCCTGTGGCTAGACCTTGAGCAGAGGGAAAATCTCCTTGAAAAGTTCATCCTCCCTTTGACTTCTGAAGAAAATGAGTCACTGACTGTGCAATCCCCTTCCTTCCCCTCACTTTCCCCCACGCACCCAAAATCCCCAGAGTGGGACCTGCCAGCAGCCAGTGATTCAGAAATTCATGGTATGAGAGCGCTGAAGAATCAGAAACATGCCCCTATCACTGAATGGTGGGGAGAAACCAATTTGGAAAAGGACTAGATGGTGCTGGGGGCTCCACTTTGATCCTGGCCCACATCTGCAGTACCACTTCCTGGCCATTCACATCTCTGATGGTGTTTGTCCCGTGGGCAGGACTTGAGCTCCGTTGCTGGCAGTGGCAGCAGAAGCCAAGGGCCAAGCTCGCCATGGAGACCAACTCTTTCCTCACCCTGCATACGGAGGGGAGAGTCACTGGCACAGGGCGTGGGGGAAGTTTGCCCCGCTGCTGCCCCGGCTGTACCTATTCTAGGCTTAGACCGACACCCTCTGTTTCCAGCCCTGCACTCTTCAGCAGCCCTGACTTGCCATTCACACCCCCTCCTCCATGGCTGGTTTAGATGTGACCAGTTCTGAGTGTCTCGACTCCGACTGTCCGGAAGCAGGAGCTGTTAAGGGGGTCGTGTCTGAAGGGGGGGGGGGAGGACAACCAGGACCTGGCTTGGAAGAGGACTGGCTGTGGTGGACTGTCTCAGTGCTTAGAGTGGGGTGAGGGGGGACAGTGGCAGTGGTGCAAAGGATGGGGCCACGGGCAGGTGGCTTTGGAGCAAGGCCGCTTTTTGGGGAGGGGGGAGCAGTGCCAGTTAGCTCTGAGCACAGAGGGTGTTCTATCCATATGAAGCTATTGACAGCAGGTCTCAGGGAGGAGGGGGAGGATTTGAGCTGCACCCTGCCCCCTGAGCTCAAGGTCAGTTGCATGTACATAGGGCTGGTCTGAGATGTGTTCTTAGCAGTCTTGTGTTGTGTTACCTTGTGAAGGCTTCTGTGTCTTTGGAGGGGCAATTCATGGGGAAGGGACCTGTGGAGCTGGGCATAAGAAGGTGTTATCCCTGTTGCCTTTCATCGCCAAGGATCCCAAAACACTTGACAATCTCGCCACCTCTGAAATGCAGCCACCTCTGGGGTGGAGGGGCCCTCCAGCTGGAACGTAGCACGCTGCACACCAGCAGGAGAGAAGAGGGGACTTAGGTGGAGGGGGCAGGGGCAAACCCATGACGCGATAGAAAGGGCCATGGAATCTTTGCTGGGCTCTCCGGCAGAGCCTGGTGCTGGGATAGCTACTCAGAGCAGAAGCGAGAGTTGGCAGTGGGGAAAGCAGGCAGGTTGCTGGAGTTTCCAGCCTAGGTCAGGGCCAACCCCATCTCTGTGTCTCTGCAGAGCCCTTGGAGTGACTGACTGACTGATTGTGAATCTCTTGCCGCTCGAGGTGAAAACTCCCTCTGTGTTTCAGAAGGATAGGAAATGGTTTGCATAGCTCTCCCCAGCACCGCCCCCTGGGGTCACACAGCCAGCCTGGCAGCATTGTGGCAAGCTGGCTACTCCTTTGGACTGGCACCTGACTAAGGGGTGTGTGTGTGTGGAGGGGCTTAGAGACTGTGGAGTGTATGCAGGGGAGTCAGTGTTTCAGACTGGCACCTGACTAAGGGGTGTGTGTGTATGTGTGGAGGGGCTCAGACTGTGTGTGTGTGTAGGTGTTCACAGACTTTGGGATGTGTGCAGAGGAGTCGATGTTCCGGACTAGTACACGACTAAGGTAGGGGTGTGTGTACACATGCAGGGGCTCAGACTGTGTGTGGAGGGGAGTCAGTGTGTGATTAGTGTAAACAGTGGGGTGGCGTTCGGTGTGTATATGGGGCGAGGGTAACTGGAGGGATGAGTTGCAGCATGTTGTGAATAGGGCAGGGAGTGGGAGGGAGTCAGGGAATGGTGCATTTTTGTGTGTGGGGGGGAAGTTTTAGGGCAGTGTGTGTGTCGGGATCAGAGGAGTCTGTGTGTGCAGGGGTTAGTGTGTATGATGGAGGAGGAGTTGGGCGGTGTGTGTAGAAAGGCTGGGGGGAGTCTGGGTGCATGTGTGTATAGGGGGTGTGGAGGGAGCCTTTCTGGCTGAGGAGTGGGGGAAGTTAGTGGGGTGGCTGTGGGGAGTTCGGGAGGTACTGGAGAGTTGCCTCTCAGGGCAGGCAGTGGAGAGTTGGCAGGGTGCCGGGGGGCGGGAGGCAGGATCTGGGTTGGGGGAGGTGGCAGGGTGTCGGGGGGGGGGGGAGGGGAGGCGGGCAGGATCTGGGTTCGGGGAGGTGGCAGGGTGCCGGGGGGGGGAGGGGAGGCGGGCAGGATCGGGGGGGGGGAGGTGGCAGGGTGCCGGGGGGGGGAGGTGGCAGGGTGCCGGGGGGGGGAGGGGAGGCGGGCAGGATCGGGGGGGGGGGAGGTGGCAGGGTGCCGGGGGGGGGGAGGGGAGGCGGGCAGGATCGGGGGGGGGGGAGGTGGCTGGGAGCGGCAGGAGTTTGTGGGGTGCTGGGAAGTGCCAGAGCTAGGGACAGGCAGCGGGGGGAGTCCAGGGGTCTGCTTGGGGGGCAGGGGGACTTAGTGGGAACAGGACGAAGGGGCCTGGCTGGGGGGCCGGGAGTGCCCGGGGTAGTGGCCCCAGGGACTGGGCAGTGGGGAGTCCAGGGGGTGCTGAGGGTCTGCTTGCGGCAGCCGGGTACCGGGGAGCGGCCCGGCGGGGCGGGGGGAGTTAGCGGGAGTCGGGCCGGGATACGGGGAGTTACCGGGCTCGGGCCGGGGGAGTGGCCCCGCGGGGCGGGGGCGGGGGCGGGCCGGGCCGGTGACGCGCGGGCCCGTCATTTCCAGCCCCGGGCTGGGTTTCTAGGGACTTTCCGGGCGGCGCGGCCCCAACTTTCCTGCCCCCCCGCCCCGCTCCGCTCCCCCCGGCCCGCCCCGCCCCGCTCCGCTCAGCGCTCGCCTCTCTCGCAGGCCCGGCCCAGGTCCCGGTCCCGCAGTGCAGCCCGGCTCCGCCATGGACGAGCCCTACAACGCGGTGAGTCCCGGCCGCCTCTCGGCCCGGGGGGTCCCGCTCGGGCCCGCTCTGGGTTGGGGGAGGGGGCTCGGGAGACGGTCTCGCCTGGGCCCGCTCTGGGGTGGGGGGCTGGGGCTTGGCCGGGGGCGGGGAGCTCGCTTGGGCTGGCTCTGGTTTGGGGGAGGGTCTCGCTTGGGCTGGCTCTGGGGCTTGGCCGGGGGGGGGTCTCGCTTGGGCTGGCTCTGGTTTGGGGGAGGGTCTCGCTTGGGCTGGCTCTGGGGTGGGTGTTGGGGTGTGGCCCCCACATGGGCTGCATCTGGGTTGGGGGTGGCACTTCAGTGCCTGGCTCAAGGGAGGGGGTCCCCCCTCTTGGTCTGCCATGTGGGAGTGCACCCTCCTCCCTGCATCCCAGGTGCCAGCAGGATCTCACTCTCCCCCTCTCCTTCTCCATAAAGTGCCTGGATGGGATCGACTATGACGACTTCCAGTTCAGCTCCCACATGATGGAGCAGAAGGAACCGCTGATGGAGACGGGTAAGGTCCTGGCCCAGCGCTCGCTCAGGGTGTGTGTGTGTGTGTGTGTGTGTGTGTGAGTGTGAGGGAGCTGCCTCATTCCAGGCGCCTCACCCACAGACACAGAGCGCAAGGAGCACAGGGAGAGGGGAATTCCCGAGGAGCTGGCTCACGTCACATCGTTTCTCAAGCTGACCAGGATCCTGGGTCAGAGTGGCAGGGAGTGAATTCTGCTTGGAGTGGCAGGAATTCCCCACTCAACTGTGGGGAGCCTACTGTACATGCCTGGCTGCAGTCTCATGCATGGGGTTGGCCTGCAGTCAGTTCCTGGGGGTCCCCATCCCTCCCTATGTGATCTTAGGGCTCTTGTGAGTGGGGAGGCCTGGTCTGTCTCCTTTCCTCCTCAGCACGGCTCTTACCCCCCATTAATGCTGCTTCCAGAAACAATGTTACCCCACAGCTGCTGTGGGACCCCTCCCTGGCTCTGCCACAGGGCACGGGTGAACTGACTTCACCTCCAGCATTGACCCTGCCTCCCCCTCAGCCACCGTTGGGTTTTAAACCATTGGCACCCACATGCAGACGCATTCTTCACTTGGTGTCTTTCCTTTCTCTTTTCCAGCCGAAGGTCCGTATCTCATCATCATCGAGCAGCCCAAACAGGTGAGGACTCTGTGGACCATCTCTCACTGGGTAGCTTTGAGCTCCCCACAGGCAGCATCTCCTCACTTATTCCCCACAGTGCCTCCTGCTAGAAGAACCTGGGGTAGGAGTAGCTGTGAGTTTCCCTGGCCAGTGCTCTCATGCCATCCCCCCCAGTGATCAGTAATGTGTGTATTAGGTTGGTAACTCGACTGTCTGTAGCATGAAATGCGGGTTTTTCCCCTGATTGCCCGGCGTGTTGGGGTTATTTGGCTGCGCGGCTCTGCAGTGCAGTGACCTGGTGTTCTGGTTCTGCAGCGCGGGTTCCGGTTCCGGTACGGCTGTGAAGGCCCCTCACATGGTGGGTTGCCCGGAGCATCCAGTGAGAAGGGACGCAAGACTTACCCCACTGTCAAGGTGAGTGTCATGCGAGTAGGAGATGGTGCTGCTCTGCGTGGCCGTGGGTACCTGGGGTTACCCGCAGCATCTTGTCTGCATGTGCAGAGGTGACTGCTCTGGGGCTTTGAGGAGGCGTGTGAGTCTCTGTGGAGATATTAAGAAAGCCCTGTATGTTCGTGGTGCTGAGAACAGGACTTGTTCCTTCCCCGAGGGGCTTGCAAGAGATTGAGGGGGAGTGTGACCCCGGGGGAGCTGTCAGCAGAGGCAGTGCTGCAACAAAGCGGGGCGGTGACCCCAGCGATAGAATGCCATGGGGAGGGGGATGGAGGTTGCAGGCCTGTGCACCACGCCTGCCGGGGAGGAACGCTCTGACCTTCTCTCATCCCCCTTCTCCCATCAGATCTGCAACTACGGAGGCGTGGCACGGATCGAGGTGGACTTGGTGACCCACAGCGACCCTCCACGAGTGCATGCTCACAGCCTGGTGGGGAAGCAGTGCAACGAGGCTGGCAATTGCATCGTGACCGTGGGACCTAAGGACATGACAGCACAGTACGTACTGGTGCCTAAGGCTAGGGAAGGCTTGCTCGAGCACCTGGCCAGAAGCCTGTCTGCGACTGAGTGGGTACCGGGTGGTGTCAGTGTTACTCTGATTGTCTCTGTTAAGCTGTTGTGCTGAGCAGATAGAACAGCTGTCCTCAGCACCACTCCATCCCCGTGGGATCTCCTCTGGCTCTTAGCTTGCCATCCTCTGCAGGTGTCCTGATGGCTAGCAGCGACAGTAGCATATTCCATGGACTTCACTTCTCATGCTTTGCACTAGGCAGCCCTTGAGCCCCAGCCCTCTGCTTTCTAGGCAGTGCCTTATCCACCTTCACAAATGCCTAGCCCACGTGGAAAGGGCTTATCCGCTAATCCGTCGCATGAAACTACCTGGCAAACCTTGTGCCATTGCCGAGGCAGGTAGAGCTCATAGCTGGCTGTAGCTGTCTTTCCTCACAGCTGGGCCGAGGCAGGGGCTATATGTGTGGTTCTCCTGGATATTAAGCTTCTTGGTCTCTAGCCCTAGTAGCTTTCATTAAAAATCCAGTTCATGGCTTGTCTACAGTCTACCTGCCCTAGCCTGCGCCCTGTTGACACATGTTAACGGTTTCTTAGAGTGCTTTGATCTGCTCCTCTTTGAATCAGGACGAGATCAAAGCACATTAGTGGACGGGACATGGACTGTTAGACCTGCGGCAGGCTAGTGTGGGTTAGATTCAGATGCCTTTGTCTGACTCGATCTGCATCCCTCCCAAATCAGTACTGTGTCCTCATACTTGCCAGGAGTATGACCTCACTCGCAGACCTGCATGTCTAATCTCCACACCAGGTAAAGCTACTGACTGTCTGGCCTTTCCCTAGAATGCCACTGTCTGTACACTGGCGTCAGACTGACCCTTTCCCAACTGCTTTGGATGTCTTCTGCCTCGAGGCTCCCTTAAATAGCCACCTCCTTGCTCCCAAATCTCCCATCTTACCCTGAACCCACTGGCTACCCAGTGCTTTACCTCCCTTTGTCTTCTTTAGCTTTGTTTCAATGGCTAGCATCCACCTCTCCTCCCTCGTGCTATAGCTGGTGGGCAGGCTGCTCCTCCCCACTCTCCTGTGTTCACTCTCTGATTGTCCCTTGGGCTCCTCTCTCTCAGATTCAACAACCTTGGGGTGCTCCACGTGACCAAGAAGAACATGATGGAGATCATGAAGGACAAGCTGAAGCAGCAGAAGATACGCAATAGAAATCAGGCACTGACCGGTGAGGGCTCTTCCATGGTGGAGCCAGGTGCTCTGGGCACAGGCAGCAAGGAAGGGTGCCCAGTAGGACTGAGAGCTGCAGGACAGGCTGCAGGGAATTGCAGCGGGGGGAGGGGAGAGGAGAGGAAGGCTGCAGGGGACATGGGTCTGGCATATGTTGCAAGGAGGGAAGGGCCAGGGAATCAAGGTCGGGGGACCAAGAAATGGGTTGTAGAGGATCTAGTGACTCTGGGGATCTGGAGTGGGCCTGACCCCTTGCACAGTCTGCAGGGGAGCTGCACAGACTCAGGGGTGGGCTGATACAGCCTGTAGGAGGGATGTGTAGGCTATGTACTGGTGTGGGGGAGGGAGGGCTCTGGGGGCTCTGAGCCAGAGTCCTTTCCTGTTGCCAGGCGGTCTGTAACCCAGATTTCTGCTCCCTCTCTCATGCAGAGTCTGAGCTGCGTGAGATTGAGGTGGAGGCAAAGGAGCTGAAGAAGGTGATGGACCTGAGCATCGTGCGCCTCCGTTTCACTGCCTACCTCCGTGACAGCAATGGGAACTTCACGCTGCCCCTCAACCCTGTCATCTCAGACCCGATTCATGACAGCAGTAAGTGCTGGCACTGGCCAGACCCAATGGCACCTGCCGCTGCTCCAAGACGCAGCGGATTTAACATGCCCAGCGCCTCCTGGAGGGAAAGATGCTGTGTGTGTACCTGGAACTCCAATGGCCCAGAACTGATCGTGGGCTCTGCTCAACCCAGCTCCCCTCTCACAGTGCAGGAAGTGGCCAGCAGGAAATGTGGCTGGTGCCCCCTCCCTAGCCTTACCAGGATAAGCAGGGAGCTATACTCAGGCTGGGGACCTCCTCAGGGCACGTCCTTGCTGGACCCTGAACTTGCCCATTGAGTGGGAAGCCGGGGCAGGGTGTGTCCTTGTTGGGAATCCTCATTTGGCAGCTTGGTGGGGCATTTCCCTTGAACCCATTAATTTGAGCTAAGGGGTATTTCCCTTGGGCTGTGTTGCCAGTGGGTGGGCTCAATTGTGGCAAGTGAGTGCTTGTTCTCCCCAGCACCCCTGATGGGAGCAAGGAGCTGCTCCCTGTGTGGCATGCTGGGGGGAAGGGAGGATGGTGGATGAGTCACAGATCAGGAACTTTGCCATGACTCATGTTTGACTCTCTGGAGATTTCCCTGACACTCTCTCCCCGTTCCCACCCCTCCCCACTGCATTACTGCCGTGCATCCCTAGGACTGGGCAGTGCGTTTGAGCTCTAAACGCTTTCCTCTCCACAGAGTCACCTGGGGCTTCCAACCTGAAGATCTCACGGATGGATAAGACGGCTGGCTCGGTGCGGGGAGGGGACGAGGTCTACTTGCTGTGCGATAAAGTTCAGAAAGGTAAGGAGCCTTCCAGCAGCCAGTTGGGTTCTTTGCTGTCATTCTGCCCCCCCACCCAAAACCCACCTGGGCGTGCTTATGTGCTGCTCCTTCTGGGGGTTGGGAGCGAGTTATTGTGTGTGGTCTCGGGCTCTCTCAGCACCCCGTGTTTTGGTAGGATGCTCTGAGGAACTCCCTCTTTCCCGTCTGGCTGAGCCTTTTGTGGAGCCAGACTGGCTGGACAGCAGGCTGAGTCTTGGGTCAATGACCAGGTTGGTGGCGGGGTGGGTGAGCTGAGAGAACCTGGAGGCAGAGGCAGTGGGGGAAGATGCATGTGTTTCTGGCCCGGCCTGCCAGGGAGTAGGGGGTGCAGCCTGAGATGGATTGGGTTGTGAGGTGAGAGCCCATCTGAACCATATAGTTATTTAACATAACCCCACGACGGGCCTACCTCTGCCCCGTTCCCCTGTGAGCACGCTGTCTCCAAGGCCTGCAGTTACTTGGAGCCATTTTCGTTCATCCTTGCCGAAGCTTGCCTCCTAGACCAGGCTACTCTGGGGCTGGTGGTTGGGGTCAGGGCCATGTGGTGCCTTGCACCTGGGGAGACAGAGAAGGATAAGGATAGTGGCTGGGAATACTGAGCTGCTCTGGTTCTAAGGCAGCTGTGGGAGAGGAGGAGGAAGCAGGGTCCTTGAGCTGTGTGGGAGGAGTCAGGCTGGCTGGGCGCTGCCGGAGCCCCCATGGTAACTGCCCCCCTTCCCCCCCACCCCCGCAGATGACATCGAGGTGCGGTTCTACGAGGATGATGAGAACGGCTGGCAGGCCTTCGGGGACTTCTCCCCTACGGATGTTCACAAGCAGGTGCAGTGGGCAGGATGGGGGCAGGGCTGCTGTCTGCGTGGAGCGTTGGGGAAGGGCCTTGTGCCACCTGAGTGGCATGAGGGTTTTGCCGTGGCTGGCACTTCGTTCTGCCTGCTGGGCTGGAGATGCATGATTGCCAGGGTGGTGGGATCCTGGGGGTGGCCAGGCTGTACTGCTGAGGTTGCCGTGGGGAGGGTGGGGCTGTGGAGATGGCACTAGTGCATAACTCCCTCTCCTGGGTTGCCTGCAGTACGCCATCGTCTTCCGCACGCCGCCCTACCACAAGCCCAAGATCGAACGCCCCGTCACTGTCTTCCTGCAGCTGAAGCGGAAGCGTGGGGGGGACGTGAGCGACTCCAAGCAGTTCACCTACTACCCAGTGGTGGAAGGTGAGTGGTGCTCGGTTGGGGGGGGGCGGCTCTCCAGGTTGACTTGGCTGGGCTTGGAGCCACTGTCTGCTTGCACTGAGCCCCGGGGAGGAGCTTGCAGCTGCCAGGGAAGTGCTGTCCTAGCACAGGTCGGGCTTGTTCCTGGCTCTGATCCTCCCCCATGTGTCTTGCCTGCAGATAAGGAGGAGGTGGAGAGGAAGCGGAAGAAGGTGCTGCCTCAGTTCCCCCAGCACTTTGGTGGGGGCTCACACATGGGAGGGGCCGGCGGGGGAAGCAGTGGCTTTGGCTCTGGTGGAGGTGAGTTGAGCTGTTCCCCGCTATGGGGAGTTATGGCAGGGCAAATTACTCATCCCAGGCTGGCCTGGGAGACCCCAACCCTCCTGAGCTGCCTCAGAGCCAACAGCAGCAGTATGGGGGGGCTGGCATTCCCCCAGATCCTGCCTTTGTCACAGGTCTTTCCTTCTTGGTCTACAGGTGGAAATCTAAACTATCCATACTCCTCGGGGCTGACTTACAACAACATCTACTCATCTGGCCCCCACCCTGTGGGCGGCTACCAAGGTGGGGTGCAGATGACCAGGGCCACCAAGATGGAAGAGGAAGAGGAGGGGAATGGCAAGCACCTGCCTGCGGAGACTGGGAAGCAGCCCTGCCCTCCAGAGGACAGCCACCGGCAAGAGCTGCATCACCACGGTATGGTGGGTGGGGAGATGGCGAGGGAAGGGCTGATCCTTGGGATAGGTTGAAAGAGGGGTCTAAGGCACTCTGTGTGTGTTGCGGGGGAGGCGGTGGGGGGGAAGAGGTGTTCACAGGCTGTTGGCAGAATGGAGGACTGGCAATTCCAGTTAGGTGGGTGGCTCTTGCTGGTCCCTGAGCTGTCTGTCCAGGGGCCGACTACCGGCTTTGCTTTCCAGCCCAGCTCTGCAGCATGAGGATGCTGGCTCTGGCTCAGCGCAGCGCCCATGCCCTGCTGGACTATTCGGTCACTGCTGACCCACGCATGCTGCTGGCCGTGCAGCGGCACCTGGCCGCCTCCCAGGATGAGAACGGAGACACGTGAGTCCTCAGGGAACGGGGGTGAGGGGCTTGAGGACAGCACCAGCTGTGGAGGGCTCCGGTATTGTGGGGGGGCTTGTGCTGGGCCTGTGCCCTTACAGCTTTCGCACGATCCTTTCCACTCTGTCTCTGGAGACTCCCCAATGGACCCTCCTCCTTGGGGATGGGCAGATCCAGCTCTGGCCAGGACTCTACAGAGCCCTGCTCTGGCACGTGGAGTCTAGGCCAAACCAGCTAGCTCCCTCTTCCCCAGGAGAAGACGTGTCTGTGTGGCGCCTCCACGTTGCTCCGTAGCCTTGAGCCAGCTCCCTTTTTGGCTCAGGAAGCCAAAGCTCCTTCCATGCAGGGCGTGGGACCAGGTCATGTGGAATTCATTTCCCCCCTGGAGCTGGGTAGGGCCACAGATGGTGGCTTAGGGCTCCATAGGGTGCAGGACCTGTGCAGCCTCACACTGATTGATGGTCACTGGGAGCAGGGATCTGCTGGGACGGCCAGCATGGAGGAACAATGGGAAGGGAGTTTGGGGCTGGGGCATGCATGGGGCCTGGGGAGGGGGCATGCAGCCCAGCTGGGCAGCACAGTGCCAGCTCACCACAGTGAGTGGCCGCTGAGATGCTGCTCTGAGCTCGCCATTCCCTCCCTGCCCACAGGCCTTTGCATCTTGCCATCATCCATGAGCAGACGACGGTGATCGAGCAGCTGATCCAGGTCATCCTCAGCATCCCCAACCAGCAGATCATCAACGTGGCCAACCACTTGCAGCAGGTACAGTGACCCCATCTGCTCCCGAGGCATCTCCCAGGATTCCTGCCATTCCCTGGATGATGAAGGGCTGTTGTGACCCTCTAGCTGGAGCCATCCTCTTCCCATCCCTCTGCTCGCAGAGCATGACCCCAAGCTCCCCAGGCCATGGCAGATACTGCCAGAGGCCTGGCTTGCCAACGCCGGGAGCCCCGTTCTTTCAAGCTGGCTGCCTCTGGGTGTGTCTCCCAGGGGAAGCAGGCTCTTTGGTCTGTAAACTTCGTATCCCAGGTTGGGCTGAAGCACCCCCCGCTTGCCGGAGGGAGATCAGGCTGCGTTGTCGGTGTGGAACGTGTCAGTGTGGTAGGCAGGCTGGGGGCTGTTGCTGTGAGAGCAAAGGGAGTGGGGCTGTCGGCTCGAGAGTATCCCGCTGCTCTTGGCCCCCTGTTGAGCTGGCTGTTCTCCTCCCAGACTCCCTTGCACCTGGCAGTTATCACCAAGCAGCACCAGGTGGTGAGGTTACTGCTGCAGGCCCAGGCAGACCCCACCCTGCTGGATCGCTACGGCAACTCGCTGCTGCACCTGGCACTCCAGACAGGCGATGAGGCCATGCTGAAGACGTTGCTGGGGCACCTGGACTCCTCTGGCCCCTGTCTGCTCAGCACACCCAATTATCATGGTGAGAGGGGACCCCAGGGAGGGGAGAGCTCGGGATGGGATGATACTGAGCAAAGGGCAGACTGGCTCTCAGCAGGGCTCTGCCTCCCAGTGGGCTGGACTTCCAAGAAAGGGCCAGAAGCCCCAAAGCTGGCCTGGATCCTGTAGGTCACTGGTTCAAATCCAGGCTTAGTGGCCTGTGTGAAATGAGATAGGGAGGGTCCCTGCAGCCCACCCCCACCTCACAGAAGTTGCTTGTCCTGGTACATGAACCTCCGAGCCCTTGGCAATGGCCACATGTCTGCATCGCGAAAGGCCCTTGCCAGCGTGGGCCAGAGGCCGAACTCCCTCTGGGGCAGGGCAGGGCTGGGGGAAGCTTGCCCTGCTGGGGAAACACGTCCTCCTTGTGGGGCAAGTTGAGGGGGTGACAGCCCCCTGCTGGTGCTAAAGCTTGCTCCCTGTTCCAGGCTTGCTCCCCGTGCACCTGGCTGTGAGGGTGAAGAGCCTGGCCTGCCTGGACTTGCTGGTGAGGATGGGAGCAGACGTGAATGCCGTGGAGCGGCAAGGTGGCCGGACGCCCCTGCACCTGGCCGTGGAGATGGAGAACCTCAACGTGGCCGGCCACCTGGTTAAGAAGGTACTGGGCAGGGAGCCCTCTAGCTCCAGGGTGTCCGGGAGTGTGTGTGGGGGATGGGGTCAAGGTTCCCAGCTCTGGTCTGCCTGGAGGCTGGGCTCTTGGGATGAGAATGGCAGCTTCCTCGGTTGGGCTGCAGGGGGGCCCATGGTGTTGGTGTGGGATTGGGCAGCGGGTTCAGAAGTGCCCCCAACTGTCTTGTGCTGGCTCGGTTGGTTGCCCTTGGAGCTTGTATGTGGTTTTAGCACATAGGCTGGCATGCCAGCAGGCCTGCCTGTGCGGCGTGATTGCCTGGCCCTTCTGTGCGGGGCAGGGCTTGTACCTGTCCCCGGGCTCTCTGCTGCCCAGAGAGCACATGGCTGCGCTAGACCAACCAGTGTTTCCCCCATGGCGCTGCGCCCGGCATGCAGGGGCTGCGACTGTTCTCGGTGCAGTGCTGCTGCCTGTTCCTCATTGGCTCTTGCATTTCTCTCTAGCTGGGAGCGGACGTCAATGCTCGGACGTTTGCTGGAAACACCCCTCTGCACCTGGCTGCAGGCCTGGGCTCCCCCATCCTCACCAAAATGCTCATCAAAGCAGGTAGCTCCTCTCTGCTCCCCTGCACTGGCAATCACAGCAGCCCTTGCTGCTGCCTGCTGGAGCTGTGCTTGGTGCTTTGCAGCATAATGAGGCAGGCTCTTCCCTGGTGCCCCAGTGTCTGGCCCTCCCACCAAGCCACTGCTTCCAGAGGAGGGCTAATGGGTGGGCTCTCTGCTTGTGGTACTGGCCCAGCCAGTGGGAGGTGGCAGATGGAGGCCAGCTGAGGTACAGACAGAAGTGGTAACTCCAGCAGAGGGCGCTCTGTTGGCTGGGCTGGGGGTGACCTCTGGGGCGAATGAGATCTGAAGTGATGCTGTGAGATCCTTCCGCTGCATATGCTGGGCCAGGCCAGTCGCCCCAAATCCTGGCCCAAGGAGGGGGATGTGAAATGGAAGCCGAGGCCTGAAAAGCTAGGCTGCCTAATGGGGGCACTGGGGAGGGCGTGTGAACGACCATCCCTGGACTGAGTCCCAGCCCCACAGTGGAGACGGGTGACTTGAAGGAGGTGTGGGCACTGGGATCTGAGCCAGCCGTGGCCTGGGCAAGTGGGGGGGGCCAAATCCTCTTCTGGGTATCATGCTGTCTGGGCTCTGACCGCACCCCCGTCTCCAGGAGGGGATGTCCTCTGTGAGAACGATGAGCCGGTGAGGTCGTCCTCGTCTGAAGCCAGCAGCGACACGGACAGTGGGCCCGAGGAGCAGGAGGCAGACATGGAGCTGGGAGATTCGGACACAGAGCGCACAGATACCAGCACCGCTGCTGAGCACAGAAGCAGGGAGCCTGGCACTCGGGGTGCAAGGCAGCGGCGGAGACACACACCGCTTGACTTAACCAGGAGCCACAAGGTACAGAGCATCAGGGGTTAAACCAGGGGAACTGGAGTCCCAAGAGCATGGGTCTCCCTTGGTGGGTTGGCTTTGGGGAGGGAGCTGCCCTGCGAGGGAGCAGTGCGTCCCAGAGTGCTGGCTGGGCACATAAGTCTGGCAGCTCTGCCATCCCTCCAGCTGCTGAATCCCATCAAAAGAAGCTAAAGGACAAATGTTTCGCTCTTCCGTGGCAGGTATTGGCACCGCAGTGTTGTGTGAGGTGGGGTCCCAGAGACACTCCTGGGATGTGGGGCTCTCTATGAGATGATAGACACGGGTCTGGGGGCTGGTCTGACCAGAGTTCTGGCGAGGCCAGTGCCAGGTTCCAAGGTGGGTGTTGGGCTCTGTAAGGGCCAGTGCAGGAATGCTGGCCCCCCTGTCAATGGCTGCTTCCCACCCTGAAGGCTGCACCTGCATTCTGTGCAGTAGTGGGTGTTCCTGTTGCCCAGGCCACCTGGGGGCCCTGCTCAGCCCTTGGTCCCCATGGCAGCCTCGGGTAGGGGGCTGGTGGCAGAGCTGGGAGTGGGGAGAGGAGTGTTTGCCCTCCAGGCTCCTCTGCACTGCAGCCCCTTGAACCTGCAGCTCTGGCAGGGTGGGGTCCCAGGACCTTCTCCTGGGCCTGTGGTGCTGTCGGAGGCCAGCAGAGCAGCAGCGTGTGGGCTCGCTCCCTGCCTCTGCTCTCCCCCCACACTAGTGCTCCCACTCCCTGCATCTTCTCTGGGGAGTGCTGGAAGCCCCACTCTGCTGGGGGAGCTCAGCCTGCGCTTGTGAGCCCAGTGAGGGAATGGGGGAGGAACAGGCTGTGGGGATGCTTCCGGGACACAGCTCAGGAGTCTTGTATGCGTCTCTCCCAGGTGCGGCAGATCTTGCTGCATGCCTCGCTGCAGGGCCCGGAGTCGGAGCAGCCTGCTGCCCCCAGGCCAGGTGAGCAGCCCCCTCCCTTGCTGGGTTCCCCCTAGTCACACCCCTCCCTTCTGGGGGTTGAGCATGCTGGGGTGGCAGCACGGTGTCTGGGCGGGGCTGGGCCCATCGATGGGCTCATGTGTTTCTCCCCATCCAGGGACCACCCTGTCACTCGACAGCAACACCCTGCAGGGCCTGGAGCAGTTACTGAACCAGGACCGCAGCGGCTCGGACTGGACTGAGCTGGCCCAGAGACTGGGCCTGCGCAGCCTGGTGGAGACGTACAAGGACACAGCCTCCCCCAGCGGGAGCCTCCTGCTCAGTTATGAGGTGAGTCCCCCCTGCGGGGAACCCCTCTCCTCTCCTCGGCCCCCTTGCCGAGCCCACTCTCACTGCCTTCTCTCCCCAGCTCGCTGGCGGCAGCCTGGGGGGCTTGATGGAGGCACTGGACTCCATGGGGCTCAGCGAGGGAGTGAGGATGCTTCGCAAAGCAGAGACAGCTGACAAGCTGCAAAGCACAGGTAAGGGCTGGGGCAGGCCCTGGGGCCAGCAGCGCACACCTAGTGTCTCAGACCTCTCCCTAGGGCTGCCGCTCAGGAGGGGCCCGACTGCCCTTGTTACCATGCTGGCTCTTTTCTTTGCAGAGCTCAAGGAGGACAGTGCCTATGGGAGCCAGTCAGTGGAAGAGGAGCAGCCGCCGGCCCCACCGCAGAAGTTGCACCCGCTGCCCTCTGCTGAGCTGCTTGGTGAGCCCCCTCACAGCCAGCAGCAGCAGGTGCATTGACCTGCCGGTGCCTCCCTCTGGTCCCGGGGTAGCCCGGCTGTGACTGACAATTTGGAGGGAAAGAGCTGCGGCAGGCTCGGAGCCCCCGCACTGCCCACGGATTGAATACAAGTGCCTCTTGGCCCCAGAATGGGCTGCCCATGCCTCTTCGACTCTCCTCTGGTAGGGCTGGCCGCAGCCTGGCAGGCCCTGCTGTGCAGAACCCAGCCCCCTCTCTGCTCTTATTTAAAGATCCCTCATCAGGTTTCTTGGTTTAGGTGAATAAAGGGTGTGACTCCTAGAATGTTTTCACTGTGGCTCCAGGGTCCTGAGAACACCTACCCCCCTGCACTGGGAGCTAGGGCGTGTGTGCTGCTAGGGTCACATCAGCCCTACCTGTGTCCTTTGGTCCCCCTTCCTTTAAGCACAGTTCTCCGCTACTTTGCCCCGCCTCAGTTTCCCCACTGGTTGTGGCGATAGGGGCCTGCCCATGGACTGCCTGCACCATCATAGCATGGGGGTGGAAGGCAGGGAACCAGTACCACTCCTGCCACTGACCCTGTGACCCAGGCCAAGTCACAGTGCTTCTCTGCATGAGGGGGGATTGGAGACTTGTCTGACACGGAGATAGATCAGCTGCTCCTGGGCCTGGCAGCCCTTGGTTCAGTGGAAGAACTGACTCCAACCCAGCAGCTTAAGAGCAGGTTTTACTTCAGTAACTGATGGAAGAAGCTGTACAAAGATTTTTTGCAATAGACTCGAAAGAGCAGAATAAAAAGAGACACATTCGCAGTCGGGGCGAAGGGCAGCCAGGGGGCGTGGCTGTCCTGCCGCCATTGACCAAGGTCCCTGGGTAGGTGCAGTCCTGTTGGCCCCTGGATTTCCCACTGGCTGAGCCTGCACCCTTGTGCTGCAGCTCAGCCCTGAGCTGCAGCTGACCATGCATTGATCCAGCCCCCTGTTGGGGACAGGATCCCCTTGCCCCCAGCCCCAGGCATGCTGCTGGGATGGTTGGCCGCAGCCTGGGCAGGCGAGCTCCTGGGCTAGAGCTCATGCTGCTCCCCGCAAGGGAGAGGAGCCTCCAGTAACCACAACAAGCTGGGGACAAAGCTCCTCTTTAGCTCCGGCTTTGTTCCTAGACTGTCCCAGCCCTTCCCCTCTTGCTATTCCTCCAGTTGTCAGGGATGGACAAGGACCTTTAATGCTGGAAAAGGCTTGTGAGAGGCAGGGCCTGGGTGTGACATTCATGGGCACCAGCTCCAGAGCTGCAGCCTCTGAGCCCTTTCAGGTGGGAGGTAGAGGGGCAGGACTAGCATAGCCCCTCCAGCAGAGGGCAGAGAGGAGCCTTCAGGGGATATGGCCAGCAGGCGCAGATTGAATTCCAGCTCTCAAAATAACCCTGCTCTTCCCTCCTCACCTCACCATGCCCCGAGCTAGGCCAGCTAGGCAACGGGGAAAGCCACCCGTGTCGCCTGTCCACAGTGATCTGCACTATGATGAGCCGAAGGGGCACTGTGTGCTCACGAGACACCACCCTGGCCCCTCGTTATGGCTTCATGGCTGAGTCAAGGCTTGCTTAGCCTCTTCCTACCCTGCACCGTACAGCTGCATCCAGGGCTGGAACGCCGGACTTGGCTGGTGGTTGTTTCCTGTGCCCTGGGGAGGGCAGGTGCCAGCTGCTGCCTAAGGGGCACAAGCCAGTCCAGTGGCACGAGTGGGGCTGTGCAGAACTAGGCAGCTCCTCTGTGCAACACAGAAAACTAGTGCTAGGCTAGCGGCTGCGGGTGGGGCTGGGCCTCCACTCCCCGCAGTCACAGAAAACCTGCAGCAGCTCTAGGAAACAAATGCCTTGGAGAGCTTGGGGTTTGTTTTTACAGTTCCCAAAAAAGCATCAAAATTACCCCCCAAAAACTCCCTGTAAGTCAGCTCAGTCAAGTACTAAAAAGTGCAAAACTGTATCACAAAAACGTTCAAAACCGTAAGAAACCAGCAGATGGGGGAGGGAGGGCATCACAGGGAGCGGCCAGGGCTCTGCCCATCTGGCAGCTTTAAAGAAACTGGCCCCTAGGGTGGCCAGGGCTGCAGTGAGGCTGTATAAAAGGGCCCCACTTGGGTTGTCTCCCCGAGTCTGTCTGTCCTAGAAACCGTGGTGGGGGGCCTGAGCAGGAGAGAGCGCTGCTTTGCTTTTTACACTGAAGAATTTAGCTCAGTGGTTGGTTTTTGGTTATTTCCCCACTCTGGAAACTTGCACCCAGTTCCCAGGGAATTGGGGGTGGGGGGGTTAAGTCCTGTAGTGTGAGCCCGGTGGCCAGGGGCTGGAGACGGCATCGCACGGCATGTGTTTCCAATGGAGTCGGTGGAGGGCTCTGGTTCCATGCTGAGCTGGCATGGGCTGGTGCTGGTGGCTGGGTGAGAGCTGTCAGCCCCATGGCTTGTGCCCACGAAGGATGAAGTCATGCAGATTCTCGTTGGCAAGGGCCCGGCTGCCCCCGGGGCTGGCTGGCAAGGCGCTGCCCGTCTAGGATTTCTGCAGGTTGTTGGCAGGATGGCGGCTGCTGCGCTCCGAGATGTTGCGCTTGACCTTGGTGCCCGTACTAGGTGGCTCCAGGTTGAGGGAGGGGCTGGAGCGGGATTTTTTGAGGCTGTCCTCCTCGCTGATGGCTGCGTCGAACAGCGTGGCCTCGAAGGCCGCCAGGTCCTCGGAGCCGGCTTTCAGCTTGGCGCGCAGCAGCATGGCATAGGTGCCATAGCGTGTTTTCTGCGGGCAAGCAGAGGAGAGGGTGAGAGGCGCAGGGCATAAAGCACTGAGTGCAGCCTCGCGGCTGGGACCTGGAGTTGGCTCTCCCCTGCCTCAGTGGGCGAAGCAGCCATGTGCTTCTCCTCAGCATTTCATACTGGATTGAAAATGCAATGGAACTGCGCCCTTACTGCTGTCTCACTGATCCCGGGGGCGGGGTGCCAGCAATAGGTGCCCACGAGTCTTAGTGTTGCTTGTGCTGAGCCAATTCTCCCCCTTTGGGGGGACTGGCAGCCAGGGCAGAGGTGGGGGGTGGGGTTGGATGGTGCTAGCTGGCAGGTGGGTCTGTGAGCAGGGAAGGGAGGAGGGCTGCGGAGCAGCCCCCTGGCACATTCCCTGAGTTGTTCCCATTGTTCAGCCTGATGATACCACCAGGCAGTGAGATGTCTCAGCAGCCTCTGATCAGCAACTGGGAGTGCTGATGTGGAGCAAGCGGGAGCAGGGACGGCAGGCAGAGCCAGGGAGCAGGGCCACTGCTAGCGGAAGGGCAGAGGGCGCCCCCCCCCCCCAGCAGGTAGGCGCCCAGCTCACCTCGAACTCCAGGTACTCCTCCTTCTGCTTCAGTTCCTCGTACTCCTTGCCCTTCACCTTCTTCTCGGGCAACGAGGAGCAATGCTCCACCAGCTCTGCCGACATAGCCTTGAACTTGGACTCGTGGCTCTTCACCTGCTCCTCCTGGGGCCCAGCAGGACTGTGTTAGTGCCCCTTCCCGAGCAGGCCCTGCTCCCAGCACCCACCCACCCATGTCGCTCTTGGCTGGGACTGCAGCTGGGCACTGTACCCCTTGGCTGCGGTGACTGGCATGCTGGATTAGCCTAAGGGCCCAGCCGGGCCCAATTCCTGTCTCTGACAGTGTCTGGTAGGGGATAACCTGCCCCAGGGAATGCTTCGCCCAACCCCCACCAGTCCAGCTCCTGCCATGAAGGTTTGGCTCCCTTCCAAAACTAGGTTCTTTTAGTAGCCTGGGACTGGGCTGAATTGCCCACCTTTTGATTTCATCCAGTGTCCCTGTGTTATGAGCTGGGCGGAGCAGAAGCTCCTGCTCTAGGCCAACTAATCAGGATCCCTGCAGCCCTCTCTCCTTCAGCCACAATCCCATGCTTTCCCTTGGAGAGCATCCAGGCCCCTGCTCCTTCTCTAAGCCCCTCCCGTTCCCTGCAGGAGACTGGGCCGTTGCTCTGTGGCATGGCATTAATATTGTCTGTACGAAGAGGCCCAGGCTTTGAGCACAGCAGTGCACTGAGCAGAGGTCTGCACTGAGCTGTCCCCAGCCACAGCCTGGTCCCTTTCCCGAGCTGACCGTTAATTTGCACAGCTGCTCCAACTTATTCCCTTCTACCTTACCCCTCCACAGTGCACTGTTTGGCATGGCAATGTTGAATTTCACCTGCCATTGTGCTGCATGTTTCCCTAGTGTGTGTTGGCCCCTCTGCAGCTCCTCTGTCTTCTCCGGCTTTGATTAACTCAAATGATATCACCTCCCTGCTCGTCCTGGCCACAGACGATTAAACATTCAGCAACCCCAGTCCTAGCTAGCCCTTAGTGCTGCTCCTGCAGCCCCCACCGCTAACACAGTGAGCTGGCTTGTACCCTGTTACCTGGGACAGCCTGGTGGTAGAGCTGGGCAGCAGGGGCCGGCTGAACTTCTTCTGGGACCCGATGGCCGCGGGGAACGGGGGAGCAGAGAACATGGCTGCCACCACGTTGATGCGTGTGATCCAGGAGTGCATCTGTTCTGTATTCCTGTGGGGAAATGCCAAAGCACTAAGCCATGGGTCCAAAGCTGCACCCTCCCTACCCGCCCCCTTCCAGGGATGGTGCCAGCCTCAAGGCTGGAGCCCTGGGAACAGAGGAAGTGCTCTACTGGAACAGAGAAATGAGCCTCCTAGGCCAGCATCTGCCCATGGACCATGGTAACGGCAGATGGTGCACATAACCCCAGCTAGCAGCTGGCTTCTATCGATGCTTGAGTGATGGCCAAGTGGCAGGGGCGCTCCCTACAGTGCAGCGGTGAGGGGGGGCATGGCAAAGGAGTGCTGGCTCTCCTTACTTCACCTTTTCTTCCACGAGAAGCAGTCGCGGGACTGAAAAGCGTAATGCTGCCCTTGGCCCCACAGGCCCGCTCCCAGCCCTGGGGGTGGTGCTAGACTGGTAACGCTTGCCCAGTGTGATGTCTCTAGCTGGTGCCCCTCAGTACTGCCTGCCTGGCCTGTGCAGCCAGGAGCTCCCGCGTTGGCCCAGGTTACTCACTTAGGGTGACCACACAGGAAATGTGAAAAATCGGGTGGGGGTGGGGTAATGCCTATATAAGACACAGCCCCAGATATCAAATCGGGACATCTGGTCACCCTGTACTCACTGGGCCTGGAACAGGAAGACCCGCCACTCGGCTGTCCTGAGGTAGAAGACGTTCGGTCTCTTGCTGTAGTCGGATGCCCGCGTGGCTAGCGCGTGGTGAATGCTGATGGCATTCTTCAGCTCCTCCTCTGCCAGGGGCTTCCCGGGCTTATATTCCTCCTGCAAGGCCAGGCTCCGGTTACAAATGAGTCCTGCTTCTCACAGACTGCCTTGGTGCTAGGGTCCTGCTCTAGCAGGACAGGGGGAGCTATAGTGGCCCTTGCCACTCCTCCTAGGAGCTCACCATCACCAGGCGCAGCAGTGCTAGGCATCAGGGCTACTCCCAGGGTGGTGCATACCAACCCGCCATGAGCTGGCTGTGTCCACGTGTTCCCGGGGCGGGGGGGGCGGAGAGGACTGCATGTATGAATGGCCTATGGGAGGCCATTCCTTATGCTGCTAGCCCAGTGGGGGGCACTGCTGCTGCAAATAAAGGCTGCAGTCTCAGGCAGGAGGCCAGCTTGGAGGCTGGCGTGTCACTCCTCTGCCAAGACCCTGCCGTAATGCCGTCCTACAAGGGCCACAGCTCTAACAACTGCCTTGGGGAAGCAGCGCTGCTGCCTTGGCCAGGGATGTCTCACCCTGCCCTGGGCCAAAGGCTCACGGCTAGTGCACGGTGTCATGGTGCTTAAATGGAGGCCACGCTCCAGACAGCAGCAAGGATCCCTCCACCTGATCTATCTCTGCAGCAGGGTCCCCCAACCCACCAGGGTAGTGGGGGCAGGGGCAGAAGTCCAGACTGCCTCCCTGTGATTTAGCTGCCTGGCCTGAGTTCAAGCCCTGTCCTGGGGTGGCCAGGCGGGCAGCGGTCTCGCTACACCCTACCTTCTGCAGGTAGAGGATCAGTCCCTTCAGGATGGCGTGGAAAGTCTTCCAGCCTCTCTTCCCTCTGGGGGCTGGCAAGGGAGAGAGAAGCAGAGTCAGGGGAAAGTCAGTCCCAAGCGTGAAGTGGCACAGCAAGCTCTGCCAGCGTGAATGTCAGCCCACCCAGGGGACGGGCAGCACACCTGAGCTGTGCCCTCCGTGAGAGTCAGCAGCTGGCTGCTGTGGGGGGAGGATCCTGCGTGCTGCCCCCTGGGGCCAGAGGCTGCTGCCAGGCAGCCAGGGCACGGTTCAGTGCTCTCTTTGCTGTGTTTAACCACGGTGCTAGCCGCTCAGAGGAAGCAGAGGCAGGCAGCATTTCCTGCCAGGCGCTGCTACGCCCAGCAGCAGATGCAGCAAATACAGCCAGCTTCTAATCAGATCAAGGAGGCATCAACTGGCCTGGGATTAGGGAGGATTTGGCAGTGGGAAGGTAGCATACTCCTCTGTCGCCGCAGAACTGGGCGGCTCCCTTTGCTGCCCCCCCCATCCCCCAACTAGATTTAATTATCATTGCAACAAGCGAGCAGCCTGCGACCAGTCTCAACCCAGAACGGGGTCTCTGGCTGCTTCCTCCCCCCACCCCCAGGGGTCCAGGCCTGATTAGCACCTTAGACAGAGGAACAGCAAGGTCCTGTTGATGGGGGAGAGCTGAGCTCTCTTCCCTACCCGTCTCCTTCCGCACACAGCTAAGGCAGGGCGGGGGAAAGGTCTCTCCTGCAACCAGCCCTGCACCTAGCTTCCATTCCCCCTACCCCCAGGTGGCGATGACGTCGGCGCACTAATGCTATCTCCCAATGGAAGAGAGCCATGCAGCCCCAACACCTGCCGCAGGTCAGGCCCTCAGGTCTGCTCCTCCCAGTACAGATACCACAGCTGCTCTTGCTGAAGGTGGGGTTAGCTCCGACGCTGCTTTAATCTCTGTGGGGGTTCCCGCTGCGGGTGGCTGGGGTGTGCTCAGCTGAGAAGCTGGAAGCACAGGGACAAAAATGAAAACCAAACGGAGTCTTTACTAACTGAAAGGCCCCTGTCCCCCAGGAGCACGGCACGTGGGCGAGTGCGGGAGCTGCAGACAATGGTGCTGCGGGAAGCAGAGATTTGGAGGGCCTGGCTTGCGTGTTTGAAAGTTCCGCTGTAATTTTGCACAAAAGTAGTTTTTAAAATGGACCCACTAAACGGTGGGAGGGGAATGAAGAGGGGTCAGGGCGTGAGCTGGTTCTGAGCCAGGCCTTGTCCCGACTGAAGCCCCTTTGCCACGAGGGCGTGGAGTGGCACTGCATCACTCGTCCCACTGCGACCCTAGTGACTGCAAGGGAGTGGCTCCCCATTGCGAACTGGCTCTGCCCTTAGCACACCCCAGTCCCGTCCCCAGACACCTACTCTTCTTGCAGTCGGAGTCCGCATGGCTCTTGCGCACCAGCAGGCCGTACTTGTAGGTGGCGATGCTGGGGTCCTGAGAGAAGTCCAGGAAGGGGTTACTGCAGCTGCTGATGCGCTTGATGGATTTGGGGTTGGGGTCGGCCAGCTCAGAAAGCGACTTCCTCAGCTCCTCCTCATCACTGTGGGGCAAACGTTGCAGGGGTTAGTGGCACCAGGGCCAGCCAACACACCACCCAGCCCTCTAGCCAGGCCAGGCCAAATGGGGTGGGGTGGAGCCCACGCGGTGGGAGTGCTCCCATTCAAATCACCTCAAGGGAGACACCAACAGCCCCCTCCATGCCCCTGGGAGCCGTGCCCTAGGCCCCTTCACTGCTCTGCCAGGCTGGTGGTTCTTGCACCACGTCTCTCCGAGGTTAGGGGCTCGATTAGGTCAGTCTCGAGCTGGGCACGGGAGCCCCCTGCCTGCCCCATGGAGGGGAGGTGCCTGGAAGGCCCCTTGGTAGCCAGTGCTCAACTTTGGCTAAAACAGGAGAAAGTGCAGGCAACGGGGCCAGGCTGGGGTCTGCTGCGCAGGGAAGGGCCAGTGCCCTGGTGCCTGGCACCGCAGGAGGCCATCTTGGCCTGTGGTGACTGGCTCACATCCCCCTCTGACAGCAAGGAGTGGACAAAGCTCCAGAGAGAAACTCCAGCCCTGGCTCTGACACCCTCAGGGGAGCAGGGGGCAACGCAGAGCCCCAGCCCACTGGGCACTTGGTTGAGGAGACGTTGGGCTCCAGAGGGACGGGCACCCAGTTAGGAACCTAGCCACAGGCATTGGGAGGGGCTGTGGGACATCACGAGCCAGCCCTGCAGATCCCTTCAGCCCTGTGGGCTGGGGGGTGGGGGAAAGGGGCAGGAAGGGGAGTGCATATGCGGGTGGGAGGCGGGCACGCTGCATGCGGAAGGCAGCCGACAGCCAGCTGGCGAGGGAGGTGGGCCCTTGCTCACATGCTCGCAGCCTGTGAATCATGCTCCCTGCTGGGCTCTGGACTCCTTGGTGCCGCTCTCCCAGTGCAAAAATGTGGGAGCCCCACTCTGCCACCTCCCCTCTTCCTCACAAACACAGCGCTGCTAATTAAACCCCTCCGCAGCTGCTGGCCGTCTCCATGGCAGCTGCATCGGCTCAGAGCCGGGATTACGTGAGCTCCCCGCGACGCGACTGCTGCCAGTTATGGGGACGGCAGCTGTGGGCGGGGGGCATGGCCCCTCCATTGAACTGGCTGGCTAGGCACTAGGACCCTACCCTGAGCCCCTCCCAGCCCTGGGAAAGGGGGCCACTTCCCTGTCATAGCCATGACTTCTTTCTCCTCCCCAATTCTATAGCCCCAGCCCGAGCAGACCCTGCCCAGCGAGGCTCTCCCAGCCCATTCCCCTGCTGCTCCCTGCCCCACTGTGGTTCTTCTCCACCCTGGCCTCTTCCAGGCACCAGGTAAGGGGCTGGGCCATAGCCAGGGCCAGGTTGCAGGCAGACTGGGCAAGAGGGGAGGGCCTTGGGAACTGGCTCTGCCCAGGAGTCCCCCCACTCCAAGTCCCTCCAGAGCTCCCCCTGCAGACCTCCTGAAGTCCTTAGGAACAGGCCACTTAGCCTGGAAGAGCCCTCTTTCCCCTGTTATGCCCAAGCAGACCATCAATGGCTCTCATCTTATACAGGCTTTGTCCCTCCTGGCCTGGTCCAACAGTCTGGGCTACTCTCTGCTATGAGTGACCCAGTGTAGATCCAGGCAGGGGGAATCCCACTGCACCCCAACAGCTGGCTAGGTCGGCTCACAATCCGCCTAGCCTACCTCCAAGCTACACCTGCCTCCCTGGGCGGGGCTATTCCACCACCCTGGTTATAGCTGTGTAAATCCTGCCTCAGCTACTCCCCAATGCTGCTGCCTGCAGAGCTCCTACTCCACACCTCAGGCCTGCCCAGATCCTGCCCAGGTTATTTCCCTCTTTGGGCCTTCCTGGGTCTCCCAGTCCCTGAGCTCGTCCTTCCAGCTGTTAGCTGGGCCTAGTCTGACTTGCTTTGCTATACAGCTTCCAGCTGGGTGAAAAGCTGGGACCCTTCCTTTCCCACCTTTGGACAGCCCGAGTCTAGTCTATGTTCAATTCCCCCCCATTGCTTTTTGCTGCCCTATCAGGCCCCTCTGTACATCACTCCTGTTCCTGGGCAGCGAGCTCTCCAGCACATGCAGTAGCTGCACTCTTCCTCACCTAGGCTGGAGCCAGAGCCCGGAGAGATCACGCGGCATCTTCTCATGGACTTTGCTGGGCTCTGGCCCCTCTTGGAGGCAATCTGCCCTCTAGGTCACACCTGCCACCCTCCTGGCTGGCCTGGCCCGCAGGGAGAGGTGGGGATGGTTTGGATCCTATGAGCAAAGCAATGAGGAGGAGAGAAACTAGCGTCTGAAGGATTCATCTAACGGGGGGCCATGTGTCCGCGCTGCATGGAGCTCTCGGGCCAGAGCCCCCCAAGCCCCATCTAGCCAGTGAGAGAGGCTGGCCCATGGCCGGGGCGCTACTCACATGGCCCACTGCAACTTCTCATTCTTGATGGAGCTGTACAAAGCCTGGGGAGACAAGAGAACAACGGTCAGTGGGGGCCAATGCTTGCTACGCTACCCTGAGTGGGGCCTGTCACTCCCTCCACACTGGCACCCACAGGGGTGGGGCAGTCAGGGGTAGGTGTGGGTGCCTCCCTGAGGCCAGAAGGGGGACGGGTGAGGACGAGAGAGTTGTGTGTTTTCTTCACAAGCCAAAGCAGCTGCATTCACCTCCCGAATATGCGGGAGAGGACGGTGCCCATGGCACACTGGGACGGGCCGATGGGAAGCAGGGAGCTGGGGTGGGAAGCTCCCTGCCTGGAACCGGTGCGGGGGGTGTAAGGAGGGATGGGCGACTCTGAGGCTCAGGCCAGAAGCAGGGCTATGACTGAGGGAGTGCTGGAGAGGCCCTGGACATCTCTGTGACAGCTGGGGACCAGTAAAGGGACAAGCGGGGCCAGGCTGAGCGAGGAGTGGGCAGAAATCCCATGCGGCAGCGAGGGTGAGCTGTGAAAGCCTAGGAAAAGGAAGGCAGCTGCCATTGGACAGGCAGAGGATACAAACAGAATGGGGCAGCTGGGGGCATCCTGTACCCCAGCACCTCCTACTGGACAGCAGGGAAAACTGCACATTGAACAAATCCAGCAGCCGCGAGGCGGGGAGGAGAAAATGGCCGTGAGCTGAGGTTCTGTAATGCCTCCACCCCAGCCACACACATTCTCCACACCACAGGGTGTTCTAATAAAGGGGTTACACACAGGGGGCTGGTAGGCAACATGGGATCAGGAGTAAACAAAATCTCTGGGGAAAATGCAGCTAGTGAAGCTGCCTGAATCCCTCTGGGAAGGGGCCTGGCGAAGAGCTGTGGGGCAGAGAATGGAAAGAAGAGGTACATGCGGCAGGCTCAGAAGCAGGGGGAAGCTACAGTGCACTACAGGGATGGATCATGCACACTGGACACACCTCCTTTTTGTAAGCCACACCCACTGCTTGGCCCCTAACCAGAGTGGGGTGTGCTGCAGCTGTGTCCCTCGTGCTCCGTGAGCAGTGGCAGAGTCACACACACACGAGTTTCAGGGGACTAGGTACCTTCTCCTTGGCTGCACTGCCTACGTTACTGCTAGGGTAGCACCTACTGATCACGCCTGGGTGCCATGCCAGATTTTGCCGCTGACTCACTGTGTAGCCATGGACAGGTCGCTTCCCCTGCACATCCCCATCTGTACTATGGTGCACTGACCTACTTGGGAGGGTGGCGGTGAGGTCTAATTAATGTTTTGCAAGCGCTTTGAAGATGAAAATCACTACAGATGTGCCAAGGCCGACTCCACTGGGCTTTCCCTCCTTCTCGTGGCTTGCATTCTTCTGAAAACTCGCTGGCCCAGAGGTTTGGGGCTCACATTTGCATGCACGTTCCTGGGCAGACCTATGCGAGTAGCCGTACAGGACATTGATATCGTGGCAGCACCCCGAGGCCCCAATCCCTGCACAATGGAACCCCCGTTGTGCTAGGCACTGTACAAACAGAAAAGACCCAATCCCTGTCCTGCAAGCCCTGTGGCCAACCCCAGTCATTAGCCAGGCCTCCCTAAATACCCAGCTTGGGCACTCAGATGTGCACACGGCCAGCATAGTGCACACTGCCCTCATGCACAATGGTGCTCACCTGGGTGAATAGCTCCTATGTATCACAGCCCCAGCACCGCCGTGTCGTACCCAGGCTGTAAATCAGTACAGTCGGCAAAAGCCAGCTTTTGGGGATCCTAGTCTGCTGGGGGTGGGGGGAAGGTTTGACATCACTCAAACCCTAGGCACATAGCAAGGGAGGCCCTTTGGAGCCTCTTTGGGGCAGGGACTGTCTCTCTGTTCTGTGCTTTAACACACAGCACAATGGGATTCTGGGCTGTGATGGGGGTTCCCGGGTGCTACTGTAATACAAATTTTGGCTCTCATGACAGTTAGAGGGGAAACACAACAGCACTCAGGGCAAGCAAAGGCTCCTCCTGGCCTTGCAGGTCCTGTAGGATGGGCTTCCCTGGGGTGTTAACCTTTTCTGGTACCCCTACCCACAGATTTTGGGCTGTGCCGTAATACCTACTTGGGCTGTGACAGCTTCCCAACTCCTGCCCTGAGCCTGGTGGGACCTTGGCAGGACTTTGGGAGCTCACCAAATTGTGGCAGGCCAGGGGGGAGGGACGATTCACCCCCACTCCCTGAGTCAGCAGTAAATCAATGCCCCTGAATGGTGTTGGGGAAGGCACCATGATGCTGTTGTTCAGATGTGTGTGTTAAAGATCCGAGTGCATTTTCTAAGCAATATGGATGGGAATGTTGGGGCCAAATTCCAGTCTGGGTAGCTAACATTCTGCCTCCCTAAACTGCTCCCTAAACTTCACTTCTGGACCCAATTCTTCGGGAGCTTTGCTGATGAAGAATGCGTGTTAGTGTCTGCATTTCACTGGGAAAGACACACTTCATATACAGAGAGATTCTTTTATACAGGGCCAAAGCCTCAAGTCCTCCTTCAGCTTTTACTCAGGTACGAGCCCCCGATTCAGCCAGCATCTGGACTATGTAAAATCTGAGTATGGATTTCAGGGTTTGGGCTACTGGTTGGGATCCTTGGTGCTGAATGGCTCTATAGAAAAGTACATAAGTGTCCTTCCAGCCCATCTTCACACAGCCTGAACATCAGACACCATTCAGCCAGCCATTTATAATGTGGAAGGAGAACAGTGCCTCTTTCTGACAGAGCTGCACCACCATGGGAAGGAACCTGGAATACTTGTCTGGGGATCTGTCTCCAATGGCATCCTCGCGGGGCCAGGCCAAAGCCAGCTCTGCCCAAGCAAGGTGCACTGAGCTCACAGAAGTTCATCTAAGAAGGCCCAGGCTTGAGGTCCATAATTTACTGACCAATGGATTTGCTGGTGAAATCAATGTAGGTTTGATTTTTTTTTGGATGAGGTAAGAAGCCACCCCCATCGCACCTCTGAGAGAAGCTCTATGTAGGCAGAGAATTGAACCCAGCCTCAGTAGGAAAGGCATTCCCTGAAAAGAGACTAGGATCATGTTCAGATGGACCTGGGTCCAACCACCCACAGCGCTCTAGAGAAGTTCAGATCTGGTTATTATCAAGGGATTGAGAAGCTGAGGTACATTAAGCAGCCATCTGCTGGAATTTCGGCAGCAAGACAACTAAAGGACAACGATGCAGAGCCAGACTCAAGGAGGAGAATCCAGTCATGGCGGGAAGAAGCAGACCTAGCTATCTAAGGAGAGGAGCTGATGGCAATGAATCTGCCATAGGTAAGGAGGGGAAAGGCTCCTTGTGCAGTGTTGCAGTATTGAGCTGGGAGATGCTAAAAACCCTGGAGAGAAACAACAAAGAGATTTGGAAAAAGCACAAGAAGGAGACCAGGAGTACAGCAAGTGCCTGCACAGCTCCATACAAGATGTAGGGAATTGTAACATGGGCCAGAAAGGTGCTCTGAGAGGGAGTGGAATGCGAACTCAGGCGGTTGATGGCAGAGCAATGCTGAGAGATTGCATGGGCCTCAAGTGATGAAGGAAGTGAGATACATATCAACTAACCAGGAAGAATTCTGGGTAAATTCATCCAGCTGGAGATTTGAAGTGTTTTGGAGATGACTGGGGATGCTCTAACCACAGCCCTCTAAAGGGCTGAGGAAAGGTCTTCTGCTCCGAGAGAAGCAGCAGAGCAACAGCTGCGCCCTGAAAACTCAGAACAAGATGGACATCTGCACAGCTCTGGAGAACAGCCCACCAGAGCTGAACTGTGCAACCGTCGGGGCTCCAGGACAGTCTGGGAACACTTTAAAGGACTAACAGCTTTATGGATTCAGAAGGAACGGCTCTGTTACATACACTGCATGCATCACAAGGAGCTGCTGAGCCAGAAAAAGTGCATGCGCGGGGGGGGGGGGGGGGTGTCAGCATGGTGAACTGGGCTGGAGAAGACTAAGAGCTCTGCATGGAGAGAGGATGGAAAGGCATACAGTTTCGCTGTCCCATGCAGTTAGGGAACATTAACAAACAGGAGTGCTTGGGACACCGGGACCGGAATATAGAGTTTTTCACCTCCACTGAAATCCTGCCATTACTAGAATAAAAGCTGCCCCCAGCTGATAGCTGCCTGGTGTCCAGTAGGAAATGAATCTGGGGGTCTCAGTCCAACCCCAAAGATTCGTGGTGGACCACAACTGGTGTCCCAGTTTCCCTGCTCTCCTGGTGTGTCCTGCTGCCTGTCTGTACATTCTTTCGAGCAAGGATTTGGGCAGGGCTGAGCCCATTGCTGGGGCTTCAAGAATCACTCCTAACTCCCCTTGTTGGCTGTCTCAGCAGAGGACAGGGAGACTGAATCCCCAGCCCATGCCTGGGGTGGGACGTGGTTCTTCAGGGATGAGATGGCAGGAGTGAAACTTGCCTTGCTGCTATCCAGGCTTTACCTGTTCTGGGGATAGACTGAGGGCTCTAGTCCCCAGGGGCTGTCAGTCTAGCTCTAAACTCCTCCACAAAAGGAAGTTTTTGGTGGTGCTGGCCCTTTAACAGGTTGGGGCCTCAAGGTTCTTGCCTCCTGGCAGGTGCTATTAATCACAGCCAAGGCTGAATTCTGCTTTGCTTTGTGCCCTGGATGGAAGGGGAGCGTGTGACGAGAGGGAGAGAGGACATGCTGCTGTGCGTATAAACAGGGCACTGCTGGTTATTGGCTCAAGGAGAGGGATAGCTCAGTGGTTTGAGCATTGGACTGCTAAACCCAGGGTTGTGAGTTCAATCCTTGAGGGGGCCATTTAGGGATCTGGGGCAAAAATTGGGGATTGGTCCTGCTTTGAGCAGGGGGTTGGACTAGATGACCTCCTGAGGTCCCTTCCAACCTTGATATTCTATGAGACTGCACAAGAGACAGCAAGGAGAAGACCAAGCATAGCTGCAGGTGGGGACCACACTGAGCAGCTACTGTGCTTAAGTATCAGCCTGTTGACTCCTGCAGCCAATCAGGTGGCTAAAGCAATCAGACATTCCTCTTCACCCTGCCCCTGCATGAGATGGATAAATCTGTGCCCTCTGGCTACAGGGACTTGTGACATCAGTATAGGGTATGAGCTCACCGCAGCAGCAAGCAGAGGGGGAATGTGGGCTGCGAGGGGGACAGCTCTTGCCCTGACACACATACACATGCAGGGAGAGAAGTTGGCTGTCCTGTCCTGTCCTGCCCACCCCCTACCCCCCTTCTTCCTATTGCTATCACTGGCCCACAACTGTGGGAAGATTTTCTGCTGCAAGTGGCCTAGGGTAAAGCCATCCATGTGCAGGAACAGAGAGTTCCTACGCAGCTCTCACAGCCACAGATCTCAGTGCACTGTACATTTTACAGACAGGGAACTGGTCCCACCACAGGGCACAGGCAGAGCGGGGCACTGAAACCAGGGCTTCAATCTTTTCACCAGACACTTGGCTAGAGCATTAATTAATGCATCTGAAAGAGAGAATTAACCCCTTCCCAGGCCTCGGAGATTGGTTACACAGGTCTCCTACTCGGAGAAGGCTCAAATAGCCTATAGCTTAGTGTGATGGTGTCTGAGCTCAGGAACATGCCACTAGGGGTGGGTCACAGGTCTCTGAGCCTGTTTGTGCCAGAGCCCTATGGGACCATCACCATCCCAGACAGTCACAGCCCATGGGCTATTTTGTACAGGAAAAGTGTCCTCCCTGCAGAGATTCCTCTTTGTCTCTGTGCCCGGGGGCATCTCACCATGAGAGCTCAACCCTCCGCTTTTCCCATCTCCACCTTCACAAGGACCTGAGCTTAGCCATGAGCTACATTGCAAGGTGCCTCCCTAAGCCACCAAGAGCCCTTTGCATTCTGTCCTTGGCTTGGCTAAGCTGAAGACAACTTCAGTATTGGTTCAGTGTGAGCCACCCTCTGTGCAGAGATTTGGGGCCGGGGGGGGGGGGGGAATGACTCTCTCATCTCTACCTGCCCTGGCCTGTCAAGTCTCTTCCCTACACCCCTCATTCCACCTCCAGTCCATTCCCTTACTCATGTTCACCGGGAGGCCTTGCACGTGCTATACAGTGCTGCTCTGCAGTTGTGAGAAATCCTGGCTCTCCTCTGCAGCAGCTGGGGAACCACCAACCCTATTCCAAGCTCTTGTTTCCCTTCTGCTCCCCATGCTACTGACATCTCAGTGAGGGAAGTACACTCCTCCTCCACCCCATGTGAACATACATGGGTACACACATATGCAGCAGATGTGTGTGAATGTGGCTTGGGACAGCATGCATGGCCCCATCCTGCCACACACACACACATGCCCTGTGGTGTCCATAGCTCCCAACCTGCAGTGGCTGCAATGCTAGCTGTCATACCAGCGTCAGCTTTTGAAGAGGGCTAGGAATTGCATCCCCATCCCAATGCTCCCAGGACCCTTCCCCTTCTAGTGCCTTGATACTGCAGGCTGTAACATCAGCAGCGTGTAGGAGGCAAAGAGCGGAGGATTTCTGAGCCAGGTGGCCCTAGTGCGTGGTTACATCTCAGTGTGTCACAACGTGACGTGGATGCAGCCTGCCCCAATGCTGTGTTGTGCTATGACGGGATGTGTCATTGCCAGGCCGTGCTCATGGTGGGATCTCCCCATCTTCTTCCCCTCCCTGGGCCCAGCTTGGCACTATTCTGGGGAGTCTTCTCCTGAGGCTGCCGCTCTGTAGGAAGGCTTCTCCCCCTGCTTTGGCAAGGGGCAGTGCCTCTTTGCTCCTCCTCACCCAGCATGCCCCTCTACCAGAGTCCAGGACTAAACTCAAAGGAGCACATCCAAAGCAGGTGTAAATCAGGGTTGCTCCACTGAAATCAATACCTACTTACACCAGGCAAGCACCTGGCCCCAAATCTCCCTCTCTTCACCTAGCAGGCTAAGGCTAAGGAAACCCACCCACCTTTCCAGACCAAATTGCAAGTTGCACAGGAACCTGAACCCCCCAGTCCTGTTGAGCCCATGGTGGGCTCTCTCCCCATTCTTCCTGCCATGCGGGGGTCCTGATTGGCATGACGCACCTGGATCTAAGACTAAGACTGCAGGGACAGTCCTGCGTACCCTGGCCCTGATCCTGCTTGCAGGGTGTTTTAAAGAAAAGGTGGTTGTCAAGCCAGCAAGAGGCTGCACACAGTGGTGCAATGTCACGCTGTCGTTACATAGAGCCATGGGACTGGCACTGCCAGGAGGCCAGGCCTGGATCCCAAACCCCCGTCTCCGCAGAACATGGGCGGGCAGGTTTTGAAGTGCCCCCTTAGCCTTTCTGCTTCTAACTGCAGCCACCGGGAAGGGAGCTGAAAAGAAAGGCGAGTCCCAAGAGGCCCGTCTCAGATTTAATGAAGACTGGAGCTTTCATCTGGTGGTGGAACAGAACTGCCCCTAGGTTAGAGCGGCTCCAGCGCGGCAGGCTGGGCTCGGCTGTCAAGTCTGGGGCTCATTAAAACCCTGTTTTCCTCTTCCACCGAGCCAGGGTGGGTGCGTGGAGGGAGGGAGGGGAGTGCGCTCTTGGCGTCTAGCTGCCTGCCCTGCGCACACCCCGCTGTGTAGCCGGCTGGGGCTGAGCGCAGGGGGCTGTCCGGGCGCGCAGGGTGCGAGCGCACGGTGATGGGTGTGTGGCTGTGACGGACCGGGGGGCGCACACAGGACCCGAAGCGTGCGCTCCTTTCTCCCGGGGAAAGGCTGGCGGGTCACAGACGAGTCTAAGCTGCCGTTTCAAGGGGGTTCAAGCTTTCTCTGCCCCGGGTGGGGAGCGGGCCCCCTCCGCCAACTCCCGCCCGACGGCGGCCCCCACCGCAGCCCGAACTCTCCCCCGGGAGCCGGCGGCGGCGGTGCCCCCAGCCCTTACCGGTTTCTTCTTCCTGCGGCTCTGCAGGCGGCTGACCACCAGGTCGGTGTAGAGCACGGGCTTGAGCGTGCGGGAGCGCTGGGGCCAGCCGTAGCAGAAGGTCTCCACGCCCCGGTAATTCCGGCCGTAGCGCACGGAGCACATGGAGCGGGACCGCATGCGCCCGGCGCTGCTGTTGATGCTGTTCACGCCGATCATCCTGCCGGCCGCGATGGCCCCCGGGCAGCCGGCCGGCGCGGGGCTGGGCTCGCCGGCAGCCTGTTGAAGCGGCCCTGGCTGCGCGCCGCCAAGGAGCGCGCTCCGTGCCGCAGCCGCAGGCCGTGCGCGCAATGGCGAGGGCGCTCGGCTGGCAGGGGAGCGCAATTCCCCTCGCAGCAGCCAGCCAATGGCTCCCCGGCCAGGCGCTGGGATGGAGGGGGGGGGGCCCGGCACGCTCAGGGACGCAGGGAGCGAGCGATGGAGGGGGCCCGGCAGCGGGGAAAGGGGAGCGCAGCCAGCCAGCAGGGTGGAGAGAGGAGACGGGCAATGGGGGAGCTTCTGAGAAATGAGAAGGGAGAGGGCAGATACGGGGAGCGGGGGGTGAGGCGAGTTGGGGGCGAGAGTGATGGGGGAGAGGAAGGAATGGGCTGAGGGAGAGGAGGGTGGAAGAGATGGAGGGGTCAGGAACTGGGGGGGGTGAGCGCACCCCCCAAAGTACTGAGGGTGGTGAGGGGCTGGAGGAGAGGAAGGAGGCTAGAAGCCAGGAGCGGTGGCAGAAAAGGGGTAAAGGGCGAGGGAGAGGATGTGTGAACAAAGGAGGCGATGGGGCTGGAGAGCAAAGGAGGGCAGGGAAAAGCTGGAGGGAATGGGACAGGTCTGGTTAGGCTACAAGGCCAGGCCCCCTGGTGAAGCCAGATGGCACAAGTCAGGGAGGTGCTGCACACCAGAAGTGGCTGCACAGCAAGGGTGGGAGAGGTGCTCACTAAGCTGGAAAGCACCATATCCTTTGGGATGAATGACTCCAGAAATGGGGATGTCCTTTCTCAGAGCGGTGCGGCTGGTGTCCAAGTCCTGGCCTGAAACCCTGTGATTGGAGGCCTGGAATTTTCACAGGGTCTTCCATGTGGAGTAATGTCTCCTCTTTCTGGGTGTCTCTCTGCAGGGAGGGCATTCAGCAAGCCTGGGACTCACCCCCCGTGATCAGAGCCGGCGAGGATTGTCATCATGCTGTCCAAGCTTGACAGTGCCGCTTCAGAGAGAAGACGCCATCAGAGGCAGGGCTATTATCAATGACACTGACACTCTCTGCTCTTAAAGGTCAGCTCCGCTCTTGAGACATATGGGCAGGGCCTTGTGTACCCAAGGGCTTGGACATGATGCATTGGTGGCTGGCGATGAGCTCGAGCCAGCAGCAGCCAGGCACTTCAGGCTGCCCCTGCCGTGGCTGCTCGGTTCAGCTGGCCCTGCTGCTCTTCTCACACTGCTGCTCCACACACAGATTAGTCAGCATTTGCTGCCAAAGATGGCACCTGGTGCACTGACCATGGCAGTGGCCACAGTGGGTCCAATCACTAGGATTCTCAAAGGGAGCGTGCCACCCAACTCCCAAGGAATTTCAACAGGAGTTAAGCCGTTAACTCCCCAAGGCGCCTTTGAAAATCCCTCCTTAACTTCCATGGGTAAGGGGGGTTGGCCAGGCACTGGCGAAGGCTATGGAGTGCATCCCTTCTCACCCAGAGGGAGGGATGGGATAAGGAGGAGATGGGGAGACCCAGGTTGGCAGATGTAACTAGGGATTTTTGCCAGTCTCAACTTGAGATGCTTTAAAAGGGCATCTGCTGAGCACTTGCCTTCTGAAAACCAGGCGCTAGTCACTTGGATGTCCTGGCCGGAGCCCTTATGCAATACTATACAGGGCACGTCAAGCCATACTTTTTGTATACCACCAGTCACTGCGATATCTAGGCACTAAAATATATTGACCAAAAAAGGGCATAACATTCCAACTCAACGCAAGCGTCATGCCTCCCTTCCCAGGGTTCAGTCACTCGCCTTGACCTTTATATTGTACAGATACATGGTGTCAACTCCTGTCATCGCTGAGATCAGTACTGGCCTTTGCTCACAAGGGCCACAGGTGAAAACATTCTGATCACATCTAGAAGGGTGGTCTGTAGTCTAGCCAGCACCGACCATAGCCCCGGGTCTCATACCACGTGGGTCTCATTTCTGTACCTCCGAGGAGGATAATTGGAGTTCCACCATGGAGCACACAGCTTCTGCACCTAGCCTGCACTGCTAAACAAGCTTACTGAGCAACAACCAGCCTCCTTAAGTTCTCTTCTCTCTACCTGCAGGCCACGCTACCATAGGCTTCGATCTCAAAAGCCCAGTGGGGTCAGGACAAGCCTAGGGATGACGAAGGCTGCTCCCTGAAGGTGCAGTGGGTGATTTAGTGGGGGGCGGGAGTGTTCTTTTGAGTCAGCACTAAATCAGTGCTTCAGCTACACTATGCTGGCTGGCTTCCAGGTGAGACGTAAGACTGAAGCCCTTGTCGCTGAGCCTAGGTCCTCAAAGGTATTTGGGTGCCTAACTCCCATGGCACTAGGCTCTATTTCTTGGTCAACTATATATTTGAGCAAACACGTTCTGGCTCCTTCAATCCCCCCTGCAGTTTTAATTGGCTATGGTACTCTGCTTTACTTCCTCCCCTAAACTGTTGTTGTGGTTAAACAGCTGCCACATTCCACCCCAGAGGGGCTGCAATTCAGTGATGGGTAAAGTGATTCATTTTATATAGAGAGAGAAATACAGCAAGCAGGAGAGTATCTCATTTGAAAGTGCTTGGGGATCCAGCTGTTTTGGCAGAACCCCTACATGCAGGCACAATATTAGGAGCTGGAACTTGTCATGTCTCTGTTCTGCTCTAAGCAACTTGCACTGGGGGCATATGACAGGCTCCCGGGCCCCTTTGGATCCATTATGAGAACTGACTTAACCAGACTGGAGGGATCAAGGAATGGCTCTGATCACCCATTAGGACACCTGTAATGCTGAAGGGATTATACAGGTTCTTGGGAATTCTATGCTGGGGAGCTTCAGGTTAGAGCTGACAGCCAGAGCAGGGCAGGGAATCCAAAATACATGAGCCCAGTCCAACGGGGCCCAAGCAGCACCCCCCTAACCCATTGGAGACCTTAGGAACAGTGAACAAAACACTGCAAATGGCTGCACCAGTTGTGTCCCTCAATTAGCGAAAGGCTTCTGCCATGTTTCTGTGCAGGAGCCAGCGCTCCTATAGCCGAGGTTACAAACACGTTACCATGAACATGCCCTGGGAGGTAGAGCTTTTCAGCTGCACATTGCAGATGAGGAAACTGAAGCACAGAGGGCCTAAAGACCACATTTCGCCATCGGTATCATGCAGGCAAGTGCCATTGATTTCAGTGTGCGCTGAGTGCATGTAGCCAAGGTGACTGGGCTCAGGTCTGCGTCCAGCTGCCTGCACACAAAGGGAGCAGGGAATCTGCCCAGCGTAGGGGGCATGCCTGGGACAGGAGCATGGCCAGGGCATTTCTGCATTCCACCAATCCCCAGCAGGCAGATGGCCCCATGGGGCCATAGCCAGCTGGGCACACTTCAGAGCAGCTGCCGGCCTTCTATCTAGCTACAAAGAACTCCCCACCTCAGTTGTACAGAAGAGGTACTTGGCACAGTAGACCACACAACCACCCTTCCTCCCATGGTAAAGAAAACTAACAACCAAGAGGCAAGGGGTACATTGACGGGCTGGCTGAACCACTGGTGAAGAGATAGGAAATAGATGTAATAAAGAGCAGCTTCTCCTTGTGCAGAGATGCTAAGAGCTGGTCTCCAGGGAGTCTGTATGAGGGTGAGTGTTATGTAATCCATGTCGGTGAGGAGGGGACCAGCAAGAAGGGGGAATTTCCCAACGAGACATGTTTGGCATAGTGAACACCAGAGAAGACTGCAGGAGACCGGGGGAACCGGGCAGCACTTGACTGCAGAAGTCATTGAGCACGTGGCAAAAGTAAGCATTATCCACTGATGGGGCTTTGGGCACATGGATCCTCAGCGGGCAAAGATGCAGGGGTCCTCATGAACTGCAGAAGAGAGTATGCTAGTGGGATTAGTGAGAGGGAGGGGAAAGGGTTTTGTGGTTAAGGCTCAGCTCTGGGAATCAGGGTTTACTTCCCACCTCCTCAATCACTTTCTATGCGACTTCAGGCACTTTACCTTCCTATGCTTCTGTTCCTGAGTTGCACAGTGATGCTCCTTGCCTCCCCCACAGGAGATGCGAGTGGCTCATGAGACTTCATTAATTTTTTTAAGGTGCTTTGAGTGCAGATGGCAGGAATTATGGCCATGCAAAGGGTCATTCATACAATTACCAAACAATGCTGCAACTCACTTTGGAGTCCTGGGGTGTGGTTTGGCTCACTCACACCACAGGCAAAGGCTTTGGGAAAGGGGAATTTAAGGCTGAGCGAGCAGATCAGTAACTTGAGAAGCAAATCCATCTCAGACTGTTTTGTTCAAGGACTAATAGCTTCTGGAGACTCAGGGACTTCAAGGCTAAAGTCAAACACCAGGAAACCCAAACATTTCATAGCATGGAAAAGCAGGGTTGAGCTCACTGAGGTTGAGGCCAGACAGCCCCACCAGATCAGGTAATCTGACATCCTGTACATCACGGGCCACCACCACCAGCAGATCAAACCCACAATCAGATTTAGACCAATTCTAGCAATTCCATCATCCTGGCTTTGTTCCTTTTGTTGTTACTTTGTAAGCTGTGTTGGTTTGGGATCAAGGACTCTTTTCTAAGGAGTCTGAAGTCTATGGCTTAACTTTTGAGAAAGTGGGGTATTAAAAATGGGCACCACAGCATATTGGCTTATCACTGGTTTCATGTTTCCCTTGTGGCTAGGCTGGCTGTGGTCAATGCTCCTCATATCAGTGAATGGCCCACAGCAACAAAAGGCCCAGTCCCATGAGGAAGAGGAGTGGGGACTGAAGGCTTACTGATTGCCCAAGCAGGAATTGGTCAAGTAGGAGTTTTTGGTGGTGTCTGTATCAGTAAAGGAGGCTGGAGTTGGCACAATCATAGACTGCTATGGTTGAGAGTAAAGCATTTGAGTTTATGTGGTTATATACTTGTGTCCTCTTATATGGATAGCACAGTCTGAGTTTATTTTCTCCGGGGATCCAAAAGGGGGCAGAGTTAAGGTAGTTTTGTGTCCCTGAACTGTGACTTTCCATGCTTTCAAATGTTTGGGTTTCTTGTAAGTTTAAACTTGATTTTTCATTTCTTGTCTAACAGTTGTCATACATTTGTGTATGGCTCTCCATCTCTGCAGTTACTGTTACATATGCTCAACCTTCACCTTAACAAAGTTTTTGTCTGTGAATTTCCTTAGTTTTTATGTCAGTTTTAAGATGGGAGTGTGGCCTGTGTGGAGCTTGAGGAGGCCGTTCTCCCACTTCTTGCTGACTTCCCTGCGGTCTGCAAGAAAGAAGCCCCACTCCCACAGACTACAGCCGGTAATTGCTGCTTGCCATGCTGATTACAGCTCACTGTTACCATGTGCTTCTCCCCATGTGGCTGGCTCCACCTGATTTCTCTCCTCTTATACTCAGGTGCAGGGATCATCATGATGTACATGTATATGTGTACAGCACCTAACTACTGCCCTACAAATAACGAGGACGTGTACAGAAGAAAAGGGATCCCTTCCAAGGGAAGGAGGCAATGGGAGGAATAGGGGCTCCTGAGGTAAGGGGGAGCAGCACCCCCACCTTGCTCTGTGGACCTCCAGAGGCCCATGTGAAGGGAGCCAACAGTAGCTATCTTAGGAAGTGGAGCAGAGCACCACTGCACCAACTCCCTGGTGTTGGATCAGAGGATCTTCTGAGGGCCTTCCCCAATGCCCTCTCCCTGCAGACGTTAGGGGCGTGTCAGGACCCGCTGCCAATACCTTAGCAAGCTTCAGAAAAGCTCCTCAGAGGTCAGCCAGCCCCTCCCCTCCTCTGCAAACCCTGTGTATTCCTGGTGAGCTATAATTAGACAGGCAGCTGTGTGTCAAGGCTAACTAGGCTCCTTGGTCTCCAGACAGCCCTCCGCCAGCATGTCAGAGAGCTGATGAGCATATGTAGGCTAGTTGGGAGCTACCAGGCTAACAACGCTCTCAATGAGCTGGGGGAATTGCAAGGGGCTCAAAGGGGCCTGCTAGGGCATACAGTGGTGGCAACCCAACAAACCCCCACACGCTTGCAGGGGTCTGTAGGGGACTGGCGTCCCAGGGAGCCTCCGCTGGTTTGTGGAGTGGAATGTCCCACGTATGCCCCTTCTCCACTCCTTCCCATCACCACGACTCGCCTCCCAGCTCTCTGGCACTCTCCAGGATTTCTTCTCCACTGCCCTCAAGCGCTGTGCTCTCCTCTCACCCCACACTTCTGCCTGCCAGTCTCCTACTACCCACAGGAAGCGAGCACCTTTGCTGGTCCATGGGTTGTGACGCAGCGGGGAGGTGGGGGCAGCAGTACTGTGAGCTCTTCCTGCTATCCCTGCTAGTGCCTGACTGAACCCCCATGCACTTCATTTCAAACATCTGCTCCCTGTTCCCAAGTGAGGGGCTGGAGAAAAGTGGCAGAAGCATGGTCTGACTGTGGTGAGATCTGCTTTTTAATACCTCTTTATTTAAAAGCAGCTTGTCTAGGGCCCTTTAGCTGTGGTGGAAACAGTCGCTTTTCATCAGCGATGAACCTCCCCACAGGTCAGCTACATATGGAGGTCTTAGCTCAGCAGGGGAAAGGGCTAGATCCTCTGGGCCAAATCCTTACCTGCTATAAATCAGCATCCCTTTTTAATGCCCAGCCATTGTTTCTGCTATTGCCCGGACCCGAATGCTGCATCCCAGCTGTGTTCGCACCACAGCCAGCTAGAGAAAAGCCATACCTGTCCTTGGAGCATGGTCTGGTGCCTCAGATCACATTGCAAACCAAGATCCTGGCTCGCAAGGAGTTAAAAGCTGTTTGCATCTTGCCTTAACATGGTGGCTTAGCATTTACTATTTCCATGATCGGGGGGGGGGGGGGGCGTTGCTGAGGGACCCCAGACTTTGCAACTGTTCCCAGATTGGATATTCACCCCCAGAGCCGTACACACCACCCATCCTGGGCAGGAGTCCAGGGCTTGGAAATTGTGCTGAGAGTAGATGTTCCCTGCTGTTAGCAAGCCTGCTGCTCTCACCCCTTGGGCTCTCTGGCTAGCTGTCACACTGGCTGTAGCCCCGTGAGATCAGTGCACCTTTCACTGGCCCTGCATCCCAGCTCACTTGTGCCTCTGAAATCTTGGTGTTTCACATTTGTTTTCCCCTGATACAAATCAGCTGCGTTTGCCAAGGCTGTTATTTCCGGTATCTGCTTAGCGAGTTCTGTGTTCATGGGAGGGACGGCTCAGAATCTACTGAGATGCCAAAAGAGGCTTCTCTCTAATGTTACAATTTTAAGACAAAATTGGCCTGGTTATGATCTAACTTGGGGCAGTTTACACCTGTGTAACTTCCTGGACATGAATGGAGTCATGCCTGATTACCAATGGGGTAATTGATGGAGCTGGCTGAGGCTCGGGTTACAGTGCAGAGCAAGCCTGGGTAAACATCCCTGCCTGGCCCCCAGATACACACCACAAGAATGAGGCAGTTGGACTGCGAGGGTGGAGATAGGGGACCATGCAGTCCTGGGGTGACCCATAGGAGTCTTGAGTATTGTCCAGCACAATGTTTGCAGAGCATGCCCTGTGCCAGCTACACAGTACCCCAAATCCCACAAGCCATGGGATCAGCGGGCTGGGAGCCATGCACGTGCAGTTTCGAACCACCGAGCAATCCAGGAAGGGCCAAAAACAGAACCGGGGAGAATCAACTAGATTTCCTCCCCATTATTAACTCTTCACCAATCTATCTACCTGTACTAGTGCCCCTGGAACACTGCAGCATCAGCCTGTCCTGCTTCCCTGGAGCTTTGCAGCTGCCACTCTCAAAGCATTGCACAGGTCACTGTCATAACCCCTATTTTACCAATGGGGAAACTGAGGCACAGGGACATGTGGGGGGGGGTCCCACCCTGCCTTAATGGCATAGAATCCAGGCCTCCTGCTTCTCAGGCTCATGTGTTAGTCACAAGGTCATCCTGGCTCCTGCTAGCCCTATGGGGACTGTAAGGCTTTCAGCAGGCTGACGCTGCCCAGTGCAGCTGGCAGACACAAGGACTTCAACAGCATACACGTGGGCTGATGTGTTGGCCCCCGCCTGCGCCAGTTACTGTGACATGCACGTACTCGGATCGCTTGCACAGGAGAGGCAGTTAGAGGAAGGCTGAGCTGTATGTCAGGAGCAGCCGTAGGGCACGTCGTCCCAAGGACTGGAGCCACACAGGGTGGGGTGCACACTCCTGCATCGTGCTACCGCTGAGCTGGTGGGGCTGAGGAGCAGCCACTCAGAGATGCAGGTGCCTTGTGGCTTGGTTTGGTTCCTTGGGCTCAATCCTGGTTGCAGCATAAGCCACGGCAGCATCCCAGACACATCCAGGGCCCGGTGAGGAGCCAAGCTCAGCGGAGACAGCCCGCAAGGGGCAGGGCCAGTGCAGTGCTGGTGGCTCAGGGCCCAGGATGGGAGAGTGGGGGGAGGCTGTTCTTTCCCACACAACAGCTTAGTCACGAGAGCTAAGTGACTCCCTGTGGAGTCGGGGCGAACGCTCCTAGGTGGAGGCAGCCAGCTTTCTTCCACACCGTGAGTCAGCCCTGCAGAAGCCATCTCGAGTTGCTGTCACCATCGCCCTGTAATGGCCTGGTGCAGTCACCCTCAAACTGCTGCCACCTCTCCCTTCCCCACCACCTCCTGCGGGGGGGAAGGCAGGCTGCAGCCTGGCATCACTGCCATCGGCACCACGGCAGGCTCTGCCTGGCAGCTTGCTACCGCTAATGCCGCTGCCCTCCTCTGGCACCTCCCACCTGTCGGCGTCAAGGTGCTTCACAACCGTCCCCAGATTCAGCCTCACGGCGCCCTGCTCAGTGTCTCTATGTTTTAGATGGGGAAACTGAGTCACAGAGAGGCAAGGACTCTCCGTATGTCACGTAGCAAGTAAGTGCTGGGAACTCCTGGCTGTCTTGCCTCTGCTTTAACCACTAGACAATCCTGCCCTCCCTGTGCTGCTGCGCACAGTGTTAGTGGCACCCCGTCGCTGCTCCTCGTGGTCGCGCTCTCTTGGGCAGACGGAGGGCCCCAGGGAGCCGAGCTTGGTTTGGATCCACAGAAGGGAGGACAGCAGAGCTCAGCCAAGCTAGCAGTGAGGGGAAGCCATACCTGTCACACTCCATGGGCTGGGAGAGTGTGTGCACTCCCCACCCCACCCTCCCATGTTCATGTGGGCCAACAGCTGTTGGAACCCTGATCCCCACACTCCCATTCCGAGACAGCTGGGCACAGCAGCCTTTACCAAGTCACCTCTAGAACAGCCCTAACAGACAGAGACACGCTGGGCCAACACAGCAGGCAGGACTCTAGCTGGATGCCTGGCTCCAGGGGCAGGACGGGGAGGTACAACACAGTGGGCCTGTGCAGGGGAAGTGGGAAATCTGGGGGTAGCTCCACCCGGCTCTCCTTAGCCAGAGGGGAAGGTTGTTCTGGGTCAGGATAACACAGTGGAGCTGGAAAGGACACACCCCAAAGGAGGCTGGATGGACTGTAGATGAAGGGGGCGGGAGGACCGTCCAAAGGAGCAGAGCTCGCTGGCTGCTAGGGATGGTGCATTCGCAGCGCTCTGCCTCGGCACACGGCCAGGGAGAGGGTTCCACCCAAGCAATGGGCCTCAGCCTATGCTAGCAGCTTGAACCAGTTGTAGCATGTGCCGGTCGCTGCCTTCGCATTAGCCATGCTGAGTTGGGGTCAGTTTTGCTCCGCATCAACACTAGTGGTGTCCTAATCCTCTTCAGTTGTAATGCCTTCTGGGTATCTATCCCACAATTCCTGGCTCAGCTTCCAGAAGCAATGCATTCTGGGGCACCATGCGGGGCCACTGGTTTCCTGGGGACTCTCCCAGGACTTTGAGCTTATCTGCATCCACACAGGCACTAAACCGGTTCAGCTTCAGTCTGGACCAGCTAAGCTTTGCTCAGTTATTCAATCTGCTGAGACGCTGTTTATTTTTCTGGTTTTCTGACCCCTGGGGCATTGTGTGTGGATGCAGAGCATCCTACAAATGTGCAAGAGGCTGTACGGGGGTTAGTTTCTCTAGTGGATGCCAGCCCATGGCACATGAAAATAAATTTGCTTTGCACGAATTTACAGCCATAGTTCAGGACAACAAATTGCCCCTCCTAGCAAACACCTGCTCTAGAGAAAGCTGCTGCCCAGGGTAATGCTGCCTATGCAGTCTGCTCTGGGTGCAAGACTGCACCCCACTCAGTGCCCCAGACAACGCCTGAGTGAGCCAGCCAGGCGCCGGGGGAATCCCTTACTAGGAAGTGGCACAAAAGCAGTTTTCTAAGAGGGATCCCAGCCTGAACGCTAGCTGGCCTGGCTCAGCTGGGGAGACCGATCTGAGTTACCTTGAGCAGGTCCCTGGGGAAATCACTCCCTCCGTTGAGGCCTTCCAGGTTCCCAATGAAGTCAGAGCAGGACATTCTCTTCCCTATGTTCTGGTGGTGACAGGGGCAGAGAAATGTGGCTGGTTACCTTTGGGGAGTGGGAGCAGCGGCTGGTCGGAGAGCCCCCCTGCACCCTGGCGGTAGGACAGCCAAGCATTACAGAGCAGCACTGCCTGGATCTCATGAAAGGCCACTTGGAGATGTGGAGAACCTGGCCCCCTTTGCTAAGGGCTAGGGAGCTTTAAAAAGCCATTCCTGTCAAAATTCAAAGCCCCAAGGCCACTCAGTGATTCCCTTCCCATCCCCCTCACTCTCCTCCCTTGTCTTCCTTACCTCTCCTTCCCACTCCTCTCTTCTCCTCAGCCCCGTCTCAGCTTGCTGCTGCTTTGCCAATGCCCTTCTCTCTCCTGCAACCTTTTCTACCCGCTCATCACGCCTTCTCCACTCTTTGTTGCTTCTCCTTCCCGTCCTCTTGACGCCCCCACACAGCTAACGGGCTGGCTCCCACATACCCCAGGTGCCTTCTGCTAACACGCAGTCAGACAATGGCCACTTTGCTCCCTCCCAGATGAGAAGACGCCTAGTGGAGGAGCAGAGCATGCAGGGTGCTGGAGCTAGCAGGTACTCACGTGCCCATGGAGGTCTGTGTTTAAGAGCATCAGGGCACAGGTCAGCGTGTGGACTCCGTCTGCAGCACAAGCACAAGAAAGGTGATCAGAGCACCACTCAGATCAGCTGTGCAGGCTGAAGTTCCATTTAATTCTGTTGTGTGGTCCCGGCCCCAAAGCAACTGCACTTGATGGGATTTTGCACAGCTGCTTTGGGGCTGGGACCACACAATAGAAGAGCAGTGAAGCCAGAATTAATGCTACAGAACCCTGTGTAAGCTTTGACATGGCATCCGGCACCCAGCAAGCCCTAAATCCCCATGCACATGGAGCTGACTCAAGGTTGATTCAAGGTGAGGACATGCAGGCATGCGGTGGTGAATTAAGACAAGAAAGAAACAAGGATGTAAAAAGTCCAGATGAAATAGAGAGATCTGGGCAACTGGTAGTGGCCACTGGAGCATCTGGTTGCCCTGGCTATTTCACTTTGAAAGTCCCTGCCATTCTGAGTCACGGGACTCAGACATCCAAGCACACAGTTACACTTAAGAGTAGCTCCTTTCTCTCTCCTGGTGCTGATCTACTACAGTTACAGGTGGCGAGTGTCCAAACTGTGCATGTCTAGGCCATAACAAGTCTGGCTTTCAGTGAAGCCTTATCTCTGAATTTCCTGGGTTTACAACACTTAGTTTGGGAATAATTACAACATCCCTGTGATTTATTTATCTGTCAGGTACTGGCATGTGCTCTCTGCCTTAACTCCAGCTTAACCTAGTTTTGGTCAGGGAATCTGCACCCAGGTTTACAAACACACACGCAGCCACAGCCATATGGTAGCTCACCCTCAGAGGAGACAGCATTGGGGTTGCACTGATAATAGCGTTGTGAAAAATGAGCCAGGACTCGCTCTCTCTCCTGAGTCTCCCCCATCAGGGCCAGCTCCTTCAGAAAGGACCTGAAGAATAAGAGTGGGACATGCATCAAACCAAACACCACCTGCCCCGCCCCACCCTGTCAAGGAGCAGGAGAATTGTCCTTTTTGTAACAGACAGGAAAAACACCAGTGCGTACAACAGGGAGCCCAGAACTCCTACATTGTTATTTCATCCACTTGGAGGATTCCCCACCGAACACGTGATCAGACGGTCCCATGTGCACATCCCAGAACTCTACATCAGGTAGGAAAGTCTGCATGGGAACAGCGGCTGAACCCATCCCAGAACTGTCTGGGCTCGGAGACTGAGATTGTGGAAACTCAGCTGTGGCTGGACGGTGTCCAGAATCCATGACATCTCCCTCCACTAGAATGTAAGGTTTGGTATGTCCTCCCATGTTCTTAGACACCAGCCCACGTGATGGGCTCCCATGTTGGAGACGGTCCTTGGGAAAAATTACATTTCTTGGGTAAGAGAAGAAGTCTTCTTGAGATGTGAACGGCTTTACAACCGTCTTTTGGTGCTGGGTCTAGGGCCAGCCTGTGTGTGTGGGGGACCTTTTGCTCTTAACTGCAGATGGCCCGTGTTGCTGGGGTGCACATAGATTCTGATGATGAATGGCTCCTAAAAACATGTGTGGCCCCATGAAAGATTCTGACCTGAGAGCCTGGTCCAGACTCATCCCAGTGAACACGAAGAATTTCAGATATTCCCCAGCCACCATCTTACTGAACTCATTACTGAAAGAGAGGGGAGAGAGAGTTGAATAGACCAGACCACTGTGACAGACCAGTGTAGAGAGAGAGAGGGAGGGATGGAGATGGAGGGGGAGGAACAGAGGAAATTTTAAGAACATAAGAACAGCTATACTGGGTCAGACCAAAGATCCATTTAGCCCAGTGTCCTGTCTTCTGACAGTGGCCAATGCCAGGTACTTCAGAGGGAATGAACAGAACAGGGATTCATCCAGCGATTTTAAAGTACTTAGTACAGGGGAGGGCAAACTTTTTGGCCTGAGGGCCGCATTGGGTTTCTGAAATTGTATGGGGGGCCAGTTAGGGGAGGCTGTGCCTCCCCAAACAGCCAGGCATGGCCTGGCCCCCGCCCCCTATCCGACCCCCCCCCACTTCTCGCCCCGACAGCCCCCCCCCCCCCCAGGACTCCTGCCCCATCCAACCCCCCTGTTCCCTGACAGCCCCCCGGGGATCCCTGCCCCATCCACCCCCCGCTCTCTGTCCCCTGACCGCCCCAGGATCTCCCGCCCCTAACTGCCCCCTGCCGCCCATCCAACTCCCCTCTCCTTCCTGACTGCCCCCCCCGCCCCGGGACCCCTGTCCCATCCAACCACCCCTTCTCCTTGACTGCCCCCGGACCTCCTGCCCCGACTTCCCCCCGCTGCCCCATCCAACCCCCCCTCCTTCCTGACGGCCCCCCTGGGACCCGTGCCACATCCAACCACCCCTTCTCCCTGTCCCCTGACTGTCCCTGGAACCCCTGCCCCTCACCACCCCCCCACCGCCCCATCCAACCCCCCCCTCCTTCCTGACTGCCCCCCAGGGACCCTTGCCCCCATTCACCCTGTTCCCTGCCCTCTGACTGCCCCAACCCCTATCCACACCCCCGCCCCCTGACCACCACCCCCGAAGTCCCCTGCCCTCTATCCAACCCCTCCACTCCCTGCCTCCTTACCACACTGCCTGGAGCACCGGTGGGTGGCGGCACGGCTGCACCAGGACAGGCAGCCGTGCAGCACAGAGCACCGGGTCAGGCCAGGCTCTGCAGCTACGCTGCCCCAGGAGCTCGCTGCTCTGCCGCCCCAAGCATTGCACCAGCCGCGCAGTGAGCTGAGGCTGCGGGGGAGGGGCCGGGGGCAAGCCTCCCGGGCCAGGAGTCAGGGGCTGGGCAGGACAGTCCCAAAGGCCAGACGTGGCCCGCGGGCCATAGTTTGCCCACCTCTGACTTAGTATCACACCAGGGGACATGAGATAGGACAGTGGACAGTGTGATGGGGGTGGACACACCCAATACAGTCGCCAGGTTTGAGGTGTTTCGCACTGATCTCCAGAGGGCAATATTCTGAGTTCTCCCTGGAGCCTGAATGCAGTAATACTTGGTGTAAATGGTGCATGTGGGATGAATTTTGGGCATACGTGGCCTTTTAGATGTGGGTCGTGCGGAGCGCTCCCATGAGCTCCTGCTAAGGGCAGTCTGTCCTTGGGTCTGGCTGTCTCTTGCCTACCATTCTCTGCATGCTCCTATGCCCCTGTGGAGCACTTATGCATGCAGCAGGCTGCTCTGTCTCCTCAGTGACCGAGCAGCACCCTGGATGAACAGCCTCTCCTCATAATACCCACACGTACTTCTTCCCCAAATGGCGAGCCACGTCTGCTTTTTTGAATCCATCCAGGTTGTAGAGCCTCTTTGCCAGGCGCTTGGCAGCCTCGAGGTCGGCCTTGTGCCCGTTGGACAGCGTGTCTGTGCTGCCCAGCGCTAGCTGCTCCGTGCTGTCCATCTCGGAGTCTGAGTCCGAGACCAGCTGACTCAGAGGATGGTCACTGCAACAAAAACAGAAGCCTCGGGTAAGTCTTGCAACAAAGCTTTTTCCACTGCATCCTGCTAAGGCACCTGGGCTCCTGACCCCAGGCTCACCATCCTTTCTGCAGCTCGCTACCTGGATCTCCACAGCTCTCTGAGGAAAGACATCCCAGGAGGCTTCAGCTCTAGATACTGCTACTAGGCCGCAGTACTGGCTGGAAGTACGAGGGGTGGGATCTGGGTGTTCCCCACTTTGGTTTTGTTTGATGCCCAACCTAGAGTTTGGAGGCAGACCTGTAACCCTCAGTGACCCATCATCTGACCCCTCCAGGCTGTCTCCTGCTGCTGGGCCGAGGGGCCAGACCCTTTAGGGAAAGGGATATAATTGAAGACTTGCCCTGCGTATATACCCTGCTTTCCAGTTGTGTGGTGTCTGACACATCCCCCGCTCTGAAAGAAGCCAGCAAATCTTGCCACCGGGATCCACCCCCCATGGTGCCCTCTCCTCTCTTTCTCAATACACCTGCTTGCTCCTTCCCATCCTCTGCATCAGACTGGGACAAGCTGGACAATTTTAAATCCTTTCAGACCCCCCAGAGCCAAATGTTCACAGATTCCCTGGACAGACTCTCTAAGGTTCACCTAGCTCATGAGTGCAGATCTAAGCAGGTGCACAAGGTTTCCCAGCAGCATGGTCAGTGGAGAGGACCAGCGGCCGGCTCAAAAGAAAAACGAATCCAGCACACTGTGGGAGACTGGGCGGGAGGATGACTCCTCTGCAGAACAAGCTCTCTCCAGAGATGCCAGTCCAGGGCTTGCCCCTGGTTCTGAAAGGCCCCTCCAGCCCCTTCTCCACTAGTGCAGAGCAGGTTTCTCCTTGCTGTGCTGACTCAGCTGTCTCCAGCCCTGTGGAGCTGAAACCCAGCTTTCAGAGGAGGGAGGAAATTCACACTCTGCCACGGGCTGGTGGTGCTGAAGTGGAGTCAGGCCCTTGAATGGGGAACCGGGGGTGCTGCTTGGCTGGTGGCTGGAGAGCTGTGCCTGGGTGCAGCACCCCGCAGGGAGCATGGAAATTGCATTGGTTTATGGCCACCACTGGCCCAGAGATAGGATCCAAGCTGGAAGAACTCTGGAGACTCCCTGCTGGACTGACTGGATCACAGTCCCATGGCCTTGAGCTCAGCTTAACCCCTGAGTGCTGGCCTGGTGAGTAATACCTAGCTCCTATAGCTGTGCAGTGTTGTTGTAGTCCTGTCAGTCCCAGGCGATTAGAGAGACGAAGTGGGTGAGGTCACAGCTTTTCTGGGACCAATATAAGCACCCCAGTAACCTCAGCCTTGTGCTGTGGATACATCAGCAGGTACTTTAATGGTGCCACCCCAGGGTAAGTTTGGGACTATCCATAACACTGTACAAACTTGACTCTTGGGTTAGATCAGTGGTTCTCAAAATGGGGGTCGGGACCCCTCGGGGGTCACAAAGTTATTATATGGGGGTCACGAGCTCTCAGCCTCCACCTCAAACCCCGCTTTGCCTCCAGCATTTATAATGGTGTTAAATAGATTTAAAACTGTTTTTAATTTATAAGGGGGGTTGCACTCAGAGGCTTGCTATGTGAAAGGGGTCGCCAGTACAGAAGTTTGAGAACCACTGGGTTAGATGGTGCCAAGCTCTGTGAGCAGCCACCCTCCTCACCCGAAGTGTTCTTCTGCAGGGGGCAGGCCCAACCCTAGACTCAGTGCGGAAGGCCCAGGGGAAACCCTGTATGCACCAATCAGGGAAGCTGCTAGTGCTGTGTGCGGTCCCCCAGCACCCATGCGGGTTCTGGGCCTTCCTGCAGGAGCTGCTAGCATTGCAAAGTCCCTCTTTGCCCTCTCCAATGCAGGCAGGTGCCCTAAAGGCACAATCTAGCTCTTAATCGTATTCCTCATAATTGCCAGTGCTATTTCATCTGTGAAATTCTTTATGGTTTATGGAAATACTGTCCCCAGCCAAAAGACTATGGGCCAGTGAATTCTCACAGGTACCAGGGGTTTAGACAGGCCCATTCATACACTTACACACACAGAACAGAGCCATCAGCTCCTTGCACAGCCATCGAATGCTCCTTAGCCTACATCCTCCCCTCCCCGCTCCTGCCTGCATTCTGAAGGCATGCAACATAGTGCCATGCATTCTCTGGGTCCCACAAAGCGTGTGTCCAATATATGCAATGGGCTGACTGCAGGATCTTCGTCCAGTGTGCGACACCCACGAATGTAAATGCCTTAATGGACATATTAACTGGAACAAACTGCCTGCATTCCTAGGAAAGCAGTAGTTTTATAATCCAAACCAGTATGCTGACTTCTTTACTTAGCACTTCTCATCCATTGATCTCAAAGCACTTTACAAAGGAACGGCAATACTATTATCCCCACGTTACAAGGGCAAACCAAGGCACAGAGGGGCAAACAGAGAATAGAGCCCAGGTCTCCTAACCTGCAGTTCAGTGCCCAATCCTGTGTATTCTGCTTCCTGTACTACTTCACTCCTTGAGGCCTTAGACTGACATGTTAGAAGAGTTATTCTAGGGTTAGCCTTCAGATCAGACTGACCCAGAGACAGAGAAGTTCTCCCAATCAAAAGCATCCAGAATCCCTTCAACAGAAAACATTCAGCAACACTGACCTCGCCCAGATTTTCTGGCAGCCCCATAATGTCTTAGTCTGATTTATTTTTACGGTCCTCTAATTGACTTTTAAGAGGCCTCCTCTCCTGAGCCAGTTACAGAATCAGATCTCCTGCAGAGCCTGCTTCATCCACTAAGGACACAGACTCCTCTCCGTTCCACACAGTTCGGGCACACACTGCATGTGTGGAATTCTGGAAGCCAGCCAAGCATGCTCCACACAGGGGTCAAGTGCAGAGGATGGCAGAGAGCTCTCCCGAGTGCAGCGGGGTGGAAGGAGATTTAGAGGAGGATTTATCTGCTTCTGAAACCATTTGCTTCCATTTTCCCCAACTCCCCAGCTTAGTTTTTGAACATGGTTCTTAGTCTTGATCTTTGAGTCAGGGGGCCAAATTCAGCTCTGGTGTAAGTAGGTGTAACTCCCACTGAATTTTGTCCGTTACGTGCCTGTGATTACAATAAGACCAACACACGAAGTATGGCCCAGTGCTAGGGCACTAGCCTGTGTTTTGACATACCCAGGGTCTATTGCTTGCTCTGCCACAGACTCCCTGTGTGAACCTGGCTGAGTGAGTGTGCCTCAGTTTCCCCATTTGTAAAATGGAGATAATAGCATTTCCCTCCCTTTCAGGAGTGGTGTGGGGATAAATTCATCAATGATTGCATGGCACTACAATATGGATATCATAGATTAGAGTTTGTTTTCAACCCCAGTCTCATCTACTGTCAGCCAGCCTTCCAACCCTTACGCACACTGTCCCACTATTGCTGTTGGGAGCAAATTCCTGGGTTGGAGTAGGGGGCACAAAAAAGCCATTTCTTGTAGCCAGATAATCCATAGCCAGCCATGTCACAAACATGTCACTTGACTCCAGGGAGCCAAGTCTTAACAGCAAGCATAGCCTGACTCTTTAAGGTGGCATCTACAAGCAGCTAGCAAATCACGTTCCAACTTGTACCTGGCTGAAGGCCCTTTTTGTGCTTTCGGTTCAGAGTTGACTAAAAACCCACCTCTCCCTTTCAGATTCTGTCCACCCGCTGCCAAGGTGATGCTGCTGTTCCATTCTGTTAATGACCAACATCTCCACTGTGCTCCAAATAAGAGGGGACATTTCAAGCCCAACTCAGAGGGGTTATGAGTTCTGTTGGGCCTCTCAAAGTGACCTCTCAACTGCCTTCTCCAGATTGATTTTCTGGCTATAGCTGAAGGCAAAATCTTGCATTGATCTTTACAATAATTTCTCTCTTTCTCTCTCAAAGTCCACATCTCCCTCCAGTTTTCTCCCATCTGCTTCTGACTGATAGGTGGAGTTCCTCTTTGCCTCTTTAAACTGGCATGCGTGGATTAGATAGCGCACTCCTGAAAGCTGTGTAGTATCTGAAATCTACCATCTCCAGCCTGCAATCCTGATTTCAGGCTCTAAATCAGCAGAACCTAGGGCAGAAGATAATCTATCTGGCACTTAACATTTTAAGATAAAAATGAGCTGATTCATGCTCCAGGCTTTGAAATTAACTTTTTTTTTTCTTATGGCAGAGCTACTATACTATCTTTAAGTTGGAAGCAGCAGCCTTGATTCTTTAGTCCTCAAGTTTGGCTATACTGATGACAAGCTAAAATCCATCCCTCACCAAGTCAAAGTCACTCTGATTTTTAAACAAAAGTGCTTTCAAGGAAGAAAACCAACAACCAAGTCTTTCAATCAGTGGCAACCAGAACAAAATGTGCATGGATGTGAGTGTCATAACCAAGGTGACTCCATTTTCCCTGCAAATGAGCTAAAACATTTCAAGGCAGTTTTTCAAACTGCACTTTCTAAAGCGGCATTTCTGTTTGGCTTGAAGAACTATTTAGCTCAATGTAAGTCTAACATAAAACCTTATCCAGAAGATTGGCCTACACTTAAAAAATAAATCAATATTCAATCTAGTACTGTACAAGCATCTTCTGTGAGTCATCTACAGACTGACCTGAAACTCCCTCAATATTTCAGTTTGGCATCCACACAGCTTGCATGACACCCCTCCATCCCGACCAGGAGCTCTGGTCCCACGCTCCTCAGAGCACACTGCTATTCCAGTCTGGGGTTGTATTCTCAGCTCTGCTGCTGCATCTCAAGACTGACCTGCCATAACCCCTCACCATTTCACTAACAGGTCAGTTCCTAGGATACCAGTTGTACAACGCCACTTCCTGTTCTTTTTACAACTGTTCTTGTGGGACCCAATTCATGTAATGCTACTTCCTGAACTCACTACAACTGTCACCAGGGGTCAAGGAATCTTTTCATGCCACCTCCTATCCCTGTAGTCATGGGGAAAACATTAACATTGTACTCTCTCCTCTTGCCTGTTACAGCCTGTGCCTGGGGAACAGATTCCCGTTGTGCCACTTCCTGTTCTCATTGTAATAACTGGCAATGGCTCACACCCTGTGGGAGTTTATCTGTTTGTCAGGGGTGTGGGTGTTGCCTGCATGGAGTTGGCTGTCCCCCCACATGCCGTACAGCTGTGCGCTTCGAAGTCACTATATGAACAAAGGGGAACATTCATTCTGTTATTTTCCCAGTCAGTCATTCAACACTCCAGCTGCCATTTGTCAACTGTCCCTCTCAAAATCCTGCTGTCAGCCCCTTCTAGTTGCTAAGCACCTTCTGCCTCCCTTTCCTCGTTGCCATAGCATCCCCTGTCAAGCCAGCCTTGGTTAGTAATTGGTGCTTTCTACTACAGCTCCCCATCCCAAATCTAGACACCCCTTACAATATTTGGCTTCTGAAGCAGCCCTCTGTCTTGCCACCAGTGAGTGCTTCATACTGGTATAAAGGCACCAATCAATTCCCTCGTTCGTGCTAAAATTCCCATCCCTGGCATGAATTCACATTGTGCTTTCTGTCCACACCAGAACATGCCCCACTCAGATTGATTGAAGCCCTGCCCCTTCCTATCAGAAAGAATGAGGTTCTCAGTTGCTCGGTGTGTTTGGGACAGCCTCAGCATGGTCCTGTACAGCCACAATGTGCTTGAGTCTCGGAAGAAGAAAGGTGGTCAGCCAGATAAATACAGAGCAAGCAACATTAGGTTGGAGTGGTGTTTTCAGAGAACTCCACACTCCTGGTTCTGGGCACATCAACTTGGAACTGGGGTACGGGTTCCCCAAAGGCAAAGGACTGTCCCAGTCCCATCACAGGACAGAAGGGAGTTCATCTCCAGACTTTGTCCAACCACCTAGCGCTCAGTCGGTATTAAGGACCCAATCCTCCAGCCACTGTGTGCACAAAGCTCCCATTGACTGGAGTGGAATCTCTCTCTCTCTCTCTCTCACACACACACACACACACACAGAGTGAAAGAGAAGGATCTGGCCCATTTAAACTGGCTGAAGGATGTTCAGGACGTTTCACTGGAGGATGAGCAGGGCCAGGGCAGCTGGGTGAGGCTCCTGGCACCTGGGCTGGGAGTCACATTGTATTGTCCAGATTTGATGAAGTGGGGGATTTTCTTAGTGTTTTGCATGAATTATTATGGCCGGTGATATAGGATGATCGCTGGAAGGAGAGGGCTTCTTGACTGGGGCGAGAGAGCAGCCAGAGCCCACCTGGATGCAAGGGAGACTTAGATGTACTGTGCTGAGGGAGGCCAGGCCTGAGGCCCTGAGAGTTTCCTATGCTGTGTTCAGACGCTCAATAAACTCTTCCGTTTTACACTGGCTGAGAGTCACTCCAGTCTAGAGATCAGGGTTACATTATTCCTTGCTGGAGTGGAGGCCCTGGGAGTCCAGAGTGAGTGAACTCCCTGATGGGGCCCACGGGGAGAGACAGGCGTGCTGGAGGCTCAGAGAGGTGCAGTTCTAGGAGATGGAGAGAGTGGACCTGTGAGAAGGGCTGTCACACTGAAGGGGGTTCCTCCCAGGGACCATAGGGAGCTGAGAGAGAGCAGGAGTCCTGTGAGTCCATGACAACTTGGTAGCAGAGGGCGGTTGGTGGATGCACCAGTTGGCTGAGAGCGGAGGGGCTTTGCAGTGAGTGGCTGCCAGCGATAAAACAAGAGGAATTGAAGGAACAAGCAAGGAAAGGGCCTAGAACCAGCTCCCTGAAAGGGACCTTGCAGGTCGGTGCAGGGAGAGAGGGCTGAGTGTGGGGAGGCGCACCCAGGAGCAGCTGATTGCCAGCTGGTAGAGAGTGACCAGTCCAAAGAGCAAGGGCCAGATCCCAGTGGGGCTCTCCGGACACCCGGAGAGCCTGGGAGTAGCCGGGGGGAGAGAGGGCAGTCGGGGCAGCAGCAGTGGGTCCACCAGACCTGGCTCCCCAGTCAGGAGGGGGACATCCCAACCTGGGTTCCCTCCAGTGGAGGTAAAGAGATGGAAACTGGAGCTGAGAGTGCAGGAGCTGGAGGAGTGGAGGCTAGCAGGTTAGCAAACGGCTTGGAGCAGCGGAAACAGGAACTGGAGTTGGAGGAGAAGCAGGCAAAGAGGACTTGCGATGGGGTACGTGGGGAAGGACCCCAAGATCCCAGTTCACTAGGAAGCCTAGATTCCAAAGTGTGCCCCAGTGTAATGGGGGAGGGGTTTCGATGCCGATCTCACTGCCTGTGAGAAGGTTTCTGATTCAAACTCAAGTTGATCCTATGGATGAGCTCTGCTCTCTAACCCCACCCTGCTTGGCCCTGAGGCCATAAAGATGTTCAGAATCCGGGAACTAAAAATGGTTCAAACAGGCATGACTGCTTAAGTTTGAATTGAACCCTGATGCATGTAGAAAATATTTCCGGGATTATGCAAGATCCCAGACATCACCTACAAGGAGGTCACCACCCCACTCGGAAAATATCCCCACTAAGACGTGTATAATCTGGTGGGATTGGAGCAACTGTCTAACATCTGCCATCCAGACTTTAAAATGTGGTTACTGGACCAGGTACGTTAGCAAATGAGTGGGGGGAGATTCAAGTCGGAGACTCAGAAGGGGAGTCACTCAGAGACCTCTCAGAGGTGGGACTTTAGGAAGATGATGCAGGGGTGCCCACAAATGCCAGAGTAGGCAGACCCCCCCCCCATGGGACCTGGGATGTAATTACTGCAGGCAAAAGGACACAAAGTGGTGCAGTGTCTAAAAATAAAGGAAATCTTGGCTCAAGAGAAGCCCTCAAATGGTTAACATGGCAAAGGGAAGACAACCTGTAATACAGGCTCAGAGAGCGAGCTATGTGTCTATTCCACAGCTCTATCCCTTCGGAGGAAGCAGTCACCCACCAGCTCCTGTGGGCAGAGCTGGTCAGGGAAGAGTCACAGAGAGGCTTCCACCCCAAGTCCAGCAGATAGGTCTTGTTAGACACCCCTGGGCTCAGGCACCTCTGATCCCTGGTGGGAGCGGAAAGTGGTGATCAACTGGGACATATTCACAGGGTGGAGACATTCTGGAACCAAGAATTCTTGTTAGTGTGGTGCAACTCCACCAGATGCTGAGGGACTGTATAACTTGGCTGAAGGTCCCAAATATAAAGCCATTCACCCTGTCTATGGCTCAGATTCCTGTGCAGACAGAGGAAGGATGGGGTCGGGGGGCTGGTAGCTGGCGTCTTTCAGCACATCAACTTTGACATACTCTTGGGTGACTAAGTCTCTTTAAGACAGGTTCCAGACCTTGTAACAGTCAAAGAGCTGAACCCAGAGATAGGAAGGCGGAGAGAGCAGGAGCCAGTGATCATGTGAATGGCGCGGCTGGCGAGGAGGAGGGGATGTTCTCCCTGGTTAGTAGCACAAGGAAGATCTACGAGGTGTGGGTTACCTGCCTATCTGCAGCCAGATCCCTGGAATTGAGTGTGACTGGCCGGTCCTGCACTGGGGAGAGGCGGCTCAAGCTGGCTCTGATGCTGTAAACAAAGCAGTGGGCTCGTTGCCTAGACGGGGGCTAAAGTGACGACAGCCAAGGTGGTGGACCCAGATCCAGTTGTGCCCAATGCATACCTAACCCTGAAGGGGGTGATCAGACCCCCAGTTAAGATCATGTAGATACATCTGAAATGGGGTGCCCAAAGTGGGCCCCAAAGAGGTTGGGGTGCATGATCCGCACCTGCGGAGGTGCTGATGGGGAATGGATTGGAGACCTGGCCAGACAGCGCCTTGGGTCTTGGCTGTGGCTACAGGCGAGTGGGGTGCTTAGTCTGGCACCAGCAATCTACCCAGCAGGGGGTGTGGAACCTCCAAAGGGGGAGGTGAGTTACCAGGAACAGGGTGGAGACCAAGAGGTGTGGAAACTGAGACATAGCCAACAAGGGCTTGGCCCAAACCCAGCAGCTGAACTCCAGACCGATCAACAGAAGAACTCCTCCTTGAAAAAGCTGAGGGTCCTTATGGGCCCCAGTGTTGCAAGACCCTGGGGGAAGAACTGCAGGGAAAGAGCCCTGTAAGAAAAGGGATCTGGTACCAGGAAATCTGAACCTTGTGGGATCAGGGGGCCGCTGGTGGTTTACCAGAAGTACCATGTCCCTCCCTCTAAACATCAGAGGGGCCAGTGCACCAGGCAAGGAGGCTACAAAACTCTCACTGCCCCAGAAATTCACAGGGGGCCACTCTTTTGAGTTGGTGAACAGAAGAAAAGTGAGGGGACCCCGGGACTTGAGAGACAAATGGGAGGGAAATGGGAATGGGAAATGGGTGGTGCTGGTGGAGTACATTCCAGAGAAAGCTCACTGAGCCTATGGGCTTGGCCAGGAAGAATCTAGCCAGGGGCCAAGGAAAGCAGAAGGGCCGGTACGGCAGTGTGCTGGCTCCTGTGGCACCAGGGACCAGGAGAGGAGTCTCGGCTCAGTGCAAAGGGTGCCTGGAACTGGTACAGGCCTGTGAAATCATGAACCAGCTGAAGGAGGTGAATCATGTACTGGTGCGGCCCAATCAGATGAGTGTACCAAGTTAACACAAAGAAGCCACATGTTGACAGGGAGTGGTTGGTGCTGGTTGTGTGTGGGCAGAGGAAGGAGAAGGTGGGGGGGAAATCCCCTGGTGGATCTCTTCCCTGAGACAGGAGCCAGCCTCCCGCTGGAATCAATCCCCTTCTCAGACCAGCTAACCCTGGCCCTGCGTCCCTACCAGCAGCTGCTCTCCAGCTGGCCTGGGTTTCACTAAAAGCTGTCCACGGGGGGGGGGAGACAAAAATAACATACCCACCAGGTGTTCCCCATTCACAGTCATGGGGAAAAAAGCCCAGGACCTGAAGAGAGAGATCAGTGACATGTTGGTCCTAGGGGTGATCCAGCTACCCACCAGCCCTGGGCCTCTCCTGTGGTGCTGGTCCCCAAGAAGGATGGATCAATCAGACTTCGTGTAGACTATGTATCAGAAGCTCAGTGCTGTCACTGTGTCTGATGTCTGCCCCATGCCTAGGGCTAACAAGTTCCTAATCAAGTTGGGAGGAGAAGTTACCTCACTACCAGGGATATCACCAAAGGCTACTGGCCAGTACGTTTGGACCCAGATGCCAGGTTGGAATCTGCTCCCATTACCCCTATGGGACTCTTTGGGTTCCTGGTCCTACCTGTCAGCCTCAAGGCAGCACTTGCCACCTCCCAGTGCCTGGGGAATCAGTTACTGAGGGGGGTGGAGGACTATGCCTGGGTGAGCATAAATAATATCTGGGTCTTCAGGCCAACCTGGGAGGACCATGTGTTCCAGACAAAGAGGGGGCTGAGACACCTCCAGGATGCTGGACGACTACAGAGGACAAAAAGGATAAGGTGGGGATGGCAGAGGTGTCATACCTGGGCCACTAGGTGGGAAGAGGCTGTCTAAAGGCAGAGCCTGCCAAGGAGGAGGGGATCAGAGATTGGCCCATTCCTCAAACCAGAAAACAGGCCCAGGTCCCTAATGGGATGGCAGGGTACTACTGGAGGTTTGTACCCCACTGTGGCTTCCATCACAGAGCTGTGTAAGAAGGGCAAGCTGGACAAGGAAGTCTGGACCAAGCAGTGCTAGAGGGCACTCTGTGTGCTGATGGAGGCTCTAATCCAGGGGCTTAACCCCTGAGAGAGAGTGGACCCCTGAGAAAGGCTGTCGCACTGAAGGGGGTTCCTCCCAGGGACCGTAGGGAGCTGAGAGAGAGCAGGAGTCCTGTGAGTCCGTGACACAATACAACAACTCAACCCTAAAGGTGCACACACCATGGACCTGCAGATTCACACTAAGCATGCATGCAGCAGGGGGTGGAGAGTTCCATGGGGCTCCCATGTGGGTAGGGGAGCAGGCCTGGAGGCTCACACCGAGAGGAGATACCACAATCACATTCAGGCCAGATGACCTCGTAGGACGTGTCAGGGGGTAGGATAGAGGCCCATGCTGAGCGCCCACCCCAGGAAGGGGTAGAGCAGTGGCTCTCAAACTTGTTTACTGGTGACCCCTTTCACACAGCAAGCCTCTGAGTACGACCCCCCCCCTTATAAATTACAAACACTTTTTAATATATTTAACACCATTAGAAATGCTGGAGGCAAAGCGGGGTTTGGAGTGGTGGTTGACAGCTCGCAACCCCCCATGTAATAACCTCGCGACCCCCCTGAGGGGTCCCAACCCCCAGTTTTAGAACCCCTGGGGCAGAGCATGCAGCAGAAGTTCCATGTTGGAGTGGCTCATGCAAGGAGCCAGGCACAGGGCACATGTCGGAGGCACATGCACATGCAGGCGGTCGAGTCTTGCAAGAACTGATAGGAACGAGCTGCATGACCGCCTCCTGCATGTGCTGGTGGTACGGGGCCCACCAGAAAGGCAGCACCACGCTGCCAAGCTGGCAGAGTGTAGCACTTTCACATAGCCTCGGGGCTGTCTCCAACTCGCTGCCACCAGCAGCTCCTCCTGCCAAGCGTTCTCAGCCGGCCAGGCAGCCTTCTGCTCTGCTCTACGTCCTGCTAAGTGGGGAGACAGCAGAGCGGCATTGGCTCAGGAAACGGGCGCTTCCCCCAGCTGGGACGCAGCCTTGCGGGCCTCCCTCTGCGACCCTCCTTCCAGCACAGAGCCGCTCATGTTGACCTACCCAACCTCTTCTCACCAGGCACAGTTGAAGGGAGATGTTCTCCTGGGCATGGCTCAGCCAACATTCCTGGCGTTCGACCGGTGCTCCAAAGTCACCCTGGTCACACACAATGCCATTTCTCAGCAGGATGTCAGTGGAGGGAGGTTCAGAAATGCTGACAACACTCCAGACCTCCTCTTCCCAAGCCATGCCCCCATTTGAGACTCCCTCTCCATCGCCCAATCCTGCAGGGCTGTTCCCCGTGTTGGAATATGGCTGGCATGGGGTCAGTGCTGGGGTCTGACTCTGGGGACAGGGGCTCATTGCTCTCATGCATTGGTCATAGGTTATGTAGGGTGGGCTCATGCTGCAATCAAGCTAGCTCCCTGGCCCAGCCCCCGCCTCCCATGGTACAGCAAGCTCTTGTCAGACGTGTGCAGAGATGCCCCCTGTGAATAATGGGAGCTGCCATGAGGATCGGTGTTCCCCCGCAGAACAGTTCACAGAGCAGCTAGGCGCCAGGGGCCTTAGAGTTGGTGTACTCACCAGATAGCTTTGGTGAAGAATCTGAGAGACGTGGACCCTGTGGCAGGGGGCGTCTGAATCCAGTGACATCTGGATCTCAGAGCTTGGAGCCTGGTACAGCAAGGGGTGGAGTGTGACCCATGGGGAAGTGGAGGAAATAGAAGTTAAAGATGCTAGGGACTCCCTCCCAGCTGGGGTCTCTGGCACTGATCCCAGCTGACCGAAGCAATTCTTCAGTTCTGAGCTTTACGATCAACAGCCAGCCTGACAGTAAGAGCCAATGGCGGGGGGAGACCAGGTCCTCAGCCCTTGGTAGGGATGGGGCTCTCCAGCATGACTAGCCACACCTGTGCGCTAGTGCAGCGGCAGAGGCCGTGCCAACCCGCCCCTGCCAAGAGGGAGCATGGCTCTAAGCCCAGCCTTTCATCTCCCCCAAGCCAGAGCCCAGCCCAGTAGCCCAGTCCCTGAATGGAGTTTAGATTAGCCTAGACTGGGAGCTAGTCCCCACCCACCGGCCCCAGCTAGCTAGTCCAGGCTCTCCAAGAGCTCTTACCATGGTGGGTTCTGCCCTAAGGCCTAGGTCAGAGTCCAGCTAGGCCAGAGCTTGGTGCCAGGGCGTTGCCGTGGTTCCCTGCTCCTAGGGCAGCACCCTGATTCCAGCCCGGCTCTCCTGTGCTCCAGCAGCCCTGTCTAATGCTCCCCCTCCAGCCTGTACACACGGCCCTCAGCCTCCGCCCCTTTGTTGCCCTCCCGGGATCTCGGCGCCCCTGCACCCCCACCCTTTGCCTATGCCTAGGCCTGCTGGCTCCCTCCCTTCCCCATCTTCTCCCATGTAGCCTCCAGGTCACCCCGTCTCCTCTCCTTCCCTGTGTGTGCGGCCATCTGGGCTTCTCTCATGCTCTCTGCTCCCCACACCCCCAGCTCACTCTCTCTGGTTGGGGGGGAGGGGTCTTTTTTGTTCTGTGCATGTCTAGCTCTTGCCATGTGAGCTCCTTGCTTGGTCTCCCTGTGCATGCAGCTCATTCAGCCCGCCTCACCGTCCTGGGTGTCTTTCCTTGTACACTTTTCTCTGTCTAGCCCTGTGTGCCCGGGGGTGGCGATGTCCTTACTGCTGAGCGTGTCCATTCTGGGTGTCACAGTCTCTCCATGTGTGACTACAAGCATCTCTGTGGAGGGGTCAGAGCGTGCACACACCTCTCTGTGCACACAAACATCTAAGTGTGTCCATCCCCGCACATATGTCTGAGCGCTCCTGTCTGTGACTGTGTGTCACTAACCCTCCCTGTCCCCAAGTATGTGTCTGTTGTGTGTGTCACTATCTCTCCCCCTTCTGGAGGTGTCTGTCACACACATGTGCACTCACAGACACACCCTGTTGTGACAGCCTGAATCACACGCTCGCTCTCTCCTGAGGAATCCTATTGCCATTCTCTGACCTTGCCGCCTCCAGCCAGCAACACTGCTGAGAAAGTTCCTGCTGCCCTTCAGCTCTCGACCTAGAAATATCCCAGTGACTGGAACTGTGTGCTGGGATCCAGTAGCCGAGTGCAGGCCCTTTATGCAGCCACAAGCCTCTGCTCCCCGAGTCCCTCCAGAGAAGCTGCTCTCCTCAGCTCCTCGCAGGTTTCATAGCCTGGAGACTTTCCCACGGGGTGGGGGGCCTTCTCCGTCCTCCAAACTCAAGACAACATTTTCTGCCCTAAATCAGATACACCCTGGTCAGAGCACGAGCAGAGCTGAGGATGGCAGCTGATGCCCGTCTTCGCGCAGAGGGGGCCCCGCCGAGCCTGCAGACCCTGCTCCAGTACAAGCACGGAGCCCACGGATGAGATCGGGGTCCTGGACCACTGAGGGCTTGCACCCCCGATTCTCCACATGCCACAGCCAGCCTCTTCTGCCAGGAGATTCCAAGCCCGCGACAGGGAGCAGCAATTGGTACAACCTGCCTCCTACTTCTGAGAAGCCAACTCCCCCCTCACCCAATTCCGCACAGTGGTACAGTCGATTCCTCGCTTGGGAGACGGGCTGCAGCACCTCCACCCGCTACACACTCTGGGCAGGGTCCGGCCCCACACCAGGGAGAGTCTTGGCCCCTAGGCCCCAGCATGCCGCTCATTAGACTAGCAGGTGGCAGCAGTGTGACCATGTCCCCGTCCTCCCCTGCACCCCTCCTCCCATAACCACCCCCTGCACCCATCACCTCACTCTCCTCCTACCACCCCATCATCCCCCTACCACCCCTGACCCACCTTCACATCATCCTCTCATCCTTTATCTATCCTCCAGCCACCCCCGACCTATCACTCTGCCTTTCCTAACCCCATCATCCCACCCTCCTCCAACCACCCACTGCACCCAGACACCCAGTATCCTGCCACCCAGCTCCAACCATCCTAACACCTATATCCTGTCACCCTCCTCCAACGTTCTTCTCCTCCCATCCCCATGCCCCTCTCAGCAGCTCCCGCCCTGTTCCACCCTCCTGCAAACATTGTTGCCAAACCCCCATCCTCAAACTCTCCCACTGCTTCTCACCCCAGCCCCCTCCTGCTCCCGTGTGCCTGTCTTATCACCCTCCACTCCCCATGCCAACCCTCTCCCTGCTTCACCTTCTTCCCGTTCCCTCCTGTCACCCCGTTCCCACTCTGTTCCCCAGCTCTTCACCCTCCAACCCCCTGCCTTTTCATGCATCCTCTCGCCCATGGCCCTTTCCATCGCTGCGGTGGCTTGCATCTCTCTCTCTTAGTGCTGAGAGCCCTGCACTGGGCACAGAGTCCCACGGAGCCAGCTAACCAGCCTGCCCCGCGAGTGCCCTGGAGAAAATAGTCCTGCACTGGACTTCTGGGAGGGAGAGGTCTGGTCCCCTAACTGTCCCAATATTTAAAGGGAACTCAATGCATGCACACGACCGAATTTACTCCCACGACCCTCGCCCTTCTTGGGCATGCTGTTTGCATGCCCCCATGCACTAGCAAAGGCTGTGTCCTCCTCTGCATTGGTAGTGGGAGCTCACTGGCCCTCTTACCAGGGCCATAGCATAGTGTCCGTAGCCATCCACCAGCCTCCTGCCAAGAGAAGCCCAGCCTGGCCCAGCCCAGGGGAATCTCCATGACCACTCTCTCCCAGCTCTCTGTCCACGGCTGATTTCTTCCTAGCCAGGCTTCTAGAACTCTGCCCATCACCCAGCATCTGACTCCCCTCTCCCTGCACAGCTGCTGCTTCCCCAGCATGCTCTCCTGCCTGCCCTTCTTCACATCCGGCCTCCTCTCGCTTCAGCCAATGCCCCAAATTTGCAAGGTCCCTCTGGCGCGTGGCTCCATCACCTCCTTCTGTGGTGTCGTTATACAATTAGTGTGATTAGTGCCAGCTCTCCCTTCCCCTCAGTGTCATTAAGGAAAGCAATCCAGAACAATGGGCCCCTGGGACGGTCAAGCAGAGCCCTGTCTGTGGCCTGAGCCCAGCATCAGAGGCATGACACTGGAGGTAGTGAACCAGAGCCCCTGCAATACAGCACTGAACTGTGGGGTTTGGGACTCAACGCATCCTTTATGTGGCATGCTGTTTATGTCTATGTGGGTTCAGTCCCCAGGGATCTCCAGCCCCTGCATATGGAACGTACGTATGGTATTATTGTCACTCAGCCAGGACCCTGGGTTCCCAGACTCCCCATCACACCAGGAGGCTCTGCAAAGCCCTGGGATCTTGATCACTAATTGCAAATTCTGGCTAACACTGCCTTGCTCATCCCCTCCCCCCCTCCTGTTGCCATGGCAGCCACAGCTCCAGTCTCTCCATCTCTCCAGCACAACGTCTTGTCTGCCCTTGGCAAGCAGCTCCATCCAACTGGAGCGTCCTCCCCACAACCAGCTCCCCAGCTGCAAGGATGGGATGGGGCACACTGTCCCCTGTCCCCCACCCCAGCCCAGAGAGGGACTCCCTGTACCCTGCCCCCCACACTCCACTGTGTGGACTGACACTCTGTATCCTGCCCCCCCCCCGAGAGGGGAGAGACACCCTATAACTGGGAGCGCCCCACAGCCCCTTAGCCCAGAGGGGGAAGGGGTATGGATGCCCTTGTCTCCTGCCTTGGACAGGGCGAGAACCTGTAATGGTCCACACATTGCAGGCAGAGGGGAATCTGCTCTCACTCACACACCTCGCCAAGCCTGTTACATCCCCCACCCTAGCTCCATGGGGCAGGGACGCTGTGTAGCACTCTGTGCCTATGCAGGGGTGGAACTGCCTCCACACACGCAGGAGGAAGAACCAACCCCTCTACCCTGAACCCTGGCCAGGAGAGAACTCTCATTAACTGGATCCTCTGCTGGGGAAGGGGAAGAGGCCCAGGCCCCCTGGCACTTAACCACCTCGTACAGAAGGGAGGCATGCGGCTACCTGATGAGCAGAGGAGACCAGCACCTCATTCTGTAATCTGGAGGGTGGCTGTCTGGCTGCACATTTACAAACATGAAGCGCCACCTACGGGAGAAGAGGGAGAACAGGACAGCAAGTTGGTTCAGTGCCAGGCTGAAGGGGGAAAGGAAATCAAGGGCTTGGGGAAGTTACTGTGCAGCAAGCCAGAGTGTGACTCTACAGCGCGCCAGCTTGTGGCAAGTTGGTGCACTGTGGATTCACACCTAACTTGCCCTCCAAACAAGCTCCCAAGCAACTGCAGTTACTTAGAAACAGATCTGACCCTCAGAGGCTGGATCCAGATTGGAAACAGGACTGTCCCAGAGTTCAGGGCTGTTTGCACGAAGGGTTTTGGCTTAGGCTCATCTCTTCTCCTTGTGGATCACCTGAGATCAAAATGTCTTGATGTCCAAAGGGGTTTATAACTCACCAGGACACTGGAAAAGGCCCAGAGGCTTGAATGCTGCAGCAGAATTTGCTACGTTACCAGTTTACACTGTCCAGGCAAGCTCCCAGCTTGGTGAGGTGCTGGTAGATCATCTAATGACTACCACTTTTCAAGTCTTGGGTCAAGCCCTGAAAATCACCCTGGTTCACAGATCAAGGCCAGTGACCCAAACAGGCAGACACTGGAACATTATTTGCACTAACCACACTACAAATCCATCCACCAACAGCCTAAAGATAGTAATGGGAGCAGAGAGAACCCACTGTTCCATCGGCACAGAAGCTGCCAACTCATGGCCTGCAGAGCTAATCCACACTGGACCCAAGCACCAGCCACTGCAAGCAGCTCTCCTCCAACGTCAGAATACAACAGCTGGGTAAGGGAGGAACTCATTGAGGCAGTACAATTAAATCTAACTGGATGGCATTAGCCACTCCATCACACATGATAAAGCACTTATTTGGGATACTCAAGCCACACCCTATGGATTGGTGTATGCCCTTCTTAGTCGTTCTTCCCTGGCTTTCAGCAGCTGTGTCCACTGCTAACAGAAATTATCAATGTTGTCTGCAGGGTAGCCAGGCTTACGAATTCCCTGAAGAATGCATTAGTCCAATTCTGAAAGCTTGAGGCAGAAGAATTCTCCCACTGTTGTTCTGGGTGCAGCCTCCCATTCCTGGGCAAAATCACTGGGGAAGTGGTGGAAAACAAGCTCCAACATGGGGAACCTACCAACATCCTAGATGCTTGGCCAGTGGGCTTCAGGCCAAGACACAGCATGGAGACAAGCCTAGTGGCACAAACAATTATTTTCCACGGGCAACGGACAGAGGTTACATCTCAATGCTCATGGTACTTGGCCTCTTCAGCTTATGACACAGCCGATCACGATGTACTGCAGAGCTGTTAACATGACACAGCTGGTGTAGATGCAGCACTGTGATGGTTACAGTCATTCCTCTCCAAGAGGACCCAAAGAGAAGTAATACATAACTACTTCTCTTCCCATAGAGCCCTCAGCACAGAATCCTACCGGGATTTATCTTGACCCTGATTCTTTTCAATAGCTACGTGAGACCATGTAAAGAGGCAGTGAGATGCCAAAGACACTGCTGCCAGCAAAACCTGGATGATGCACAGTTGCACATCATCTTTTCCAAAGATGCAGCCAACAGCATCTCAAGGGTATCGTCATGCCCAAAGATCAGCATTTAGATGAAAAGCAGCTGGCTCAAAGCCAATGGGGGTAAGACCGAAGGGGAAAAAGACGGAAGAACTGGTCCAGGAATTCTCCTCCCCTACCACTGTGGGCATCTGCCCCCATTCGTTAAAGTGGCTGGAAGCTTTGGGGTCCTGTTCAACTTGGCATGTGGCCTAGAAAACAAGATAACGTCAGCGATGGAAAAAGCCTTTTTTCTACCTCCAGCTTGCTCGGAAGTGCTGCCCCTTCCTCCCAGAGAAACACTCGGCAACAGCGATCCATCCAGGTGTTGGGTTAGTGTAACTAACTGTACCTGGGTTGGTAGGCGGCCACTGTGGAGGCTCCAGCCCATGCAGAATGCAGCAGCAGGATCCTCAACAGGATGGGCTGCCCCCTCATTCCTGCATTCCACTCCCCTCACTGGCTCCCAGTTCAAGGTCCTAGTCCTGATTTTCAAGGCTGGCAAGACACCAGGTCCCAGCTATATCTGCAACCATATCTCCATTCATGACCCACCAGAAATGAAGTGATTCTCTAGGAAAAGTAGCTCATTAAGTCCAGGAAGAGGCATGTGAGAACCGGAGTCAAATTGCTCTTGGTCAAAGGGGTTTGGCTGTGGAAGAAGTTTGGAGAGGAAGACAGACTAATTTGGAGTCAGGGCACCCTGCAAGAGCCTCCTCTTTGACAAAGCTTTCCATTGGACTTTATCCAGCTTGGTTTAACAGTGAAATCTTCGGTGAGCTTAAACACAAAAAGGAAGCTTACAAGAAGTGGAAACATGGACAGATGACTAGGGAGGAGTATAAAAATATTGCTTGAGCATGCAGGGATGTGAGAGGTAACAAGAAGGGTTTCTACAGATATGTTAGCAACAAGAAAAAAGTCAGGGAAAGTGTGGGACCCTTAATGAATGGGGGAGGCAACCTAGTGACAGATTATGTGGAAAAAGCTGAACTACTCAATGCTTTTTTTTGCCTTGGTCTTCACAGACAAGGTCAGCTCCCAGACTGCTGCACTGGGCAGCACAGCATGGGGAGGAGATGAGCAGCCCTCAGTGGTGAAAACAGGTTAAGGACTATTTAGAAAAGTTGGACATGCACAAGTCCATGGGTCCAGATCTAATGCATCCGAGGGTTCTGAGGGAATTGGTTGATGTGATTGCAGAGCAATTGGCCATTATCTTTGAAAACTCGTGGAGATCGGGGGAGGTCCTGGATGATTGGAAAAGGCAAATATAGTGCGAATCTTTAAAAAAGGGAAGGAGGAGGACTCAGGGAACTACAGACCAGTCAGCCTCACCTCAGTCCCTGGAAAAATCATGGAGCAGGTTCTCAAGGAAACCATTTTGAAGCACTTTGAGGAGAGGAAGGTGATCAGGAACAGTCAACATGGATTCACCAAGGGCAAGTCATGCCTGACCAACCTGATTGCCTTCTATGATGAGATAACTGGCTCTGTAGATATGGGGAAAGTGGTGGACGTGATATATCTTGACTTTAGCAAAGATTTTGATATGGTCTCTCACAGTATTCTTACCAGCAAGTTAAAAAAAATATGGATTGGATGAATGACTATAAGGTGGATAGAAAGCTGGCTAGATTGTTGGGCTCAATGTCTAGTTGGCAGCTGGTATCAAGCGGACTGCCCCAGGGATCGGTCTTGGGGCCGGTTTTGTTCAACATCTTTATTAATGATCTGAATGATGGGATGGATTAAACTCTCAGAAAGTTCGCAGAGGACATAAACGAGGAAGAGGTAGATATGCTGGAGGGTAGGGATAGGGTTCAGAGTGACCTAGACAAATTGGAGGACTGGGCCAAAAGAAATCTGATGAGGTTCAACAAGGACAAGTGCAGAGTCCTCCACTTAGGACGGAAGAATCCCATGCACTGCTACAGGCTGGGTACCAACTGGCTAATCAGCAGTTCTGGAGAAAAGGACATAGGGATTACAGTGGATGAGAAGCTGGATATGAGTCAGCAGTGTGCCCTTGTTGCCAAGAGGGCCAATGGCAGATTGGGCTGTATTAGTAGGAGCATTGCCAGCAGATCGAGGCAAATGATTATTTCCCTCTATTTGGCACCGGTGAGGCCACATCTGGAGTATTGCATCCAGTTTTGGGCCCACCACTACAGAAAGGATGTGGACAAATTGGAAAGAGTCCAGCGGAGGGCAATGAAAATGATAAAGGGGCTGGGGCTCATGACTTACGAGGAGAGACTGAGGGAACTGGGCTTGTTTAGTCTACAGAAGAGAAGAGTGAGGGGGGATTTGATAGCAGCCTTCAACTACCTGAAGGGGGGTTCCAAAGAGGATGGAGCTCGGCTGTTCCCAGTGGTGGCAGATGACAGAACAAGGAGCAATGGTCTCAAGTTGCAGTGGGGGAGGTCTAGGTTGGATATTAGGAAACACTGTTTCACTAGGAGGGTGGTGAAGCACTGGAATAGGTTACCTAGGGAGGTGTGGAATCTCTATCCTTAGAGGTTTTTAAGGCCTGGCTTGACAAAGCCCTGGCTGGGATGATTGAGTTGGGGTTGGTCCTGCTTTGAGCAGGGGGTTGGACAGGATGACCTCCTGAGATCTCTTCCAACCCTAATCTTCTATGATATGCTCTGGAAGGGGTGTGTGATTGAGCAGCAAAGTGCTGACAGCATCTGCACAAGAGCCCCACAGTGGAGGCAGAGATGGAGCTGTCAAGACATAGAAAGCAATTGGGAAACTGAGGCCACAGACACTTGAGATGTCAGACCCTGTGACACCCAAAGAACAGGGGTGTCACACAACTATGGGGTCAGTGCAACTATGTTCAGAATCTCTTATGTCCTCGTTGAAGGTAAAATGGCTGGAGAAGTTTGCATGGGTGGGGGGACACCGAGACTAGTATCAGATCAGACTCCCTCTGCCCAGCTGCTTACCAGTCCCTTTGAAAAATCTCTGCTATGCCACTTCTACCTGCCAGATTCCTACCCCCAGCCTTCCTTGCCTGTCTCCCTTCTCCTCTCGCCCCTTTCTGCTGGGTTGGATCATGGCTGTAACGGCCCTGGGCTGCAAGATAACTGGGTACAACGCACCCATTGTAAAATTCAACTCACCCCTTAAATCTGGGCTGATTATGGACTAGAGATTGCCCTCGGCCCCAGATGCTCTGTGCTTCTCCGAAGGTGGATAGCAGCTGGGTAACTGCTCATCTGATGTAGTGTCTGCATAGCTGCTCCTGGCCCTGGGGAAAGGGTGAGGGCCAGGGTACCCCTGTGCTCTAGCTGCTCCTTGGGCTGCTTTACCTTACACCAAGGACCAGAATTTGGGGGTTCCAAGGATAGTCGTAGTCGTCCCCTCCCCCTGGAGCCAGGCCAAGTGCAGCTTGGGCACAGCATCTGTGCTTTATGGTTTTCCATAGACATCTGAGCCTTGTTTACAATGAGGAGCATGGGACAGACAGACAGACGTCCGGTTACCAGCAGGCACAGCTGACCATCACTTCCCCTGGCAGAAAATATGGCAGGCTCCTCACTCAGCATGATCTATCTGGGATACAGTGAAAAGTCAGCAGGCAGTACTTCTGCCCCTCCCTAGCTGTGTCCCTGCAGCACAGGCCTCAATCCTGCTTGGGATCTTGCACGGGCTGCTTAGTACTTTGCCAAGTGACTGTCCCAGGCCCCTCCATACAGCTTGAGATCCCTACATTGGGCCTCTTGTTTCTTACTCTCCTGCTTGGAGCTGGTGCCCTTTAAGTCGAGAAGCAGGACAAGACGTGGAGACAGCAAATCCATTCCTACTCTTGGTTACACCCACTGCGACCCCCCTGAAAAGAGCAGGCTGTGTAGAGGTCAGTGGGAAGAAGGTTTGGCTCAGTGTCACTAGAAAAATGAAACTTCCCCCATGTGGGGCTGGTGTCAAAGCTGTCAACAGAGCCATAGGGCACTAGCTCCAGAGCGAGACGCCCTGTCATAAGGCATTGCTACAACACTGAGGGTCCCCAAGGAGAAGGGATCTCTGGGTGAGGAGACAGAAGTAAGAGCCCTGGGGCTGCTGAGAAAAATTGAGAGTCGTGTAGCTGAGACCTGGTCTACACTAGGAAATAAAGTTGGTAGAACCACATTGCACAGGGGTTTGAAAAATCCACACCCTTGAGTGACGCAGTTAAGCCAACCTGAGCCCCGGTGTAGACGGCGTTAAGTCAATGGATTGCCTACGCCAGGGGTTCTCAAACTGGGGATTGGGACCCCTCAGGGGGTCGTGAGGTTATTACATGGGAGTTGTGAGCTGTCAGCCTCCACCCCAAACCCCGCTTTGCCTCCAGCATTTATAATGGTGTTAAATATAGAAACAAGTGTTTTTACTTTGTAAGGGGGGTCACCCTCAGAGGCTTGCTATATGAAAGGGGTCGCCAGTACAATCGTTTGAGAACCACTGACCTACGCTTTGAGCACCACAGCAGTGTTTTAAGTATAGACAAGCCCTGGGAGAAAAAACTCCAGGGGAGAGGCCAGACAGCCCAAGAAGAGCTCAGGAAGTGGAAGAGAGCCCAGGAATACTGGGAGAAACTGCCTGGAGATAAGAAGGCAGGAAGCAGATGGGTGGGAGGGGGGAATCCCAGAGGGATGCAGAGAAACTCCATTGGCCCTGGAAGTCCTCATGCGGGAGTAGTTACACCGGAGAGAAACAAGTCAGGCAGCACAAGCTGCAGGACAAAACACAAATGGTCTCCCCACCTCTCTGGGTGAACAGCTTCCTGCGGAGGGCTCTCAAGCAGCTGTGGCAGACACAGGCAGAGTGCTAAGAGCTCTCCAGACGTTTGCCCCTCCAGCGGAGCACTGATAGGCCAAAGGAATACCATGCCGGCCAGCAGCTGAGAGCCAGCGTCTCTCCACACAGCCCTACAGCAGACTATTGCTGCCCAAAATGCTGAGGTGGATCTTTGCAAAAGGCAATCCATTCCTGCCTTACGCCTCCACCTTTGCTTCCCAGAGTGCACTGTCTGTATGCTGGAAGCAGGCAGTGCAGAGCAAACCGCAGAAATTGATTCAGCACGTGGCGGCATCACCCCCTTGGTAGCCATTAGGAAAACAAAGAGCACTTACTTAGACAAACTAACCGCAACAAGAGAGAGGTGGTAGAAGAGTGGTGTGGCTTTAGCATAGGCTTGGGAGCCAGGAACTGCCAGCTCTGACACCGACTCATCACACGATCTTGGGGGTAAATCTCAGCTCTTCTCTGTGCCTAGTTTCCCAGCTGTGAAGAGGATGACACTGACACTGGGTGCTGTGTTAGTCAACATGTGTACAGTGCTTGAACGATATGTTCTGACACACTGATAAAGGGGAAAACAGGAAGCTATGACTCCAATAACTGCCCTCTCGTTGCCTGCCATCACGAGTTGAAACGAAAACACTACCAGCAAATTAGCTCCCCCATCTCCTAAAAGATGGGCTCTGGGGGAGAACCCCTGGGCTACCAGGACCAACACCTGGTCAAGAACAGCCCATAAACGGACATTGCCTTTCCTCCCAGATGGGCTGGGGATCATGTCACTGACCGCAGTCACCATTACGTAGTGCCCACTGCACAACAGCACCGCTCATGGGGTCCTTCCCTGAGCCCCAGAGGGAGTGTGTGGGAAACCAGGGAGTGTGGATTCCTTCATCTGTAATAGCTCTGGATAACTTCCTCCCCACCCCATTTCCTGCTGGCCCAGCTCTGCCCTGACCCTCTCGTGACACATGCTCATGAAAGCGGGAAATGGGTTATGCTAAGAGGCTACTTGGGGGTGCAGGGAGGTTTGGTGGCCGGGAGTGGGGGTCAAGTCCAGGAAGATGCTAACACAGGATTGTGAGATTCTGGCTGCTGAGCAGACAGGCAGTTGCTTGTCAGCGGGGAGGGGTGTGGTGGTAGCAGGAGGTCTCTGCAGCTGGGATGGGGGCTCTTGCTCTGGTTCTTATCACAGGCTTTGGATAGGCCTCTCTGCCATGATACCTGCAGGACCATTTAATGATGGCTATCATTGCGGCCAATCGGATGAAGGTCCCAGCAGACCCGGGCCTCCTGCTTCCCCGCTTGAATAGCCTTGGTTCCCTGTGTAACTCAGCATCAGGGCCATCTCGTGATGCTGCAGTGGGGGAGAAGACTACAAGCACCCCCAGCCAGAACACAAACAACTGCAGTGACATCACAAAGGCCTCTCAAGGCCAGCCAGCTAACGGTACAGGGCCTGTGCTAGCCCACCACGAACCATGTCCATCCGGGTAGCTTGGAGGGAGACCACTTGGTCTTACCAGAGTTGTTTTACCCTGTGAATCCCTCTTCCTGAGCCCCTGGACGTTCCCTCCGAGCGTGAGTTCGGCATTCTGAATGGCCTCCTTTCCTGGATGCTCTGGCCTGGGTTCAAGTCGATTGACTAACCCAGGCAGACCGCATGCCTCTTTCGGGTGGGCACACACACATGCTGCCTTCAACGACTCTGATGGAGGTAGCTTGGGTCACTCACCTTATGATGGAGGCCAGGGGCAGTCCAAAGCTGTCCTCCGAGCGGCAGGGGCTGTGAAAGCCATTCTTCCCCCTTCTCCCCCGCTCCTCTTCCCTCTCGCTCCAGAGGGCATCAGTGGCAGAGCTGGTTCCGGAATCTGGCTCCAGGTGGGCCAGAGGGGCAAAATTCTGCTCAATCAGCTTGGCGCTGTCTCGGATCTGGTCCTGTATTTCTGGGGTGAGGTTTGGGAGGTCAAAGGTGAAATAGGTACCACGGGTACGGGCTGGAGAGGAGAGGACGTCAATGGAATCTAGGCTGGTGTAGGATGTCCCCTTGGCTCGATGGGACTCCATGATGCTCTCAAAATGCTTGCTGAAAGAGTCCATCCCATCCTTGGAGAGGCTGTGTCCCAGAAGGAAGGGCACTGGTGACTTGAGCAGGCACTGTTCATCTCTGTCCACGATCCTGGCAGGAGGGGAGAGAGAAGGAACAGCTGGTCAGTGAGGAGCATAGAAGGGCGCACTCCTTGCCCTCTGCTAGCCCATTGGTTCTAAATTCATCTGCTGCTGAGACCGATAACTGGGAAGGATAGCGTCTCCTCGGAACCGATACAGGACCATAACCCACTGGGGAACCAGGTTACGGGGAAAAAGCCTGGCCAGTCAGATAGGACATTGCACACGGTGACCCACATTGGAATCTGATGGTGCTCTGGATGCACGTGCCAATTAATACAGCACAGACTTTGTTCCCCTCCAGGGGCTCATCCACAAAGACCAATGACTCCACTACTGCAGCCAGACTTGGTCTATTGGCTCAGGCAGTAACGGCTCATTCTTTTAGACACAGAGGTCCTGGGTTCAGATCCCATTGAGGACCCAGCCCTAGAATCATAGAATAACAGAGTTGGAAGGGACCTCTGGAGGCCATCTAGTCCAACCCCCTGCCTAGAGCAGGACCAATCCCTACTAAATCATCCCAGCCAGGGCTTTGTCAAGCCTGACCTTAAAAACTTCCAAGGAAGGGGATTCTACCACCTCCCTAGGTAACGCCCTGTACCCCATGATCAGATCTGTAATGGGATACAAAGCCTTTCTCCCCTAGGTCACTGGTTTGAACCCAGTCCAGATCAGAAGTGATCAAAAGTCATTACGATCTGACAGTGTGGTCTGTTAAATGACATAGATTGCAGCTAGCCAATCAAATTGAGCATAGAGCAGTAAGCAGCTTTCCAGCAAATGAACACAAATCCACTTCACTCATAAAAGTACAAACAGAATCCGAAAACCAATCTCAGCTGATATGCTGCCATCAGTTTAATAAAGTAAAGGGAAATTACTTTAGGCCATGCTGGTTTCCAATTGGCTAGAGCACAGGAAAATTTATCCAATCAGAACGCGTTCTATCCCACTGCTAGGTTATTGGGCACCACGAACACATTTTCATTCAGAAGACTTGGAAAACTCATTGTCTAAATACCTGCTGTCTCACTGACTGAATGTCATTAATTCATTAACCTGCTCAAAACACAACTCTGGTAATCTCACTAGGCCAACCTCTCCATGACTTCAGGGGGGGTTGCCTAAGCAAGCAGTAGGTAAAGAATGGAGAAACCCAACCTTAGATAGGATAGTCTCCACTTCTGTTGTGCAGCGGTACTTGGATGCTCAAATGTCGACCATGTTCCACCTCATAGGTGGCTGCGTTTCAGCGGTGGGTGAAATGACTGCTCTACGTGGTAAAAATCAGTCTGTTATATTTTATGGAGGCCTTTGTTTCCCCCAAGAAGAAAGATGCCATAGAAATGTAAATTCCCTATCATTATAATTCAGGAAGTGTACTATGAAATCAACTTAACAATGCCTGGATCATTTGTCATTAGAGTCCATCTGGAGTCCCATGTGCTGTTCCAGAGGCCGAGGATTATTGCTGTGAATGGGATGCAGCATAGGGCAGCAGCAACGGCACCAGGACAGAAGAAATATCTGTTAAGGGAGCTGGGCGGATTCTCACTGGAAAAGCAGAGGTCAGGGACGTGACCTACATCAGGTTATGAATTAACAGATGGGCTAGATGGGGATGGTTCCCACACCCTGCTGGGGATCAGAGCAGAGGGGCACCATCTCAGCAAGACATGGGGGAGAAGATGGGAGCAGAGCACAGACTGTAATCAGGCTCTTGCGCAGAAGCAAGGACAGGAAACAAACCATTTCCAGGTGCCAGTCACATGCGCTAGGGCAAGAGACCCAGAGAATCCTTTCCAGAAAGGGAAGGGATCATGGGAGAGGGGAAGGAGGTAAAGGACAGTAGGGGCAGCACTGCTTCTGGAGGGTCTTCCCTGTGCTTCTGCCTCGTTAGTGGTCCATACTGACAGATACAGGCCCACTGAACTAGCAGGATGCAAACTCTCATTGCTGTGATTGTCCCAACTATACCCACTTCAAGGTGTAATTACACAAGGGGAGAGAGCTGCGGTTTCAGCATCCCCAGCACTTTCAGCAGCATCCAGCTGGGGCCTTCCCCAGCTGCTGTGTCTCTGCACGCCCCCTTCCTGGGACAGCACACAGTCTCCAGCTGGAGTCAACTACAGACACAGAGGCAGCACACAGTCCCAGGAATGCCTCCTGCTTTGTATGCAGCTCCTCTGCTAAGACAGTCGAGGGCCTACTTCACCTTTTATTGCAGCTCTTCTCTACACCACTGTCAACGGATTTTTTTCTACAAGAGGACCCCCTCACCCCTCGCAGCCCCATCCTGCCAGAGACAGTGCTGGTTAATTCTGCCATTTAGCACCTACACCTGGAACTGACCCTTGATCCCAGGCTAATTAGGAACATATGTATTGCCACAAAAACCAGGCCTCTGGCTCATTTCTGCTACTCTACTGTAGTTTGAAGTTCCTAGCAATTATTTTTTGTAAGTAAGTCTCATCAATTTGCTGTCCTCTTCCTTTAGTAGATCTTTAATAAAAATACACAGGAGTGAACTCATTGGACTATTCACTCCCCATCATTATGGGCCAGAGAAATCAACAGGGTCACTTGCAAAATAAGGTGTAAGGTATCCAGAATCTGGCCCCGATCATCACACATACAGATTTCAATGGAAGTTAGGCACCCAAATATCCTTTAGGATCTGGGCACCTGTGACTCGGTTTCCCATCACTGGGGCTCTAATTCAGCAAAGCATTTAAGCAAATGCTTAAATCCCCTTGGAGCCAGTGTAATCACGTTTTTAGTTAAGCACATGCTTAAGTGTTTTGCAGAATCATTGCTTGCACCTGTTTTTAATTCATAGGACTTTGCCTCTCACCCAGTAGTTATTTACGGTCCTTAAAGCGAGGCATGGCATTATGGGGCTCCCTGGGTATTGGGTCTTAGTCATTTCTAGAGCAAACCTGCTCCATGTGCAAATAAAAGATGGTTTCCCCACTGACTACCAGGCCTGCAAACTCACCTGGGATCTGAGTCAAGCTGGGTCAATAATGCTGATGGTTCTGCAGGCCAAATTCTGCGCTTGGTGACACGTGTACAACCCCACATGAGGTTTGCACAGGTGCAACTGATTGGAACATAGCAAACAATTCTGAGGCACAGAGTAGAATCCAGCTCCCTCTTTTAACTGCGAGCATGCCTGCATTGCAGGCAAAGGTGTGACTGCAGCACGGAAGGGTTAGCTTTGATTTAGCTAGCTCAAATAGCAGTGAAGTCATGGTAGCTCCGGCAGCAGCATCGCTAGTTACTCCGGGTCTCTCTTTGTCGGCAGGGCTGCATCTACGCTGGGGTTTTTGTCTACATAGTGACGTTGCCACACCCCTGACCAACGTAGCTATCCCTGTTTAAGCTTTCAGTGGAGACCAGGCCTCAGGTTTGTCATTACAGTCGGCAGAGCTGAAGATCCCCCGGGAGCAGATCGGCTGAGTAAGAAGGTGCCCTTTCTCCAGTCACTTTTCCTCTCTGGTTAGCTTGTGCTTTCCTTTCCCCTTTGCTGACCGGCCTGCTCCTGGTTAGCCATGTGCTCCTGGCTCTGGCATTTGTCGTCCCCTAAGGAAAGTCCCCTCTATTGTGACAATCATTGTAACCACACAGTGCTCGCTGATGTTTGGGGGAGCATCCACCCTAACTCTCCCTTGCAGAACTACTCCAAACGCCTAAGGCCAGATTTCTTAAGGCTCCAAGAGATGCAGGTAGGTGTCTAGTAGGGTTTCTAAGAGAGCCAGGTACCTAACGCTCATTGTTTCCAATGGTAAGGTAGAGGCATTTTGAAAACCCCACTAGCTGCCCACCTGCATTTTTAGATGACTAAGAGACCTTTACAAATCCAGCCTTTAATAACTTCCATAGTGGCAGCTTCCAAAACATGCTGCTCTACAAAGCAGGCCCAGAGGGATCTCAGATTGCTCCTCTCAGTCACACCCTGGTGCGCCACTCACCCGCTTGACAGGGCAATTTAACTCTGCTGCGGCATGCTCTGTACAGCTTTTGTACCTGTCTGACTATGGGGGTTATTTATTACTGCTCTGGTTATCCCAGTACACCCCATCAGAAGGGGGCTCTCATTCCAGTGTAAATGTGCCTTATACCGGTAGAGATAATCCTCTCCCGCCATGGGAATAGAGGGGTTGTAACTACTCCAGTATAGTTAAAGCAGTACAACTTCTGTGTGCAGACAAGGCCTCATTGCACTAGCAGATCTGGCAACTGGAATCTCTTAACAGACAAGGTCTTGGTCCCCTCTCTGACTGGGAGGCCCGTCACACCCGTACAGTAGTGGTACGTTACTGGAGGGCCATGGAAGAATAAGGCAATCAGCACGGTACAGTGATATCCACATGCTAGGAGTGATAGATTGAGTTATCCATGCAAGCGAAAATTCAGCTGGGTGGTACGATTCCACTCTGGCCCAACAGGGGAGCTGTTCATTCTGGCTCCCACCACACTAGAGGAGCCATTCAACACTAGGGAACAGAGTGGGGCTGGGGCTGGAAAGAAGAGGGGACAGCTGTGTTGTGTTTTCACTGCACGATGACTAACACGTGAGCAGCCTGCTGTGATGACACAGTGAGACAAGGTACTGTAGTTTCACCACAAGATAGACTAGGTGAGCTCATCCCTGGCGGGGGTGTAGTGCTCTCCTCATCTAGTCACCTTTCAGCAAATACTACAAGTGCCTTGGCTCCACCTAGGATTTTCCTGCGAGATAACTATCCCCTAGCTGCACCACAGACTCCCTTGGCCAGGTGTTCAGCACAGTGAGGCTGCCATCCTCTGCCGGGGGCTGCTCAGTGCATGCAGAATGGCTGTCCTCCCTTACTGTGACCAGAAAGGAGATGATTCCTTGATAAGGGGAGCAGACAGCCTGCTCCTTCCTGGGATCCACCTGTGACAATGCTGCCTCACCGGAGACACAGAAATGGCAAGCCCAGAAGCCCCCTAGAATACCTCGAAGTTGCAGCCTACAGTTTGCTGTAGGACAGGTCTCCAAGTCCTCAGTCTTTGTCGGAACTGGAGTCATGGACCCTGGAGCCGCTCGCAGCTGACCACATGGGGCTCACGGCAAGCCACTGCATGTATAGCTCCTGATGAGACAAAGTGGGCCACAACTGGCTGGCTATCTTCACTGGCCCCAACAGCTCCACCCAGGATACTCTCCCAATGTGCAGTCACCAGCTAGACTCTTGTGGAAACCTCATTTTGGTAAGCTCCACTTTGGCCCGGGGGCAGGAGGGAAAGGAGAGAATCATCTCACACATCACACTCAGATGGACACAGCCCTTATGTTTATAAGCACAGCCGCAGCAGTGGGCAGCTGCTGGCTGTGCCTGAGGCCCATTCCCCAGCTGGGGAACGGGGGGAAGTCAGTCCTGAATGCTGAAAGCCATCTGTGTGTCAAACTGGCTGGGTGATGTCACAGTCACCTGCCCTTACAGGATGGAGAGATTAAACTAGCCACAAGATAGAGAATAGTCCCTGTAAGAAGCAAGAGGTGGATCTAGGGCCTGATGCAAAGGCCATTCAGGTCAATGAGAAGTGTCCCACTGACTTCAATGGCCTTTGGGTCAGGCTCCAAGCTCTAGCCACTTCATGATTTGTCTCTCCATGCTCCCCTGGTGTGGCATTCATCCCAGCGCACCTGTCCCTTCCCTCATCCTACCATTACCCTACTCACACTATTCTCCACGCCTTGCTCTCACCCCATGCCATCCCCTCAGAAAGCATTTTGTGTCAATAAGTAATACGTGCAGGCAAACAATTATACCTGGCTTGCTCTTTGCATAGAAAACTTTCTCCATCCCAAAAAGCATAGCAATCTCATGTCCTAGCTATGCATAGAAAGTTAATCATCTACTACTGAAATGCAGTCCCTCTGGGGTAGAGAACGGCAGCTGTTGGATAACACACAGCAACACTACGCGGCCGTTTAGGACAGGTAGCAAAGGACACTAACGCCCAGCCACAGGCACCAACTTTTGTCGGCGCCGGTGGGTGCTCGCGCCCCCCTCTGCCCCCGCCCCAACTCCACCCCTCCCTGCCCCTATTGGATCCCTCTCCAAATTCCCATCCTGGCCCCGCCTCCTCCCCCAAGGGCACCACGTTCCTCCTTCTCCTCCCTCCCTCTCAGGCTTGCCGCATGAAACAGCTGTTTCGTGGAGCAAGCGCTGGGAGGGAGAAGGGAGAAGCAGGACCCAATGGCACGCTCAGGGTAGGAGGCGAAGCGAAGCGGAGGCAGAGGTGAGCTGGGGCAGGGCGGGGTGGGGAGCCGCCAGTGGATGCAGAGCACCTACCAATTTTTCCCCATGGGTGCTCCAGCCCCGGAACACCCACGGAGTCAGCGCCTATGCGCCCAGCCGAAAAAGCTCGGGGGGAATTTAGGGAGGCAGAATGTCGTTATCTTGGTTGGAATTTGACCCTTACTTGCTAGAAGGGCCTTAGGGTCTCTGATCACCCCAAGTGACCTTAGTTCTATGTCTCCAGCAGTTCCCACAGCACAGCACTTCCTGCTGACTCACCAGCATCATTGGTTTTCTTTAGCAGTTTCCCACCTGAGTGCATCACTCAATAATTCCCCTGTCCCATTCATTCCCTCTGAAGCACCTGGCATTGGCCACTGTTGGAAGACAGGACACTGGGCTAGACAGACCATTGGTCTGACCCAGTATGGCTGTTCTTATGAGTGCTGGCCAGCCCAATCCTCCTTAGCTTGTAGTACTGGACAGGACCCTAACCCAATGTGAGGATGCTCTACACAAATACACTAAATTGTACAGAACACATGTGTCTGGTTTGGGTGCTTGTCCGCAGTGTACTTGAGAGATGATGGAGAATGGAGCAGCCCACCACAATGCACCATCTCACTCCCCTTCAGCAAACCTCACCTGCCCCCGTTCTCCTGCCTCGTCGCCTCAAACACCTCGTCATCCTCATCCATCTCTTCGCCCTGCATCCCGTTCCTCAGACACTTTCCATCCTGCTCTCCCCTGTGCTGGGGAAAGGGGTCCTCTGTCACACTGTTCCTTCTCCCCAGGGTTCCTGTGACACTCGGATTGCTCTCGCTGTCCTTCTGGCTCTCGATGGCCGAATCCCCTTCGTCCTTCTCAGCCAGGATATCATCAATGTTGGTCTCGCGATAGCATCGCAGCGGCACTGAGTCCAGATCCGTCTCTGAATACTTCACCGTCCTCCTTATGATGCCGGTTTCACAGGATCCTGGCTTCTTACTACCTGCAGGAGCCATCTCTATTTCCACCTCGATGTGACACAAGCTGCGCTCCGCCATTGGCTTCTCTGGTTCTGGTGGCAGCTGGTGGCTGGGCTTCTGCAGGGGTTTTGCCAGTGACGGAGACTCAAGAGGTGTCTGGGGGGAGGTGCCTGGAACAGAGAGATCCCAGAGCGTTTACATACAAGCAGCTGTAACCTCGTTCTAAGAGCAACCCAGCTTACACTTCAAACGAGGGAGCTGCACCTGAGAAATGCAGAGGGACCCATTTTGCAACTGCGACGTATGACCACCTCCAGCAGAGTTCAGCATGGAGCGGGAGCATAACTGGGCCCAGAGAAGGTATGAATCCAGAGGAACAAAGGTAAGAAGGGAGGTACTGGGGCAGGGTCCAAAAGGAGATTCACCTCTGCCAGCGTGTCTGAGGGTTTGGGGTGGCTAGATGTATCCCAAACTGTACAGGTGGGGCCCATACCATGCTGGCCTACCCAAACTGGGTTTTTAACCCTGAAGCCCTCCTCAAACAGGAAACCAAGAGCTGCCTCCAGCCACCCAGAGTCAGCACGGATGGATTCACTGACACCACAGTGGAGCTTAGGGGTTTGGACAAACAGACTCGGATGGCAGCAGAGCTGCTAGCCTCAGAGGGACGAGGGCCTGGCCATTTCGAGCCTGGATTTTATTAGATAGGCCCAAGCTACAGAATTTGCATCCAGCCTTTCCAAACATAAGGCTCGGGGAAGGAGGGCTTGGTTCTGGGGTGGGTTCAGTTGGACCAGGACAAAGAAAAGGCCAGCCAGAGTATTTGGATCTGGATTTAGCAAGCAGATGTCGGTCGCAGTAGAAGGCGAGGCTGTCCCTCATCCCCACCCCCTAATCGTGAGGGACCCGTTACCTGTCCCTGGAGAGTCCAACGAGCCATAGAAGAATTCCCACTTGGCCTTGGCAATGCGCTGGGCATGGGCTGAGCTCTCCCGGGAATACGCCCATGAGCCCCCCTGCAGGAATGAAAGAGCATGTCAGCTGGGAGCCTCCCGGGGGTGGGGTGGGGGCAGGGAGGAAGGACAGGGGCGGGGAAGCAGGTATGTGGCCTCTGAAGGTGAGGCCCGGCTCTCCCTCAGAGACACACTGGGCAGTACCTGGTCGTGGGGCTCCATGCCCAAGGGGTTGCGCAGGAGCGCCGAGATGTGCTCAGATGGTGTCCCCAGCCCATTGGAGAGGGAGCTGAAGAGGCAGTTGGTGTTCAGAGCATGGGGGTGCCCTGCTGCCCTTCCGTTGCCAGTACTCAGAGAGGGCTGCTTGCCCACAGGAGAGCGGCTACCGGCCAGGAACGGATCCGAGGCAGAGACCTCCAGCTTCAGCTTCCGACTGAGGTGCTCCTGGAATGGGCTGTTCTGGGCTGGCGGGGTGCATGTGCTGCCAGGATGCCCGCTCACAGAGCCACATGTGGGCGGCCGGGCTGTCAGCCACAGGCTCTCGCTTATGCCCTGCCTGCTGCCTGGGGAAGGCTGGCTTTGCATGGTGGGGCAGGAGCTCCCCTCTTTGCTGGAACCGCAGTGGACGGTCTCCCCGAACTCCAAGCTGCGGCTCAGGCCGTGGGGGCTTGGCCCATTCTCCCTCCTGGGCTCGCCCGATGGGAGGCCATTGAGGGTTTTCACGCTGGCCTTTTCAATAAAGCGGAACGTCACCACGGAGCTCTGTCCCTCAGGCGCCGGGGCCACCAGTGGGCTGCGGCTGCCCGGGGAGGACAGCAAGGAGTTTTGCCTGCTTCTCAGCGGGGTGCACGGTGCTGTCACCCGCCCAGAGCTTGGGCAGTTGCCATTGCCAAAGGGGCCAGCTTCTGGTGCCTTGCGGATTAAGGAGCCGGTGCTGTTATACATGCCCAGCTGACACCGCCAGGCCTCAGGAGCCAGGCTCTTGCGCAGTAAATGGATCCTGCCCGTGCTGAGATTGGGCGTGAGGCAGCGGTGCGGGCTGGAGGCAGCGGACTCCATGCTCTTGGCGGTGGGCAGCCAGGGCCTCCGATCCAGGTTGCGGGTGAACTTCGTGGGCGACACAGTGCAGTCTCCTTCGGGGCAGAAGCGCATAACTCCCCCTGCCTGGGCCATCGCGTGGGAGGAATCAGGTTTGAAGCCAAAAGGGGCAGGGCAGGGAGGAGGAGCTTTTCCAACACCCGTGAGCTGAGAGCTCCGCCAGAGGGCGACGCATCCTTACGCGGCCCTGAAACAAAGGAAAAAACAGCAAGTTAGGGTGAAAATACAATCAGAGATACAGGAAAGGGAGAGATATGGACCGGACCAAGGCCCAGCACTATCCTAAGCCACCAAGGCTCCCTGGCTCCCCTCACAGGGATCGCACTGGTATATAAAGGCAGAATTTGGCTCAGCTGGAGTACGAAGAGAGAGAGAGAAAACAGGGCTACAGTCTCAGAACTGGCCACCTAAATGGAATAACGAGGCAGGGCTTGAAGTGGCCTGAAAAAAGTGGGGGGCGGAAGAGGGAGAATCTGTCCTGTTCTATAAATTAAAGTAACATCACACCTACCTGACTGTCCCCCTGCCCCCATCAATTTTGGCCCCAAGTCTGTTCTGCCCTCCCAGCCCCATCTCTGCTCCTCCAGCATCTCTGGGGCTGTTCTCCCCATCACCCAGGCCTGGGGGAGCTGCAGGGAAGCTGCTTCTCCCACTCCCGCAGGCTGGGTGTTGCAGAGGAAAGGCGGGAGCAGCAGAAGCACCACCTGGTTACTCCCAGGAGCAAGGGGGAAGCTGGGAGCGGAGCCACCTTGAGAGGCCGGACTCCTGTGAGAATGTGGCCGGCTCCCAAGGTCAGAGTTCCATCTGCCTGCTGGAGGAGCCCCGATTGGCTGCTCTTCCCCGGGGGGCGGGGGGAAGCAGCCAATCAGAGGGGATTTTCCCCAGGCAAAGCTGACATCTGCACCCCTCAGCAACACAGTTGGAGTTGTAGGCATTTCTTTTGCCTGCTGGGTATCCCCTCTCGACCAGGCACACTTTAAGCCCAGCAACTAGGAGCCTGTCTCATTCTAATGCACGACTTGCATGAGCAGAGAGCCACCGAGGTGAGCAATGACCTCATCTGCATGCACAACAGAGCTGGGCAGCCCTGAAAATCTGAGGGAGAGTTGAAAGAAGCAGAGAGGACGTGTGCATGCACGGGTGTGTGTGCGTGAGCAGCCCCAAGAGGAGAATTTGGCCCTTTGTGTATAAGACAGACAGTGTGAAAGAGAGAGAGAGAGAGGTGGGCATGTGGCTTGATCATCCCATTCAGTGCCAGTGTACTTGGCCCTGGGAATCTGCCCCCAAGGCCAGCAGTGGGATGCTGTCCCAGTACCCCAGGCGGAGAGCATAGGCCAGGGAGGTTAGTAGTTCTCTCCCAGCCCCTCCCTTCAGTGCAGGAACAAGACTGCCACAGGACTCTGCATCCTTTACAGGAAAGGAGTCGTAAGCCCCAGCCCTGCTCTTCCGGCATTCACCACCACCTGCGGAGCAGGGAGCCAATTAGCATTCAGCAAGGACTGAGGTACAGCCAGAAAGTCTGAGCTCTCCTCCCCTCTCCATCTCTCTTCCAAAGTTGGTAAGAGCAAGATGGGCACCATGACAAAACAGGCAGCTTGTTTCAAGGCAATGGATGCCTGATGCCGCTGACATCTCCCCTTTCTGCTGGTCTCGAGCCTGTCTATTATTGTTGTCACTTATTTCTGTTGTTGTTATGCCACCATGCTTCCAGAACACCCAGCACTACCCCAGGATCTGACTCTGATCCGGCTCTGCCCATTCCTAGGACTCAACCAGGCCACAGTTCCTGACGGCATGCCACAGGCTTGCCCTTCCCAAGGCATCTGGTGACCTAGATAAGTGTCCCTCCATTCAGGTAATCCCATGCACAATCCACTACTTCACCTATCGCAGTCCAAACTGGGAGGAACTCTCCTAGGAAACAAAGCAGACATAAGAAACCAGCTTGCAGACATCTCACACCGACACACTGCACAGGACCTTTCCCTGGGCACGGGGCAGGGACAGGCAGCACAAAGCAACACAAATTAAATCGACGATGATCAGCGCAAGGGCTGCCAACAGACAATACACAACCTCTTCAGAGATGGAACACCCAATATAGCCTGTGATATCTGATACTGTAAGCCCAGTGCTAGCCCACCTCATCTCCCCGGGATACTTGGTGCATCGCAGACCCAGACAGGACAAGACAGCAGGAGGCTCTCCATTAGTCTTCCCTGCAAATTTCAAATCCAGGAGAGATCCCTCAGGTAAGACAAGTTCATTCAAGTTCACTTGTCTGACAATAGAAAGCAGAGCCAAAGCGAACAGATTTTATGCACGGACTAAAGGATTTATCTAGCAGCTCATGGATGGCTTGTTGGCAACGGTGATGAAATACCCCGGGCTTGTCATCCTGGGATATTTTAGCAGGAATGCTGAGAAGCCCAAAACCTCAACTCCCCACACGCCTCCCTAGGCCTCTCTTTGGTCATCTCTGGGTTCCACCGGCACAGCCAGCCACACCCTGGACTTGATCTTTGGCCTAGAGGGCAATACTGAGGCCATCACAATCCAGCTGCTGTCTTGGACAGATCATCACATTGCTTAGCCAGTTCCCAGGCAACAAAAGAGATCCGGGAACCTGAGGCCATCATGTGAACTCCTAGACTCCGCCAAATTCCAAAGCCTGCTTAAGGACAGTGGCACAGGGAGAGAAGCCATGGGTCTGGTGAATCACTGTCATTGATGAAAAGAGATGGGTGGGAAATTCAGTGCCAGTAGCAGAACCTGAAGGCTGATACAGACAGGAGGAAATATAATACATTCCTCCAAGATACACTGAAGCTGTATTATAAGACAAGAGAACCTTCCTATCAGCTGCCACATCCCACCCCAAATCAGAACGGACAGTGACTGGGTTACATTAATACCTTAAGCCCATATAGTCCATCTAAATGAATACAACAGCACTCGTCAATGGAAGGCCTTAACCTGCACTCCCCATTGTAGCACATTTTGGGGGGTTTCTTCCACACTTCTTGATGTTGAATGGCCAGAACATGTTAGGAGAGTGTGTGTGGCAGGGGTGTGGGGGTGTGTGTGTGTGGAGCATACGTGAGTTTGAAAGAGATTTCAAAATAGGCTGCCTTTTGGCACAGATGGTAAATTCTGGTAGTGCAGATTTCTGGGCCCCTGCATGTACTAAAGCCCCAGGGCCGGCCTTTGGGGTGGACGGTCCGGGCAGCGGCCCAGAGCACCCCGCCAAAGAGGGTGCCATGTGAAGGGTTTGCCTGAGTCCCACCTGACCTGCCAAGAGCCAGCTGGGCTGGTGGAGGTGGCAGGCAAGCAGCAGTGTCTGGAGAGGGCAGAGGGACCCAAGCCGCAGGGGAGAAGTTGAACGACCATCCAAGTGACTATTCCGGAGCAGGGGTGCCCCCCCACCCCCCCACTCCACTGCTGTGTGCAGCCGCCACTGCTCCTGTCCCCCACACCCATTCTTCCCATGGAGCCCCCCCAGCCATTCTGGACTGGGAGTGTCCTGTCTGCTGTGCGGGGTGGGGGGGGAGGGGAAGGAAGGTTGATGTTGGGGTGTCCCCCCCTCCACCTGTGTAGCCAGTCTCCGCTGAGCTGACAGGACAGAGGGAATCTCTGGGTCCGGAGCTAGCGTCTGAACAAGCCTTCAGGCGCCTGATCCTGAGTGCTTTCTTAAAGAGACAGTGCACTCATACACTCACTCAGGTGCACGCACACACACACAGTCACACACTCCCCTCCACGCACACGCACACTCCCTCTCTCACACACTCCCCCAAGCACCAACACACATGCCGTCTCTCACATACTCACAATCTGTCACAAACATGCTCTCTCTTTTGTGCTCTCTCTCTCACACACACACAGTTCCCCCAACACACACAACACCAAATGCTTCACGCACCCCTAGGGGCTGTGAGGGGGGGAGCGAGGAGCGATGTCAGGGCTCCCCTGCATCCAGGTCACTTTCCCCACCTAGGCTGTGCTGTGAGGCATCAGGAGCTGTGCCTCTCCTGCCCTCTCCTTACGCAGCCCAGGTGGGGAAAGTGACCTGGATACAGGAAGCCCTGACATCGCTCCCCCCTCACAGCTCCCTAGGGGTGCGCGGGGCAGAGAAACAGCAGTTGGGGGGGGGGCAAGCTGCAATGCCAGCTGCTCCATGCATCCAGGTCAGTTTCCCCACATGGGCACAGGAGGGGGGGTGCAGGGGTTGGGGGGGAAGGGGGCACAGTGCAGGGGTTGGGGCACAGGAGGGGGCAGGGATTGTGGTGAAGGGGGCACAATGCAGGGATTAAGGACACAGGAGGGGGGCAGGGGTTAGGAGTGAAGGGATGTAGGGATATGGGGTGCAGGAGGGGAGTGCAGGGATTAGGGGTGAAGGGGGCACAGTATAGGAGTTAGGGGTGAAGGGAGGGTGAGGAGCCTGGGGAGCCTATAGGGGCCAGGGGCAATGGGGAGCACCATGCCCACAAGGGCTAGGCGCACCAAAATGCAAGTTCACCCAGGGTGCCATTTTCCCTAAGGCTGGAAGGTTCTGACAGCCTGCACTATCTGCTCTACAATAGCTTTGAGGAGTCTAAGACCAGAAGTGACCATTGTGATCTTCTAGTCTGACCTCCTGTATAGCACAGGCCAGAGAACTTCCCCAAAATAGTTCCTAGAGCAGAGCTTTTAATAAAACAGCCAGTCTTGATTTAGACATTGTCAGTGATGAAGAATCCATCACAACCTTTGGTAAGTTGTTCCAACAGTTAATTGCTCTCACTGTTAAAAAGAATGTTACACCTCATTTCCAGTCTGAATTTGTCTAGCTTCAACTTCCAGCCATTGGATCATGTTAGACCTTTCTCTGCTAGGTTGAAGAGCCTGTTATTAAATATTTGCTCCCCATGTAGATATTTCTAGATTGTAATCAGATCACCCCTTAACTTTCTATTAAACCAAACAGATTGAGCTCCTTGAGTCGATCATTATAAGGCAAGTTTTCTAATTCTTAAACATTCCCATGGCTCTTCCCCGAATCCTCTCCCAAGTTTTCACCATCCTTCTTGAATTGTGGACACCAGAACTGGACACAGGATGGGTCGCACCAGTGCTAAATACAGAGAGGTTAAATAATCTCTCTGCTCCTACTCAAGAGAATGATCATGGAGGCTTCGTCTGAGACCAGTCATAAGAACTGTCTATGTATAGAAGTGAGGAGACATTAGAAAGGGGACAGGGACCAATTACTCTCTAGTCAAGATGAACAGAGCAATAGATATCAGGCTAGAAGTAATAGGCTCCAGCTGAACCTGAAAAGTTCTGGTGAGCGAGCAAGCGTGTTTATGGATCCAGTTTGTCCCTGGGGTAATTCCACTGATATTACAGAAGGAATCAAGCTGGGCCTACTGTAACTCTACACAGAGCTCAGCTATAGAACAAGCTGCTAGGGAGGGAATCATGATAATTGGTGGACCCCCATCTATATAGATGAGACTCAAGATAAGGAACCCAATTCCACTGAGGTGCTGGGGGACAAATTAGATCTAACTCACTCAATTCTGTGGTCTGAAGATGCCTGGGAAGCTCACAAAATGTGTTGCCAATGTCAGCTACAAGAGCAGTCTATGGGCTTGTCAACCCATGCAGTTATTCTGAAATAGCAAGCCCTCGTATTCGATTGACTTTTCAAACTGCCCAGTCAAGCTGTGAACCAACATCCTTCTAGCTCAAAGGGACACTGCAATAAATAGCAACCACCTTTCTATTGAATGTACAGATCATTATGTTGTTTGCCTCCATCCTAAAAACATTCCAGTTAAGTGGATTTATTGGTTAGGAAGGACCCATTTTATTGTGTTGGGGGATGCATGGTGATATCCACATCCCTCTCATTGTTACTATAATCCATCTCTTCTCCAACTCTCCCGGCCCCCTCAGGCCTGCTGATTTAAATATGTTGGACATGGACCAGGACCAGGACCACGAGTGTCATATGTTAAATAATAAAGGAAACAGGGACAATGGGAGGAAATGGCTCATTCTACAACGAAAGCCCATTTAAAAGAACCCCGTGCCTCATTAAAAGACTACTGAGATGTTACCTACAGGCCACAGGGCAACAAAAGGCATATAATGCACACCAGAAAGACAAAGAAAGAAACCAGCATACAGGAATGCTACCTACAGACACTACCTGACACAGCATACTGATGGAAGACAGCAAAACAACCTGGGACATTACCTTCAGGACATAGCAACTGGCCAATACGCATTGGGAAGACAGAGAACCCACCAACCTATGAACTTCTAGTCAAGCTATGGAGAACAAGCAGGTATCTTTTCTAAAGGGCTTTTAAGAAGACCTGCTTAGATTACACAACAGTAGGCTTAGAAAAATCTAAGATTACTAGAAGATGCCGGATGGAAGCTTCCCCTTCTTTGTACAATACAGTTGCTTTCTTGACAGAGAACTGATTGATTCTGTACCCAGTTCCTTACTACCCCCCAGCCATGAGAGCTTGTAGAATTGGCCTTTGGACATTACTCACTGGCTGTGGGCAGCAGGCACTCGTGGACAGAGATTTCTGACAGGAGGGATAGCCACACAACAGACAGGATGGTGTTTTCAGAAATTCAGAAGGGATCCCAGGGACTCGCGGGCAGTGTGCATCCCACATAGTCTCACACCAAGGAGGTACAGGACGCCCTGCTAACACGAGGTGCATCAAAACAGGGAAATGACTCTGAAACAGGCGGGGGGATTGAAAAGAGAGCACAGTTACAAGCGCACAGAGTGCTCACATTGGAAGGCATATTAAGGACCCTAATGAAGGGCCAAAACGCCCCAATTCCTTGATGTTCTTTTCCTTTAAGCAGGGGTAGAGGATCCCGAAGTAGGCCAGCTCTGGCCTCCTATGGCCCATTGGGTAGCGCCTGCACTCTACCTTAGTTCTCAAATTCAATTCCTTCTGCACAAATTTCAAACAACTGTAGTGTTCTCAAGCAGCAAGGACCTGAAACTCCACATCCAAGGCTCCTGGATTCAAAGGCACTCCAGGCTGGCTGACTGGAGTTTCTTGGGCAGCTTCAGAACAATTAAAGTCTGAAGGCTTTCACTGAATTAAAGAAGGAAGCAAATAATACTATCAGGACAGAATTCCTTGTGTGATTTCATCCGTTATTACATGCAATTCATTTTACCTGAATTTTCAATGCGCTGCAGAGTTCAGTTCCAGCAATGCCTAAGCACATCATACTGGTTGCCCTGGGGGAAGCTGGAAGTTTGAGTAGTTAGGCAGGGGGTTGATGGGGGTTTGGGTGCATGTGGAGGGCAGCAGGAAGTTTCCGCTAAGGTGAACAGCAGTGAAGTAGTTAATGTTGATATTTAAGTTGTCACCATTACGTTTCAAAGTTAACCCCTCACTAGGATGCACAGGGCAGTTTGCCCATTGCTCTCTGAGCTATTGTTTCAGGCTCTTTGCAAACTCAAGCAGGTGCCACCGTATCAGTTTACCCTGGGCTCACATCAGGAAGGTTTTCTTTCCCCAAAAGAGGTTTTGTTTTGTTTTGTTTTGAAATAAGAGATTAGCGTACACTGCCCAGGTCTGCAGCAAACCCTGCTACTACCGAAAGGCCTGCCAACATGCTGTAGCTCTTGAGCAAGGTGTCCATTGCCTCAGCTCATCCTGACTCCAACACCCATGATGACGGGAGCTTTACTGATCAGTGCTAGAGCCGCATCCTGTCGAGGAGGAGGCCAATTACCCTCAAGCCACTGTGCTAGCCAAGGCATTTATTCCCAGCATCCTAGGCCCATGGCAGATCCTGTCCTATCACCCCCCAAGACATGCATTGCCTTTATCTCAAGTGTTGCAATAGGTGTACATTCTTGATCATCAAGTGTTCTTGGCCCCCACCAAATCTATACCCTTTACTCATGCCTTTTATGCCCAGGAAATCCATGGCAGCTGCTTCCAAGAGTCCCAGGCCTCCATTATGGCTAGGCCCTTTGCTCCCAGTCCCCCTATTTGGTCCAGAGTCACTGATTTCAAGTGCTTTAGGCTCTAAGCACATTCAGGCTGCAACTCCTGGGCTGGGACCCCTAATCCCCCATCACATTCTTCTGAGCACCCTACACTTGTGCAACCCACAGAATTGTAATCCCCAAAGTCTCCAAACCCCATCCCTTCCAAGGCGATTGCCCTCACATACCCCAGCTCTGTCAAGTCCAGGCTCATATTCCAGAATGGGATGCAGGAGGTGGAAACACAGATACCAGGTGAGCGCGTACAGAAGTGCAGCGTGGAGGTACAGAACGTGGGAGGTGGAGAAGAGTGCTGGGGGGTGCGATACACAGGTGCAGTGTAGAAGACAGGGTGCCCTCATGTATAAGAGGGAATGTGGTACTTGGCTATGGGACGTAGGAGGTGGAGAGCATGGGGTTTTAGAGGCGCCAGGCGAGGGAATATCTGAAGGCAGTGGGTGTGCAGGCGGCTGCTCTGAGGGGGCAGGGATGGGAGCTTGGAGTGGAGTTTTAAAGGGCGTTCCAGCCTCTGAAGGAGTTGAGGAGTGGGTGTGGCATGGGGCTTTGAGAGGCACCTGCTGGGGGTATGTCTGCAGGATGCAGGACATGCAGGCACTGGGTATGCCTGTCCCTAAAGTCTGATTTCTTCACAAGGTTGGATGGAGGTGGGCATGCCAGTTCCCATCCTGGGCAGAGACTGTGCTGAGAACTGCTCCTGCTAGATCCTCCGACTCCCCTCATCCTGAATCCCGCTCCGCCATCCCACCCCCTAGGCTCAGCCAGACAAGGCTCTCAGTCCTCCCAATCCCTCCAGCCAGCCACACCGGCCTCCCTCACCCTCTGCCTGGCCTCCTCTCAGCTCACCAAGGATCAGCTCTGAGTGGAAGTGACATCCATCCAGCTCAGCAGGGAGCAAGTTCCCAGAGAATTCAGGACACAGACTGTAAACAAACTGCCTTCCCTACACCCCACCTCTCCCCGAGAGGCATCAGGGCAAGAGCTCCCTGGAGTCACGCGGGGAGGGAACTGGGCAACAAACATCAACAGCTCATTATTCTACTTGACCGAAAAGAAGAAAGGGAGCCTCACCGCTCCTGCTGAATGCTGCTGGGAGACACTGGGACTGGGGTAGCTGTGCGCTCCCCCAGCAAGTGTCCCTATACCTTTCCCTGCAGCGCCTCTTGCTGGTGGGGACTGGAGTAGCGGGGGAGTCTCCGAAGATTGTCCCCGCAGCACCTGCTGTTGCTGGCAGATGGTTGAGACGGAGAGAGCAGCCCCGCGTCAGCTTCCCTATGCCCAGGGCTCCTGCACCATTCCCTGCAGCTGGGAGCCGCCCGCGTGGGTTAGCATCCAGCTCCCTCGTAGTGCCCGCAGGCAGCTCCTCTCGGCTCCCCGGATCTGGATTCAGCGGCATGCCCAGCCGATGGAGAGGCGAATGCGGACGTGCCGCACACACACACGCGCGGCGCTGATGCACACCCCAGCCTGGACAGGGCAAACTTCAGCGCTCCGAGTCCTCCATAGCCCAGGCCAGAAGGGATCTGACCCCCGGCCCCCAAACCGGCAGCGCCCCCCCCCCCCCATATCCCGTGCGGTAACCACGGCAGCCGATCCTCCGCTGCAGGCTCACGCACAAAGCCCAGCTTAAGAAAAAGCAAAGGGGCGGGGGGCATCCCCCCTGTTCCCCGGGCACCCCGGGTGCGAACTTGCAGGGCTCCAGCATCGCCCCCGGCCGGCGCAAGGCGGACAAGGCTGCGCGCGTCTCCGGCGCTCCCCTAGTGCCGGCTAATCACCGGCTGCCTTGACAGCACGAACCCGCCGCCCGCCCTGCCCCGCCGCGGCACCTTCCCCCGCCGGGCCGATCGCAGCCCCGGGCGGGCGCGTGCGGGGAGTGCACGGCCCCTGCTTACCCGAGCCGGGCTCGCTCCTGCATCCTCCTTCCAGCCCGGAGGCGGCTCCCCCCGGGCGCAGGTGGGTGTCGGGGTGGTTCGCCCTCCCCTGGCCAGCCCGGGCCGCGGGCGGCGATTCCCCGCTGCCGGTCCTGCGCTCTGCCAGCGGAGCGACCCCCGTCGCTGCCACTCCGGCGCGTCCGCCCCAGCTGTCGCTCTGCGGCCCGACACCGCCGGCAGCCAATCGGGGCTCGGCTCCGGGCTCGCCGCGCCGCTCAGCGGGGATTGGGCGGGTGGGCAGGCACCGGCCCGGTGAGCGGCGGGCTGGGAGCAGCCGAGGAGCTGGGCTGGGGAGGGGCTCGGTGGGCAACGGGTGGGGCTGGAAACAAGGATCCTTCTGTGCTGGTGCATGGGGCAGCCTCTCCCTAGGGAACAGGGTCCCTCCGGGTGTCAGTGTCTGGCTCACACACACACTGTCCCTAGGGAATAGGGTCTCTCTGGGTGTCAGTGTGTGGCTCACACACACACTGTCCCTAGGGAACAAGGTCCCTCTGGATGTCATTGTCTCTCTCAGACACACACTGTCCCGAGGGACCAGGGTCCCCTGGGTATCAGTGTCTCTCTCAGACACACGCTGTCCCTAGGGATCAGGGTCCCTCAGGGTGTCAATGTCTCTCTCTCACACACACACTCCCTAGGGAACAGGGTCTCTCTCTCTCTCCCGCCCTTCCAGGGAACAGTCTCCCTCACTCTCTCTCCTCCTCCTCCCTCCCTCCTCTCCCCCCCCCCCCCCCCGGAACAAGGTCTTTCCCAGTTTCAGTGTCTCTCACACACACTCTTCCTAGAGAATAGGGTCTCTCTGGGTGTCTCTCTCACACACAAACTCCCTAGGAAACAGGGTCTCTCTGGGTGTCAGTGCATCTCTCTCACACACTCTCCCTAGGGAACAATCTCTCTGGGTGTCTCACACACACTCCAGGGTACGGGTTCCTGTGTGCGCCTGTTTCGCACTCCCACTTGTTAAGGAACAGGTTCTCTCTCTGTTTCACACAAATGCTGTCTAAGGACAGTTTCTCTCTTGCAGTCTCTGTGAAACAGATTTGCTCTCTGTTGCATCCACCCTCAGGGAGCCAGACAATCTGTCTTTAGAATGGGACCTTGAGTGTCTGTCAGAGAAAAGGGAAGTTTTGGGCCCAAGTTTTCCAGCCACTTGCACCCATTGATGTCAACGAACGGGATGATGGGGGTCCTGAGCATGTCTTTTCCTGGGACTGAATGATTCACTCTTTCTAGAGGCCAGGATCTTAGTCTTGTTCTGCCATGGAATGATCTCTCCAGAATGGGAAGTCCTCCTGTTGGGGTCATAGAGAAGTTGGCTACAGTGCCCAGATATGGTCTTTTTCCTCATGGCCAATTCTGATTACTGGATCAGGCTAAGCTGGCTGTTTTGAAATCCCATAAGGAAATCCCAGTGCATTGGGAAGGGCGTGATTGGCTTGGGGGTCTCCATGTGCTGATAGTGGCTAGGCCGTGAACCAATCATGCAGCATGTAAAATGATTGCTAATCTGGACGTATTTCAGGCAGCTGGGTGTATTAATGACATTCTGCATGATGGGGGTGGTGGCAGCACATTAGGGATCCATATGCAATCCCTGCTGAAGGGTTTACTTATCTATCTCTTCGCACACACATCGGCCTAGTGTGTAGTTGTTATAATGCCTCTTGATGGGGATCATGTTCCATGCATGATGCTTGCTTAAATTAGGGTGTTTTTCACATTGTACACTCTCTAGGATGCGACCATTTCTCCCTCTCTCTTGTAGAAAATGGTGCCACCTGGGGCCCATCCTGGACCCCCTCTCATGGGATGATCTAGGGTTTTTCCTCTCTAGACTGGGGCGATCCCTCAGTCGCTCTCTCTAGAATAAAGGTGTCATGTTTTGCTCTCTTGAAAGCGGGGTCTATCTCTCAATCAGTTGCTGTCCCTAGCAGCTTGAAATCTCTGTCTCTTGCCACTCTCTGGGGACTGGGATATGTCCCTGGAGGTTGGAGGGCGAAGGGAGGTCTCTCTTTGGTAAGGAATAATTCCCCTGCAGAGTGTCTCCCTGTCAGTGCATTAGTGTGTAGGGGGAGAATACAATCTTTCTCGTGAGGCTCTGGCCAGTCAGATCAATTCTTAATTAAACTGTGCTTTATTGCACAACCCCAGAAATCAATATTAAATCTGTGCAGGGGGAGGGGCCGGGGAGAGCCGGCTGCCAGTGCCTAGGTAATCCTTTAAGAAGGAAGTCAGGAACGCCTTCCTCTTCCACTTCCCATTGCCTCCTCTGCTTGAGTTCAGCCGAGCCCCACATTCCCCCTAGCCCAGCTGGCTCCTAGGAAGGCAGGCATGGCTTCACCTCGCAGGAAGTATGGAGAGTAAGGAAGGTGACAGGCTGAGATGCATCTGCCTATATGTGATACACCATTTTCTCTCCTTTTCTCCAGCCTCCTGTATGGGGATCAAAGCTCCCCCTTGTGTCTGGGACCACGTCTCCCTGAACTGCCCGGTGCTCACAGATCTCACATCAAACCCTGGTGACTTTGGCTAATTAGCAGGCCTGGTTTCCCCAGGATCAACAGCCTGAATCCTTCAGCTGCTTCCCAGCTGGAGGGAGGGTGGGGGAAAGGAGGGGCTTTTCATTAATCTGCTGTGGAGCCTGAGCGACAAGCTTAACCAAATGGAAGAGTTGAGTGGTACCATGACTCAAATCAGGGGAAAGTGCAGGCCCACTCCCTCTGATCAAAGCTGCAAGACACACAAAGAAAGGAGAGTGGCAGGGGTGTGTGTGTGCACGCGCACACACTCACACAACATACATGGAGCTGGCTTGCCTGACCCTTCTCTCCCGGACCCCGCGGTAAGTACTGTAAACACAATGGAATGCAGGTTCCCTTCTCAATCATTCAGGTTCTCCAATAAAGAACCAGCTGGAAAACAAAGTTGATTTTCCCCCAATTTCTTGCTGCTCCAGCTCTGCCCCCAGTCTGTATGACACCAGAGCAACATCCCCCCTCCCCCCACACACACACTGACCAGGATTTGCCTCCATCAATCATTACTGTCCCTGGAGTTCATGTCCTTTCCTGCTCCCTCCTGGGCAGCTCCTTCATTTTCAGGAGTAAATCCCCTCCTCCCCTGGCCAGCAGAGTGTATGGGAGCAGGATAAAACTCTCCATCGCTGGCAGGCCTTTTTTAGACGGGAAGGGGGTGGTGGTAAATCCCTCTGGCAGACAGTGGGGAAGAGAGGACAAAGTCTTTCATCCCTGGCTGATCCAGTCCCAGGATCCCTTTGCCCTTAGCCCGAGGATCTCCGCTGCACACCCCTCCCCACCCCCCCCCCCCCGGGATGTAGCTGCCTCTCTCTTTTCTCTTACTTGACTATATTTCCCTCTTCTTCAGGGGCCATGACAGAGACACCCATATCTATCCCCCTGCCTCCTCCTGTGCTGCTCCTGCCTGCCAACCCACTACCGAACCATCAGCCTTCAGCCTTTCATCTACCTCTGAAAGAGGCCATCTCCCTGAAAGGTCACCCAACGTCAAACCCTCCAAACCAGCAGCACTTCTCCTTCCCCAACCCTTCTGCACATCATGTGACCAATACACCTGACACAAGGAGCAAAGCAACGGGGAAAAAATCAAGCTTATTCTCTTTAATATAAACCCCCCAAAACCAAAACCCAAACAAACCCGAGACACTTCCAAACAACCTTAACTCTGACCCTATTTCACCTTGCCCATATTTTGTGTAATACAGCTGTTGAACAATTTGATAATAATTTCCAGGACTCCAAGGCTTTATTCTTGGCTCTGCCATTGTCCTAAGTGTAATGTTGGGAAGTCACTTAAGGTCAGCTTTTTTAAAAGTAGCTTCTAATTTTGAGTGCCCAACTTCAGACACTTAGGCTCAGATTTTCAAAGGTATTTAGGCACCTAACTACCCTGGATCTCAATGGAAGTTACTTCTTAGGAGCTGAATTGGCCCACTGGAGCCAAACCCCCTTTGAATTCTGACTAGGTTTAGATCAAGTTCTAGATCCAGGCCTCAGCCTTTGTGTTTAGCTCTGGTTGGAAGGGTGCTGTCTTCTAACTGCCATCTCTTTGTGAACAGCTGTGTTTTGTGAGTCAGATTAAACCTTCATGCAGCCGAAATGGCATGCAGAATAGATTTGCTTGGAGGAAGGTAGTGGCGCCAAGAAGGAGGATCAAAATGTGGCTTAGAAAGAAAAGCCAGTGACAACTTTAACTAGAGAGCTGTGGTTGCCACTCTGTAATAGCCAGCTAAAAACGTTCCTTTGCTCAATTTAATCTCATTTCCCCTCAGGGCCGGCTCTACCGTTTTTATTGCCCCAAGCAGCGTGCCGAAATGCCGCCGCCGTGAGCGGCTGAAGAGATAGCAACTGCTGCTGAATTGTCGCCGCCGCAAGCGGCTGAAGCCAGAGGCTGCCGCAGAATTGCCGCCACTGCGGAAACGCCCTAACGGCACACGGACTCCAGCCCCTTGCAGATTGCCGCCCCAAACACCTGCTTGGAACGCTGGTGCCTGGAGCCGGCCCTGTTTCCCCTAATCACCTCCACTAACTGAATCCTCTTCCTCCTTGTTATTCAGCCCCTTTCAGGCCTTACACACGGTTATCATGTCCTTCTTACTCATAGCTCTGCCAAACCACATGCAATCCCTTCTCTCTCTTTCTCAGCCAGTCTCTTAAGCCCCGTTGCACGTTTGTTCTTTTCAGAACTCTCCGCAATTTATCTATATCTTTCCAGTACTGAGGAGCCTAGAATATCCCAAGTGCAGTCTCACCTGAGTCATATAGGGGATAACCAGGGCTGGCCCACAACATGTTGGCACCTGAGGTGGGGAGCTCAAATGATGCCCCCAAGCCCCCTCGCTTGGGCCAAAACATTGAAAGGTGTCATTTCTGCCTTCTTCCTGTTCTATTCCTCTCATGGTACTGCTCTGCTACCTACCCCAATAAAGGAGAACTAACAACTTAAAATGCCTTGTTCAAAAATTTTAAGTAACACTTAACTTTCAGACGCCTGAACAGCAAATGTAACTTTTCTTGTCTGCATAGGAAAGACTGGCATTTTTATCTGTTTGAATAATTAAAGTGGTGCTTTCCGTGCCTTCTTGGTCGCAAGATTTGAACTGCTTCCTGAAGGTCCACAGTCTGGGCCAGCTCATGCTCTACTGAGACGGTTGCAAGGCTGACCAGCGTCTCGTGTGTCATTGTGGAGCGTAGATGTGTTTTTATTAACTTCAGCTTGGAGAAGCTGCGTTCTTCACTGGCAACTGTTACAGGAAGTGTTAGAAGTATGCGCAGAGCAACAAAAGCATTTGGAAAGAGGGTGGTCATCTTATTTGTGCACATATATTCCAGAACTGCCTTTGGAGTTGATCCTGCTGAAATGTATCAGTTCATCACCTAAATCACTCGCATCAATATCATGCACGTCATCATGTGTCAACACTGTCTCTAGTGACCTGCATTGCTGGTGTAGGTCTTCTTCAGGTATAGCGAGGAGTTTTGGAATATCATACAACATCCCAAATATACTGCTGTGTTTCTTGAGCTTCATGAAACGTTCTTCAGATGACTGTATTGCACAATCTAGCACCTGGTTAAAGACTTCAACTTTGAATTGTTGCTTGGGGTCTCTTATGGGATTATCCCGTGCCTCATAATCAAAATGTCTTCTTCTTCGGTGACTCTTGTATTCTTGAATGGGTGGGAAAATAGCTTCAGTGTGAAGTTCTTCTGCCAACTTCTGTGCACTCTTCAGAACGTTTTGAAATCCCTCAGCTGACTGGTAAGACTGTAGGTATGACTTTGCTTTGTCCAGTTGTTCCATTGGTCCAGCTATATCAAGGTCAACACCTTGGAGTCTCTTGCTTACAACATTTATTTCAAACAGTATGTCATGCCACAACACTAAGCCACACAGAAATTTGAAGTTATGTAGGTTTCTGGTGATTCCATTTCCCTCTGCCACTGTTCTCCCATGAACAGTTCCTGTCATAGCATTATCCTCCATAATGGCAACTATGGCATAATCTATTTTCCCAATTTGGTGTTTGATAGGCTTTATTGCCTCCACTCAACTTTCCCATCGTGTGGCACTCAGTGGTTTCAGTGTCAGAGAGGACGTTCCCAGATATTGCTTCAAAATTTGCCATTGATGAGTTGATGCAGAGAAAAATACATAGATGCTTTGAATTGCATTAAAAATTCAGCAGCCTCACTAGAAGCTGATGCTGCATCACTGACCACCAAGTTCAATGAATGAGAACTGCATGGGACAAAAAAAGCTCGAGGGTTTAACTTTCGGATCCGTGTCTGCACTCCTCTGTTCTTTTCTCTCATGCTGGCACCATTATCGTAGCCCTGACCTCTCATGTCAGCTATCGCAGTTCCCGTATCTTCCAGCTTTTTAAGAAGCACATTTGTCATACCAGCTCCTGTAGTATCATCAATGTCAATAAATTCTAGAAAATGCTCTCTGACAGTCACAATTGCAGGGACGTTTTCACTAGGTTCTGTTGTTGTTACAAAACGCACCATTAAAGTCATTTGTTCCATATGGCTGATGTTAGGTGTGCAGTCCAGAATAACAGAGTAATATCTTGCTGACTTCAGATCTGCCACAATCTTCCATCTGACTTTTGTTGTCAGTAACTGTATGATCCCATTTTTAATTGTTTTTCCAAGGTAGTGGTGTGTGTACATTTCTTGGGTGGTGACTCTGTTTAGATGCTCCTGGAGTACAGCATCCAACTCAGCCATCAGCTCCACAATTTTAAGGAAGTTTCCATTGTTTGGCACATACAGCTGATCTGAAGTGCCACGCAGTGCTAGGTTTTGGGTAGCAAGCATTCTCACAATGGCAATAAGCCTTTTCAGAACATTTTGCCAGTAAAGAGACGCTGATGCAATCTTCTCTTGATGCTGATCATCTATGGTGGCCTTTAACCTTAGTCTCATCTCAAGCTCTTTCCACCTATGGAATGCTCTCTGGTGATTTGTTGCCTTCTCATGGTATTCCAGATTTCTAGCCAGATTTTTCCAGTCCTTTGTTCCTGTAGAACCCAATGTGGCTGGAACATTAGACTGGAAGAGTCTGCAACAAAAACTGTATGCAGCATTCTGGGGTTTTGAGTACATAAACCATGGCCTCTCCACTTTGTCACCATTGGGGATTTCACGCCAGTAATGTGTTGGATGGAAACTTCTATTTTCATTGTCTTTGGGGAACATGAAGTTTTTCACTTGCTGTGGCCCATGCAGTACAACGAAGTCCCTCAGGCTACTGCTCAAATGGTCCACGGTCCTGGATCATCTAGACTTAAGGAACTAAACTCAGTAGCAGCTGTTTCTTGCGCCTTCACCACACTCTTCTCTGATCTACACTTTTCTTCAGGAATGTGCATGGTTACATCCATTTGACATGGAGATATGGATGCTGCAGTAGCTGCCAGGTCACCTGCACTCTAACTGGAAGATCAGGCATCTCCTCACCACTCACATCCTCACTGCGGCCGGAAGGCTCACCGTGAATATTTGTGTCTGTGTATCTCAGGAGAGCTCCCTCCTGCTTAGATAGAAAAGCTTCCTTTGCTTGCTTTCTTTTTCTGAATGCTGCCTCAGAGGGGCGTTTTCTTCTTTCACTCATGACTGCTGTTCTGTGCCAGCTATAGGTGCTCTCAACACTCAATTGAAGGGGACAAATGAGCTGGCTGTTAGCAGGGTCTGAGTGAGGGAAAATATCAGCGTCTTAAGGGCCTAACTGGCTCCTACTATTTCAGTTGACTGCCTGTTCTCCTCAAGTGGGTTCCAGGAAGCAGCAGGAAACAGGAAGCTCCCAGAGAAGCTGGTGTTAATCAGTCCAGGCCCCTGGGGGTGCTAGAGAGGTACATAAGAGGCTCCTCCTCCTCTCTCTCCCTGCAGTTCCTGCTGCTTTCCGTTATTCCCTCTCACCTTTTCTCCTGCCTGCCTGTTATGTCTCTTGTGCCCTCCTTCCTCCAGCACAGCACTCCACCCTCTCTGTGCGTCTAGAGCAGAGACAATACATATGCACCAGCATCAGACACAATTTTCTACACTCTGGGTCCTAGTGGCGCCCCCCCACAGTCTGACACCAGAGGCTGCTGCCTCAGTTTGCCTCATGGTAAGGCCAGCCCTAGGGATAACTATCCACTCTCTGCTCCACAGTGTGGTGACTCTGACACTGAGTTGCCCAGGAATGAAAGCAGTAGCTCATGTGTGGTCTCAGCAGAACCATACAGGCCAGACTGGCCTCAGCCCTAGCTTGGGTAGGGGAGCGAGCAAGGAACCTTCTCCACTTGAACAAACTCCAGGGACAACTGCAGTTGCAGGCAAGGCCAGTCTTTGCTGGGGGGTTCTCTGTATATTTACAATATGTGGGTTGTTTGTATCAGGCTGGTGGTATGAAGAAAGGCAGGCCACAAAGCTGGGAACTCACGAAGAGTTAACCATGCACATTCGATGCCTCGATGATGAAGCTTCTGTAGCAATTAGTTTATTTTATCATTCATTTATCGTTGTGTTGTCTAGTGTTGTGGTCAACTCTTAGAACCGTAGGGTTAGAAGGGACCACAAGTGTCATCTAGTCCAATCCATTGCTAAGATGCAGGATTTGTTGGGTTTAAACCAAGGGTCTCAAACTCAAATGACCACGAGGGCCACATGAGGACTAGTGCATTGGCCCAGGGACCGCATCATTGACACCCCCTGCTGCTGCCCCGGCACCGCCCCCATTCCACCCCTTCCATGAGGCCCTGTCCCTCCCCCGCCTCTTCCCATCCCTTCCCTGCCCCCATTCCAACCCCGGGGGTGCAGGAAGGGTGCGGGGTGTGGCAGGGGCTCAGGGCAGGGAGTTGAGGTGCAGGAGGTGTGCAGGGTACGGCAGGGGGCTCAGGGCAGGGAGTTGTGGTGTGGGGTGCAGGAGGGGTGAGGGGTGTGGCAGGGGGCTCAGGGCAGGAGTGCAGGAGGTGTGCAGGGTACGGCAGGGGGCTCAGGGCAGGGAGTTGTGGTGTGGGGTGCAGGAGGGGTGAGGGGTGTGGCAGGGGGCTCAGGGCAGGAGTGCAGGAGGTGTGCAGGGTACGGCAGGGGGCTCAGGGCAGGGAGTTGGGGTGTGGGGTGCAGGAGGGGTGAGGGGTGTGGCGGGGGCTCAGGGCAGGGAGTTGGGGTGTGGGGTGCAGGAGGGGTGAGGGATGTGGCAGGGGGCTCAGGGCAGGAGTGCAGGAGGTGTGCAGGGTACGGCAGGGGGCTCAGGGCAGGGAGTTGGGGTGTGGGGTGCAGGAGGGGTGAGGGGTGTGGCAGGGGGCTCAGGGCAGGAGTGCAGGAGGTGTGCAGGGTACGGCAGGGGGCTCAGGGCAGGGAGTTGGGGTGTGGGGTGCAGGAGGGGTGAGGGGTGTGGCGGGGGCTCAGGGCAGGGAGTTGGGGTGTGGGGTGCAGGAGGGGTGAGGGGTGTGGCAGGGGGTTCAGGGCAGGGGTGCAGGAGGGGTGAGGGGTGTGGCAGGGGGCTCAGGGCAGGAGTGCAGGAGGTGTGCAGGGTACGGCAGGGGGCTCAGGGCAGGGAGTTGGGGTGTGGGGTGCAGGAGGGGTGAGGGGTGTGGCGGGGGCTCAGGGCAGGGAGTTGGGGTGTGGGGTGCAGGAGGGGTGAGGGGTGTGGCAGGGGGCTCAGGGCAGGGAGTTGTGGTGTGGGGTGCAGGAGGGGTGAGGGGTGTGGCAGGGGGCTCAGGGCAGGGAGTTGGGGTGTGGGGTGCAGGAGGGGTGAGGGGTGTGGCAGGGGGCTCAGGGCAGGGAGTTGGGGTGTGGGGTGCAGGAGGGGTGAGGGGTGCGGCAGGGGCTTGGGGTGCAGGGTGTGGCAGGGGCTCCGGGCAGGGGGTTGGGGTGCAGGAGGGGTGTGAGATGCAGCCGGGGGCAGGCAGAGAGTTGGGGTGTGGGGGGCAGGAAGGGTTCGGGGTGTGGGCTCTGGCCCAGGGCCATTTACCTAGAGTGGCAGCAGCGCGCGCCAGGGCCAGGGCAGGCCCCGCGCTGCTCTGCTCCGCTCCAGGAAGCAACCGGAACCACGTCCCTGGGGGGGAGGGGGTGGGGGACGACACAGGGCTCCATGTGCTGCTCTTGCCGCTGCTCCAGGTACCTCCCCTGAAGCTCCCATTGGCCATGGTTCTCCATTCCTGGCCAATGGGAGCTGCAGGGGGCGGTGCCTGGAAGCAAGAGCAATGCATGGAATCCCTTCTCCCCCATGACCCACTCCCCGGGGCTGCAGGGACGTGGTTCCGGCCGCTTCAGGGAGCGGTGCAGGGCTCACGGTGCCACGGGGTAGGCAGAGGAGGGGGGTGTGGGCGGGAGCTTCGCGGGCCACACGAAAGAACCCCACAGGCCATGTGTTTGAGACCCCTGGTCTAAACCATCCAAGACAGATGGCTACCCAGCCTGCTTTCGAAAACCTCCAGTGAAGGAGCTTCCATGTCTTGCCTAGGCAGTCTGTTCCACTGGCCTACTGTTGTTATGGTTAGGAAGGTTTTCCTGAGATTCAGTCTAAATCAACTATGCTGTAGTTTGAATCCATTGCCTTTTGTCCTGCCGTCTGTGGCAAGAGAGAACAACTTTTCTCCATCATTTTTATGGTAGCATTTAAAGTATTTGAAGACCCCTATCACATTCCCCTTAATCTCCTCTTTTCCAAACTAACCATACCCAGTTCCTTCAGCCTTTGCTCACATGGCTTGCACTCCATCCCTTTGATTATCCTTGTTGCTCGCCTCTGGATCCTTTCCAGTTTCTCTAAATCCTTTCTATACGGGTGGTGACCAAAACTGGACGCAGTACTCCAGTGGAGGCCTAACCAGCGCTGAGTAGAGCGGTACTGTCACCTCCCGTGACTTGCATGCTATGCCTCTGTTAATGTTATTTCATATATAATCAATGTGTGATAAATAGTTTTAAGTTGTAGGCACAGGTAGAAGCAAGACAGGATTACAGAAGTATAAGATTAACAAGTATTTAGGAGAAATTAATGTGTATTAGGTATGTAAGTAAAGCATGGCTGTAATGGAAGGCCTACTGGCTGAGGCTGTAAGATTTTACCTTAGCCACACTAGGCCTCAGGCTTACGGATGATTGACATGAGTGGGTGACCTAAGAATAACCCAGTGCCAGTAAGGTTACAAGATTACTGCAAAGAATGTGCCAATAGGTGATGTTCTGGAAATATAAGGCAGTGGTCTCCAAAGTGGGGTGCGCAAGACCACCCGTGGGTGTGCGCGGCAGGAGGAGCGCTGCCGAAGGAGCGCCGCCGGCAGAGCAGCAACAGTGCTCCTGGACCTTTGATTCTTCGGCGGCATGCCAGCTGCAGCTTGACTCTCCCCGCTCCGTCTTCGGCAGCTTTTTTTTTTTTTTTTTGCTTCCCCAGAGCTGGTCCTGGTGGGGGGGATAAACACAGGGAAATAGTATACTGATCCCACTGAGGGTTACCAAAAGAAACTACAGCATTTGCTCAAGAAACTCCCTGAAAAAGCACAAGAACACATCTGCACAGACACACCCCTGGAACCCCACCCAGGGGTATTCTATCTGCTATCCAAGATCCATAAACCTGGAAATCCTGGATGCCACATCATCTCAGGCATTGGCACCCTGACAGCAGGATTGTCTGGCTATGCAGACTCCCTCCTCAGGCCCTATGCTACCAGCACTCCCAGCTATCTTCGAGACACCTCTGGCTTCCTGAGGAAACTACAATCCATCGGTGATCTTCCTGAAAACACCATCCTAGCCACTATGGATGTAGAAGACCTCTACACCAACATTCCACACAAAGATGGACTACAAGCCGTCAGGAACATCATCCCTGATAATGTCTTGGCAAACCTGATGGCTGAACTCCCCACTGTATTTTCCACTGAATGCATCTGATGAAGTGAGCTGTAGCTCACGAAAGCTTATGCTCAAATAAATTTGTTAGTCTCTAAAGTGCCACAAGTCCTCCTTTTCTTTTTGTGGATACAGACTAACATGGCTGCTATTCTGAAACCTGTCATTATGCAAGGCACTGAATTTAGCCGTATGGAGTGGAAATCTATCAACTTCATGAAAAAACTCGTACAGATACAAACAGACATCATCTGCCTTTCCAAATGCAAACAGATGGACATCATACCAAAAGGACTGAAGGTAAAAAATCCATTACAATCTACATACCACACAGACTATGCTGACAGCTTGTGCCACACACTCTCAAAGAAACTGTGAAACCACCTGATCAACATCCTCTACAGCAAACAGGGAAAGATTAAGAATGAGCTCTCAAAAATGGATACTCTCATAAAAAAACAACCTTCCACACAAACTTCCTCATGGCTGGACTTTACAAAAACTAGACAAGCCTTTTACAACACACACTTTGCTTCTCTACAAAAGAAAAAGGACACTAAACTATCTAAACTACTACATGCCACAAGGGGCCACACCAGAGGTTCCCTTAACCCAACCAGCAATATTGTTAATCTATCGAACTATACTCTTAGCCCAGCAGAAGAATCTGTCCTATCTTGGGGCCTCTCCTTCTGCCCCTCCACCCCCACGAACATGATACAGTTCTGTGGTGACCTAGAATCCTATTTTTGATGTCTCTGACTCAAGGAATATTTCTAACACACCTCTGAACAACATACTAACCCACAGAGATCTTCCTACCAAGACTACAAAAAGAAGGATTCTGGGTGGACTCCTCCTGAAGGTCAAAACAGACTGGACTTCAACATAGAGTGCTTCCGCCGACGTGCACGGGCTGAAATTGTGGAAGAGCAGCATCACTTGCCCCATAACCTCAGCCGTGCAGAACATAATGCCATCCACAGCCTCAGAAACAACTCTGACATCATAATCAAAAAGGCTGACAAAGGAGGTGCTGTTGTCATCATGAATAGGTCGGAATATGAACAAGAGGCTGCTCGGCAGCTCTCCAACACCACTTTCTACAAGTCATTACCCTCTGATCCCACTGAGGGTTACCAAAAGAAACTACAGCATTTGCTCAAGAAACTCCCTGAAAAAGCACAAGAACAAATCTGCACAGACACTCCCCTGGAACTCCAACCAGGGGTATTCTATCTGCTACCCAAGATCAATAAACCTGGAAATCCTGGATGCCCCGTTATCTCAGGCATTGGCACCCAGACAGCAGGATTGTCTGGCTATGCAGACTCCCTCCTCAGGCCCTACGCTACCAGCACTCCCAGCTATCTTTGAGACACCACTGACTTTCTGAGGTAACTACAATCCATTGGTGATCTTCCTGAAAACACCATCCTGGCCACTATGAATGTAGAAGCCCTCTACACCAACATTCCACAGAAAGATGAACTACAAGCCGTCAGGAATGTATCCCTGATAATGTCACGGCTGAACTTTGTGACTTTGTCCTCACCCATAACTATTTCACATTTGGGGACAATGTATACCTTCAAATCAGCGGCACTGCTATGGGTACCTGCATGGCCCCACAGTATGCCAACATTTTTATGGCTGACTTAGAACAACGCTTCCTCAGCATAATGCCCCTTCTCTACTTCCCCTAATGCCCCTACTCTACTTGCGCTACATTGATGACATCTTCATCATCTGGACCCATGGAAAAGAAGCCCTTGAAGAATTCCACCATGATTTCAACAATTTCCATCCCACCATCATCCTCAGCCTAGACTCGTCCACACAAGAGATCCACTTCCTGGACACTACGGTGCTAATAAGTGATGGTCACATAAACACCACCGTATACCGGAAACCTACTGACCGCTATGCCTACCTACATGCCTCCAGCTTTCATCCAGACCACACCACATGATCCACTGTCTACAGCCAAGCTCTGCGATACAACCGCATTTGCTCCAACCCCTCAGACAGAGACAAACACTTACAAGATCTCTATCAAGCGTTCTTACAACTACAGTACTCACCTGCTGAAGTGATGAAACAGATTGACAGAGCCAGAAGAGTACCCAGAAGTCACCTATTACAGGACAGCCCCCCAACAAAGAAAATAACAGAACGCCACTAGCCATCACCTTCAGCCCCCAACTAAAACCTCTCCAACGCATCATCAAGGATCTACAACCTATCCTGAAGGACGACCCATCACTCTCACAGATCTTGGGAGACAGTCCAGTCCTTGCTTACAGACAGCCCCCCAACCTGAAGCAAGTACTCACCAGCAACCACACACCACACAACAGAACCACTAACCCAGGAACATATCCTTGCAACAAAGCCCGTTGCCAACTGTGTCCACATATCTATTCAGGGGACACCATCATAGGGCCTAATCACATCAGCCACACTATCAGAGGCTCGTTCACCTGCACATCTACCAATGTGATATATGCCATCATGTGCCAGCAATGCCCCTCTGCCATGTACATTGGGCAAACTAGACAGTCTCTACGTAAAAGAATAAGTGGACACAAATCAGATGTCAAGAATTATAACATTCAAAAACCAGTCGGAGAATGCTTCAATCTCTTTGGTCACTCAATTACAGACCTAAAAGTGGCAATTCTTTAACAAAAAAACTTCAAAAACAGACTCCGAGAGACTGCTGAATTGGAATTTAATTTGCAAACTGGATACAATTAACTTAGGCTTGAATAAAGACTGGGAGTGGATGGATCGTTACACAAAGTAAAACTATTTCCCCATGTTTATTCCCCTCTTCCCCCCCCCCCCCCCCCCAAATGCTGTTCCTCAGACGTTCTTGTCAACTGCTGGAAATGGCCCACCTTGATTATCACTACAAAAGATTCCCTCCCACCCCTGCTCTCCTGCTGGTAATAGCTCACCTTACCTGATCACTCTGGTTACAGTGTGTATGGTAACACCCATTGTTTCATGTTCTCTATGTATATAAATCTCCCCACTGTATTTTCCACTGAATGCATCCGATGAAGTGAACTGTAGCTCACGAAAGCTTATGCTCAAATAAATTTGTTAGTCTCTAAGGTGCAAGTCCTCCTTTTCTTTTTGCGGATACAGACTAACACGGCTGCTACTCTGAATGCTGTGAGTAGATGCTAATGAGAATGAGGGGAACTAAGAGAACAACCTCTGAAAAACAGGGCATGCCAACGTTCCTGGGGGTGTGGAAGTTCAGATAAGGAAAGGAGGGTTGAAACCCTCATGCATATGTATAAGATGTGAGGCTTCTCAGGCTGTTCTGCTCACCTGTAGCACTGTGCTCTTCCAGGTGTGGGCTCCTCAGACAACTCAGGGCTGCCCTTCTGCTCCATTTCCCAGGCTCCGCACAGCCCTGCCAATGCAGCACGCTCCTTGGATGAACCCCCGCTCCCACTTTTCCTGCTCCACCCTGCACCCCTTCCCCGCCTCGCACAGCCTGTCACTAACATGGACACAACTGCCTGCCCCACCCCCTTGAACAGGCCTAATCCAGCTGCCAGTGCAGCCACCTTCTCCCACGGCCAGGCTACTTTCACCCTCCGGTTTGTCATGAAACATCCACGCCAGGATGCAGCCCAGTGCTGGAGGCCATAGCTGCTATTCATGCCCTAGGGGACCATTTGTAATGGGGTCCAAATGGGACTATTCTTTCTGGGGGCGGGGGGCTTTCAATGCACGGGGAGGGCCCTGTGGCCCAGATTCTGCCTCTGGTACACCTGCATGACCCCTAGTGAAGTCTTCTGGAGTTGTGCTCCCACAGCCGAGAACAGCTTAACTCTGTGTCTATTGGCAGCCCCTACGTTAGTGATAGTTTGTAGCCTGTCTAGCTTAGGCTGCTGGCCGAACACGCAACAAGCCAAGTGCCCCTAGCTCCCACTGAAGTCAATGGGAGTCGAGAGACCCTGGCAGCTCCAGCATCTTGCCAGAGCCAGGGCATCAAGTGGGCTGCCATACTGCAGAGAGCTGACTGCACAGCTTGGCCACAGCCTCTGAGTAACCCCTGCTGCTCTCAGGACCAAGCTAACCCACCAAACACCTGAGCTGTAGATTTTAAAAGCTGCTGCTGTGTGAACTAATTCTTTTATGGGCACTTATCTGTTACCTCCCCCAGCCCGTGGCTAGGGATAAATGGGGAAGATACACTCTTTTGGTGAAAAGAAAAGGAGTACTTGTGGCACCTTAGAGACTAACCAATTTATTTGAGCATGAGCTTTCGTGAGCTACAGCTCACTTCATCAGATGTATACCGTGGAAACTGCAGCAGACTTTATATACACACAGAGAATATGAAACAATACCTCCTCCCACCCCACTGTCCTGCTGGTAATAGCTTATCTAAAGTGATCAACAGGTGGGCCATTTCCAGCACAAAGCCAGGTTTTCTCACCCTCCACCCCCCCACACAAATTCACTCTCCTGCTGGTGCTAGCCCATCCAAAGTGACAACTCTTTACATAATCAAGTCGGGCTATTTCCTGCATAGATCCAGGTTTTCTCACATCCCCCCCACCCCCATACACACACAAACTCACTCTCCTGCTGGTAATAGCTCATCTAAACTGACCACTCTCCAAGTTTAAATCCAAGTTAAACCAGAACATCTGGGGGGGGGGGGTAGGAAAAAACAAGAGGAAACAGGCTACCTTGCATAATGACTTAGCCACTCCCAGTCTCTATTTAAGCCTAAATTAATAGTATCCAATTTGCAAATGAATTCCAATTCAGCAGTTTCTCGCTGGAGTCTGGATTTGAAGTTTTTTTGTTTTAAGATAGCGACCTTCATGTCTGTGATTGCGTGACCAGAGAGATTGAAGTGTTCTCCGACTGGTTTATGAATGTTATAATTCTTGACATCTGATTTGTGTCCATTTATTCTTTTACGTAGAGACTGTCCAGTTTGACCAATGTACATGGCAGAGGGGCATTGCTGGCACATGATGGCATATATCACATTGGTGGATGTACAGGTGAACGAGCCTCTGATAGTGTGGCTGATGTTATTAGGCCCTGTGATGGTGTCCCCTGAATAGATATGTGGGCACAATTGGCAATGGGCTTTGTTGCAAGGATAAGTTCCTGGGTTAGTGGTTCTGTTGTGTGGTATGTGGTTGTTGGTGAGTATTTGCTTCAGGTTGCGGGGCTGTCTGTAGGCAAGGACTGGCCTGTCTCCCAAGACTTGTGAGAGTGTTGGGTCATCTTTTAGGATAGGTTGTAGATCCTTAATAATGCGTTGGAGGGGTTTTAGTTGGGGGCTGAAGGTGACCGCTAGTGGCGTTCTGTTATTTTCTTTGTTAGGCCTGTCCTGTAGTAGGTAACTTCTGGGAACTCTTCTGGCTCTATCAATCTGTTTCTTTACTTCTGCAGGTGGGTATTGTAGTTGTAAGAAAGCTTGACAGAGATCTTGTAGGTGTTTGTCTCTGTCTGAGGGGTTGGAGCAAATGCGGTTGTATCGCAGAGCTTGGCTGTAGACGATGGATCGTGTGGTGTGGTCAGGGTGAAAGCTGGAGGCATGCAGGTAGGAATAGCGGTCAGTAGGTTTCCGGTATAGGGTGGTGTTTATGTGACCATTGTTTATTAGCACTGTAGTGTCCAGGAAGTGGATCTCTTGTGTGGACTGGACCAGGCTGAGGTTGGTGGTGGGATGGAAATTGTTGAAATCATGGTGGAATTCCTCAAGGGCTTCTTTTCCATGGGTCCAGATGATGAAGATGTCATCAATATAGCGCAAGTAGAGTAGGGGCTTTAGGGGACGAGAGCTGAGGAAGCGTTGTTCTAAATCAGCCATAAAAATGTTGGCATACTGTGGGGCCATGCGGGTACCCATAGCAGTGCCGCTGATCTGAAGGTATACATTGTCCCCAAATGTGAAATAGTTATGGGTAAGGACAAAGTCACAAAGTTCAGCCACCAGGTTAGCCGTGACATTATCGGGGATAGTGTTCTTGACGGCTTGTAATCCATCTTTGTGTGGAATGTTGGTGTAGAGGGCTTCTACATCCATAGTGGCCAGGATGGTGTTATCAGGAAGATCACCGATGGATTGAAGTTTCCTCAGGAAGTCAGTGGTGTCTTGAAGGTAGCTGGGAGTGCTGGTAGCGTAGGGCCTGAGGAGGGAGTCTACATAGCCAGACATCCTGCTGTACTCTATACTCTAGGCAAACAGACATTAACGGAGAGGCGGAATAGGGTCATCATCCCACAACCACACTCTTCCTCTTCCAAGTCCCCAAACAAACCTAGTCATTTTCACATGTCACTTCCTGCCCTGGACTCTTGTTCAGTGTTGCTATGTGCTGTAAAAAAGTCACCATGTTCTACCCCAGAAGTGGGCACATGTAAGAAGTGATTTCTGTATTTACTTGGCCAAGGACCAGCTCCCCTCCAAAGCTGGCACAGGTCCATGCTGCAGAGGCAATATTAATCTCAGTCCACAGTCTGCTGGTTGTTAGCAGCAGGAATAATCTGCACAGGGTGACCCTGCCCAGTTGTCATTGCAGAATCCTGCATGGACCCGAGAGCCACCCCCAAGTTCTGCTCTGCAACCTCCATCTGCAGCCCTTGTTGCCAAGGGACTGCGGAGCAAACCCTCCAAGGATCTGGAGTGGAACCAGGATAGCGGGAGATTCCCAGCCCAGCCCCAGCTCTCCCTGCAGGGTTTCTGGCCCACAGCTGTGCTGTGTAAGCCAGTGGGATTTGGTCAGCAGTGAAGCACTCTGGGAACCCTTGGGGTGAATTGTGTGATGGAAATGGAAGCTCAGCCTGACACTAACCCCACCCAAGAGAAGCCCGAATGTGGGTCCCTGTGGGGTGAAACCAGCACTCTTCCCTCCTCACCTCCCTGGGGTGCTGTTCAGGACACAGCCATCACTCCTCACAGGTATTCCATCTGCTCTGCAGAAGGGAGGAAGCTAATAACAGCGGGCTGAGTGGGGCACTTCTCCCCCTGCAGGGGAGCCTGGGACCAGGCTGCTCCCTCTTGATAACGACCAGGCCAGTGCAGAAGGGAGCACAGAGAGGTTCCTCAGCTGCTCTGTGGTCAGGACCCAGAGCAGCTCAGGATGGGGAGGGGAGCACACATGAATCAGCTCCCAGCCCCCTCTGGATCCTCCTTCCCTACACAGGGGCTTAGAGGACTTGCTGAGTGGGGTGCATAGGCTAGAAAGGGGGACTCAACAATGGAGGGGGAACTCAAGATGAGCCCCCCCAAACACAATGCTTGTGGATGTGGGGTCTACAAATGCCCCCCTTGTACTTCCCCCTGGTTGCAGGGAGCTTTCCAGGCTAATGGGTCCCCATGCTGGCCAGTTCCTGTGCTGGGAAAGGATGGGGCCCCCTCGACATCTCTCCATGAGTCAGTCAGGTGGGGAGACCCATCCCCCCCATAGAGGGGCACCCTGCTGGCTCTGAGTTTCAGGATTTAGAAAATTCACATCTCAGAATTTCATGCTGCATTAACACAGTTTCCTGTCCTATAATATCCAGGTTCTAATGGGTGATGCACTGAGCTGGGAGTCAGCAGACCCAGGTCTGCCGCTGACTCACTGCGTGACCTTGGCTGGTCACTTAAGGCCGATTTTCAGAGAGGAGTTCAAAGGGGAGCTGTGGGTGCTCAGCCCTTTTGAAAAGCAGAGCTTCACCTCGCAGTGCCTCAGTTTCTGCATCTGCCATGGGATGCTATTACTGACCCACCATCCTGGGGGTAGGGGAATTGAACCCGTGTGTGCGCAGTGCACCGAGGTGCTCTGCTGAGAGGGAGAAGGACAGAGCACGTGTGTTGTGTTACCTCGGAGGCGACACACAATGATGGCAGGGTGTTAAAAGCAGCAGTTTAAATACTTTTCTTTTTAAAAAATGAAACTCAGCACAGAAAGTTGTTCTAAGCCCAGCCTGCAAAATGCTGATCACTGCGGGGAGAAGTTAGCGAAAGTGGCTATCAGCAGGAGACCAGTGTAGCAGGAGCTCTGAGGCAGAGTAATGAGGTGTTTACATGATCCCCAGCACGGGGGCAAAGAATCTGCAGCTAGAGAAACTAAAGCTCACTTTGGTGTAATCTCCATGCTGGGTCCCAGCCATGGGCTAGCAGGGTTCCCTCTGAGACAGCCAGAAGGCATCCAGTTATCCAGCTGTCCGTCCCTCCTCAGTGTTTTATGTACTGAAAAGCAGGTGCTGAAGGGGAGGACAGGGGGATGGAAGGAAGCGCTGAATAGGAAAAGGCACGTAGCTCCCTGATAATGGTAACAGGATGCCTGGCACCTCAGGGATGTGCTGTCAGCCAGAGGCTCCGTCCACCCCCAGAACTAGCACACAGATTGCATTCACACTTAAGTTTCCCATGCGTGTGAGAATCCTTCTGGGGGGTGGGGGTGGGGCAGAGTGGGGGCAGAACAGGACTCCAGGGTGGTTTGTGGTAGCATATTTGTTGAACAACAGAAATCTCTCTCCCCAGTGGCTGGTGGGAAAGTAATGCCAGGCGCAGCCCTGTCTGGAAAGGGTTGATGAGCACAGTTCTTGTAGGCACGGGCTTGAGAATCATTTTCTAGCTAGTTTGATTGTGCTCTGCTGAGGATGGGGCCTTGTGGCATGAGGGTAGAACATTCAATCCATCCCTGCTTAATGACACTGACTTCTGTGATACACCAGTGATTTCTTTATGATGGGGCCTACCAGAATGTGGGAGGAGGCCTGGTCTACACCTAAACCTTAGGTTGACCTGCCTGCGTTGCTCAGAGACGTGAAAAATTCAGCCACCTGAGAGATGTAGTTAAGCAAACCTAGGCCCTGGTATAGACACCGCTTGTTCAGCGGAAGAATTCTTCCATTGATCTTCCATTGATTCTTCCTACCGCTGCTCTTGGGTGGATTAACTACAGTGACGGGAAAAGCTGTCACTGTAGCAGGTGTATCCATTATAGCGCTGTAGCTATGCCAATGCAGTGTCTGTAGTGTAGACACAGCCTGGAACTCTGGTGCCAGGCTGTCTGCTGATGCCATTCCAATAGCGCCAGGTCCCACAGCAGTCTGCGCTGACAAAAGATTCATCCCCTAGGGACTGACTGGAAAAACCCCTCTCCAGGAACGAAAAGCTTCAGGTGTTGCTGGCATTCGCGGAAGGGAGGTTTGAGAGGGTGAGGGATCATGCTGAGAGAAGTCAGAGGACAGGGATGAGACTGGGGAAACAATCAGAAAACAAACCCAGAGCCACAGCAACCTCACAATGTCTCTGATCAAAACTAGTGACAAATTTTGTGAGCCTTGAATCTGACTTTGACAATTTGGAGGTCCCACCGAGATGGCAATCGTCTTCACTGGGGCCGTGTGACTCCTGACCGTTCTTAGGACGGCCGTGGCGAGCCGGCACCTGGGCATTTGGCCTGAGCGGTCCTCCGCCAGAACGGAAGGGTGCATGACCACAGTGAAGTCTACGCCATCGAAACTGTTGGTTCCCACTCTGTTCTGGCAGGGATCTGACATCAGGAATCTGGTCAGGTAATTATTTCTGTGTTTTGTCCGGACTGAGGACTGTCTTGTCTCTGTGTCTATCCGTCCTCCCTGTGGTGTGTTTGAGTCTAGACGCCGTCTCCATCCAGGGATCGGCTGACCAAAGGGTTTCTGTCCCCACGAGTGAGTGAAATCTGCACAATCGCAGCCACACCGCGCCTTGGGTAAAACCCTTGTGAAAGCAAGGGCAATTGAGGCAGTAGCCTGTGGGCTCCTTTTGTGTGTTGCACCGGGCATCGCTCTGATGAACCCGACTTTCCTTCTTGTGTGATTGGTGTGTAAAGTCCTCCTGTATGGGTAACCAGACGTCTAAGTCGGGACAGTTCCCTAAAGGAACGCTGGCTCATTTTATGTATTTTAGGAAGGGTCCGGACTCCTGTAAATTTCTGGAAAAATGGTCTAGGCTAACTCAGGAGAATCCCAAAATTCAGTGGCCACTGTTAGAATCTTGGGACAAAGATGAGTAGACGTCTCTGGCTTCTATCCCAGCAGGAGAGTGGGTTTGTGTGTGTGCGTGGGGGGAGGGGGGGTTAGAAAACCTGGATTTGTGCTGGAAATGGCCCATCTTGATTATCATAGAATCATAGAATCATAGAATATCAGGGTTGGAAGGGACCTCAGGAGGTCATCTAGTCCAACCCCCTGCTCAAGAGCAGGACCAATCCCCAATTAAATCATCCCAGCCAGGGCTTTGTCAAGCCTGACCTTAAAAACTTCTAAGGAAGGAGATTCCACCACCTCTCTAGGCAACGCATTCCAGTGTTTCACCACCCTCCTAGTGAAAAAGTTTTTCCTAATATCCAACCTAAACCTCCCCCACTGCAACTTGAGACCATTACTCCTTGTCCTGTCCTCTTCCACCACTGAGAATAGTCTAGAACCATCCTCTCTGGATCTACCTCTCAGGTAGTTGAAAGCAGCTATCAAATCCCCCCTCATTCTTCTCTTCTGCAGACTAAACAATCCCAGTTCCCTCAGCCTCTCCTCATAAGTCATGTGTTCCAGACCCCTAATAATTTTTGTTGCCCTTCTCTGGACTCTTTCCAATTTATCCACATCCTTCTTGTAGTGTGGGGCCCAAAACTGGACACAGTACTCCAGATGAGGCCTCACCAGTGTCGAATAGAGGGGGACGATCACGTCCCTCGATCTGCTCGCTGTGCCCCTACTTATACATCCCAAAATGCCATTGGCCTTCTTGGCAACAAGGGCACACTGCTGACTCATATCCAGCTTCTCATCCACTGTCACCCCTAGGTCCTTTTCCGCAGAACTGCTGCCTAGCCATTCGGTCCCTAGTCTGTAGCTGTGCATTGGGTTCTTCCATCCTAAGTGCAGGACCCTGCACTTATCCTTATTGAACCTCAACAGATTTCTTTTGGCCCAATCCTCCAATTTGTCTAGGTCCCTCTGTATCCTATCCCTGCCCTCCAGCGTATCTACCACTCCTCCCACTCATACACATTGTAAGGAGAGTGATCACTTTAGATAAGCTATTACCAGCAGGAGAGTGGGGTGGGGGGAGGTATTTTTTCATGCTTTGTGTGTATAAAAAGATCTTCTACACTTTCCACAGTATGCATCTGATGAAGTGAGCTGTAGCTCACGAAAGCTTATGCTCAAATAAATTGGTTAGTCTCTAAGGTGCCACAAGTACTCCTTTTCTTTTTGTGAATACAGACTAACACGGCTGTTACTCTGAAACCTATCCTACCAGATGCAACTCATTTTACTGTTGTTGATTTGTGCTCTGCTTTCTTTTCTGTCCCGGTTCACCCTGACTGCCAGTTCCTGTTTGCCTTTTCTTACAAGGGACAACAGTACACATGGATCACACTGCCCCAGGGGTATACTGAAAGCCCGTCATATTTTTCCCAAGCATTAGCCCGAGACCTTGCTGACTTTGTTTTCCCGTCCAGGTCCACACTAGTCCAATATGTAGATGATCTACTCCTCTGTTCCCCTTCATTGTCTGCTTCTGAAACTGACTCTTTAGTGCTCCTTACTGCCCTAGCAAACAAGGGTCACAAAGCTTCTCGCTCTAAACTACAACTCTGTCAAAGTTCTGTCACATACCTTGGCTTTCTCCTCTCCCAGGTTCCCGTGCACTTTCTCCGACCCGCGTCCAAGCTGTCCTTAGCTTTCCCCAACCCCGCTCCCCACGCCAGGTCCGGAAGTTTTTAGGCATGGCTGGATTTTGCAGACAATGGATTCCCCAATATGCCTCCCTTGCAAAAGCTCTCCAGGAACTCACTCGATCCTCTGTGCCTGACCCCATGCTGTGGCCCCCTGAGGCCAATTCTGCGGCCCCCTGAGGCCAATTCTGCCTTTGTTTCCCTCAAACAGGGTTTGGCTTCTGCCTCTGCCTTAGGGCTGCCTGACTATTCTAAGACTTTTACCCTTTTCTGCCATGAACAATCTGGGTGTGCACGTGGAGTCCTCACTCAGATGCACGGAGAAAAGAACCGCCCAGTGGCTTATTTCTCTGCCACTTTAGACCCTATTGCCCAAGGCTTACCCCCCTGCCTGCGTGCTGCGGCTGCTGCAGCGCGCCTAGTCGAAATGTCTGATTCCCTTGTTCTCCGCTCTCCTCTTACCCTCCTGGTCCCTCACTGACCTCACCCTGCTCCAAGACTCTGCCCCAGAAACCGAGAAAGAATCCTGGGTTGCCCAAGGTTGCGCTCTACATCCCGATTCTCTTTGCTGCTCGCCTACTGGCGCCTTTGTAGACCCCTTTTCACTCTACCCATCTCTGGCTGCCCTGCTACACGGTGTTTCGCATGTCGGAAAGGAGGGGATGGTCTCTGCTGTAACTAAGACTGGATGGTGGGCCCCCCATTTTAGCTCTTTTGCAGCCTGCCACTGTGCGGCCTGTACCATTTGCCAAAGCCATATTGGTAAACCTGTAAAAGTGGCCCAGGGGTTCCGGGGCCTGCCTCACGTACCGTTCTTGCATTGGCAACTTGATTTTGTACAAATGCCTAAGTGTCAACAGTATGACTTTATATTGGTTATGGTATGTTTATTCTCTGGTTGGATTGAAGCCTTTCCTTGTCGCAAGGCTGACTCACTGTCTGTTGCCAAATATTTGTTAAATCATATTATGCCTGCCAAGGGAATTCCTGCTACTCTGTCCAGTGATCAGGGTACACATTTTACTGGACAACTTGTTCAACACCTGGACCGTATATTGCATATCAAACACCTGTTGCACTGTCCCTACCACCCAGAGTGCAGGTGCAGTTGAAAGACGAAATGGTGTACTTAAGAATAAGCTTGCTAAAATTTGTGACTCTACAGGATTAAGCTGGCCAGTAAGCCTTACCATTAGCCCTTATGGACTTGAAATCCACTCCATCCCAAAGGCATAAATTAAGTCCCTTTGAAATTGTTATGGGACGCCCTATGCGAGCTATGACTATCATTACTCCCATTCCAGATTTGAACTTGACTCACAGTGCGCTCCTTCAGTATTGCAAGGGACTAATGCAAGCTGTAAGTCACTTCCATTCACAGGTTCGAGCCGCCTGGCCCACGGAACCCACCTCCGACACTTGCCAGAACCTCGAGCCAGGTGATTGGGTCTACGTACGGTGCCATCATCGAAAGCACGCCTTGGAGCCCCGGTGGAAGGGTCCTCATCAGGTACTGCTTACTACACAGACGGCTGTTAAACTATCTGGATCGCAGTGTGGATTCATGCGTCACAGTGTAAGAAGGCACCATCCCCAGAGAACCAATCATCACCTCAGGACAACGCAGAGTCAATTTTGACTCCAGAAGAAGAAGTAGAGGAACAGTCTGCAACACCTTACAATCTACGCTCTCGTAAGGGTTGCCAGAAGCAGACGACGAAAAAAAAGAAAAAAAAAAAGTAGCGAGCCTAGCACCTACTGCCTGGTGGGCGTAAAACCGTGACTGCGGTTCCCTCAGTTGAGGTTGTCAGAACCAGAAGAGCCTTGCCTCCAACATGCTCCTCTGCCTGTTCCTCGGCTGCTGGTATCTTACGGTCTGGGGAGACCACAATGACAACTCTTTTATCCAGCAGCAGGTGTGGATAGCTCAGACCCTTAATATTTCTAATTGCTGGGTCTGCAGCCACATCCCAGCCCACTCTCAAACTGGTGTTCCTGTCCTGGCTATCCCACTCAAGTCCCCAGACCTCACTGGAGGGCCTCGTCCATTTAACAAAATATGGAACAACAATGACACTTGGGAAGCGGTAGGAATAAATGCATCTAAATGGATAAGTGTGGTGGAGGGAAAGGGTCATTGGTGTTGGGTCTGTAATGGGACAGGGCTGGATCTGGGGAAAAGCCATTGCCTTCAGCATATTGTGGCCAATGGTGTATGGGATTATTCAAACAAAACTAAAAAGTGGCGGGCCGGGTATGGAGATATGAATTTTTTTCTCAACCTGGGATCAAACAGAGAAATCAATCTCATGTTCCCCCTACAGTAACCTTAGTGAAAACAATACAATCTTTCAATGTCATGCAAATAACACCACTCCTCATAAGGAGAATTACCCTGTACCCTTTGGGGGATACTACTCCTCCTTTGCAAACACCTATATGACAGATGGGTGCAACCGACCCTTCCCGGCCTTAATAGGCCATCACTGGGTGTGTGGGATCAGAGCTTATACCGAACTACCAGCTAATTGGTCAGGAATCTGTTATCCCGCCCGACAATTCCGAGTGCTAGGAACCTTCCCTCGAGAATGCTTCCACAATTTCAGGGGAAAAGGAAGGGACTTAACAGATGCCTAATGGTATGTAAATAACATAAGCCCCTTAACCTGGGAAGAGACCATTGGCGGTTCCTTAATACCATTAGGGGGAGTAATACACCATGCAAAAAGGCTCCTAAGGTTACAAGCAGTAGTTGAAATAATTGCAAATGAAACCGGAGAAAGTTTAAGAGCCCTGGCCAAAGAAACAGGGGCAATCCGACAGATGGCCCTCCAAAAACCGTCAGGTATTGGACATAGTGCTGGCAGCAAAAGGAGGGACTTGTGCTCTCATTGGAAAAGACTGCTGTGTGTATACCAGACAACACCAATGAGGTAATAGATCATGCTAGCCACTTAGAACAAATCGCATATCTTCCCCACGAAGAGCCAAGTTCTTTATGGAAGTGGCTAAGTAACCTTTTCAATTTCTCTGGCATAGGAAACTGGTTGTTTCAGGGAGCCCCAACTCTCCTGTTTGGAATCCTAATAATTTTTGTATGTCTTCAGTTACTTTCCTGTTGTATCCAAAATTGTGTCAGGCATGCTACACAGATAACTGCCCCAAACCAGAGTGCTAATTTGATGATTTTAAAAATCACTGATGAACAAAGAGATAAAGAACGATTGATATGTGGAACCCAGTAACTGTTGGTCATTGCGTAGCTTGACCAAAAGGAGGGATTGTGAAAGTAGAATGAATTATATTGAAATTATAATTCATTAAAGATATGCATCTGGTGGGTTTGTTGAAATATAGCTGTCAGGAAGAGAAACATTAAGGAGTGTGAGACAATGGGTCCTCAAACTAATTAACTTAGAGTTCCTACTGAGCTAGGAGATTGGTAAATGTTAGTATGCAAATAAGATATGTATGTATATTTATCAGTTTCTGCTTCCTTTTGTTTCTTATGTTAAGTTGGCTTTGGCTTAACTGTATAAATAAGTTAGCTTGAGCTTTTGCAGGGGGCTCACATATCTGGGTACATTGGCAAAGCACTTTGCTAATAAACAGAGTGGTCTGACAAATTCTGTGAGCCTTGAATCTGACTTTGACACTAGCAATACTGAAGAGAGGGCTGGATGGCTCAGGGTACAATGGTCACTGGCTCATGCACAGGAGAGGACCATGAAAGTTCCTAACTCCCGAGAGCTGTTCTTTGGGAAGTGCACTGAGAAGTGTCAGTCTGGCTCCTGATGGACTGGAGACCAAAACTCAAATCCACCCCCACTGTGCCATGGTGGGGGGGTCTGGCAAAGAGATCCAGGGGTGGCTGGGGCTGCAGATGGAACTACCAAATGCTCACACACAGAGCTGGTCCCTGCTGGCAGAGTCCGAGGGAGGCTGGTGTAGGGAGCTTCCTTGCCCTTGCCCAGCCTGTATCTGGTATATCTATACAGAAAGGTCTTCAGCCTGTAGGGCTGCCAGCCTTCCCCCTCTCACCTGCATTGTAACAAGAGCAATGGGATTAAGGGAGAAGTTTCCAGTTGCTTCCTTCTCTTTGGGAGGGCCCAGCCTGCTCTGTAACCGAGCCCCAGAAGGGCTGTGATGGGAGCAGGGAGAATGCTGGGTGCGTCCCGCAGGGTGGCTCAGTGTTTGGAGTTTGGCACAGATGGTTGTTAATGCCCCAAAGCTTCCAAGCCAATGGCTACATCCTGAGAGCTGGGCCTTGGGAGTGATGGGACAGCTCAAACAGTGGGAGCGTGGCCTTTTGCCGGGCCCAGGAATGAGGCACTACAGTGCCGATCGTCACAGGTATTTAGGTGCCTAGCGTCTATTGATTTCAAGGGGAGTTAGGTTCCTAAATACCTTGGGGAGCTGGCCCTAAAACTAACTCCGCTGGCAGGATCAGGCTAAAATGTATTAACGTCCCTGACTGCCGAGTGTGGAGAAGGTGCTTTTACGGTCTTCATCTCTCCTCCATTCAGCATGTCCTCCCACTCAGCTACGTGTCCTTTTCCTTCCCAGGGAAAGCTGCTGCTGCCTGAGCACAGGGAGCGACCTCCTCTTCTGAAAGCAGGTGCAAACCTGCTCGCTGGTGCAAAAACGGGCATTGGAAACCGCCCCCTGCTGCCTGGGCAGCACACTGCTTGGGGAGCGTCTCTGGTGCAATAACCAGGCCGGGACTTGGCTCTCACACGGCACCTTTCGTTGGCTGCACAAAGACAACTGTGAACGTTAAGGGCTGTGCTCCTGTTGACATTTGCAGCAGGCATCACTGGGAGCAGCATCCAGGCTTAATTAGGTCCCCTGCAAGGTAAGCATTGTTACCTCTGCTTTTCTGATGTGTGAAGAAGCTGGGTGGTGGGGGGGTAATTGACTCACCCAAAGTCACACAGAAGGTCAGGGGCAGAGTCCTGGATAGAACCCAGGAGTCCTGACTCCCAGCCTCCTGTCTGAACTTTTAGATTACATTCCCATAGCCAGGAATAGAACCCAGGAGTCCTGACCCCCTGACTCCTGCTGGAACAACTAGACATCACTGCCTCCACAAATTTGGAAAGGGGAAAAAGTATTCTGGGACTAGCTCGTGTAGTGTAACTTTTGAAAGGTCCTGTTTGCTTCCAACAACCTATATGAATTTCTGCTGAGAATGAGCAAGGGGAGGAGGAAAGGGGGTGGGTGGAATGACATGCTGAGTTGGCTAATCCAGGGCCATCCCTTCTCCATTTGAATCCACTGTTTCCTCCTACTGGCTCTGGGAAATCTTCAGCTGGTTTCATTACACTTTGCTTTGCACAAGGCCAGTATGTTATTTTCAGATGTTGATATGTCGGCTGGATTCACGCCTGACCTTTCATTTCAGAGTCCCACAGGTTATATTGAGGTCTGGTCAATCTCTGTCCCTTGGCCATGAAGAGAACAGTACCCAGTTACTAATGATTCTGCACCCACGGACCGGGGAAAAGCACTAACGCAATATGGTCTAGGGGTAGCACACTGAAGTGGGAGTCAGAAGACTTGGGAGCTAGTCCCAGCCCTGCCACCGAGCTGCTGTGTGACCTTGGGCCACTTCAGATCCCTGATGCTCATTTTCTCCTCCCACTGTTTGTTGGTCTTGTCTAGTTAGACTGCAAGCTCTTTGGAGCAAAGGCTGTCTCTACTGTGTGTTTGTGCTGCACGTAACACTATGGGGCCCTGGTCTCGCTTGCTGTTGTAATGCAAATAATAATAATACAGCAGGTGGTAATGAACAGAGTCCAGGAGGCAGGCAGGCAAGAAATAAGCAGGTGGGGCTTACGGGTCAATGATACACCTGAAAGGTATCAGCTACCAGGAGAAAGTCCAGGGAAGAGCAGCAGCAGTTAATGCATGGCAGGCAGGACTGTCTTATGGAGAACAGTGAGAACATGATGGACCCCCGCAGCCTGGCGGGATGGGAGAAGAGAATGCAAGTAACTGATGGGTGCAGAAACACCAAGAGTTCCCGGGATGGTTTGGGGAGGTGTAATTATGATTACAGGGATGAAACTGAGTGGAAGCAAATCTAGGCTGAATATCAGGGAAAAACACTCTGACATGGAGATGTATTAGGCAGCAGAATCATCTCCCAAAGGAAATGACAGAACCCCCGTCCTTTGGGGGCATTGAAAATATGATGAGAACTGGAGAAGAAGCTGTAGGAGTGATCCCGCCCTGGCTGCTAGGCTGGAGCCAAGAGGTCATGTCCAGCTCCTATGTGGGTGATCTACTTCCATATTTAAAACAAGGGTTTTACTCTGGCTGGGTACCAGGATCCACCTTGCATCCAGGTGTCTGTGTGCAGGACACTGTCTGCCAGTGTGATGAGAGGCGGGTAAAAGATTCCTGTGACATCAGAGAGGCCCCTGCCTGCCATGCGTAACTGAGAACAATGGTCGGTGGGGTGGGGTTGCACAGGGCTCACGGTAGGCAGAGCTGGCTCCATGAATTAAATAAATCTCTTCTTCCCCCCTCTTACTAAGAGTTTGTCCTCTGGGCTGAGATGGGGAAACTGAGGCACAGCGGGGTTAAATGACTCACCAAGGTCAAATAGGAGCACAGCTGGGAATACAAGCCAGGAGTCTTGGTGCCAGGTCACCTGCTCTAACAGTCTGAAGGGACCCTAAAATATATGCCTTTTACCATCAGGTAAACCCCAAATGATATAACTTATCATTTTAAGTGAGTTATTCCATGCTTATATGTCAATCCCACTCTTGGCGGACACTCTGGGGATTGAGCCGGGGACCTCCAGAGCTGCATGAATCACTACAGTTTGAGCTAAAGAGCCAAGCCTCTGTAAGTGGTGGCTATAGCAACACCCATCCTGTAGATCGGCACAGAGGGGGACCTGCATCGCTCACTGCATGCAGAACTGTGTCTCCCTAGCAGGGCTGCTGCTAAGTCTCTGCAAAGACACAGGAGTCTTTGCAGACCAGCTTTCAGGATTGGGGTCTACATGGAAATTTGCCTGCCTGTAAAATTCACAAGATAGTCACAATTCTCGTCCCAGAAAGGGTGACCGACAGCGGGTGGATCACTTGATGATTACTTGTTCTGTTCATTCCCCCTGGGGCACCTGGCATTGGCCACTGTCAGTAGACAGGATACTGGGTTAGATGGGCCTTTGGTCTGACCCAAAATGGTTGTTCTTATGACCGCCTCCTTGAACAAACGGAAATTTTGTTCCATTGAGCAAGGCTGGGGGCAGCTTTCGGCACAGCGGAGATCTCTTCCCTTAGGGGAGAATTTCTGGCTACCCACTATGGCAACACAACAGGAAACAGATTCCCTGGGAATTGAAGATGCTTTTCATGTTCCAGATCAGGGCCCACATGCTCTTATTCTTTCTAGTTTTCTAGTCACCAAGTTGCACAGGGGGTGAACTGTCCAAGGTGGATTAAATGCAAACAATGCCCCAGAGTGCTTTAAAGCTAATCCAGAGTGAAGACACTCTGTCAGATGTAGTTTTTGGGAGACCTGCAATTAAGGCCAGATGCAAACAACACAGCCTGCCCACCTCCCCAATCTTTCCTCTCCTCCTGACCCTCATGCCCAGACAGAGACAACTGTGTCAACAGCAACCCTGAAGCGTGCTCCAGCCAGGACTCGGTTATAGGTGCAAAATCCTGAAGGTTAGTAGCACTTAGCCACCACTCTCACATTTAACAGCATGAAGAAGGATCACCTCTGGTTAGTGAGTAGAGACATCAAGCAAACCAATGGCACTGAAATAAACCCTCTCAGCCCACATATACACACACACCTGTTACGCAGGAGACTCGCCATAGGCTCTGCCCCTGGCGAATGGGCTGCTTTTTGCTACTATGGCACTGTCACTGGGGGCTGTCCACACATCTGCTGTTAGCTGAACATGGACCTACGGACGCAGTCACGACCATGGCCCCTCGTCAGTTGTCACACGGATCCCTTCTGGCATTAAGCAACCCCATTGCTGGTTTATTATTGAACATTTCACCCATAGTCTTTAAAGCAGAGCTTTGTCAACCCCTTCTCCTCAGCACCAGGTTCTCCCAGCACATTTTCATGGGTACACTGCTCATTCCCCCACCCCCAACAGTCAGCCAACACGAATATCCTCCCATCTCATGACAGAGTCTTTTTGCTATTTGAATCTCTGTCCTCCTCTGTGTCTTCTTTCCGCTGTCCTCTTTCTGACCTCCTCTCAAGACTCAGCTTTCCACAGAGATTTCCCCTCAGCCCCTCCCTGGGCTATTCTTCTGACCTTCCTCCATTTTGCATTTTGCAGCTGCCTAGCTAGCTTCTAAAGCAGCTGTTGCACCCTCATTAGCCCAACCTGGGCCCATCAGACAAGTCATCAGGGAAGCTGGACTTGCTTCACTTAAAGGAACCAGCCACTCTTTGCCAGGCACCCTGCCTGCAGGATCCAAAGCGTTTTACAAACAATACATTCGGCCTCATAACACCCCCACCTTTGTAAAATAGAGAAGGGTTATTACACCTAGGGGGAAACTGAGGCACTGAGCTGCTGAGGCCTTGGCTCTCCAACTGGCTGAGTATGGTGTGGATGGACAGGGAGGAGGCACAAGCAATGCAGGGAGCTGGCTGCAGTTCCTTAGTTTAGGCCTGACCAACCCTGCACAGCGTAAGGGCAGCCCTGATGTCACTGGAGGACCACCTCTGTCATATGTGTCCTGTGTGACCTTAGACAAAGCATGTCTCTCTCCCCAACAGAAGTTGGCCCATTAAAAGATCTCACCTCACCTGCATAGTGTCTCTTAGGCAAACCACTCTGATCCAGCTCCTCAGAGGTGTTTAGGGGCCTGACTCCCAGTAATTGTTGGATCTTGGCCAGAATTTCACAGGTGCCTCGTGGAATTTTCAAAAGTCCCTAAATAGGTTTGAGACTTTCAAAAATCTAGGAGCCTAAATACCTTTGACTTGCTGGACTTCTGCGCTTCGGTTCCCAGTCTGTACAATGGGATGAGAGCACTTCCCCACCTCACGGGGTGTTGTGACAATGACGATTGGATACCCTGGTGATGGGGGCCAGACAAGTACCTTAGACAGGTAGACAGGTGTCACTGACAGGCAACTGCCCCTCAGGATGCCCTCTTGTGGCGCAGCATCACCCTGCAGGTGCGCTGATCTCTACTCCCCTGCCTGGCTCTTGTATAATGCCACTCCCAGGCCAGAGTACTGTGAACTGAGATTTTCCCTCCAAGGGGTCTCATTTATTACATCTCTTATGGTACATCCCATTGGTCCTTAGCCCCTCCAGTGCATCCATTGACCCCCCTTGATTCAGGATTCCCAAAGCCTTCCTCCTTGGGGGCTGCACGGATAACACCGGCTGGCTGCAGACCTCAGTCAGCTTCTCTAAGCTGGCCCTGTGCAGGTCTGGGTCAGCAGACAAACTTCTTCCAAACTATCTGCCCCCTTTCTGTTTGGCTTCTCCTACATCTCCATGCCTGACCTGATTTTGACATGACCAGTCTGTCAGGTGTCTTCCCCACCTCGGGAGGAGAGCCGAGTGAAGCATAGATGGGGCTTACTTCTTAAAGGGCCAGTCACCCTGTGACATCAGGTACTTCTGCCTTAAAAACATACCCCTCAAATTGCCCCCCCATATTGGCATGCAACCAGCCAACCATGATGATCAAACTGCCCACTCCCCCTTGGCAGGGGACAGAATGGGGGAAGCTCCCACCATTGCCCAGGCTGTGAGTAATGAGTGGAATTCAGTTCCCAGGTCTGTCAAACCAGCTCTCAAAAATCCTGACAGAAATAGCATATTATTAAGAGCAGGAAGGATGCTCAGAAGCAGTAGCTGGGCTCCACCCTCAGGAAAGCAGCTGAGGAGCGGTACTTTGGGCCCAGGTTCTGGAGGACACTTGCTCACGAGTCTACCTACTTGGTTCTTTTGTCAGGGGACACTTGGTCCAGCCGCCACTACTAACAGCAATCATCAGCATTGCATTATTTGTAGAGAGCAGCACGGAGTTCAAAGAGATCTGACTCGAGCCAGGAGCGGAGAAATTGACTGAAATGCAGTCGGGGGCCAGCACTTTGTTTCTGGATGGAAATGCCACAGTACATAGTAACAGACTAAATGGGGCTGGTGCTTGGACAGAGGTGGTACGCTCGAGGAAAGATCAGGGACCTTCTGGCTGATCCAAGAGCGCTGGGCAGCCTTCAGGAGCAAATTTATCACTGGATTGACAGCCCTAGAGATGGAAACACTCTCCTTAGCTACAGCATGGGCACGCCCTGTGCTTATCCATAGCACGGGCACCAAATATGCCCCGCTCATTCCTTGGTCTCTCTGCCTAGACCCCCTACACAGAGAGACAATTAGTTCCATCACTTCTGTCCATTGAGACCTACCAAACTCATCTCTCATGGCCCTGTTACTGTTCCCTCACCCATTCCCCCCCCCCCCCCCGGAACAGCCCAGCCACTAATCCTTGGATGTCTTCCCATCAGCCTATTACATGGCTCCAGACACGGCCCTTGGCAATGCTGGGGAAGGGGCTGCTTTGCCTTACCAGCCCTCTGAATTGTTACTAACACTGTATGAAATTCATCAGAGGCAGCCAGACCCACCCAGCATGGCAGCCCTGAAAAGCTGGGGGAAAGTGAGGAGAAACAATCACTTCTATTTTTAAAGAAGCCCTGCACAGAGTTGTTATGGTAACTGCACTAATAAGAGAACACATCCCTTCTTCTCTCCCCGACTCAATGGCACAGCAATGGAGGAAACATCCTCCCACACCCCTTCCGAGTGCAGACAGGAGGGGGACCATCCATGTGAGGGGAGTGGGTGGGGAGGAGGGCTGACAGAAGGAGCCTAGGGAGGGTGATGGGCTGGGGAAAGGCAGGAGATGGTAAAAGGGCAAGGGGCATGACAGAGTGGAGAAGGGTAAGGGGCTGAGGGGGCTGGATGGGAAGATGGGGGTTGGTAGCAGGGGGAGATGAGCAGTAGGGGGGAGATGGAAGTCAAGGGCACAGAGAGGGCTAGAGGAAAGATGGGGGTCAAGTGGGCAAAGGCAATATGGGGCAGGGGCAGACTGTGAACAGGATGGGCAGGAGGGAGGGCAAAGTGGGGGAGGTGGGGAGCAGCTTGAGGGGCAAACGGGGGGCTGGTGGGTGTGAGAGCCAGAGACAAAAGATTTGCAGCTTGGGAGGAGGGGGGTCCGGAGGAGTTGAGTGAACTGAGAGTCCCAGAACTTTTGGGGGAGCTGCATGGGCTGCTTCTCGGGGGAACCTCCCTGGGGGAGACCACCCGTGGGGGGAGGAAAGCGAGGCACTATGGAAAGGAAAAAGCAAAACCCTGCAGAGCCGCCTCCAGCAGGGAAGGGAGAGGGGCAGGGACCCAGGAAGTGTGTTAGGGAACTAGACATCCTGCAGCCTGGATTTACCTGGGAAGTGCTTGGACCTTGACAATGGGTGTAATCAATCAAACGTTCCCCACTCCTCTTCTCCCCCCGCATCCTGTAGCTTCCCTCCCCATCTCATCAGGGGCATGTGAAGCAATCAGAAGTGGGAATAACAGGAGACACTGGAGTTTATGGGGTGCTTGATGGGAGAGGGACTGTCTGAGCTGGGAGTCCCCCAGCTGCCTCCTTTTTACCCCAGGAAGGTCTGGAGCCATACCGCACCTGAGGCGGCAGAGAGGAAAAGGAGCAGATCCTGCTCCCTCCAACCTGTCCAAGCCAGAATGGCCTGGCCCCCCTGGCACTCTCAGGGGGTGTGTGGGTGGGGGCAGAAGGTTGGGAGCAGAAGCCCCACATTGGGTGCACCATGTGTGGCTGCCTTGGCATCTCCTTTCTGATACATTCATGCCCTAGTCCCTCTTCTCCACCCAACCACAGCCCCACACATAAGGGGATGCACCTGATGGGCACCCACCCCTGGGTGGACACCCACCTGCCTGCACACCAGAAGCTGGGGCTCCCTGCTCCCTTCGATCTGATAACTGCTGGGTGAGAGGGGACAGAGAGGCAGTGGGGAGGAGGGGAGCAGGGTAGGATGTGGGGGCAAGGGACAGACAGAAGGCGTGGAGGGAGAGGGTGGGGGGAGGTGTCACTATGGAGTGGGGATGATGGGGTCAGGTTGAGGCGACCGAGGGAGAGCCAGGCCAGCGTGGGGGAGCTGAAGACAGGGAGGGAGGGCTGGGGGCTGGAGAGGTGGGGCAGTGTGAGGGTGCTGAAGAGGGGCGGGTGGGTAACAGGGGGCTGGGGGCTGCTATGGCAGGCAGGGGTGTCTGGGTGGGGGACGTGTGGGGCTGGGGAGGGGGCAGTCTGGGGAGGGGAGGAAATCTGTGAGGGTGGGGGCAGAATGGGGAACAGAGGGGCTGGTTGGAAGTGGGGGGCAGGGTGGGAGATGCATGGATGGGGGCTGGGAGGAGGGGATGCGGGTGGAGGCAGAGGGCCGGATGGTGTGTGGGTGCGGGACAGAGAGGCTGGATGAAAGGCAGAGGGGATGGCTGGGGGTGTAGGCTGAGGGGCAGGGTGTTTCGGCGCAGGATCGGGGTGTGCATGGGGAGGGCGGGATCTAGGTGGGAGCAGGGCGCGGTGCTCCCCCCCCCCCCCACACTTACCGGCTTCGCCGCCCCGGCCGGGCGGGGGTCCCGGCTCGGCGTGGTGCTGAAGGGACAGCTCCGAAGCGGGCAGCCCAGCGCGCATGCGAACCGCCCGCCCCTCCGGCTGCTCCCCCGGCTGGGGAGGGGTGAGATAGGAGCCCGGGGGAGGTGGGGTCAGCTGCGTACGAGTCTGTGTGAGGGGTGGTGGTGATTGTGTGTGTGGGTGTGAGTGATGATTGTGTGAGGGTGAGTCTGAGGGGGTGACTGTGGGTGGGTGTGAGGGGTGGTGGTGATTGTGTGGGGGTGGGGGTCAGTCTGGGGGCGTGGTGACTGTGGGTGGGTGTGAGGGGTGGTGGTGATTGGGTGGGGGTGAGTCTGGGGGGAGTGACTGTGAGTGGGTGTGAGGGGTGGTGGTGATTGTGTGGGGGTGGGGGTCAGTCTGAGGGGTGGTGGTGATTGTGTGGGGGTGGGGGTGAGTCGGAGGGGGGGTGACTCTGGGTGGGTGTGAGGGTTGGTGGTGATTGTGTGGAGGTGGGGGTCAGTCTGAGGGGGGTGACTGTGGGTGGGTGTGAGGGGAGGTGGTGATTGTGTGGGGGTGGGGGTCAGTCTGAGGGGGGGTGACTGTGGGTGGGTGTGAGGGGCGGTGGTGATTGTGTGGGGGTGGGGGTCAGTCTGAGGGGTGGTGGTGACTGTGGGTGGGTGTGAGGGGTGGTGGTGATTGTGTGGGGGTGAGTCGGAGGGGGGGTGACTCTGGGTGGGTGTGAGGGGCGGTGGTGATTGTGTGGGGGTGGGGGTCAGTCTGAGGGGGGTGACTGTGGGTGGGTGTGAGGGGCGGTGGTGATTGTGTGGGGGTGGGGGTCAGTCTGAGGGGGGGTGACTGTGGGTGGGTGTGAGGGGCGGTGGTGATTGTGTGGGTGTGAGTCTGAGGGGGGGTGGTGACTGTGGATGGGTGTGGTGGTGGGAAGGGTGGTGGTAACTGTGTGTGGGTGTGAGGGGGCGGTGATTGTGCACGGGGTGGTTCCGTGCCCTTTCACACAGGCTGGACACCCCGTGGTGCTGGGCCAAACACCGTGTGCACAGAGCTGAGGCTGGTCCCTGGCCAGCGTGCTGGGGGTGGGGGGTCCTTCATCTATGGCAGGGGCCTGCCATCAGGAGCAGTGTGGGCCAATCCCCATGGCACTACAGCACAGCCCTGCCGGCTTCCCTCCCCCCACCCCAAACTGTGCCCTGCCATGCCCCGAGCCAGCACAGCCCTGTCCTGATCTGTCCCCCCAGCACAGCCCTGCAGTGACCCTCCAAGCACAGCCCTTCCGTGCCCTCCCCCAGCACAGCTCTGCTGTACCCCCCAGCACAGCTCTGCCGTGCTCCCCCACCCCCAAGCAGTGCAGCCCAGACACCCCCCGCCCCAGCAGTCACACAGCAAACCAGGCATTAGCTCCCATCTTGAAATCCTGCACCTGGAGACCAGCTGCAGAGATGCAGGCAGAAGCCAGCCAGAGAGGGCAAAGGGGCTTTACTGATCACCCGGGATGTAGCAGCATCTGATCTTCTCATCCCATTGGTTCCTCCCAACCTATCCTGAGTGGCAAAACCTCCATGGACGCTAGGGGGAGCCTTCCCCCTGAAATTCCTCTGCGTTCCCCGGGGAGGGGGAGGGAGGGGGCAGGGAAGGCGCCTTCCTTCACCCAGAAATCAAGCAGCAGCCTGGTGGTCTGGACTGTGGGCCCTTTAGGGCTTGATCCCGCATGCTGCTGGGCGCTTGGCCCTCCAAGCACATGCTTACCTCTAAGGATGTGAGGGGGCCCATTCAGCACATGCTCCAGTGCTTTGCTGGATCAGAGCCATGGCATTAGGCACCTTGCAGGATCCAGCCCTTAATGCCAGAGACCATGGGGACCAATTGGAAGAGAAATTCAGTGTAAAGCAAACGATTTTCTGGCTGTATGTCATTGCCCCTTTCCTACCTCCGTTCATGAGGTCCACGCTTCTTTCCCCTCATGCTTCCCTTTTTTGACTGCTATACGCCTGGATCCAAATACAGCACTGGTGTAAATGGACATGACTGTATTCATGTTGGTTGGAGTTGCAGCCCCTTAGAGCAGGTCTGATTTTGAGGTACCATTGTGGGGTACTTCCTTGAAGTCATACAAGCTTGAAAAGCTGCTTAACCCACCTGCAATGTTTAAAAACAAAAGAAATGCAACAGAACATCGAATTTGCCTTTTGCGTTGTGTTTATTTTTTGCATTTCACTCAACTTGGCTCAGATTGGTCAGTTTCGTTTAATCTTTAGCCAGTTTCTCTCCCAGGTTTTCATGCACTAGCCCAGTGCTAGCCTGTTTAGGTTTCTAACATTATTAATTATTTGTATAGCACCAAGAATGTGTTAGGCACGTATAAAGACAGGGACTAGTTTCTGAGCTCAGTTCCACCAGTGTAAATCCAGAATCACTCCTCAGCAAGGGAATTGGCTGAGAGCAGAATCTAGCTCTGCTCCAAAAACTTACAGTCTAAAGAGCAGGGGGAACGTTGAAAGGTAAATGGTTTTAATTTCCATGTTTTTAAAATCTTGATTCATTTCAGCATAACGGGGGTTAGCTATACATTCGCTCACATGTTCTGTGTTTTTAACAACATTGAAATTTTTCTCCTAAATCACTTGACATATGTATCCTCTTTACATTTTGAAATATACTATCACAAAACACAGCCCTGCTAATTCTCCTCCCCACATAGGTCCTGCCAATGTCTTCTCCCCTCTAATTGTCCCAAAGCTGGACATGGAGTGGGGCAATGAAAAGGACAGGGCAGCAATTCAGATACCAGCGGCACATTTCTCTCCCTCTAGCATTGCACTTTATCAATGCTGACAGCAGCACTTGGTTGAAGAGATCTCTGGTCAGGGTTACATAGAAGAGATCACTTCTCATTTCCCCTGGTGGGGCTGGCATTTCTAGTGGTTAGTCTGAATTCTAGGCCTTTACCTGCCTCTTCGGAACCATCACCCCAAGGAATTTCACAGACTCTGTATTTTCATCAAGGAGCAAAACTTGTTCTTGTTTCACACTCATAAATGCTTGATCCTTCCTCTGACAGGGGAGGGGAAATACAGCCCGGAAGGCAAATTCTGGGCCTGGGCACCTGAGCTAAGCCTTGGGCTAGTCATGGGTGCCCACACTTGAAAAAGTGGCCTCTGATTTTGGGTGCCAACATGAGATAACTAAGGCTTAATTTGCAGAGGTGCTGAGCACCTGTTACCTGATCACCACCTCTAGAGTGCCCCCTTGTGGCATGAAGTAGCTCTGCAGGCACCTTCTCTCAGTTCTTTCTGGGTTCTTTGCAATAATTCCTCCCTTCTACAAGGATTTGGCCTTCTAGCTACGTCACACTTTCTGGGTTATCCAAGTCCAAAACAAATGGAGTCTCTCTCTTCCTGTTCTCTATCCAACAGTGACTCCCGGGGCTTCTTGCTTGGAGTCTGACCTCCCTGGCTCTTCCACACACCTCTGCTCCTAATTCTTCCCCAAGAGATAATTTAGTCACATGACCCACCTGTCATGTGACATTACCCCTTGAGTCACTGGGTCACAAGTGGGGCTAGGCCTGTTACCTGAGCGAGAGGGCAGCAGGAAATAAATCAATGGGGACACGGCTGTCCGACCAACAGATGGTTGACACAAACCATGCTCTTACTTAAAGTCACACTTCATTTAGTCTCAAGTACTTACGGTCCACAACAGGTTAGTAAAAACACCCCAACTCTCACATAGTTACCGAAGTCTAGATCATTTTTTGAGTGGTACAGCAACAGTCCAATGGCCCGTCTTCCGTTGGGGACCCTCAGATATGTCCACAAAGTGATCCAACTAGCCCAAATTTCTCCCCTCTTATTTATTGTTAGTATGACAATAACATGTCAGTCAAAAAAACTTGTTAAGCAAGCAATTTTAAAGGTTAAGCAAGAGGTTTCCTCAGACTGTTAATTAGACAGATGTGTTTTTGCAACGTCCACACGCTTGAGGGTCCTGACAAACACATCCCAGAGGGCAAATAAGTTTCCTGTTTTCTAAAAACACATTCCTCAGTAATTCCGATAGAGATCTTATCAGGAAGGATGAGGGCAAGGCTCCTTTCTTATGGCTGCTCAAGCCCCCTCCTCTCCTGGGTGAGCTATGCTAAGGCTGCTGCACAGGCCCACTAAAGGCTACTGACTTGGCTGTTTTTGGCAATAAGCATCGACATTCCAATGACTGGTTGTGGTCCAGGCAATTTACCAATCCACCAAGATCTCCCCTGTACAGGCCCATCTCGCCTTAAAGATGCGACATCATCTAACACTTCTACCAAAGTTAATGGGAGCTGCAGGTGCTCAGCACAGCTGAAAATCTGGACCAAGTTTGGCCCCCAGATTCAAGAGGCACTTTTGAAAATGGGAGCCTTAACCCCCCTGAGCCTTGCTCCACTCTCCCACTAGTTCTACACTGATGTAGTTCACTGACCACAACGGAGTGACCTCCCATTCACACAAATGTCAGTATATCACAACCTGGCTCTGTTGAGTTTCCTTGTCTGTAGCACCTCTGGCCTGCCATGCAGGGGTGTTGGGAGACTTATTTCCCTAATGTTTGTGAGCTGGGCCCAAGATGCTATGGGAGGGAAAACTATGATAACTTCCTCCACTAGGCCGGGAACTGCAGGCTTGAAAGGAAAACGGCAACCAGCCCAAGAGGCTAGAAGCTCTCCAGTTATGAGACAGCTGTCACAGAGGTTAGGATGTGAAAAGTGCTCTCTTGAAGTCAGAGTCTGTAATTACATTACTGGGAGAGGCTGGTAGGTCCTGGGACAGGCAAAAAAGCCACACTCATTTGGGTCACTGGTGTCGAGGGAACCCAATTGCAATCTCTGTGCAATGCAGTTTGCTGCCTGCTGGAAATCCAGGTTGTTTCAAAGCAGGAATGAACAGCAGTTCCAGGTCATACCCCTGAGTCTCCTGGCCCATGTGTGAAGTTTTACAGCCATGTTTCCTCACACCATTAAATGTGCTTCTCCCCCTTGTTGCTGTGATGGAGCCACACAAACAGCATGGAATTCTCTGGCCTGTGTTATACGGGAGGTCAGATGAGATGATCACAATGGTTCTGTCCGACCTTCACATCTAGGAAACAACCACGGAAAATGACAACAGGACCATTTCCCCCAAACGTGACAGCTGATTCTGGGTGTCCATCTGGAGAGTTTGATGCTGACAGTGCCTGTTTAACAGCCCAGAGAAATTATCTGAAGGGTTAATATGTCACAGTGAAGCATTCTGGGCATATATTGGCTTTGCATGAGGCAGCAGCCATTCCCCATTTCACTCCTAGAGCAGGTGCTTCTCTCACCCTGTGATATGTTAGCACCTGGTTTTCCAAATAGTTCAGCTTTCATTTAGGCACCTGGATGCAGGGCCCAGATTGCAGGTGCTCTGTGCCCAGCAGCACCCGTTGAGAACAACAGAGGTTGCTGGAAGCCAAGGCCTTCGGGAGTCTGGCCACACGATTTAGGTACCTAACTGGAGCTGCTGGAGGCTGAGCTCAGTGGGAAATCAGACCCATAGTGCATATTGTGATTGTTTCTTGGCCTGACTTAATAAATGGTGCTCAGCCCCTCTAGCTGCCACTGACTTCTCTGGGAGGGGAAGGTGCTTAGCACCCCCAAACATCAGCCCATCCAGGGCCCCCACCTTTCTAGGGGCATGAACAACACAAGGCCTCAGACAGATGACTGTTAAAATCCATACTGCCACCAGATCATAGAATCATAGAAGATTAGGGTTGGAAGAGACCTCAGGAGGTCATCTAGTCCAACCCCCTGCTCAAAGCAGGACCAATCCCAACTAAATAATCACAGCCAGGGCTTTGTCAAGCCAGGCCTTAAAAACCTCTAAGGATGGAGATTCCACCACCTCCCTAGGTAACCTATTCCAGTGCTTCACCACCCACCTAGTGAAATGTTTTTTCCTAATATCCAACCTAGACCTCCCCCACTGCAACTTGAGACCATTGCTCCTTGTTCTGTCATCTGCCACCACTGAGAACAGCCGAGCTCCATCCTCTTTGGAACCCCCCTTCAGGTAGCTGAAGGCTGCTATCAAATCCCCCTTCAGTCTTCTCTTCTGCAGACTAAATCAGCCCAGTTCCCTCAGCCTCTCTTCAAAAGTCATGTATCCCAGCCTCCTAATCATTTTCGTTGCCCTCCGCTGGACTCTCTCCAATTTGTCCACATCCTTTCTGTAGTGGGGGCCCAAAACTGGATGCAATACTCCAGATGTGGCCTCAGTGCCGAATAGAGGGGCATAATCACCTCCCTCGATCCGCTGGCAATGCTCCTACTAATGCAGCCCAGTATGCTGCTAGCCTTCTTGGCAACAAGGGCACACTGCTGACTCATATCCAGCTTCTCGTCCACTGTAATCCCCAGGTCCTTTTCTGCAGAACTGGTGCTTAGCCAGTCCGTCCCCAGCCTGTAGCGGTGCATGGGATTCTTCCTTCCTAAGTGCAGGACTCTGCACTTGTCCTTGTTGAACCTCATCAGATTTCTTTTGGCCCAATCCTTCAATTTCTCTCGGTCATTCTGGACCCTATCCCTACCCTCCAGAGTATCTACCTCTCCCCCCAACTTAGCGTCATCTGCAAACTTGCTGAGGGTGCAGTCCATCCCATCATCCAGATCATTAATGTTGAATAAAACTGGTCCCAGGACTGACTCCTGGGGCACTCTGCTTGATACTGGTGCAAAGCAGACATCGAGCCATTGATTACTACCCATTGAGCCCGACGATCTAGCCAGCTTTCTATCCATGTTATAGTCCATTCATCCAATCCATACTTCTTTAACTTGCCGGCAAGAATACTGTGGGAGACCGTATCAAAAGCTTTGCTAAAGTCGAGGTATATCACATTCACCACTTTCCACATATCCACAGAATCAGTTATCTCATCATAGAAGGCAATCAGGTTGGTCAGGTATGACTTGCCCGTGGTGAATCATATTGACTGTTCCTGATCACCTTCTCAGCAGCCGCAGGACCCATGACAAAGAGGTGCTCTTTAGATGTGTGATTAGACAGAGATTAGATCCGCCCACAAACGATGGAGACCCTTCCCCTTCAAACCCACCCCCAGGAAAAACTCAGCTGAATAGACAGGCCTTTAGTTCGGGCCAAGGATGAAGAAACCCTCAGGCCCACAGGAACGGGGATTGAAGCAGGGACCTCCAGAGTAAAGAGCATGAGCTGCTACAGCTCCCTAGCTGGTGCTCTATCAGCATCACATCCTCCTTGGACCAGGCACAAAGGGGGACCCATCACAGACACTGCTCTGAGGGTTATACAAGCACTCCACTGAGAACACCCTGCCTCCAGCGGTGAATCTGCATTTGAATTCCAGGGGATCTTAGCAGCCCAGGGCAGAATAAGGGTAAAAGAGCAGGTTGCCAGGACACACTATGATGGACCTGAGAGGTTCCAGAGAGCCAGCAACTCGGGTATGAGATGCTCTTAGGGGGAGACACCCCAAGGCTGCTGAGCTGAGCAAGCGGGAGGCTGATTCCTCACTGGATATTCTATCAAGCACAGCAGGGGATTCAGTTTGGGAACCTCAGGGCCCCTTCTCAGGCCATGCCCGGGGAGACTCTCTTTGAGAGCTCACTGTGAGAGCTGGGCTGAGCTCACAGCAGCCTTGTGGTCTGGCTAGCATGGGCTGGAACAATCTCCTCCAGCCTGTTTGGCACCTGATGGGAACCCCATGGCTATTTCAGGAGACACCTCCAAGTGTGCAAAGGTGGTGCCCGTGTAGAACTCATCAATGAAATTGTTTTTAATTTTTCACTTTATTACTATAACTTCATAAGCAAAGTTTTATGAATGAAACAACATTCATTCATAAACCAGTTACCCCAACAACTGGCTAACTGAGTTTCACTTTCAATCCAATTGCTGCTTAAATCGCTGAAACTTACACTGTTTCAACATTGTAACTTCTGCTCACTGTTTGTCATTCATTATACTTGTCTATATTGTAACTTCTGTTCACTGTTTGCCATTCCTTACACTTGTCCATATTGACAGGTTTCAGAGTAGCAGCCGTGTTAGTCTGTATTCGCAAAAAGAAAAGGAGTACTTGTGGCACCTTAGAGACTAACCAATTTATTTGAACACGCTCAAATAAATTGGTTAGTCTCTAAGGTGCCACAAGTCCTCCTTTTCTACTTGTCCATATTGTAACTCAAACTCCATTTTAAAATGCTCAATTCATTTTGTAAAAGCTTGCTGCAACCTTCATTTTTGCAAAACCCTGCTGTAATCTTATTAGTTTAGTTTAGATGTGCGAATGAGATATGTCTGGATGATGGAATCAACCTCCAGCCCCAGCTTGTCCTGACGAAATAAAGTGTAAACACCCAACGGCTGAAGATGCAGACAACAGCCCTGACAAAGTAAGAGGAATCCACCCTCAAGAGAAAAGAACAAAAGTACAATTGAAGAAACATCAAAGCCAGGTCCTAGGCTGAAAGTCATGTCTGCAATTGACAGGTGATTGACCACACCGAACCCAGAGGCAGCGTGACACAGCAAGACCTATAGACTCTGGATTCAAACTAAAGCCTACAAAAAGGATGGGTGAGATGGAAGACTTTGGAGAGTAACATTCTGCTGCCAACATGGAAGGGCATCGGTGCATGCCCAACAGAGACCCAGCTCTTCCTTGTGCCTGGCTTTCCTGGCCAGTTAGCCGCCACAAGCTACGAACCCAAGCCACAAACTCAAGCTACATTCAGGACTGGTAACTATACAGCAGCTGCAGAACCTGTGTGTGTGTGTATGAACGAACGTGTGAATGAATGTGAACCTGAATGAAATGTTATAGCTATAACTGACTGCCTACTACAATTCTTTCTGTATTCACAATAAATGTGACACTTTGTCTTATCCCCTTTAATAAGTTCCTGCTGGGTTTTATTTTATTGGTATAACACCCGTCCTGGCTGGAGGAGGGAGACAGTGCGAGCAGGGCACCTGCTCTAAGGCTAGTGCATGTCTCTGGAGAGAGCTGTGCCAGCACATTCTCAGTCAGCGCCGGCTGCTCAGTGACCCTGCCTGAGTCTATTGACTCGCCAGAAGGTGCCTTAATCCCTCATCTGCCAAATGGGGAATCCTATTTATTCCCTGGTACCGAGTCTCAGATCAAAATAGCCACATGCTGCATCGATGTCTGACCTGCTCCAACATTCCCTCCCCCACCCCAGGCAGTGACGGATTAGCCACTGGGCCTACAGGGCCTGTGCCCAGGGGCCTTGGCCAACTGAGGGGCCCCGCAGCCCCAGCCACTGGGTGGGTGAGGCAGGGAAAGCCCTGGCACCTCAATCCTGCTCCCAGGCAGCAGCGCCAGATGGGCAGGGTGGGTGCAGCGGTGGAAGCCCCCAGTGCTCCCTATCCTTGGCAGAAGCTGGGGGCAGCAGGGGAAGCCGCCCCTCCCCCCGCTCTCCAAAAGAAGCGCCAGGATGGGCGGGAGAAGCCCCAGTGCCCCGACCCTGGTTCCCCGCAGCCGTGGTGGGTGGCCCACATGTACAAATCCACCCACACAATTAAATTCAAATTGATTCATCTCAGGCCCTGTTGGCCCAGATTAACACAGCACCACTGCCTCAGGGGATCCTTACACCCCATAAGGTCCCCAGTCCTTGCACTCAGCTGCTACTAACTGGCTGGCAAACCCCACTGCCCAGCTCCCTGCTCCAGGCCCAGAGATCTACCTGGCTCTGGGCTGAGCACTGGGGTAGGCCAGGCCTGGGCAGCTCAGCCACCTGCCAGGAAATAGAAGTGAACACATCCATCGTGAGTGGAGAGTCCTCCATTCCCCATTTTGTCCACAATACCCTCCCAACTCAAGGGAGACAAGCTCCCTGTCCCCTCACTGCCCCAGAGCTGGCACTGACCTTGTGGCTCCAGTTTCATTTCTGTCTGTGGCTGGGATACACTCCTGTTTCCTCCCCCGCCACCTCTGTTTCTCTGGGTGAGGTTTTAGTTCTGGGTTTCTTTGTAATTAACAGCATCAGTAAATTGGACACAGAGCCCCAAGAAACACTGATCTCCCCCCCACTCTGTAGTAAAACACTTGACTTCTCTCCCTGGTCCCACTCCTAGGATTGTTTTGTCCTGCTCCCCTCATTTGCCCCCTGCACAATCCTGGCCCTAAATTTTCTCCTATCTCCCTCTTGCCCTGTTGCCCCAGGTGTTTCTCCTCTTTCCCTGGCTTGGAGTCACTGTGAGCAACAAATGGGGAAACTGGGCTTATCACCCCCATATTAAAGACTGGGAAACTGAGACACAGGGTAGTCAGAGGACTTGGCCAGGGTCCCAGGGTGAATCAGTGTCCCAGTACTCAGGTGTTTCTGACTCCTCCTCCTGAGCCACCTGTCATGTTGGCTATAAGCTATGACTAACTAACAGGTTTCAGAGTAACAGCCGTGTTAGTCTGTATTCGCAAAAAGAAAAGGAGTACTTGTGGCACTTTAGAGACTAACCAATTTATTTGAGCATGAGCTTTCGTGAGCTACAGCTCACTTCATCGGATGCATACTGTGGAAAATACAGAAGATGTTCTTATACATACACAAACCATGAAAAAATGGGTGTTTACCACTACAAAAGGTTTTCTCTCCCCCCACCCCACTCTCCTGCTGGTAATAGCTTATCTAAAGTGATCACTCTCCTTAGAATGTGTATGATAATCAAGTTGGGCCATTTCCAGCACGAATCCAGGTTTTCTCCCCACCCCCCGCACAAACCCACTCTCCTGTTGGCAATAGCTACAAGCTGTCAAGAACACTATCCCCGATAATGTCACGGCTAACCTGGTGGCTGAACTTTGTGACTTTGTCCTTACCAATAACTATTTTACATTTGGGGACAATGTATACCTTCAAATCAGCGGCACTGCTATGGGTACCCGCATGGCCCCACAGTATGCCAACATTTTTATAGCTGACTTAGAACAACGCTTCCTCAGCTCTTGTCCCCTAACGCCCCTACTCTACTTTTGCGCTATATTGATGACATCTTCATCATCTGGACCCATGGAAAAGAAGCCCTTGAGGAATTCCAGCATGATTTCAACAATTTCCATCCCACCATCAACCTCAGCCTGGTCCAGTCCACACAAGAGATCCACTTCCTGGACACTACAGAGCTAATAAACGATGGTCACATAAACACCACCCTATACCGGAAACCTACTGACCGCTATTCCTACCTGCATGCCTCCAGCTTTCACCCTGACCACACCACACGATCCATTGTCTACAGCCAAGCTCTGCGATACAACCGCATTTGCTCCAACCCCTCAGACAGAGACAAACACCTACAAGATTTCTATCAAGCACTCTTACAACTACAATACCCACCTGCGGAAGTGAAGAAACAGATTGATAGAGCCAGAAGAGTTCCCAGAAGTCACCTATTACAGGACAGGCCTAACAAAGAAAATCACAGAACGCCACTAGCCGTCACCTTCAGCCCCCAACTAAAACCCCTCCAATGCATTATTAAGGATTTACAACCTATCCTGAAGGATGACCCAACACTCTCACAAATCTTGGGAGACAGGCCAGTCCTTGCCTACAGACAGCCCCCCAACCTGAAGCGAATACTCACCAGCAACCACATACCACACAACAGAACCACTAACCCAGGAATCTATCCTTGCAACAAAGCCCGTTGCCAATTGTGCCCACATATCTATTCAGGGGACACCATCACAGGGCCTAATAACATTAGCCACACTATCAGAGGCTCGTTCACCTGCACATCTACCAATGTGATATATGCCATCATGTGCCAGCAATGCCCCTCTGCCATGTACATTGGGCAAACTAGACAGTCTCTACGTAAAAGAATAAATGGACACAAATCAGATGTCAAGAATTATAACATTCATAAACCAGTTGGAGAACACTTCAATTTCTCTGGTCACGTGATTACAGACATGAAAGTTGCGATATTACAACAGAAAAACTTCAAACCCAGACTCCAGCAAGAGACTGTTGAATTGGAATTCATTTGCAAATTGGATACAATTAATTTAGGCTTGAATAGAGACTGGGAGTGGCTAACTCATTATGCAAGGTAACCTATTTCCCCTTGTTTTTTCCTACCCTCCCCCCCTTCCTCAGACTTTCTTGTTAAACCCTGGATTTGTGCTGGAACTGGCCCACCTTGATTATCATACACATTGTAAGGAGAGTGATCACTTTAGATAAGCTATTAGCAGCAGGAGAGTGTGGTGGGGGGAGAGAAAACCTTTTGTAGTGGTAAACACCCATTTTTTCATGGTTTGTATGTATAAGAACATCTTCTGTATTTTCCACAGTATGCATCCGATGAAGTGAGCTGTAGCTCATGAAAGCTTATGCTCAGATAAATTGGGTTAGTCTCTAAGGTGCGACAAGTACTCCTTTTCTTTTTGACTAACTAACAGTAATTGCCTCTTACAGGCCTGCCATCCTGCAGGGTCCAGAGGCATCTCACAGACTGTGTGTATGGGACTCCACAACCAACTTGAAAGTGTGGCTGCCTCCAGGGAGGAGTGTCCGTGCCAGGAGCTGTGTACAACTGGGGTTTGTTAGGGTAGCAGGCAACCAAGTGACCCCATGGGGGATCTGAGCAAGCCAATGAGGGGTAATCCCCCAGCTTAGACAAGAAGCTCTACAGGAGTAGGGACTGCCTCTCACAATGTGTTTCTGTAGCCCACACCCACCCAACATGGTGCTCTCTTTACCTCTCGCGGTGACAGCCACAGACAGGTGATGAGTCTGCTACTGCCTTGGCAAACAGAGCTGGGCTTTTCGCACCACACAGTGGAGACTCATGCTTTAAGATCCAGAGGTTCCACGTCCGATACGCCCTGCTAGGGCCCAACCCAGAGTGCGGACAGGATAACATTTGTACAGCACCCAGCACTGGGGCTCATGCTGGTTGGCCTCTGGGTGCTGCTGAGTATAAATGTTCAGTAATAAAAAATATCTCATAATACAACAGGAACCCCCAGCTGCTCCCATGACCCCCAGTATGGCCACCCCTGGAGAGGGTCCACCTCCGCTGCTGCCCAGCCAGGCTGCTCGGCGGGGAGAGCGCCCCCCAGGGCTCCCTGCAGCACGTGATCTCTCTCGTGGTCTTCCCTCCAACGCCTGGACCCCACTTTGCTAGGGAGGCTGGCCAGGATCACAGCCACAGGCAGGCTGCACTAGCCCCACGGGCCGAGGCACAAACAGTCTGCCCCCAAGCCCTGTGGACCGGGCTCAGCCCCGGCTGATCCGCCTCCAGACAGGCAGGCCTTGGAAAAGGGGCGGATTCAGTCCCCGCTGCCCCCGGGGCTGGACCCGCGCCCGCCCAAGACCGGATCGTTTTCTCCGGGTCGGCGGGTCCAGCCGGACAGAACACGCTACAGGGACGGACGGTCGACGCTGTAGCGCTCGATTGAGTTGGTCTGTGGGAGGGGGCACCCGCATTTCCGCCCCGCTGAGCGGCCTGCCCGTGGATGACACGCTTAGCAGGCGCCCGGCGCCACTGACACGTCATCGCTGGGGGCGGGGTAAGCGAGCCGGCCGGCTGGCGAAGACGGGACCAGAGCCCCATGGAGCCGCCAGGGGAGACTCGGCCCTGCCCCAGGTACCGGCGGCAGCGTCCCCGGCTGGTGCCCCTGGAGACAGCAGGTGTCTCGGGCCAGAGCGGCCCCTGCCGTGGCGCTTTCGCCCTTGCATGGGAGCCCGCGCAGTGCTGCCGGCTCGCTCTCTGCGCGGGACCCGCCCGCCTGCCCTGGCCCGGACCCCCTCGCGGCGGCGGCGGCGGGGCGGGGCGGGGCGGGCAGGGGGTCTTGCCTTACAGGTGCTGCGGGTGCCCCAGCCACGGGCGGCGCCCTGCTCCATCACCCACCCCCGCCACAGCAGGCGCCCAGCCAGCTCGGTTCCCTCTGCAGGTGACGCGCTCCCTGTGGCTTTCCCTGGGTTGAAGGCTCAGCGATGAGGGGGCAGCGGTGTAGGCGCTGCTGACGCGGCCGGACTGGGGAGTGCGCGTTGTCCGGCTCTGGGTGGAAGGGACGCCCCAGCTACCTTCGCCGCTGCTGGAATTGGGTTGTAGAGAGGCCCTCGCAAGGGTAGCCGCCTGACAGCCATGCTGAGGCAGTTGCTCTGGCTCTGCCTTTTACAGCATGGGAATCTAGTTACCGCTCCGCATTTTAACATCCCTTTAGAAAAATGGACAGAACTTGAAGCAGAAAATGTGCCCCCCCTCCCCCCCCGGGAGGCTGTTTCTGCTGTACAATGTGTTTCTTGTGCCCTCCGTGCCTCATCAGAGGGTGCTGGGCTCTGTTCTGCCGCAGCAGTGCCGGGACCTGCATGACAGCCCCTCCCCCTCCATTTACATGTAACACTGGCTGCCTCCCCTGCAGACCCACCGTCTTGTTAGACCCATTGGAAGGATCGGGTGTGCGACAGAATAGGAGCTAAACAGACTGGCTGGATGCAGTTGGCCTCACGCTGCAACTTACTGTCCTCACTGTTGAGAGATTGCCTGTCCAGCAGCTGGGAATCGGGAGGCCTTTTTGACAGCCTGAAGGATGGAGGGCTTGACTGGAGTGGGAGCACATCTGAGATCCTCTGGGAAGCTTCACAAGAGAGCAAATCCAGCCCCGAGCTGGGAGTCTGCTAAAAGCAGCCCTCTAGCAACTAGTTTCTCCTTCTGGCAGCTTGTTTTCTGGATATGCTGGTTGGCTGCTGCCCAGTCACTGTCGTGAAGCAGTTTGGGCTTTTATGAGAAACAGGGTCTAACTGGCTCCAGGGTTTACTTGCCTTTGCTTTTCCTTCAGGGGCCACCTCCTGGACCTGCCCTGGGAGGACATCCTGGTGCCACACATCCTCTGCCATCTGCCTCTGCGACAGCTCCTGAGCCTGCAGAGGGTCAGCAAGCCATTCCAGACTCTCATCCAGCTGTACCTGGCCAACATGCGCTGCTTTGACTCTAGCCAGGTATGGGAGAGTTCTGCACTTGGCGCTGGGGAGAGCTGTTACGTGTGGGAAGAACCTACAATAGGAAAGTCAGGCTAGGTAGGAGGGAGGAAGGCAAATCACAGTCAGAATATTTGCTCTGGTTAACATCCCCGGCCCCCATGCTTTCAGGGGCTGACAGGAATGATTCAAGTCTCAGCAGCGCACAGATTTGTTAATAATAGGCCATTAGGCTGACAGGAATGATGAAACCAGAAGCCCTTCCCATGGCCCTATCCAAGCACCAGCAGGGGGGAGCAGAGAGGCGCTAGGCTGGGAATGGGACAGACTCTCTGTTTTGCCCAGGTTTGGAGGCAGGTGGGAATGATGCATACAGCTGTGTGTGTGTGGAATATGATGTGTCTAGATGGGTCTGGCTCCTTGAGGCGGGGGGATGGGAATATGATGTGCGCAGGTGTGTCCAGCCTTAGGGGCTGGAACTCACCAAGTCAAGCATTCTCCCAGCCCTACTGGGAAGGTGGTATGGGGGGGCTGCAGGGATGATGAGTAGGAAACACAGGAGACTGTAAGTTGGGCCTCAGTGAAGAGCTGGTCTACACACAAATCAGCACAGAAATAGTAAGAGGTGTATGTTAAACCAGTTACAAATCGAACCTGGGAAGTTATTTTAGTGCAAGTCTGAGTGAATACATTTATTATGGAATAGCAGTGGTTCAAGTGGATTTAGTTAAATTCAGTTTGTTACCAACTGCGGCTAAATTCACTTGAGCCGCAGTTGTTCAAAAGACGTGTGTTCACATGAGGACTTGCATAGCTTAGGAGAGATTAGATGGAAGGAGTGACTGGCTGGGAAAATTTTAAAAAAGAGCAAAATGGGCATTACTTGCCCTAGCACTGACTAAGAGGGCAGGCCTGTCTGCAAGTATTTACAGCTGGAGAATGTGGAGAGGTAGGGATTTAGAAACAGAAGCAATTCAATGGCATTAAGAGGAGGTAACCTTGGATTGAACAGCTGGAATAACTTCTTGATGGCAAGAATTCTCGTACGGTGGAATGGTCTCCAAGGGAAGCTGTGGGAGCCCCATCCCTTGGGCCACTGAAGTGGAGAAGAAGCTGCAGGAAGTGCTGCAGCCCTGGTGAGGGGGTGGATTTGGTGACCTACCAAGTCTCCTCTGGCTCTTCGCTCTTTGATGTCTCTGGTGCAAGGAAGAGACTAGTGAGGGAGAGAATCTAAGAGCCAGAGCAGTGTTGATACACTGGAGGTCTTGTTCTCTGTTCTCCCAATGCAGGTTGGTCCTCACCTCCCCAAAACTGCTTTCTGTAACCTTCTGAAAGACAACGAAGTTCTGCAACAGCTGGCGCTCCAGAACTGCTCTGATTGGCTGACTGACAAGGAGCTGCTTCCTGTGATTGGCCAGAACCACCACCTGCAGCAGATCCAGCTGAGCAGCTGCCTGCAGTTGAGCCGGCATGCCCTGGTGGCCATCTCACTGAGCTGCCCCCATGTGCGCAGTCTCTCCCTGGCTCACTGCGAGTGGGTGGACAGCCTCTCTCTGCGCAGCCTGGCTGACCACTGCAAGGGACTGGAGTCCCTGGACCTGACGGCCTGTCGCCAGCTGAAGGACGAAGCCATCTGCTACCTGGCGCAGAAGTGCAGCAGGCTGAAGTCCCTCTCTCTGGCTGTCAATGCCAACGTGGGTGACACGGCGGTGGAGGAGATTGCCAAGTGCTGCCCTGAGCTGGAGCACCTGGACCTCACCGGGTGTCTGCGGGTCAAGAATGAGTCCATTAGGTACCAAGTTTGTTTAACTGTGCATGCAGGATGGGGGCCCTCCGTGGGGGGGGCGGGGGGAGATCAGAGAGAAAGAAGGGAGGCTGGGTCTCTTCCTTGCTCGCTTCTGTGGTGCTGGGTGCAGTGGCAGCTCTGGGCTGCTGGGGAGGCTGCTGGCAGGCACTGGAGGACAGCGTAGATACTAGATGTAACGGATGGGGGCTTGGCTACAGTAAGCTCTCTGGGATGCCATGGAGAGGGATCAGGATTGAGCTGATCACCAGATTACCATCTCCTGCGTGTGCTCTATGCCCAGGCAAGGCCCTCCTCCCATGGGTACGGTGTGTCACCTTCCAGTAACAGTGCAGGAGGGTGCTGGGAGCAGGAACTGTTGCCTCCAGCCTGCGCTCTCTCTTGGCAGGGTCCTGGCCGAGTACTGCACCAAGCTGCGCTCGCTGAAGGTGAAACACTGTCATAAGGTGGCCGAGTCCAGCCTGAGCATCCTCCGTGGCCGTGGGGTGGAGCTGGATGTGGAGCTGCCGCTGCAGAGGGCCCTCGTTCTCCTGCAGGATGGGGTTGGATTTGCCCCCTTCATTAACCTTCAGATCTAGAGGAGGGGGACGGCTGCTGCTGCTGCTGAGGCGGGAGAGAGCGCCCAGCTGGCCTCTGCCTCCTGGAGGGTGCTGTAAGAAATTGCTGCTGAGACACTCAGAGGGAGCAGTCAGTCCCATCAGTGTGGCTGGTCCTGATAGGGCTCTCTGACCTCCCTCTACCCCCCGCCACCTTGGTGCTCTTTAGCCACGGCTGTGTTTGTAACAGGGCTCCCGCATTGCCTCCTGGGGGGAGCGGCAGCACTTTGCAGTGGTGTGAAAAGTGAGAGGCGCTCTCAGCAACGCCGTGGTGCTGAACACACCCTGGCTGGGCCAGGTCAGCTGGTAAACAGGATATATTATTTAAGCAATATTTAAAATCTCTAAGTCCAGCATGCTGGGCATCGGCTTTACAGAGAACAAGATGCTGTGCAGGGACTATGGCCGTGGACTGGCTGCAGAACTGTTGAATAAACCAGACCACCTCTGCCCTATCGAAGGGGAAGTGCTGAGCTCTCCCCCCAGCCAGGACAGGGCTTGCTGAGCTGGGGGGGAGGGAGTCTCAGTGATAGCTACAGTGCACTGGAACGACCTTGTCAGAAACCGGCGGGCCATCTCCCAACAGCAGTGGCACAGGCTAGTCACCCGGACCAGGCAGCTGTGGGTCTGGGCAGCTTCGTACCCAGGGCAGCTAGCCTGTACCACCCCTTGCTGCGTGTGCTACTGGAGCTACGCTGCTGCTTTTAGCACCTGGCTCGATGAGAGCTGGGAATCACAGCCCTAGCTCCAAGCGTGGGCTGGAGGAGAAAGCGACACTAGCCCTGGAGTGCGGGGGGCCTGATTCCCAAGTGCTAGGGCAGGGAGAAGAGCAAGGCCCCTGTGGGTTCTGTACAGCAGGGGGCAGATACCACTTACTGCTGGGGAACTCAGTTCACATCAGAGTTTGGTCAGAAGTGTAGCAAGCCTTCATCCTGGGCTGTGTCCCCTGCTCATCACAGGGCTGGTGGCTGCCACTCAGGTTCCAGCCCTGAAATAGCAGGGCTCTGGAGGGGTGTCCTCAGCTGCTGGCCCTATCGGGCTGCTGCAGAGCCATCAGGAAGTGTGCTGGCAGAGATGTGGGGAGCTCACAATACCAGGCCTAGTTTCTAACCTAAGCCCTCACAATCACTGTGCATTCAACACGCTGAAGGAGCTGCAGGTAGCCAGTCTACAGGCACCATCTCATGCCTCGGGCGGGGGTGCGGCAGAGACAGAAAGATGCAGCTTAAGCCTCCAACCAACCGTGAGGGGCTGCAGGTGCGCGACCCTTCCCAGGAGCAAATGTACTCTGGCTGAATTCCACACTAATTCACGCCATCTTTACTAACAGTCACGATCAACAGAAACACCATTGCACACACATTTAAAAAGACAGCTGTGAACTGCACTAGCCACACATTAGCTATAAAAAATCCCCATGCAAGGAATGGCAGAGAGGTCCAGGACACACATCAGCTGTGTTAGTCAAATTTGCCATAGTGACGGCTGGCTCCTGGCTGCGGAGGGACAGTTTGGAAGGTTACACAAACAGCGTTGCTGAACAGGCTTCTCTGGGACATCATGCTATAATTAGAGGCTGACAGCAGCATGCTGGCTCCTAGTGGTAGGTTAGTTCCAGTCCGAGGAGTATAGAAGGCCCCTCTCATCCTTCCTGCTTCCCTGGTCTGTCCCTCCATGCCTCAGCCAGCAAGACAGAGGAAGATGCCTTGGAGGGAATGTCCGTCAGTGGAATTTGTATTTCTTGGCTGGCTTGAGGCTGATGTAAGTTCTCTTCATCTCCTCGCTCTCTGGCTTCTTAATGTCTTTGTACCTTTCTCCCTTTGTACTCACCACCTGGTTGTCAATGTAGCGGATCAGTTTCTTGGGAGCCTAGGAAGGAAGTGAAATTGATGTGAAGTGGAAAGTGATGGGAGCCCTGGGTGCATCTGCAGGGCAGGCTTGGGTGTGTCTTCGGGGCAGGTGGAATTAGCATCAACTGAAAGCATTAGGTTCGGTGTTTCACACGTTCTTTAAGAGCAGGACTAGCTGATCTCAGCAGCTGGAGAACACTGCGTGAGTCTTGGTTAAATAACTGGTAGGAAAGCAAGATGAAGCCATGGGGGTATACATACACCCCCGTGGGGAAGCACAGCATTAGGCTGAAGTGGTAAACAGTGACAGCTCCTGCTGCCAGTCTTACACCTCTCTTGGCTGGACCAGTTCCCCCTTCCTTCCAGCCAAAGGCTCTGTGAATGGGGCTTTAACTGTGGCAGATTCACCCTGCTGCCAACCTGTAGTTGGACCCTGCTATAGCCAAAGACTCTCATAGCCATACCGACCGTGGCTCTCCTCACCTCCTTTGGCGGCACCGGCCTGTGTGTTTTCTGGTCCTCCTCGCTGTCCACCATCATGTATCTGAAACACAGTCAGGGATTAGTGAAAGCTGCAACACACACAACACTATCATGGGCTACTCACATCCCATTTCCTTATCCCCCGCCCCATTTTCAGTGTGACCTCAACACCGGCTGCACTCCACTTCCAGCTGGAACACCGGGGATGAGCCCAGGACTAACAGTGGGAGGGAGGAGGTACTACAGCATCAGAGGTGCTATCCTTTCAATGGGTGGGATCTGCACAGCCAGCTAAAGGACCCTGAAGCGACGTCCCAGGCCATATGAAGTGTACCTGAAGGCAGCCTGGCTACATGGTTTGCTCAAATAGGCCCAGATCCTCCAAGATATTTAAGTGCCTAGCTCCTAAATGGCAGTTAGGCACCTAAATACCTTGGAGGATCTGGGGCCATAATCTTTGCCCTGTCAAGAGTTGCTCGGAGGTGGAAGAGGCAAGTTCTGGTCTATTTTAGGAAGCAGGTTTGCTACTTTCCAATCTCTGTGGGCAGGCAGCATCTACGATGTGTTCTGAGCACCACGCAGCTGAAGGACTCAACTGAGATGCACAGCGGTGGGTTCCTGGTAGCACAGTGCTGAAGTGGCTGCATCTCTCATTTCAGAGATGACTTCCCTTCAAAACTTCATGCCCTTTGCTAAAGGGTTTTGTTTGAGGGGTAAAGTGTCCCCTCGCTCCATGTTTGACTGATGCACAGGTACGTGCTCACTGCACTGATGAGTTCTTTACTCCCTTTTGCCACTCTAGAGCCAATACAACTATGTGACAGCACAGCCAGCCTTGGTCTTTTGTCCCTGAGCTAGGATAGCTGCTCCTGTGTATTTCCAGCTAGAAGACTGCTCTCGCTCACTGTGCTTGAGTTGTGTTGTAAGGACCTTGGCAAAGCCACCATTAAAGTGAGGTTAGCATATGTGACTAAATGGCACCTTTTTACTCAACACAGCTGCTCCCTCGCGCTCACAGCAAGCCTGTGTCAGATCAGCTGGAGCTAGGTTAGCCCTTGGGAGACAGCACTACTCTGGGAGAGTGAGCTGGGTTCCGTTCTGCCTTGCTCACACCCGACAGCTGAATTCCAGCTGTCACTTATCACTGGCGGTGACACAGGGAAGCAGAAAGAACCAGTCTGGAGGGGCAGATCCCAGCTGGGCAGGTGCAGGCTGCAGCTTCAGCACTTACAGATAGTGGCTTTAGGCTCGTCTGAGCCAGACGTGGTTGTAAGAATCAAGAGGGAAACCCCGAGCAGAGTTCACATCCCTTCTCTGACTGGACCTGCATTTTGAGATTAGCCATGGCCCAGGCATGCCAGGATCCTCCCCTTACCAATGGCCCAACTGCAGAGTGGCACACACCAAAGCTCTCGGATAGGTCACTTTGGCAGGGTAGCCTGGGTGGGCAAGTTCCATTTGTGACTATTTCCCCAAGCCCCTCATCAGAGCCCGTTCTTGCCACTAACAAGGACATGAGCAGATCCTCGCTGCTTGGTACTTACTTCTGTAAGATAAATTGTTTGAGGTCGTCTTGTTTGGGCACTCGGCAGGGCCTTGCTGTCTCCTGGGATTAGAGAGTAGGAAAGGATGTGCGTGAGCTACAAAGTCATCAGCTGTCCAGTTCCATCCTGTTAGCTAGTCCCCGTGTGGAGAAGCTACCCCGGATGCTGGCCAGTCAGCGTTAGGGGAGAATGCATGGGGCACAACCTCTCTCATAGCAGCCCAGCAGGCTGGACAGCCTGTACCTGGAATCCCTGGGGAAGGAGCCAGCTCAGTGGGATCTCACTGCTCTGCTCACAGGGTGAGGACCTGCTGGCCTCTTCCATTTGCTATGGGGACATGGAAGATCCCCACAGCCACTTTCAGAGGTAATGAACTATGTTTCATCTTGGTGTGATGCCCTGCTGTATTTGTGGACACCGGTTCCTCCAGTCCCCCCCGGTGCTGCTGCCAGGGCCACAATACCTTCACGTTAGCACCCCCTGGGCCAGGTTCCACCTTCTCCTCCACCAGTAATTGCACCGCCTCGTCCAGATTTCCCAGTGCCATGGTTAGTGCCTTCTGAGCCTGGCTGAGGGTGCAGGCTGGGAACATCTCCAGGAGCAGCTCCACCCCATCCTTCGGGTCACCTTCTGCTCCCTGGTCAGGGTAAGACAGACCTGGGCTGACTCTGGAGGGCAGCAAAGGGCTAGGCACTTTCGGCCAGGAAAATTGGTTTCCGGTAAGCCAGATATTTTTCCGCAGAACCAAATCTCCTCACACGGGCAGGTGCAAACCTCATCCCTGAAGCTGGGGAGCTAGTTATAGGCTTAGCTCTTTGGAGGCTCTGCCCTCACACACAGCAGCAAGGAGTCTGGATACTATTGGCCTACTTCTTGCCAGCAGATTAGCAGTCCCCCAAGGTAGGTCTTCTGGGTGTCGGCTCATTTGCCTACTGTGATGCTGCACATCCACCCCCCGAGAGATTCTGGGAACTGGGCCATTTACCTGTAGCCCTGACAACTGGCACTCCCACCGTGTGGTGTCGCAGCAAATGGGGGCGGGGAGGGGTTTAAGCACAGCATGCTACTATGGCAGCAGAGACGCTGAAGTGCAGTAACGACAGTTTCTATAAAGCAAGTGGTAAATGGTGACAATCACCGAGCAAGACAAGGGCATCAGTATGCATGTTCTTGCCTCAGTGCAGGGGGAAAGAGCAGGGATGGGACCAGGTGTGCAGGGAAGTGCTCACAGTGGGAATACCAACTGAGCAATGCTCTTCTACAGCTGGAGCATAGCTGATGGGCCCTGGAGAGTAAACGCTGGCTTGTCCCTGAATTGCACAGAGGGGACGGAGGATGATCCAGCACTGTACAAACATTAGGAACAAGTTCTGCAAACTCTTTCTTCAGGAACCACGGCACCCACCACTGAAATGCAGCCACCTGTCAGGTGGAAAGGGGAAGCTGTACAATGGTTTAGAACAGGAAATGGAGAATGTAAGAAATTAAAACTTGGGAGGGGATTTAGGGATGCAGAATTTAGCAGTCAGAGTCGATATTTGGCTTTTGTGAAAAGTCCCGTGGGATCTTTAATTACAAGCAGGCAGATGCTCTGCTACCTCCCGTCCAGAAAGTAGCACAGTGTCCCCCAACTGCAGGACTGGTTCAGTGCTGATTCAGAGGGAAGAGCACGAGCTGTGGAGTTGCCCACACCACTTCTGGCAACCTTTGAGTTTTCCTGGAAGGTTTCCCCTCCCAGTACTGACAAGACCCTGCTCATCATATCACACAAGCTGAGGTCACATCTTGAGATAATATTGCTTCCGGCCACCCGCACCACATAGACACCTACAGAGCCAGATTATGTCCAGCCCTGTATGGTAACCTGTGGCATGCAACTCTGTCCTGTGTCTAGTTCTCTATGGCAACAACCCAGTACCTGAGCCATGGCTCCCTCTGCTGGTATATGCAGCCTCCCCTCATCAGAAGCTCCTGCCCCCTGCTCATCGCTGTGGTTCAGCTCTTCAGCAGGGGCACTGCTCGCACTCTCTGCAGCCTTTTGGCAAACCTTTCCTTAAAGACACAGTGCATATTTATTTGTGAGCAACCCTGTAAAGGTTACAGCTACCTATAGCTTTCGTTATGGGAAGGACAAGGTTGCTACTGTGCTGCATGCCAGCACTAATTCCTTTCTCCATGATTGGTTTCCAGCCAATGCTCTCCTACTACTGCCAATCAGGTATGGCTGCCACCTTGTTCATACAGCCTGTAGTGGGGCAGAGTTAAGGTTGTTTGGGTGCCTTAACTGTGTGTTTCCAGACCTTAATATGTTTGGATTTCTTTTATCTGACACCTTGATCTTTTAAATGAATTTCTGGGGTTTGTATTGCTGGGGTTGGGATAAATTACACCATCCCTGTAGAGTGTTTTATTAAGTGACCGGTACATACTCTCAGTTGTTGTCTGGGAATTAATTTACATATAGGCAAGGCTCCTGCATGGTGTGAGGCCCAGTGTGCAATGTGGTCAGGCTGCTTTGATGAAGCCAGCATTGTACTGGGGGTATGTGTGTGGAAGATGGTTAATGTACCAGATTGAGAATCAGGATCCCTGGCTTCTTTTCTCCCAGCTCTAACACAGACTCCCTGTGTGTAATAAGAGGAAGTCATTTAGAGGGTATATGCCTCAGTTTCCCCATCTGTAAAGTGGGGATGATGCTTCCCCGCGCATGTGAGGCACCTTGAGATTGTAGCTTGAAGGGTGCTGCAGCCATGCTATGTATTATTGTTACACTATCAGTAGGCTGCTCCCCAGTAGGCATGATAAGGGCGGGGCAGTCTGCTCTATTATGTGGGGCCTTTTGGCTCCAGAAAAGATGCCAGTGAGGCTTCGGTTGTACAAAATCTGGCCCCTCTGCCGCGATGGGTCTCACCCCTCATCCAGCAATTCCTGCAGCCAGCCACTAACTCCTGGGTGGGTTAGAGCAGTTCCTTTAGAAAGGCATCCCATCTCAATTTACAGACGCCAATGACAGAGAATCCAACTGACTCTCTCAGGCTAAGTATCATGTACAAGAGACTGTCTGGGTTTGCAACCCTTGAGCCATGCTGCTAACAGGAATGCAGAGAGAAATCCCCAACTTACTGGCTTTGGAAGGCGGATTTGACCTGGTCTGTCCAATCCCATTTCCAAACTATACACAAGACCCCTCTAGATACCTCAGGAGCAATAGTCCTGTAGAGAGACCTTCCCCTTACTCTGCATTCACTTTATATGTGGTTGGGATCACCAGCAACCCCAGGGATGTGTTCAAGTGGGTTTCCCCCCCAAATGCCTCTAGTTCAGCCACAAACAAGCGCATTCCAACCTACCAGCCCTCCCACATGCTCCTGTCAAGACTGACTTAATCTGGTTAGAAGTCAAGCGATTCAGAGTCCCTGTGAGACTCTCCTAAATATCCCAGCTTAAATGGCAAGATCATGCATTGTTCTGTGATGCTCCCCATCCCTCAGAGAAACTTAAGACTAAAACCACATCCTTGATTCATCTCTGCATGCCTGAGCGTCCACCGTGCAACTTACCTTTGTTGCGAGCTTCACTGAGCCTTTCTGAGAGGGCAAACATCATTTCACAAATGTTCCCGCTGCAAGAGACAGTCGCAGTGTGAATGGCATAGGGAGCACAAGCTTCTCCTGCTGATCTAGGTACCAATAAGTCCCCCGCCCTGAAATCACTGTATAACGTCCCCCACACACTTGGCAGAAGTTGAGAGAGTCACTAACAGCAGACAGCTGGAATTCTACACTGAGCACATGCAACTCAGTCTATGCAAAACAACCATATTGCTGAGCCACCGATCTAGAAAGATGGACCCTGTAAAGCCAGTGTATGCAGCAGGCTAGTGCCATAGTAAATCCAGTACAACAAACTGGGATCTCAGAAGACCTGGGGCCGGCTTGCAATCTGTACTGCTATTCGTCATCATGTACCCAAGTAAAGGCAAGACCCCGTACACGACTGCATGGTTTTGGGACCAGAAGATCCTTAAACCAAAGCACTGAGCTGCTTGATGCAACAACTGAGCTCTGTGGTACTAAGACACTTAGACCCAGTTCTTGAAGCGTGGCATGTATGTCCTAGATGATTAGAGGCACACACCTGTTGATTTCTGCAAAGCCAGGGATATACGCCTCCATCATTTCCACAAACGTGTCCATATCAAAGTTCTCCTCGGACGACTCTGGTGAGCCTAGTTCTTCCAGGACACTAGCGATGTAGGAGAAGAAGACTTCATCCATCCCGCTGGAGACAAGGAGAATGCAAGCTTAGGGAGTTGAGCTAACAGGTACTCACCCCCCTAGTGCCCTTCCACGTAGTGCAGCTGCAGTCACAGGACCCACTTGGCCAGCTTCCTGTGCTGTGATTGGATCAAATCTCACAAATGAAGGCACATAGGACCTGGTCAATAGTTGTAGGGCAGATTTTCAGGGATAATCTGAGGTGCTGCAGAAAATGACTTGTGCAGTTTAATTTGTGACCGTTTTCCTTCCCAGTCAGCACTAAAGTAATACCCCAGTACACTGCTGGGGGAGGGAGGACAGTACTGTTGGAGTTACAATGTCTGAGCAAGGTCCTGAGCACTTGTGACAATGTTAATTCTGGTATTCTGGGCAGATTCCAAGGGTAATTGTACTCTGTAGATAGAATTTCAGGTTAACAATCTACTGGATGTAGTACTCTTCTTCACTTTCTGTCCTAAGCCTGCATACGGCTGCCACTTACCGCAAAACAGCCACTGCATTCCAACCTAGAGATGGCTGCATTTCATTAGTGGGCAAAGTTCTTGTTAATATGAACTGTGTACTGGTATATCAGTCTGCTGTTTGAAAAGCACTTCGGGGTGCCTTTAAGATGATAGGAGCTAGCTAGATCTGTGTTGTTGCATAAGACATTAATAACCTTATTCCTTAGTTTCACTGGAAGCTACTAAATGGTAACACTATTAGGCTATGGCTACACTGGCACTTTACAGCGCCGCAACTTTCTTGCTCAGGGGTGTGAAAAAACACCCCCCGGAGCGCAGCAAGTTACAGTGCTGTAAAGTGCCAGTGTAAACAGTGCCCCAGTGCTGGGAGCCATGCTCCCAGTGCTCTAAGCTAATCCCCTCGTGGAGGTGGAGTACCAGGAACGCTGGGAGAGCTCTCCCCCTGTGCTGGTGCGTGACCACACTCGCTCTTCAAAGCGCTCCCGCAGCAGCGCTTTGAAGTTTCGAGTGTAGCCAAGTTACAGATGGCGCGAGGGCTCTAGCAGACTTTGGACAAATTACATGCGTCCCTGAGATCTGGATTGAGGGGCAGCAGAATACAATAAATGCAGGTTAGAATATCAGACCTGGAGTTTAATAAAAGGGGCAACTAATAGAAAGTCCAAATTCAAAAGACGAGCTGGAACATACCTGAGATCAGCATCAGGGATGTGGGACTGGATGAAGCATGTCAGAGAGTCTCGAATGATTCTTTCAAGATCCATGTCTCTTTAAATGGGTTTCTTTAAGTGGGGGGGAAAAAAAACATATAATTTCAGAAGCAAAAATGAGACCAAAGCATTCACATTCACAACACCTCCATGTAGGCTCATGCAATCAGAACAATTCATGAACTCCACCGGTCCGGCATATTGGCCTGGGGAACTGTCGTAGGAGTTACCTGCAGTATGAGGAGCCACCAGAGATATCAGTCCAACACAGTCAGACCACTCTTGTGTTTCACAGCTTCTCTCTGCTACTGGTGTCAAAGGCTTTCACAAGTGCAGAGTAAAGCTCCCTCACTCAGCAGGTGTAGTACAGCTAGAAATCCTAACACGTGTCAAGCTGCAGAGTTGCGGAATCAGATGGCAGGATGGACTCCAATGAAGGAAGGCTTCAGGTGTTGCTTGCTCACTGAGGGTGAAGACGGATCTTCCAGCTAACAGTGTTTTCAGTGATGCCTGGCTTTGTAAATGGGTGGGAGACAGGATAGTGCCTTTCAGTGAAAGGGCAGCCTATCGCGGCTTTCACAAGGGAATACCAGGCAGGGCACAGCCAACCAGTCTGCCAGCCAAAATATCAAAGGTCTCCCAGTCAGGCAGGGCAGCGCCAGCAGAATCCTGCACAAACAGGAGCCCATTGTTGTGCTTTTTGAAGGAGCTGTTCTGTAGGTGAATGTGACCACAATGGGAACATTTGATAACAGTAACTGAGCAGGGGCGTTCTAAGGATCACAGACCTCCCACGCAAGCAAGGGCAGGACTGCACTGTCCACCCACTCTCTCTCTGCTAGCAGCAGAGTCCAGTCTGAACCCGCTGGAAAGACGCTATCCCACGGGCTGTCTCACTCATAACTTCCCTCTTGAGGTACATGTCAGCTGACGGCACAGCAAGGAACCTCTCACTGCAGGGCTGAGTTACATACACAGACACAGACGCCTACTTGAGGACGGATCACGATTCCTAGTGAGCGACGTGGGCATGACCCCAAAGAGCTTACAATCTACAGGCATGATCACACTTCCAGCACGCATCAGTGGCGAACCTCCCTTCATTGGGAGCAGGACCAAACCCTAAATTAGGCAGCACAGGCCTCTAGGAGAGCAATCCTGTGAGGTGCTGAGCACCAGCTCCGATGGGAATCAAGGCTGCACACATCTCCTAAGAGAGGACTTTACCAGAGCTAACCAGATACAAACAGCTACCCGATTGTGCTCAACACTGGGTTCCAGGGCCCCTGTGGGGAACCACACTTCCAGCCAGGTTATAAGCTTTGTTTTCATGTGTGAATACAGTTTTGGAGCCCGCCCCCATCCCTTGGCCAGAGAACAGCAGGGCTCCTGTGTATTCTGCAAGAGCCATCTGGAATTTATCTCCAGACACAGAACCCCCTGCACCAGCGCAGGTACTCTGTTGATTATGCCAGGGTTTAGAACCGATCACAGCAGCATTCTGTGCTCAGCGGAGCAGGGAGCAGAGTAAACAACTCTGGCAAATGGGAGAGATTCATAGACTCCAAGACCACTGTGATCATTTAGCCTGCCCTCCTGCATAGCACAGGCCAGAGCGCTACCCTAAACTAGAGCAGATCTTTTAGATAAACACCAAACCTTGATTTAAAAGTGGTCAGTGATGGAGAATTCACCATGACCATGGGAAGTTATTCCAAGGGCTAATTACCCTCACTGTTAAAAATTTACACCTTCTTTCCAATCTGAATTTGTCTAGCTTCAACTTCCAGCATTGGATCATGTTCGACCTTTGGCTGCTAGATTGAAAAGCCCTCTCTTATCAAATTTTTGTTCCCCACTTAGGTACAGCGGACCCTTGCTAGAACGCGCGTCTATATAATGCGAATTTGCATGGAACACGGTCGCGGCCATGGATCCCAAATTTAATTACTTTAATTGCAATTAATTTTAACGCGGTCCCCGCACATGGATCCCAAATCCTGCATTCTAGTGAGGGTCCGGTGTACTTACAGACTGTGATCCAGTCACTCCATATCCTTCTCTTTCTTAAACTAAATGGGTTGTGGGATGCAGGGAAGAACGTCTACACTCCTCCTGGTGGACAGAACTTCACAGCAGCTGGACCCAGGCTACACTACTCACTATCAGCTGGAATAAGAACCACCACTAATCTCAATTTCTTAAGAGCTAAAGACCAAACCCACTTGTTCTCCCAAGCTCTTCTGCAACTCTAGCCTTCTGCCAGTATTCCCATTTTTCTAAATTTAATAGTTAAAAGACCCCTCCCCTCCCTGACTCTTTCCCATAGGTAAGTAATAATGAGGTATCATTGACATCATTCTTCTTTGGAGGTGCTCAAAAGCTCACAGTGAGGGGCATCAAAAAGGGAACCTAGATAAATAACATACCTGCAAAAAACAACAGAAGAAGGAAGACATCTCCAGCAAGACAAATGTATTATTATTATTAACCAAAAAGGCTTCTTTACAGTAATCGCAACACAAACATTTTCATTTCATAGCATTGCAATAAAACAAAAGCAAGGAAGTATCCTAATAAGGGCTCTCCAACATGAAGGCCTAGCCACATGCCACCCCTATGTGTGTCTATTTGTTGCACGGCTTTTCCATTTCGGCTTAGGAGGACTCTTTGCTAGTAATTTTCTTGCTTCTGCAAATGTCATATCCTTCCAGTGTGGAAGCTGACCATAAACAAACACCTCTTTGCTGCCCATGTGTTTTTTTTTTTTAAATGAATCATATCTTCTTAGTTGACTGGCAAAAATCAGTTTGCCATCCTCAACCTTGCAGCTTATATCCACTGAAGAGCAAGCTAGATTCTCTTCTGCCTCAAGCATCATCAACCCATTTACTAGCAAAATTCTGACTTCAGAATCTCATTGTTGGGGAGACTGTACTAAGCAGCAGTTCTGCAGATGCCAAGCCCAACCTGCAATCGCTGGTCACTAGCAAATTCCCTGAGCTTGCAAGTCCAAGAAAGGTCATTAGCCTTTACAGAAAGCCTGGATGGCCAATAAATATAGAGCACTGGGGATGTCCTTTTTACAGTCACTACTGGTAGGGAGAGAGTTCATCACCCTCTTACTCAGACCCATCATGACATTCTGCTGGTAGGAGAAGAGATTTTCATCATTTCTGTGAGGCTGGCCAATGCTGCTATGGGAGAGAACTGTAACAATAAAATGTAACAATAACCATAACAATAACTTTTTCTGACAACCCAATTTACTGAACAATAGAGCACAGCCCACCACATCAAAGGCACTTCTGCGAGGTCCATAAATTAGTTGCTAGTAATTTATTCTGATCAATAGAACTGGCAAAGTCACTTGTCTCCTTAATCAACAGCACTTGCAGGGGAGCATCAGACTGGGAGGAAAGGAAGAGAAGGATAAATAAATCAGCAACTGGAGTATTGCAGCTCAGACCAACTACTAACTGATCATTTACAATCCCTTTCCCAAACCTTTGACAATTCCGGAGAAGATGTTGGTTTGTAATGATTTTGTCCCACAGAATTACCCAGGTTGGTTTCCAAACAAAGGGAATTTCCAACGTTTATGGTAGGTAGACAGACAGACATTAGAAAGACGCTTCAGTCAATGTGCATAGAGTCCTCAGCTTTCTCAGAATGACTATTTTAGCATCTCCCCAAACTTCATTTTTACCTCCAGATTTAAGATTTCGTTCTCAGAGAAAGCCACCTTTAACAGGCCTCTGAAGAAAGGAAACCCTTTTGTGATAAATTCATGAGACATTCCATGCCAAACGGGGGATGGGCAGAGTTTGGATAATCTGGGTGCTTTTCAATGAGTCCTCCATAGCCCTCAACTTCCCTGCCACAGAGGAAAATGGCAAACAGAAGTGAAGAACGTCTCAATTGATGAGCTCCCTTAGTTCCTGGAACTACAGAGGAGACTTTTTATAACACTATATGCTATGAACTCCCCGTGTTCTTTGATATCAGTTAGTGACAAAGGACCCCCACCCCATTACTGCCACCACCACCACAGAATGTGAGGCAGTCTTCTGGGATGTCTGAACCAGGCTCTATCGCCTCCATATTGCTTAACCCCATCCTCAATGGGCCACGCTGTTAAGGAGCAATGCACATTTCCCATTCTCTTCCCAGCCAGACATCACCTTTCTTTGAAGGCTCTTCTTCCTTGGGATATCTACTCACCAAGAGCAGGTAGCCTATGATGTGCTGATTGTGGTGCCAGCATTATGGCAGGACATGATCCAGATTTAGTCCCTGTCCAGGCAGACTAAATTGGCAAAGGCAGTCTTCTTTGCTCACACAATAAAATACTGGTGATTATTATTTAGTGTACCCTCCAAAACAAACAAACAAAAATCCAGCCACCCTTTTCTCAATCAAAGACATTGGTTTTTGGAGTATTGCAGCTCAGACCAACTAACAAAATACTCCTTTTTCTACACCTTTCAATGCGCAGACATTGGTTAGGCCTCAACTTCCCTGTGATGGTAGTCATTATCATTTTACAGATGGGGAAGCCGAGTCATCAAGTAGTAAAGTGACTCGACCAAGTTCATTCATGATGTCTGGCAGAACTGGGAACCAGAACCCAGGTCTCCTGACTCCCAGGTCATTAGCAGATCCCAAACTGAATGCAGAGCATCCATCTCAGCAGAAGACATCAAAGAAATTTGCAAGGAAGCATTAGTTCTTGGATCATCCTCATAGCAAGATGGTTTTTAAATGACAGGCCTGACAACTTCAGTAACTGAGTTAGCTCCATGGCTAGGTCTCCACCACTGCCAGATGCCTGGGCCCAGTAGGACTAGCTGCTCCAGCATTGGAGTCCATTCTTTTCCAACTCACAGGAGTCTGGAAATCACTACTTTAGTAAACTCAACAGATTAATCTAGTCAAAGCAACGGCCTTATGGGATTCTGCCTTTTGAAGTTTGGAGGTCATCTCAGCTTCTTATTAGTTGAAGGCCGATAAACTAGTCGATTCGCTCTATGTAACTAGCATTCTCTCTATGAAACCCCTCTGGAGAGGGGCATCATAGGATAAGGCTGCCTCTCGGATGAGCAGCGTGTGATTTCAGCGGCCTTGCAGGAGGCTAGTTTCCGTTGCTGGAGAGAAATGGGGGTTACAGAGTCAGGCATAGTGTGATGGGTGTGTTTATATGTGCATGTTCTTATCTACATGAGTCTGGTTATTCTTAAACTGTGCACAAGCAATTCCAGGAACCCCAGTTTGGTCGCCCTCGGCTGCTGCCTTAGTGACTATTCCCCCACATCTCCAACCATCCTCCCAGCTGCTGGAACCTTCCCTTACTGGCTGATCCAGCATTCGCCACTCTAGAACTAGAAGGCCAGCAGCAGATTCTCCCTTAGCAGATTCATCACACTGCCCTCTGCTGACCTGTTATAGCTCAGTGGATTCATTACACTATCCTCAGATGCAATGTCAAGAGCAGAGCAGTCCTAGCTCGTGTGATCAGAAGAGACAATGCTCCATCAGTTATTTTATCAGCAAATAGGGAGATGACGAAAGTATGTGGGTTCCACAGGCTCCCACGCCCCATTTAGTGGACAGAAAAACATCTGGTTTCAGAATATTATGTATGGGCGGGAGAGGGCCAATTGGCTTAGTCTCTTAATTATAAGTCTCAGAATGACATGTCAACAGGATAGTATTTTACCATATCCATCAACAAGAGCCATATTTAGATAAACCTATTCATTACAAAGCCAAGCCATTATATTCAAACTGCAAAGATGTGTTTTTAATTTAAAGGCTGTAAGACCACAAGCATTGAGCCCTCAGAAAAATGAAAGAGGACAAGCACACCTACCAACCCAGGCACCTGCCTCTGAGACACACCTCCTTCTAAGGTACACAGACCATCCAGAATTTCTCTTCCAGTGAAACAGGACCTTGTATCTCAGACCTGTCCTTCCCTTTCACATGGCACATTCATCTGGAATGATTGTGAAGTCTGAAGGCTCTGCTGCCTATCAGATTTAGTTTGTAGTTATTCTCCTGAAATAGAGAAAACTAAATAAAAATCCATGGAAAAATATTTGGAAACTGATTCTTCAAGATCAAACTAATCCTTGCAAATTTTGTTTTGTGTTATCGAAGTTTCAGAATGCCTTACCTCAGGACAGCAGAAAGGTCTTTGGTGCCGTACCTTCTTCTATTTATGACGTGAGAGGATTAACTGCGGGCTCTGTTACCAGATCTCATCTTTTAAGTAGAGTTTTGCAGGGGATGAGTTTTATAATGCAGTTTATAATCCCCTAAAGGCAGGGGAAATAATTTTCCCCAGGGCGCAAACACAATTGTACTGAAATGATGCTATCATTCTTTCAAGCCTCCAGCCTCAACTGCAGTGTGGATTTTAACATAACCACCTCTTTGGTGGGTGTTAGCTGGCTCAGCTCTCTATGCAGAACTCCTTAATTATTTTTCACCATTATAAAATGGGCCTGAGAACTCTTCCTAGCTTCCTATCCAAAAACATAGCTCTTCTTTCATGCATAGCCAAGAAATGGCATTGCTGTCATTCTGCCTTGATTGGTTCTTTTAGAAGAAGTGATTGTGTCATCCCCTTGCTGTGGTTACAACCTTATAGTTTTACACTGTCAGAGCTGAAGATCTCAGGCCACTGGAATTCCTTGTCATCTTTTGGAGGGTCTTATAAAATAAAACCCAACCTATTTAAGCGCTAACAGTGTGCTCAGGGGAGCTTACCATCTGAATACAGGTATCCTGGCAGGATGGGTTCAAGTTGCCATATTGGATGGACGGCTTATTTGGTTTCCACAAAACTCATTTGGTCAGAGCTACTTCTCAAACTGGGCTGAGAGAAAAGTGGTGTCATTTAGAAAAAGGTGTGAAGGGACTACTTGAAAATCTATTCCTTTCTCTATCAAATACCTTTGCTCACTGTGTTCTTGATGCTATGGTTCAATAGGTTATTACACCATCCTAAATATCTCAGGGTTTATCTACAAAGCAGTAGCTGTGCACAGGCTAGCCTACCTGAGCTAGCCTGAATCCAGCTAGCATGGGTAACAATAGCAGTGAAAGACAGCACAGCGTGGGCTCCAACACAGGTAGTGCAGGCCCGGCACAGATAAGCCCGTACTGCATGGTCTCCATTGCTATCGTTACCCACACCAGCTGGATTCAAGCTCACTCATGCACAGCTTTTCCTGTATAGACGTACCCATAAACTGTCATGGTCAGTGCTACCCACATCCGTTCTCTGCTGTACCTACATGAACAGAAGGAGTTTTCCCTCCCCCTTACATGACCTACATGTTGGGTCTTTGCAATGGAGCTCCAGAAAACACTCTCCTATAGTTATGGTGTGATTATCATGGTACAGTACTAATGGAAATATCTAGTTTCATTTTATCCTGGAAACTTCTTGACTAACACACACAATCTGGAGGTGGAATTATCCCCAAATTCTGATTTTTTTCCAGTTTCTCTTAGTACCGGTTACTTTAGGGGTAGCAGGCCCATGAGTCTGTTGCTGGACTACAAGAATTTCACTTACAGGCAGGACAAAAATGTTCTCTCACATACAACACACCTTTTTTTTCCTGCTGGTGCAGAGATCCATGCCAAAGCTAGAGCCCTTTATATTAACTAGAGAGCTAAAGATGGCACATCTACAATTGTATAAATTATTTAAGCTTCATCTTTCAAATATCTCTGCTCTGGAAACATAGGATCAAATCCCAGTGGAAGCTTCTTATCTTTTGTCCTGCTGTAGTTGATACACTGAGTCCCATGCACTTTACAGCCTGTGGATCTTTCAGATGAGACCTTAAAAAAAAAAAAAAAACAAACCCAAACAAGCCTTGTCTGCTCTACATGAACATTAAAGATCCTCCAGCATTTTTTGTAAGGATAGATGCTGTGATGAGCCCTACACACTGGGCTGGAGTCTTGCTGAAACTAAAGGGCAAAAGCTGCCCTTCAATGGAACAACAACAGGCATTAGAGACAGCAGCTATATTTTCCTTTATTGTTCTTTTTTCCCCCCTTCTTGTGCATTGCCTGTCTTAAAACAAACAACTCCTCCCAAAACCTAACCAACCAAAACGAAAAAAGGAACATTTTTCAACAACAGCTCCCTAGCTACAATCCAACAGCAAAACGACTCACACTGTTCTCCTCCCCCCCCGGAACTTTCAATACAAGCAACAGACTCTCTCTAACAAACAATTTACTCTCTGAAACACTTTGTTAAACTTAAAAGAAAACTTTCCACAATGAATAGCCTCCAGGATATTTAGAGTTCCAGTATTTTAATGATTATGCTTTGGTTTTTGTTGTTCTGTGCATAACAAGCGTCTGAAGGACTTTTATGGTGTGGTTGCTATGGGAGAGCCGGTCAGGGTTCTTGTACACGTAACACAATTAACTGTATAGTGTTGCAACAGTAAAATCAGGCTTCTATCAACAACCCAATACCCTCCAGCCTGATACTTCTAATTAATACAACACACAGTACATTTGTCAATGGCCAGAATTTTCCCTTCCCTCCTATTGTCACACAGCATGCTGTGCATTGGATAGCTGCAACTCTCCTCTCCAGAGATGGCTGCACTTCAGTAGTCTGTATGTATACAGAGCCCTATCTTGCAGCCCTAAAGCTCACATTTACATGAATGGAAGTTTTGCCTGAGTAAGGACTACAGGATCACAGCTAGGCTTTGTAAGGCCTTTTGGTACCTGTTGTATAGTCAGCAGTTCATTCTAGGACTGTTTAGCCCAAGCCAAGAATTAGGAAGACCTAGTGTGGGAAGCACAGAATGTGTAGTTTAGGAGCAAGAGACAAGGAATCTATGTAGTAGTCTAAAAGAATTTCCTTTATATTAATTATGATTTTTCTTCTCTATTGCAAAGGACTCTACAATATCCTTCAGGATGAAAGGTACTATATAAATGTAAAATATTAAGCTGAATATGTTAATAGGCGTAGTAGCCTTGGAATTTTGTGGCAACATTTCTCAAATTCTACATTTCTGTGGTGTTTGCTTGAAAAACCATAGAATTGGAGGACTGGACAGGACCTTGAGTGTATAATAAATACAGCAAAATCCTATTCCTAACCAGCAAAAGGAGCTGTGGTCCCAGCTATAGCTATGAAACATTACTTGTGTGTCTTATTAAAGCAGTAAGACACCAGAGGATGGAGGCTGAACTGTGCCATCACAGCACCTTTGCATTTTCAGCATGGGCCTCAAAAGCAAAGTATTAAACCACCCGAATAATAGGTTGATTGTTAAAAACAGTCCTGAGCTGTAATCCCAGTTCTGACACAGACTGGCTGTGTGACCTTGGGAAAGTCATTTAATCTCTTTGATTCAGTTTCCCCTTGTGTAACATCGGGATAATGTTCAGTTACCTACCTCACAAGGAGTTATGAGGATTAGCTAATGTTTATAAAACACTTTGAACAAGTGCTAATAAGTGTTAAATGTTGTCATCTCAGCGTGACACACAACATGGATTACCTTATTTCCTCATTTAATGCTGTTTTAAAAAGTAAGTTGTTTAAATAGCAGGTTTCAGAGTAGCAGCCGTATTAATCTGTATTCGCAAAAAGAAAAGGAGTACTAGTGGCACCTTAGAGACTATCCAATTTATTTGAGCATAAGCTTTCGTGAGCTGTAGCTCATAAATTGGTTAGTCTCTAAGGTGCCACTAGTACTCCTTTTCTTTTTTTAAATAGCAGCTATCTCCATACATCTGGGTGCTACAAAAACAAACTGGGTCTAGAAAAAAGCAAATATTGTACCTAAAGTTAAACTAATCATAACTTTTGTAATGAATTTGCTACAGCTGTGTCACTTTTCAAGACCCCCTGTCCCATTTGCTTTTATAGTATGTTAGCCAAGAGGCCAGGAACATGAACAAGAACTCTAGATAGTTGTATGATTGTAAGTCAGGAGACTTCGAATATCACAATCCCACTATTATTAAGTGTCTGGAAGTCAAACTAAAATACAAAAATCTAGAGTTTAACTCCCCCATCTCACACACGTCTTCCCAGATCCATTACCAAGAAACCCAAGCTATCACCAGCAAAAGAAAAAAAAACAAAACAAACATGGAAGAGGATTGAAGACAAAGGCACATTTGATTTTTATTATAGTCGGGTATATTTTTTTTGTAAATGTCATGTGACAGCTGTCAAATAAAACCACACACAAAAGCAAGCAGGGCTATACAGTTCTCTCAGGGCTTGGCAGACTGGTGTGATGTTATGGGAACCTCTGCAGCTGCATGTGTACACAATCCCCACCAAGGGGAATTGGGAACCATGGAGATAGAACCACATCAAGGAGTCTTGGGGATGCAGGCAGCATTTTAGTGGTCAGAGTCAGGACTGGGCTGTGTTTCTGGCTCTGCCACTGACTTGCTACATTGCCCTTGCTAGGTCAGGAGGGGGACAGGTTTTCAGCAAGCAACCCCTATCCTGAATGCTGCCATTTTTAGATGTCTAAATTTAGACACTTTAAGGCTGATTTTCAGAAGGGCCCGGCTCAGCAGTCACAGCTCCACAGTTCCTAATGACTTTGGCTGAACTCTCAGCATTTCTAGAAGTCGGGCAAAGGTGCATCAAGTTGGGCAACCCAAAAAACGAAGGCACCCAAAATCAGAGGCTGCTTAGATGTGGCCTTGGTCTCAGTACACCTTTGATCTGCAGAGAAAGGTACCGCGCGGATGCCGTCAGCTATGCCAGTGCGGCCCCACGGGCGAATCCCGCACCCCGTGGATGGCGCTAGGGCCTGGCCATTCCACACGTGTCTGTGGGCGTCTGACACGCGGTCTGACCCGGGCGCTCCGGCCTGGCTGCCGGGTCCAAGGAAGGCACTCGGACACGGCGCTTCTGCTGCCCCCGCCACTCCCTGCAGCCCCCGGCGCCCGTGGGTGGCTCTGGGCGGGCGCTCATTGCACGCGGGTGGCTGGGGCACAAGGGCCGGCCCCCCAAGCTGCACCCAGGGACCCCGCCACCTCCCGCACTCAGGGGCCCCTGTGGACAGACACACGGACGCGCTCCCGCCGCCCCCCGGGAGCCCAGCCGGACAGACGCAGGCGGCTGGGGAACGCGGCCACAGACAGGCGGGCGGGGGAGGGGCGTCACCTGGCCTCCTGCGCGTCCCCGCCGCGGCCTCGCGCTGCCTCCGGGCCAGGTCCCGCGCAGTCAGGTTGAAAGCAACAGCTGACTCCCTCCGCCATAGAGTTGGGAGCGGGAGGCTAGAGCAGCTCCCGCCCAGTCGGGCTCCTGCGCCGCCATCTTTATTGTGGGCACGAGGGACTTTCCAAGCCGGCTGCAGAGGCTTTGTACAGTCGAGCTAGGGCGCCTGGCTGTCCCCTGTCGCTGCTTGGCCTGGAGCCAATGGGGCCACCCCTGCCACGCGCCCCAGTGCTCCTCCCACCACCTGTGCCCCCGCAGTCCCCCGAGGGTTGCCAGCTTTCTACTGGCACAAAACCGAACGCCCTTGCCCCGCCCCTTCCCCAAGGCCCCCTTCCTCCCCCTCCCCCACCCCCACTCACTTTCACTGGGCATGGGCAGGGGGTTGGGATGCGGGCTGGAGTGAGAGGTTTGGGGTGCGGGACGGGGCTCCGGGCTGGGGCAGGAGGTTGGGAGGGGGTGAGGGCTCCGGAGTGGGGCTGGGGATGCGGGGTTTGGAGTGCAGGAGGGGGCTCGGGGCTGGGGCAGGGGGTTAGGGTGCAGCAGGGGGTGTGGGCTCCAGAGGGGAATTTGTGTGTGGGAGGGGGCTAAGGGCTGGGGCAGGGGCTTTGGGTGTGTGGTGCGGCCTCTGTGTGCAACTTTGGGTGCAGGAGGGGGCTCAGGGCTGGGGCAGCGTGTGTGGGCTCCATGTGGTGCTTACCTCAGGCATCTCCTGGAAGCAGCATTTCCCAGAAGCAGCTCCTAGGTGGAGGGGCCAGAGGGCTCTGTGCACTGCCTGTGCCTGCAGGGGCCACCCCCGTAACTTGCATTGGCTGCAGTTCCTGGTCAATGGGAGCTGTGGAGCCGGTGCTCAGGGCATCACGCAGAGTCCCTGTGGCTGCCCCTGCGCCTAGGAGCCGGACATGCTGGCTGCTTCCAGGGAGCCTGCTTTAGCCCCGCTGTGCCACCTACCAGACTTTTATTGGCCTGGTCAGCAGTGCTGACTGGAGCCACCAGGGTCTCTTTTTGACAGGGTGTTCCAGTTGAAAACTGGACACCTGGCAGCCCTAAACTCCCATCCTTGCCCCGAATGGGGCTACCCCTGCCCCACAACCCATGCCCTCCAACCCCTGTGCATCCCCTGCTCCTGTCTGCCCAGCCCCTGTGCCTGCCTCACCATCCCCCAGCCCTGGGACCCCTGATTACATCAGCAGGGTGGAGGTATCTCCATGGCATCAGGCCATTGGACTGTTTCATAAAAGTCCCCAAGCAGCCATGCACAGTTTATATTCTCCAACTCCTCAGCTATATGGGAGCTATCCAGAGTCTGCTCTCAGCTGTGCCAGGAGAATGCCGCTCAGGTCAATGGAATTCTTCCACATATACACTGGCGTGAGACCAGAACCTACCCAGTCCCACTTTTTCTTTTCATTCTCACGTATGTACGTTCCTCCCTGGCGTAGTGTGAACACGTTCCCCCTATGTCTTTGAATTCTTTGACTGCTGCTCGCTACATGAATCAGTATGTTCTCCGTATTTCCTGAACTATATGGCACTGTCTTGCCCTGCTTCTTCTGCTGTTTTGTCTTATTTTGGAATAGAAATAAAAGTTTGAACAGCCTCCCACAGATTTCACATTTCTATAGTGGGTTTCGTCCTGTCGGGTCCCAATAGAGCACTGTAACTAAGACAACTGAAATGCACCCACTTCTGGGGTGTGGGGGGGAGGGAGAGGAACAGCAAGGTGCACAATACACTGCACAACCATAGAATGGAAGGGGAAGTTTTAACCAAGGACATGGTTGGCTCTTAAGAAAAAAGATGGAACACTTGTAATACCCATAGTTTTTAGAGACTCACCCATTTAAGAAATTCACATATTAATCAGTCTGGTGCTCAGGACAATCTAGTTTGGAAGAAGGAAGGAGCGAGGAGACCTTGCTGAGACTTGAAGCAGAGGCTTCAGGAAATCTAAATATTCAAGCCCCGCCACGAAAGCAGCACCTTTACTCTGCTATAGCCCTCTCCTTATCACTACTTCCCCTTATCATCAAGGCAAGAAGCCTTTTTGGCTAAGGCCTTCCTGGGTCTGACCTTGGAGTGTTCAACTCCCCCGTTCTCACCGTGCATTTCCCAGAGTGGGGACACATGGACGGGACCCCAGGAGGGGCCCTGCACCCTAACTCCGCAGCCAGCAGTGACTCTCAGCCAGTGTTGTAAAACAGAAGGGTTTATTAGTCAACAGGAACACAGCATAGGACAGAGCTTGCTAGTACAGAAAGCGGGATCATTCAATAAAGTCTATCTTGGGGGATTCAGGGCCTGGTGCCCTGAACTCCCATCTCTGAATCCCAACAGGAGACTGACCAATTCCATTTGCCTGACCCCAGACACGTGGGTTGCCCCTCCTCATTCCTTTATCTCTTTCCTGGGCCAGCAGGTCACCTGGTCTGCAGCAACACCTCCTGCTGATTCTTGCAGCGGAGGGGACCTAGCCATCGGTTGCCAGGCTACAGTGTCGGTTGTTCACTGTCCCAGGCAGCCAGGCAGCAGTCACACATGCCCTCTAGGGGTTTCTGCAATGATCACACATGCTTAGCCCACCACCTAAATACTTGAGTAACACATTGGGGAAACTGAGGCACACACAGTATTCAAAGGAGACATTAAGAACATTCCCACTTCGTCACAGTGGGAGACCTGTTTGCTCATGAGTGTGATGGATTTTGACCATGTATTGAATGGGGCCAGATGAAGATTGTTCTTTCTCTGCGTTGTTATTTGGTGGTTGTTGTGCAGTGGGTTTGACAGACTTATGCATTTCCTGCTATTTTAGCATGTGGGGAGGTGGTGATTGTTCTTCAGCAGCCTTCACTGTAACACAAAGTCGTGTTTGTGTTAGAATTTAAGTCAGACCCAGAGAAAAGCTTATTCTGCTCCACGTAGTGCTGCCCCACCGGGGCTGAGTGCAGGATTGTTCTCTTCAGTGTATTTGCCACACCTTTCTCCAGTCTGGTTTGGGATGTCTCCAGAGATGGGCTTCTGCTATTTCCCTTCCCTAGCCTAACAGAGCTCACTGCCAGGTAGTCTTGGTTGACATTCAGCCTCCATGTCTCCTCTCCTGAGTTAATCCCATTACTCTCTGATATGTGCCCCTGAGACCAGCCTAAGTATTTCCTCTCTCACCTTGGTATTGACACTCTTCAAATACCAGCATACGGAGATCATGTCTTCTCCCTGCTGTAGTCATCACCAGACCAATTCACCTGTTCAACGAGAGCCATCTTTGCTCTTCTATGGGCCCATTTTTTTGCTTGGCAACAGGTTAAGTGTCACTATAAAATGGGCCTAGTTTTGCTCTAAAAATATATTTTCAAGCAAAAATGGGGCTCATTCTCCAGTTACTCACCAAATGAGAACAGCCCTGAATTTGGAGTAGCTTTGCATTTCCGTATAAATGGTGGGCATACTGCTCCTATTTACAGAACAAAAAGAAAAGGAGGACTTGTGGCACCTTACAGACTACAAATTTATTTGAAGCTTCTGCTCAAATACATTTGTTAGTCTCTAAGGTGCCACAAGTCCTCCTTTTCTTTTTGCAGATACAGACTAACACGGCTGCTACTCTGAAACCTATTTACAGAATGCCATCTTGTGCATTCAGAGGAGGATTCAGCCCCTCTTCAGTTTCAGTTTTACAGGAAACATTTCAAGTTGCTGGTTTTGCTGCAGGACAGTGAGAGAGAACAGAACCCTGGAGCCCTCTAGTGTTGTGATGTAGAAAGCAGGCATCTTAAAGTGAGTGATGCTCTCAAAAATGAAAAGGAGGACTTGTGGCACCTTAGAGACTAACCAATTTATTTGAGCATAAGCTTTCGTGAGCTACAGCTCACTTCATCGGATGCATACTGTGGAAACTGCAGAAGACATTATATACACAGAGACCATGAAACAATACCTCCTCCCACCCCACTCTCCTGCTGGTAATAGCTTATGTAAAGTGATCACTCTCCTTACAATGTGTATGATAATCAAGTTGGGCCATTTCCAGCACAAATCCAGGTTTTCTCACCCCCCCCCCCCCTTTCCAAAAACCACACACACAAACTCACTCTCCTGCTGGTAATAGCTTATCCAAAGTGACCACTCTCCCTACAATGTGACCTACTCTCCCTCTGAAAAATGACATTGCCATGGTCTTTTATTTCCTCAGTGACTTCCAGAAGAAATATGCTCACTTTCCACTCCTAGAGATATTTCTAACTGTCAGCCCCGCAAACTCCACCTGAGAGTTGCACAGCTAATTTGACCTACTCAGAGAGGTCACTACTGGACTTCTCAGAGTCTTCTGGCCCTTCCCTGGTTATATGGGTATCTCTCTGGGCTTTTTCAGGCCCCCTTAATGTATCACTACATCTGAACTTAGCCTGCGCTTCTGCAGTTGCCTACAGCAGACCGTTTATCCCTCAGACTGTAGCTGCATGAGCTTCCGAGTGCTCACAGGTGTAAAAAAATGTTCATGCCAGTAAAGTGAGCAGTTAATCCAAGAATCACCACCACAATGCGGGAATAAATATTAGCACTTTTCTAGCACCATTCACTCAAGAGTCTCAAAGTGCTGTAAAGACCCATGTTAGGTAGAGATCTTTATCCTCATTTCACATATGGGGAAACCGATGCTCAGAGAGGCGACATCACTGGCACAGAGCCAGGAATGGAAACCCGGTGTTTTGATGCCTAGGCCCCTGGCCTCCTCAGTATATCTCAAAGACACACAGGAAACAAATAGTTTGAGAAAGAAGATGACTTTTTCAGTCCCATTGCTGACAACACATTGAACAAAAAGGGCCAGTGTTCTTGGGCTGGGTGCAGGGCCTCCGGGTTGGGAAGGGAGCATTTTGTGTCACTTTTGTGCCGCTCTCAAGCAGTGAGAGGGTAACTATGCAATGTGGGTCCTTTCAGGGTGGTGGAAAATACAGGGATCCAGGAGCACTGATGAATCACTCCAACCACTCGATAGTAGACCCACATCCTCAAAGGTATGTAGGGTCCTGACGTCCACTGAAATCAGTGGATATTAGGAGCCTAAATATCTTTTGAGGATCGGGATGTAGTGATCACAGAATGGGGCCCTTTGCCCTGCTGGGTGGGAGACTATTCTGGGGTAGTGATGTGTTTGTGCCACTGAAGACAGAGGAAAAAACAGCTATTTGGAGGAAGTCGAAGGGGTAAAGCAGCAAGTCAAGCAACAGCTTTTTGGCAGATGGTACAAAAGCTGCAGCACAGACAGGAGTTTTTTAATCTCCAAAATATCTGGGAAGTTGTCCCTGTGGGCATGGATCTCCCCTTGACCTCTGGGTGGGAGTATTACTGTCGTGCCGGGCAGCTCTTGTAAACCTCTGCAGCTCTTGCAGAATGTAGTAGCATGAATGCTCTAGAGGCATTGCCTATGACCCTTGCAACACATTCTCCTCCTACTTAGTGTGATTTGGGAGCTTGCTAGGAGCATTTCCAGCTTTGGGCAATACACTGCCACCTATGGACAGTTCATTGTCCTGTGGCAGTTGAAATCTGTGGGCTCAGAACTGCTGATTCTTCTCATGTGTATTTATGGACACAGGGCCTATCCATAAGGCACTATGATGTTGGAATGTCATTGTCCCCCGTTCCCCCCCCCGGATCATATTCCAGGGCACATGTGTGATACCCTTCCAGGTCAGGCTAAAACTATTTTGGATTCTTTTTAAATCTGTTGTCTATTGCACACTTGTCAATTGCATGTTGGGAGTATGATTTTGGTGTGGCCTCTTCTCTTGGAATTAGTTGGCAAAGTCGCCCACTCAGGATTAATTGCTCTCTGTATCAAGTGACCCAAACCAAAATCCAACCCCTTCCCTAAACTTCTGTTGAAGTTTCAGAACTTAAAATTCAGAGGCACAACAGGGTCTCCCTAAATGTGCTTCTGAATTTCACAGTGGATCCCTTGTCTATGCAATAGGAACAGCCAAAACTAGAATGTTGAGGATCCAAACTCCCTGTCTTCAGCCTAGTATAAGGTCTAAATTCTCTTTGTTCAGGTGTGAGATGACTATCTAATTAAAAGGTTTTGGCCCTGGACTGGGACACAGGAGACCTGGATTTTATTCCTGGCTCTGCCACAGACCTACTGGGTCACCTTGGGCAAGTCACCCCACCTCTCTGTGCCTCAGTTTCCCCATCTGTAAAATGGGGGATTGTAGACAGGTACCAGTCTCTGAGCACACCCCCTCACAGTATAGCATGCCACTGCACGCCCCTGCCCCAACTTCCCTTCAGGTTCCTGGAAATAATCCAGTCACAGCCAAGGTCTTTGAAACAATATTCCCCCTCTCCTGGGGTCTAATTTATTACCTGTCATTCAGTTCCCTTAACGGCTGTGATGCTCTGTACCTTGGGGGAACACCCAGCACCCCCATGTTCATCCTTGTAAAATGATTGTGTGGTATCCAATGCAAAGTTTGTCGTGTTGGGTGTCTTTGGAAGGCTCATGTTACATTAAGCATTGTTGTTACAGTAATGTTATAGGTTATATTTTCATAGTTATGAGGCTGAAAAAGTATTCTCATGGCTTAAAATAAGCCCACGCAAAAGCTCTCCAAGAGCAGAGAGGCAGTTCACACTTCATCAGGGCAGGTATGGGACAAACCCAGCGCAGCCTCACCGGAGCAAAGGACACTGGCCTAGGCAGCAACAAATGGATCTGTTGGACTCTCCTTTGGCCAGTTTGGGACTGTGATGAGGTAATGCTCATCTTACTCTGAAAGGAGGTGTGTGCAAAGCCAAGAGGGAAGAAAGAACATGATAAAAGGGAGAGACATTTGCCATGCTCTTCCTCTCTCTTCCACCTAGATCTACAGACACCACACCAAGCGACTGAAGTGCTGATCAATGGGGAGAGTCTGGCTGAAGAGCCACTAGCCAGCCTGTGGTGAGAAGCATCTAAGTTTGTAAGGGCATTGAAAGAGTTAAGATCAGCGCAGTTTTGCTTTTATTTCATTTGACCAAATCTGACTTGTTGTGCTGTGACTTATAATCACTTAAAATTTATCTTTGTAGTTAATAAATCTGTTTATTCTACCTGAAGCAGTGCATTTTGTTTGAAGCGTGTCAGAGATTCCCCTGGGGATAACAAGCCTGGTACATATCAATTTCTTTGTTAAATTGACGAACTCATATAAGCTTGCAGTGTTCAGCAGGCATAACTGGACACTGCAAGATGGAGGTTCCTAGGGTTGTGTCTGGCATCGGAGATATTGGCTAGTGTCATTCAGTTGCACAATCCAAGGAGCAGCTTACGTGCCAGAGGCTGTGCGTGAACAGCCCAGGAGTGGGGGTTCTCACAGCAGAGCAGGGTAAGGCTGGCTCCCAGAGTCAAGGACTGGAGTGACCTAGTAGACCACCGGTCCAGATAACACCAGAGGGGGAACGTCACAAAGGCCCCTTTCCACTCACCCCTCTTGTTTAGGATTCACAGTGCTTCTTGGGACTGTGGCTTTAAGTCCTGGATTCCCCAGCTCAGAGCTCACCCCTGAAATTTAGGGTCTCCAAGTCTTCCTTGGGATTGTTTCCAGTCCTGGCCTTCACAGCCTGCAAACTGCCCCAAGGTACAGGAGTTTCACAGTTGCTTGGGACAACATGATAGCTGGGTTCTCCCTCTCAGCCACGCCTCCAACAGTTCTCCTCCTGACACTGCTTGGAGCCTCCTTTTGTGTCACATACCCAGGCAACTAGTCAGTCTCTTGATCCTCCCCCAGGTGGCTCTCATAACCCTGAACACCAGTCTGCACTGGCTGGGAAAGAGGGGAGTCTTGCCCCACCCACTCCACATGGCTCCTTTGTCCCCTCTTACAGGACAGTGGTCTGGGCTGGACGCACACCTTCCCTCTCCCAGACACTGATTACTCTCCAGGACCAACTTCCTCTCTACTAGTGATTGCTTCACTCACTTTCCTGGGCACATGTCACTGGCTTCTCCACCTCCTCTGCCCTTAAAAGGCCAGTACCCCATAACAGCGATAACGGCACGGAGCATCTTCATAGAGTGCTTTGAGATCGAGTAGATAAGAGCTAGGTATTATCATCATTACAGCTAGGCCACTTGTCAATCCACCCACCAAAGTGCCTCATCTCAAGACATGGGAAACGGAAAGAAACGCTGAGCTGAGATAGGGAATCTGCATGCTCAGCATTTTGATAAATAAGATATGCACCGAGCCCTAGGCTCCAGGTAATTTGTGGTTTCTTGATGTAGATGGTCTTTGTTTTTTGGCCTAAATATTCCCTATTTTGAGACAGTGACATTAGTGGCCTTTTTAAGGTGCTAAAGAACCTGTGTCCTTTCTCCATATTCATGGACTGTATTCCTGGAATATGGGGAAAGGACACAAGGTGTAGTCTGGCTTCATGCCTTCTCTTGATTGCCCTGGGGTTGGAGGATTTGACTGATGCACCGAGACAGGGCATCAAGTGGTGTGAGGAATGCGGGATAGGATCCAAAGCCTTTCATCTGTAGGTCGCTAGTCCAAACCCAGCTCTGGTAGGTAGTGGCCATAAATTATCACCGTCTGACAACGATCAGGTTTAATCCCATCTCTGAGTGTCCACATCTCCAAACCCATCACTGCTGTTCATCAGCCCCGGGGTAGGCAGGCAGGCCTGGCTGGAGACTGAACTGGCCTCTCAAGTCACATTAGGGAAGATTGTGCTGCCCCTTCTGTTTTGTGAGTTTCCTCCAAGGACTATTAATGTGGCATCTTTAGCAATGCAGGGCTAGTGAAATGCAAAAGAACACACTGTATCCTCTGAGTCTCCCAACAAGGATTTGATCATCTGCGTAGGGTCTGATTTCCTTGGAAGTCTGGGCAGCCACAAGCCAAATCTCCTTTCCCTCAAGGCTTCCGGCCAAGGGAGTGCTCCAACCCTCCAGTCTCAGGCTGGCTGCTTGGTTGGGGGGTGAGACAGAGTCTTTGCCCTGGTGTCTGGACAGCAGGCAGAACTTCCACAGTCCAGCTAAAGTCCGCCACTAGTGGAGGAGAAAGGTTTGCTGCCATCTGACCTCTGCTGCAGTCTGTACCCAGAAATCACCTGCTACAGGCCAGGCCCCACAAGGAAAATAACGGAACGCCACTGGCCATCACGTACAGCCCCCAGCTAAAACCTCTCCAGCTCATTATCAATGATCTACAACCTATCCTGGAAAACAATCCCTCACTCTCACAGACCTTGAGAGACAGGCCAGTCCTCGCTTACAGACAGCCCCCCAACCTGAAGCAAATACTCACCAGCAACCACACACCACACCACAGAAACACTAACCCAGGAACCAATCCCTGTAGCAAACCTCGTTGCCTACTCTGTCCCCATATCTACTCTAGTGACACCATCAGAGGACCCAACCACATCAGCTACACTGTCAGAGGCTCATTCACCTGCATGTCTATTAATGTGATGTATGCCATCATGTGCCAGCAGTACCCCTCTGCCACGTACATTGGCCAAACCGGACAGTCCCTATGTAAAAGAATAAATGGACACAAATCGGACACCAGGAATGGTAACACACAAAAGCCAGGGGGAGAACACTTCAATTTTCCTGGACATTCTATAACAGATTTGAAAGTAGCTATACTTGAACAAAAAACCTTCAGAAACAGACTTCAAAGAGAAACAGCAGAACTAAAATTCATTTGCAAATTTAACACCATTAATTTGGGCTTGAATAGGGACTGGGAGTGGCTGGCTCACTGCAGAAGCAGCTTTGTCTCTCCTGGAATTGACACCTCCTCATCTATTGTTGGGAGTGGCCTACATCCACCCTAATCGAATTCGCCCTGTCAACACAGGTTCTCCACTTCTGAGGTAACTCCCTTCTCTTCATGTGTCAGTATATTTATGTCTGCATCTGTAACTTTCACTCCATGCATCTGAAGAAGTAAAGTTTTTACCCACAAAAGCTTATGCTCAAATAAATCTGTTAGTCTTTAAGGTGCCACCGGACTCCTTGTTGTTTTTGTGGATACAGACTAACACGGCTACCCCTTGATATCTGAAGATAGTGCTGATTGAGAGCAATACAGCGGCTGAGCACTAGATGTCACTCCGAGGCCACAGAAACAGCTCTGCAAGCCGGGTGGCAGGATCCATCCTGCTGAGCACCCGTGGGAGTGTGGACTCCCAGAGAACTCCACGGGGGGAGGGAACGAGGCCTGCGCTCCTTGCATACTCCTCCCGTGATGCTAACAAAACAAAGAGTGGAAAGGTGAATTTAGGGCCACTGGTAGCAAATTCAGCTCCCTGCAACCCAGAACCAGCAGCAGATGCTTCAGATGGGAACTAAACCTCCGAGTTACCAAATCATCTCCCAGCTGCAACAACCCAGAGCACAGGTCTCCATAGTTATGTGTCAGGAAGGAGGAGGGAGAGCAGGAGGGAGGGGCACGTATGGCACAGTGGGTGTAATTTTCGGAAGGTTTTGGGGACGGTGCTCAGCAGTGGGCTGGACGCTTACAGGTTCCCTATAAGGCCAGTTCAAGCTCCACATTTAGTTTCTCTAAGAACAGGTTTATAACCCCCCCAAATCCATAGCAATGTGTTGATGAGAATGAACAGCCCCTCTCCACACATCTTTCCTTCCACTGCCACCCAAACATCGCAGCGCTTTTCTAGCGCACGAGGCACTGAAACTGGCTAGACGCCGACTATAGAGGCGGCGGGACTAAATGCCCCCCTCGAGGTCCCTTCCTGGCCTATGATTCTATGAGTGGTGAAATTCAGAACCAATTTTTACGACTCCCAACCCTAGATTCTGGTTTGCTGTACCGCAAAGATAAAGGCCAGCTGTGGAGTTTGGACTCCGAGCTGGGCTGGATTCTGACCCCTCTCCCAGGGTTCCGGGGTGGGTCCCTCTCACTGCGGCCTGAAGAGTCTAGTTCGCTAGCTGAGCTGAAGACGGTGCCTGAAGCAAACAAACTGTGTAAGGGACCCACGGCATCCTTCAGCAATGGCTCTTAATCCCCAGCCACACAGGGTGACACTAGCCCATCACTGGAAATAGGGTACAGCAGTGTTTCTCAACGACCTGTCCGTGACTGGCGCCGGCCCTGGAGATCTCCCAGACACAGGTTAGGAAGGCAGCAAGCTGGCCCCTGATATCAAAAAGGTTGAGAAATGCTGGGTTACAGGGTCCCAGGGGGAGAAGTGTTCTAGAACAGGGGCATGTCAGTAGCACTGGAAGACGGTGAGATTCTGTGTCCTGACTTAGGGGAAATGGGAATGCCTAAGTGGGTCAGTCACCACTGAACCTGCCCAAGAGGGTGGCATTTATTCCCACCCACTTAGAGGATGTCTGAAATGCTTCCAGTTCCACGCACAGGGCCAGGCAGAACTGCAGGGTCTCAATGCCTTGTGGTGTTGGGAGAAGGGATTTAGGTTTATTAGGAACTGGGGAATCTTTTGGGAAAGGAAGAGACGGCATAGGCACGATGGTCTCCACCTACACCAAAACCAAATCAGATTGCTGGTATGCAAAATTAAAAAGGTTGTGGATGAGTTTTTAAACTAAGGGCTGGGGGAAGCCGATAGGTGCAGAAGAGCACATGGCTTGGACATGGACATACCTTAGGGGAAGATTTATTAAAGGGGGTACTGTATAACCTAATAAAGGGGAGAGGACAGAAGTTGGTAAAATACAGGTAGGCGCTGAAGAGAAACAATCAAATGAAAAGGAGTCCCATTCAATTACATCACATGAAGGCAGACAGCTAAATATTGACAAATTGTGTAAGTGTTTGTACATAAATGCTAAATACTAAGATGGGTGGACTTGAGTGCCTGCTGTTAAAGGAGGATATTGATATAATAGGCATCACAGAAACCTGGTGGAAGGATGATAATCAATGGGACACAGCAATCCTAAGGTACAAAATATATAGGAATGAGAGTAGGTCACGCTGGTGGGGAGTAGCCCACTGTATGTGAAAGAAAGCACGGAGTCAAATATAATAAAAATCTTAAATGAATCAATTTCTCTATGGATAGAAATTCCATGCTTGAATAATAAAAGTATGGCAGTAGGGATATACTACCGACCACGACTGTGATGGTGATTGTGAAATGCTCAGGGAGAGGCTACAAAAACAGAAAACCCAGTAGTAATGGGGGATTTCAACTCTCCCCATATTGACTGTGTATATGTCACCACAAAACAGGATGCAGAGATAATATTTCTAGACACCATTAATGACTTCTTCTTGGAGCAGCTAGTCCTGGAGCCCACAAGGGGAGAGGCTACAGTAAACTACAGCAAAAAACAGAATTATCAGACACATAGATGAACACGATTTGTTGGGGAAGAGTCAAGATGGCTTTTATAAGGGGAAATCATGCTCACCAATCTATTAGAATATTTTGAAGGAGTCAACATGCATGTGGACAAGGGTGATCCAGTTGATATAATGTACTTGGACTTTCAGAAAGCCTTTGACAAGGTCCCACGTCAAAGGCTCTTCAGCAAACTAAGCTGTCATGCGGTAAGAGGGAAGGTCCTCTCATGGATCAGTAACTGATTAAAAGATCGGAAACAAAGGATAGGACTAAATGGTCAGTTTTCACAGTGGAGAGAGAGAAATAGTGGTGCCCCCCAGGGACCTGTACGGGGATAGTGCTATTCAACATAGTCATAAATAAGCTAGAAAAAGGGGTGAACAGTGAGGTGGCAATATTTTCAGCTGATACAAAATTACTCAAGACAGTTAAGTCCGAAGCAATGGGCGATGGGTATAATAGGCCAGGGGAGGCTAAGCCTGCAGCATGGTGGCCCCGCCTGCAGTCCGCCCCTTTCCCTCCCTGCTCCGCCCCTTCTCAGAGACCCCCACTACCCACCGCTGCCTGGTGAATCTGTCCCTCCTCTTCTCCACTCCACCCACCTTCTCCAGCAGTCCCCGCCATTCACCGCATCCCTCCTCATCCCACCCTTCGAGCCCCCCAAGACCTCCCCTGCCCGCTATGTCCCTCCTTACCGTTCTCTCCCTGGAAGCCTGTGGGGGCTCAGCTCCAGCTGGTGGCCCAGAACTCGGGGCTTGGGCCAGCTGGCAGCCCAAAGTGGCATGAGGCTCGGGGCGCCTGGCAGCCTGGGGTGGTCTGGAGCATCTTGGGGCTCTGGCCACCTGGTGGCCCAGAGCAGCTCGGCCCAGTGCTTGGGCCAGCCTGGGGGTCAAGGCAGTTCAGTCGGGGCTCCTCCAGCCATAGTGGGAAGGGGGCCTGGACCCAGGGAGGTGAAGGGGAGTGAAAGGGGCGGGGCCAGGGGGCTAGCCTCCCTGAAGCGGGTTTTCACCTGCTGCCCATGTCCAAAGCTAACTGCGAAGAGAGTTACAAAGAGATTTCACAAAACTGTGTGACTGGGCAATAAAATGGCAGTTGAAATTCAATGTTGAAAAGTGCAAAATAATGCACAATGAAAAACATAATCCCAACTATACATACAAAATGATGGGCTCTAAATTAGCTGTTTCCACTCAAGAAAGATCTTGGAGTCATTGTGGATAGTTCTCTGAAAACATCTGCTCAATGTATAGTGGGAGTCAAAAAAGCAAACAGAATATTAGGAACCACTAGCAAAGGGATAGATAATACGACAAAAATCTCATAATGCCACTATATAAATACATGGTACGCCCACACCTTGAATACTGGGTGCATGTCTGGTCGCCCTGTCTCAAAAAAAGATAATTAGAATCAGAAAAGGTGCAGAGAAGGGCAACAGAAATGATTAGGGGTATGGAACAGCCTCCATGTGAGGAGAGATTAATAAGACTGGGACTGTTCATTTTAGAAAAGGAATGGATGAGGAGGAATATGGTAGAAATCTATAAAATCATGAATGTTTTGGAGAAGGTGAATAAGGAATTGTTATTTACTTCTTCACATAACACTAGCACCAGGTCTCTCCTAATGAAATTAATAGGCAGCAGGTTTAAAACAAACACGAGGAAGTACTTCTTCCCACAATGCACAGTCAATCTGTGGAACTCGTTTCCAGAGGATGTTGTGAAGGCTAAAAGTATAACTCAGTTCAAAACAGAATTAGAGAAGTTCCTGGAGGACAGGTCCATCAATGGCTATTAGCCAAGACAGTCAGGGATGCAACCCTGTGTTCTGGGTGTCCCTAAACCTCTGACTGCCAGAAGCTGTGAGTGGACGACAGGGAAAGGATCACTTGATGATCGCCTGTTCTGTTCATTCCATTTGAAGCATCTGGCATTGGCCACTGTCAGAAGACAGAATGCTGGGCTAGAAGGACCATTGGTCTAACCCAGTGTGGCTATTGTTATGCCAAAACAGAAACTTACCAGCCCTATCACAGAGTCTTCAGGGTTAACTGTGTACCCCAGACTCTGCAGAGGAGGATGGGAAATTTACCCCTGGATCTGAATAGATGCTGCTCAGGAGGGCGCAGGAAAGGCAAACTGTGGCAAAGGTTTCTAGTAATCAATGAATATTGTGCCTCTTGCAATCCTCCAATGTCTCTGCACTAGGAACTCTGTGACTAAGCGAGTTATGTTCCCCTCTAGTGGCTGGTCCACACAGAGGATAAGAGCCTCCTACCACTATTAGCTAGCAGTTTCTCCTTTAGCTTACATGGCAGACACCTGTGCTCTGAAGCAGTTAGTTACAGAGAGGTGGTCTGCATGGGGATTTGAATCGCTGTGGGGCTCAGATGCTCAGGAGGAGCGGGGCAGTGTGTAATGCATTGGCTAAGTGTGCTGTGTCCCCCTGAACTGGTTGGTCCACAACAAGTGCCTACTGGAGCTACCGGCTAAGGGAGAGGCTCCGTTAGCTCGAGTGGCAGAGGACTGTCCTTTTGGTGCTGAAGGTTCAGTCCCCACTGCCAGCCCCACGGGTGTTGTTACATAGACATACAGGAATCATCAACCCGACCGCTGAAAGGCAGGCAGCACAGAGCAGATCATGGCAGCCGCTCTGCAGCCCCGCCCAGTTTGGGATGGGAGATGGTGTCCCCTCTTCCTGGAACACCGCCCCCCGCAGGGAGGAGGTTGTGCAGAAGTGCACAACATGTGAATGCATACTTTGCAGAGTGTGCGTATGTGCATGTTTGTATCTGTGTGTGTATTTCCTGACTGATTACCTATCTACCCATCCATCTCTAAACACACACACACACATCCATCCATCAGTCCTGGGTAGATGAATGAACTGAAACCCACATAGCTACTTCCCCGCAGGAGGTTAGGCTGGTTTCTCTTTCACTTACCCCAGTATAAATCTGCAGTAACTACATTAATTTACATGGGGTTACTCTAGATTTACACTGGGGTAGTACTAAGGAGCAGGATCTGGTCTTTTGTACTTAAATTACACCACCATCACCACAATAAAATGCTTTTATCCACTAAACCACCCAGCCCCTATGCTGGGCTTTTTGTCGGTGACATCCATCTTCTGGGGCCCTCCTTGTATTAGCATTGATCTACAGGGGAAATAGAGAACACAGCTGTGTTATTATATACCCGGCCGCAATTTCTGTTCCTATGATTGAGTGTACATACAGAATTTTTGAAACATGGCCATTCTAACTTATTTTGTCTTCCTGTCAATAGCATGGCACTTGTCCAAATTATGGATCAATATCAGCTGATCTTTTTATGTTAAACTGTAATGAAGTTGCCTCTCTTATTGGAGATGTGATTTTGCTCCAGGCAATGCTTTTAACTGAGAACTTTTGGAATGGAAATGGGGGTCAGAGGAAGGAGGGGGGAGAGAAGAAGAGGGAAGGGATAAACAAGGTAAAAGGGGAAAATAGTAATGTGAGAACAGGGAGAGGAAATGAGGTGGAGAAAAATGGAAAGAGCAGGGAGTGGACTATGGGACGGAGTGACCTATTATGGCTATGTAACAGAGAAGGGCTAAGACCTGCTGGTGGTCTTTGGTTTAATGGATGTATCCTTAAAAATACTAGCAATAGACAGTGTGGGTGAAATCTTGGCCCTATTGAAGTCAATGACAAAATGCCCAGGCTTTCCCTCTGTGGCTGTTTCAAGAGTTTTCAAAATGAGTTAATTAAAAAAAATAGAAGAGAAATGGGATGAGGAACTAGGAGCAAAATTAGAGATGGCAAGGACCTTCTAGGTCAGCTGATCCACCCTGCCGTGTCTTCTACGGGTCTTTGTCCAGGTCTGAAGGACCCTAGCATATTTCCAATATCCAAGGCTTGCATAGCAATTGTGGCTCAGAGTAGATGAATGCCTGCCAACTCATCTATAGCCTATTTCTGGTCCTGCCCTATCTCCCAACTTCTCATCATCTTGATGGGAGTTTGGGGTCCCAAGAAAAGAATCAAGAATGGCTTTAGTTTGTCTGGTTTTGGTGCGGAGAGTCTGGAGGCCCAGAGAGGGCAGAGTGTCCAGCCTTTGAGAGGAGAGTCTGGGAGACAGTGTTCAGTTTACTTTGGGGAAAAGAACCTAGGATGAGGACAAGTTGATATTTTTGGTGCTGGTGAGGTCAGTCTCTAGGGGGTGAGGAAGCTGGTGTTTTGATTCTGTGAGCAGAGTGATGTTGGCATTTTGGCTTTTGGGGAAGCATTTACAGATGTCTTGATTTCTTGCTCCCTAATGGTCATTGCTCTGGTCCTCAAAGCATCTCCCAGGCCAGCTCAGCAGAGTTCACTCTCTGTAGCTTCTTCAGTTGATATGGTCCCTAGGTTGCTTTCCATCAGTCTTCTCTCAGAGAACATGCAGGGCTCCCTGGAGTCATCCTTCCACTGCAGCCCTCATTAATGCACAGCCCTGACCAGAAGAGCTTCACTTCACACAAGTCAGAAATATGAAGTTGCTATTTCTTATGTGACCTTCTTGTAATCTTCTCTCTCTCTCTTCCCCCCTTTGTCATCTTCTCACCTTCCTCTCATCGCTGGCTCTTTCAGTCCTAGAAAGTAGGGTCAGAAAACTTCCTCAAAGCACAGCTACATAAGTGATTTGGCCATCTATTAAGGTTTTGCCTAATCCTTCCTAGCCTCAGCCACCTCCCTTGGGAGTCTAACCCATTGCTCTGATGCCTACCTGAATGAGGAATTAATTCTGCATAGTGATAAAAGGGTTCCCAAGGTGCCCATCACCTTAGGATTTAGACACCACTGTGGGTTCCAAAGAAGGGGAAGGAATTGTCCCCTGGGGCACAACTCCAGGAGCTGCGGTTATGTTGTATCAGACCTAAGTTGCTTCTTCCTTAGCTCATTCTCATCTTCTCCCTTTTCCACTCTCTTTTTTCTGATTCTCTTCCCTTCTTTTTTCACATGCTCCCCCACTTCAATTCTCTCTCTTGGTTTTTCCTTTCTGTCCCACCCTCACTGTCCCACTTTCCCTTGCTCCAGGATAAGGGGGTGGACATGCATATTCTACCAATCCAACTTTTATTATTACGATTGTTTCTAAAATATAGTAGCAGCTTGAGGCTCCCACACAAAGCCTCATTGTCCAGATTCATAGGAAGTCTCAGTCCAACCTTGGAGGGCTTACAATCGGGTCAGGCAAAGACAGGAGTGCTAGCCCTGTTTTACAGAGGGAACAAGGGCACAGAGACATGAAGTGACTTGCCAGAGGGTCAGCCACAGAATCTGTGGTAGAGAACTGACCACAGATCTCCTCTGTCTTCCTTACGCATCTTTCCTCTTGTAAGTCAACGTGTGCCCAATCCTGAAGGCGATGCTTAGGCAGAACTTCCATTTTGAGACAGCACAAGTCTGAGTGAAGAATGAATGAGGACCTCCTTTGAAGGTTTAGAGAGCTACTTGGATCCAAATTCAGCTCTGCAGAGTAGGATATGAAGGTGAATCTTACATCCTGTTGGGTTTCTATAAGGGCTCTATTTTTAAATGGCAGAACTCGCCTTACAACAACTTTTGAACTATGCTGTGTATCTGGTCCTTATTACCTCATTATCTGAGCACTTCACTGTCTTCAGTGTATTTATCTTCACAGCACCCTGTGAGGTAGGGCAAGGCTGTTATCCCCATTGTACAGATGGGGAACTGAGGCACAGAGCCACTAACTGACTCACCCAAGGTCACATGGGAAGTCTGTGGCAGGGTACAGACTTGAACCCAGGTCTCTAGTCCTGGATGAATCATAGAATCATAGAATCATAGAATATAAGGGTTGGAAGGGACCCCAGAAGGTCATCTAGTCCAACCCCTTGCTCAAAGCAGGACCAATTCCCAGTTAAATCATCCCAGCCAGGGCTTTGTCAAGCCTGACCTTAAAAACCTCTAAGGAAGGAGATGCCTGCCCTATTCACTGAATCATCCTTCCCCTCTGCATGCTCGCTCTCACGCATTCCGATGGAAGCGCCAGTCTCACAGGCCAGCTCTGCATTCTCAGCTGGCCGCTTCCAATCCGATTGGTAATTGCCCTGTGATTATATTTAAGACACTTAAAAAAATAAGCATTTAGGGATCTGCTCAGCTGTCAAGAGCCCAAACGCCCCAGTAACAACAGAAGGAGATAGTAGCAGATTCTTTCATATGCCTACAAGGTATTATTCCTGATCGCCATAATAATAATTACTACTAAACACTTCCCTGCTGCACATCTCACAGAACTTCACACTGGGGGACAAATCTCAGGGCGCCTGTTTTTACAGATGGACGTGCTGAGATGCAGGGAGGTTAAGTGACTCACTAAAAAATAACCAAGGCCTAATCCTCAGTGGGAGTCAGGAGCCTAAATCCATTGAAGGATCTGAACTCAAGGGCTGGCTCCGGCTCCATTGGAGTCAAGGGCAAAGCTCCCAGCCTGAATATTTTAAAGTTAATGGGGAAACTGGGTTTCCAAACCACCTAGGTGGCTTTGAAAATTTCAGCCCCATTGGCCTCAGTGCGGGAGGATTAGGCTCAAGGTAAGTCAGGGGACTGACCCCAGGTCTAACTCCATGGGCCCATGGCGGTCAATTGACCTAGCTCCACTGAAGTCAACAAAGGCCAGCAGAGGGTCTGACCCTAGTCTGGTGCTGCTGGACCATCCCAGCACAGTAAGTAATACATGAAATCAACACATCCTCCTTGGGGTGCAAGCCCATGTGGAGCAGGAGCGAGGGCAAAGCAAAAGCACTCGCTGTTGCCCGTTAAAATCTCATTAAAAGCACAGGACAGGACTGAGGAGGCCACCTCTGCGGATGATACTAAACTGGGAGGAGTGGTAGATACGCTGGAGGGGAGGGATAGGATACAGAAGGACCTAGACAAATTGGAGGATTGGGCCAAAAGAAATCTGATGAGGTTCAATAAGGATAAGTGCAGGGTCCTGCACTTAGGACGGAAGAACCCAATGCACAGCTACAGACTAGGGACCGAATGGCTAGGCAGCAGTTCTGCGGAAAAGGACCTAGGGGTGACAGTGGACGAGAAGCTGGATATGAGTCAGCAGTGTGCCCTTGTTGCCAAGAAGGCCAATGGCATTTTGGGATGTATAAGTAGGGGCATAGCGAGCAGATCGAGGGACGTGATCGTTCCCCTCTATTCGACATTGGTGAGGCCTCATCTGGAGTACTGTGTCCCGTTTTGGGCCCCACACTTCAAGAAGGATGTGGATAAATTGGAGAGAGTCCAGCGAAGGGCAACAAAAATAATTAGGGGTCTGGAACACATGAGTTATGAGGAGAGGCTGAGGGAGCTGGGATTGTTTAGCCTGCAGAAGAGAAGAATGAGGGGGGATTTGATAGCTGCTTTCAACTACCTGAAAGGGGGTTCCAAAGAGGATGGCTCTAGACTGTTCTCAATGGTATCAGATGACAGAACGAGGAGTAATGGTCTCAAGCTGCAGTGGGGGAGGTTTAGATTGGATATTAGGAAAAACTTTTTCACTAAGAGGGTGGTGAAACACTGGAATGCGTTACCTAGGGAGGTGGTAGAATCTCCTTCCTTAGAGGTTTTTAAGGTCAGGCTTGACAAAGCCCTGGCTGGGATGATTTAACTGGGAATTGGTCCTGCTTCGAGCAGGGGGTTGGACTAGATGACCTTCTGGGGTCCCTTCCAACCCTTATATTCTATGATTCTATGATTCTATGATACCACTGCTGCTCCTACTGAGCAGGAGACTATAAACAGATGACCTGTTTACACCAGTGCCACGTAGGTGTAACAAGTTACCATTGACACCTGGCAGCTTTTTACCCCCAGTGTGCTGACACTAGGGGCAGGGCAATAGGGAACCGAGCACTAGGAACCCAGCCTAGTGATAACTGACCGCACTATCGATCATCCACTTCCTGTTCCTTCCCAACTCTCTCCAGGAGACAATGCACATCAGTGATGCGACTTCTCGACAGAGCATCTGCTAGGGATAAAGAGTGACGGTGTTGTGAGGGGAAAGAGGGGCGGTTTCAGTCCTAGTTCATAGACACTGAGGGAGTTACACCAGCAGGCAACTGGGCCCAGTGATTTGGAGCTTTGGAAATCAGACTTAGCACCTAGCGTACGGGAAGGCAGCACATCCCAGCTGACAGCTGTGCGGGAGGGTCACGCACAAGGTAACCAAGAATGATTTAATTGTAGACAGGGACCTTTCCTGTCTTGCATTAGCAAATAAGTGACTGTAAATGGGTTAAATCCATTCCTGGCATCACTCAGCTGACTCCAGTGGAATTACACCAGGGATGAGTCTGGCTCTGCACTTTACATAGGTTCACTGCGTTTAAGGCCAGAAGAGACCCCTAGATCATGTAGTCTGACTTCCTGTATATCACAGACCACAGAACATCACCCAATTACTCCTTTGCTCAGCCCAGGAACTTGTGTTTGACTAAAGCTTCTTTTCCTAAAAGACATGGAGGCTGGACCTGAAGATGTCAAGAGATCCAGCCTTTCCCTTGCTAGTTTGTTCCAGTGATTAGTCACCCTTACTCTTTTAATGATCCACTACCCCTCTTTCCTGGATCGGGACTCAGGAGACTTGGGTCCTGCTCTGGGCTCTCCCACTGACCTAGGGCAAGTCATGGCCTCTCTCTGTGCCTCAGTTTCCCCATCTATAAAATGGGGCTAATGACACTTTTCCTCCTTTGTCAAGTTACTTGACTCTATGGATGAAGAATGCTGTGTATGAGCTAATTATATACCCATCTCTCCTATTCTTCTTGCTCTTCCCATTTTCCCCATCTTTGGTAGAATCATTTCATTTCACTGGTATTTTTAGTGACTGCTGTAGCTCCTGTGTATGGTACCACCTATTTACTAAAATGTTATGTACATTTGCTTTACAAAAATAATAATAAATAAATAAAATGATACAAATTAAAATACAGAAAACCACATAATTTTGAACAGAGAATCCCAAATTAGCCTCCCATTTATCAGAATGCAGCACATCAAAGACCTCTTTTACATCGCAGAGATTTACCCATCTCTGCAATTAGGTGTGGGGAGCAGAAGGTTTGTTGATGTAGGTTATGTTTCAGCTTCCCTTTAATAGCCAACCCAGGATCTCACAGCTGTCACCTATTGGCTGCAGGGAACTTCATGGTGCCAATGAGGTTAGAATTTTAATCTCCTGCCCCACAGCACAGGACACCAAGCACCTGCTCTAAAGGAGAGCCACTATTAGCAGTATAGGGCTTTTGACACACAGCTGAGCAGTTCTGGATTCATCAAGTAGAGGGCTATGGTGCAAATAAACATACATATGTATGCACATGCGCACACATCTACGTACACATACTGTTCATTACACTATTGTGAGAGTTTCACTTATTTGTAATAGCCTTTGGCTGCAACAACTGCCTACCTGTCTTGGTTCTAGAGAGGGCTCTGGCCAAGCCCTCTGTTTGGCTCCAGGGGTCACAGGCAGGGTTCAGAACTACAGATCCCAACTTCCTATCTTTAAAATGGGCCCAGTGCTCCCAAATTTGGGCTTCAAAATCCAGATCTGACTCCAAAAGTTTCCAGATTTGGGGGAGGTTAGGTTTGGGCCATTATATAGAGCAGGGGTCGGCAACCTGTCAGAAGTGGTGTGCCGAGTCTTCATTTATTCACTCTAATTTAAGGTTTCGCGTGCCAGTAATACATTTTAACGTTTTTAGAAGGTCTCTTTCTATAAGTCCATAATCTATTACTAAACTATTGTTGTATGTAAAGTAAATAAGGTTTTTTAAATGTTTAAGAAACTTCATTTAAAATTAAATTAAAATGCAGAGCCCCCCAGACCAGTGGCCAGGACCCGGGCAGTGTGAGTGCCACTGAAAATCAGCTTGTGTGCCGAAGGCGGCCATAGGTTGCCTACCCCTGATATAGAGAAAGATTTGAGCTGGGAACTTGTCTCCAAATCTGGGTGCAGGGGTTTGGTGCTGGCCCATCTCCCCTTCAAGTCATTTAGCTGCCGTGCTCCTCGCTAATAAAGAGGGAGAACTGATTACTGTTCTCTTTGCTGATAGGCTTTAATGACAAGAATTGACAGCTGGGTTCATGCTAAAGCCTCTCTACAGAGTGAAGGAGCCTTAACCAAATGTGACTCACACACTGATAGAAGCACTTCAGTATAGGAGCTCCTTGCTCAGGAGACGGGCACTGTGGAAATGCCATCAATACACCCAGATTACACAGCAAGTGGAGGCCCCTGGCTTCTAAGGCTACACTGCAACTGAAAGGGTGACCGGAGGCATATCCGTTCTAGCTTTACTCTAGCTAGCGCGGCTAAAGTAGCAGTGAAGAGACCGCAGCACAGGGCAGTATGCAAGTACAGAGTCAGGGTTTGTACAACCCACGCTGAAACCCATGTGGCACCATCTTCCCTGCTATTCTTAGCGCGCTAGCAGGATTAAAGCTCCCACAGGTACCCAAGCGGCAACCAGACCGCACTGGGGCATTCGGAGCCCTTCACGCTCAGCCTGGGCCTATGCTAGAGTCAAGCCGTGTGTAACCCTAAATCACCCACCTCTATAAGCAGTGGCTATAGCACTGGCAAGGCGGGTGAGCGAGGCAAGGAAGTTTCCCCCCTTCTCCCCACTTGGTTCTGGCATTTAATCAGCTGCTCAGGACTGGCCCAGTCCCTGTGCTTCCATGAACAAATCAAAGATCCTGCCTGCAGATCTAATCAACTTCAGGGCTCCGGCTTTACCATGCCTCCGCTGCTGTCCTGTCCCACTCACAAGTGTTCTGCACTTGTCTGCTTGCCCTTTTATATCCCACCCTGGGCCTTCAGAATGAGTCATGCTTCCTTTATCCTGGGCCTCTGTAGGCTTTGGGGGTTCGGTGCCATTTTCCTGCACCCTTTGGTATCCCCACCTTCCTGGTTATTTGGAAATCTCGTCCTCTGCTCCATGCCCCTGGAGGGGCTCTCTCTCTCCCCGTGCAGCCCTGCCCCCAGCATTCAAGTGACACCTTAATAAAAAGCTTCCCTCCCTTATCTCCCCTCTGCTTGCTCCCTCCCTAGGCCGAGGATCGAGTTCCCAGCTCTTTCACACACACACACCTGGCCATAAAACACTGGGTTTGTTTTTAACCTCAAACCAGGGAGCTTTAATTAAAGAGACAGTGACCTCTTTTATGAGTTTGCTCGCATAGGGTTTCAGGGCTATTGTCACATGCAGCTCACATAACACCACAGCATTGCACAAAGCTCCATTTACACATCCCTCCCTGGCTTTTTTCTTCCTCTTTTTGTTATCCTGGCCCAGAAGGAGGTTGTTTGCTTGTTTACCCTAGGGCCATGTTGTCTCTCACTTTAATAGCCGATGGCTAGCACCCTGTCTGGGGGCTTGCACTCAAGATCTACCCTCCTGACTGGAAGCATGCAGGTACCACCAGCCCTGCAGAAATACTCCTCTTTAATTCACCTAGGAAATTCTTTCCACCTTTGCATCACCCCAGACTTGCTGGCTATGAACAATTGTCATTAAAATAGCTCCCCACTCCCCTGCCCACCTTCTGTAGCAAGGCACCACATCTGCAGAACTAGGACTTGGGCATCTGTCACCATGACTATTTGTCAGTGTTCATTGGACTATTTAGCCATCTTCATTCATTTGCAGGTACAGTGTAAGCTCAGCAACAACCTCAGATACATAGACATCCAGAAGAAAAACACACCCAGAGGCATGCAGCCGAATACACACAAAGGCATTCAGACACATACAGAAGAGACACACGGGGCATGCAGCCAGACATGCAAACACACAAAGGCATGTAGACGCATATAAAAAACACACAAAAAGACGAAACATCCACTGAAAGATACACAGGTATACAATACTACAGGCAGAAATAGATAGAGAGGCATGCAGAAACATTTATATGCAACACACACAGACCCCAAACATGTACACCTATGCAGAGAGGCAGGCACAGATTTGTACAATCACACAAGGACAAACATAAGTATATTCAACCGCACACACAAGTACCTTCCAGGGTCCCAGTGGTGGAACCCTTATGGGCATTGAATATTTACATGAGTAATCCCACTGACTTCAATTGGACTCTACTCATGTGCGTAAATGCTCACTAACACAAGTTGGTTGCACAACTGGACTGCAAGGATTGCACAGACACTCCCTCCCCTTCATACAGACACACACATGGATGTATGATACACAAACATACACATGCTTTTATATAGGGATGCATGGATTCACCTAGCCCCGTACAGATATACCCCACACACGTACTCCTATGCCTTTGTTCACGGAGAGAGGTGCACTTGAGATCTGTGTGTGTGTGTGTGTTGGGAGAGGGTCATAACCTCCTCCATTCTTCTCCTGAGGGGGGCTGGATAATGAAGGAAAAAGAAATGAGGCCTGGGGCTAATTTGTAGTGGCATTTCCTGGCCTCTCTACTGCCAATGAGGCTCCGTTTCATCTTTAGCCTTATCAATTCTGCAGTCATGTGGCTTTCCGCTTGGACGCCTCTGTCTCTTCCCCCTCCTCCCCAATCTCCGATGCTAATGGAAACTTCGTTAATGCCATTAATCTGCTGACCGGGACAAGTAAAAAAAAACAAAAAACCCCAAACCACACAACACATCCACGTACTCCAAGCGAGGGCCGCAAGTGTCCTGGGGTTGCCAGACCCAGGAGCCTCCTGCAATCACCACATTCCTGCAAGCTCTGCACATTGATTTATTTCTCTCTCTTTTCTTTCTCTGCGACCTTGCCCCTTTGGAACAGACTCCTGGTGGAAGGTCCATTCTTCTCACTGTTTCGCTCTCACAATGACATTCCTCCAAAAATCCTCCCTGAACCCTTTTGCCATGGTGCCAGCACTGGTGCCCCTTCAGTTCCCCGTTATTTTAACATCTCTTCTCTCCCTACCTCCCCTAGTAGCCTCATCTCCTCCGTTCATGACCCAGCAGCAGTGACAACTTAGCCTACTTCAGCCCAGAAGTTCAGCAGTGTTCCCAGCACTCCTGTGTAAAGGGAGGCCCAGGGAAACACCCTGCTCTGGGGCTCCTATAGAAGAGGGAGCTGTATGAACACCCAGTGCTGGTTGACACCCATGCCTGGGTTCACTGAAAGGCATACAGTCACTATCTGTGGAGGTGTGTGTTTGGGGAGCTGAGACTATTCTCCAGGGCTAGAACAGGTGAAACCCTGGAAATACAGAGCTGGTGACTTGCTCCCAAGTCCCATTTCAGGAATCAGGAGATGTCACTATGTTGAATGGCACCGTGATGCACGGTTTCCATGATGCCACACCACCGCCTTGCATCCCAGCCCAGCAACAGTCTGGACAACACACGATTCTGCTTGATATGACATCACCTTCACTTTGCAATGGTCTCACCCCATGCCAAGACATTGTCCCAATGCCCAAGAAAATGGCAGTCCCAGCTGGCAGGGAGTTCTCTTGGCAGAGGCCTCTTTAAAAAGTGGAAACATTGTCCATTTGCTCAGTACTGTTTTTTCAACATACTTCCCTTTAGAATCACAATCCACAACAGCCTCCTGGGCCTGGAAGGAAGCTGAGAGGTCTGCACTTGGTCTGACAATGTGTGTGTGTGAACAGAATGGAGGGTGTTTGCACAGAGGGTGGTGTTGGAGGGGAGAGGGAGTAGGAAAGGCAGGTGCTCAGATCTCTAACATATGGACAGATTTATTTTTAAAATACCACAGAACCCATGAAGACAAGAAGTGGAGGCAATCTCAGGAAGGCTTCAATTGGCATTAGGCTAATGCTGGCATGATATGGGCAATAACTAGAGGCCCATGCACGGGCAGCCCTCTAGAAAAGGATTGTTTGGAAGAAAGGAAAGCACAGAGGGGCAGTGGAGTGAGGGAGCCCCAGCAGGAAATCCTCACCTCAATTCCTTTGGCATACAGAGCACTTGGCTTTCTCCACCTGCTGGGGAGCTCTGCTCAGTGCTGCTGCTGGGGAGGAGCTGGAGTCTTCTCCCACTGCCCCCCTGCAAGCAGTTTTGCACTGAGACTGCCAATGGAGAATGAAGTGCAGATAATGGCATTGCAGGAGTGGCAGCCCAGTGGCAGAGGGACACTCCCTGATTAACGCTGAGTGTTCTTCAGGTTCCACAGTGGGACAAGACACAGAGAAATGTGGCTCCCCGCCCTAAAAGAAATAAGAGGGCTGGTAGACTCAGAGCCCCAACATAAGTGCCCAGGCAGGTGGGAGACTGTTGCTGGGCTGGGATGCAGCATAAGAGCCCCAGGCCAGTGCCCAGGTAGGCTCTCTCAGAGCCCCAATCAGAGTAGAAAACCCAGATCAGATGATACTGATCTCAGCATTGTCACTGGCTTTTGAGCAGGGCCAGCTCTAGGTACCAGCAAAACAAGCAGGTGCTTGGGAGGGCACATTTCTAGGGGCGGCATTCCGGCGCCGGCCATGCCGCCCCTAGAAACGTGCCCCCGCCGCCCCAGCTCGCCTCCGCCTGCACCCCGCCGCTCCACTTCTCCCCCCTCCCTCCCAGGCTTGCTGCGCGAAACAGCTGTCTGGCACGGCAAGCCTGAGGAGGGAGGGAGGAGAAGCCAAGCGGCAGCGCGCTCGAGGAAGGCCGTGGTGGTGGAGTGGACACAAGCTGGGGCGGGGAGTGGTTCCTACCCCCCCCCGTTATTTCCTGCACTCCCCCCGCCCTGTGCTCACCTCCGCTCCGCCTGCTCCCCTGAACGTGCTGCCTCCACCTCACCTGAGAGGGAGGGGGGAGAAGCGGAACGGCGGTGTGTTCAGGGGAGCAAGTGGAGTGGAGGTGAGCTGTTGCCGGGGGGGGAGGGGGGGGAGCTGCAGGAAGCAATGGGGGGGGGATATGCGGCACGCCTGGGGGAGGAGGCGGCACTGGGGATTTGGGGAAGGGGCAGAGTTGGGAGGACGAAAAAAAAGTGGGGGCGGCCAAAAATTTTTTTGCTTGGAGTGGCAAAAATCCTAGAGCCGGCCCTGCTTTTGAGTCACCCCTAAATGCCCTGGACATCCCAGCACCCTTCTGGTTGCATGGACGCTGGCTCAGGGGATCCCTCACTGAGGTGGAGGAGGGGAAAGCTGGTATGACATGCTGCTGCACTGATACAGACTCTAAGCACCAAAGGGAAATGATTGTTCTCCATGCCAGGCACCACAGTCACATGCAACTTGGCAACACTCTCCCCCCCACCAAGCCCGGTCCCCTCAAGCAGATGCCAGAGCAAATCATTGCAGCCCTGGGTCTTCGCTAAGTGCAAACCCAGCTTGGTCAACCCCATGCATCGGTTTGTGGCACCTGCGAGGGAGTTTGCTCCCCAGAGGTAGGCACACTTCACGGGGGCTCCATCCAGCGCAGGCAGTCCAGTGCATAACTCCAGTGGCTCCTGCCTTCCATGGCAGAGGCTAGCCTGAAGGAGCCCACTGCATCCAAGAGCCCCCAACATATCCCTCCGCTCCTGCTTCCTAGCTCAGCTTGAGGACCCTGGCGTAGCGTCCCGCCCAGCGTGGAGTCTAATTCTATCTGCCCCCGGTGCAGTGCCAGTCTGTGTGGCGTGGGAGTGTCCTCCCAGACGACCCGCTGTGATCATTGGTGCCTCCCCAAGCACCTTGCTTCGCAGGAGTCATCAAAGGGCTTTTATGGGTCAAAGAAGGGGAAGGCTCCCTACAGCCACAGCAAAGAACATTGGTCACACATACAAGATGGAGGCCTGGATCCTAGAATGCAGTGATCCTGCAAAGGGCAAAGAGAAACAATTGAAAGAGAGCTGCCAGTGCAAGGCTGTAGTTCTGAGGGCTCACACAACCCTTGGTTGTATAAGCAAGGGGCTATCAAATAGGTGTACGGAGATTTATTACCTTTGTATACGGCATTAGTGGGCCATTCCGGGAATATTGCGTCTGGTTCTGGTGTTGCCATTTAGTAAAAGATGTTGAGAAACTGGAAGGAGCTACAAGAACTTTTCAAAGTCTGCCTTATAGTAAAGACATAAGCTGCTCAGTCTATTTAGTTTATCCATGAGAAGGTTAAGAGGTGCCTTGATCATGAAGCTACAAGAAGCTAGACAGGGAAGAGATTTCTGATAGTAGACAGCTCTTTAACCTAACAGAAAAAGGCAAAAGGCTTTTTGGTGGAGCTATTTCTTCTGCAATGCAACTGAAAGGCACAGTCCATGGAAGAAGTGCACCTTGCATCTGGAAACGAAGTCTCAAGTGAAGTGCTCCAACCACACCACTAAATGCTGAGTGGTAGAAGGAAGCCAGGAGAAAGTAGCCCGAAGTTGGCTATGGTTAGTAGTAAGGTTACATGGACAAAGACCCCTAGAGGTAGCAGTAGTTCTGTGGAGCACCTCAGGCCATTAAAGCACAAGGGTGGAGTATCGCGAGGCACCTGTGACAGGCCAGGGTGTGCAAAAGAAAGCACTTGATTTCTAATGAGATGTAACACCAAAGAGGCATTCATGAGAGCACCGGAGGTCTGCAGATTGGCTGCTTTGAAGGCACATGGAAGACTCCATGATGAAACTATTGATACCTATGTCCAGTCATCCAATCATAGCCCAGCAACATTGTTACATCTGCTCGATGCCCAGGGGGTTATGTACCAACGCTAGGGGCCCTGCCACAAGCACTGATGGAATAGGCATCTTGTGGCCTCCTGCAATGGATCCATTACAAGTCTGAGCATCTTAAAGGAAATAGCTTACACACACCTGGGTGCCCAACTTGACGTGTCTTCTTTTTCCTAGAAGTGCCAGAGCAAGGCAGCAATGCATGCATAGGCAGAGGAAATGCTGGCTGCTTAGAGGGCCAGGGGGCACTGGCCTGGGAGCCAGGAAACCTGGATTCTGTTCTCAGATGCACCTCTAAACCGCTGCGTGAGTTCAGGCAAGTCGGGTCAGCTCTCTGTGCCTTCTCTTTCTGTCTTGTCCATTTAGATTGCAGGCTTTCCAGGGCAGGGCTGTCTCTTCCTATGCATGTGTACAGCACCTAGCACAGTGCATTGATCTCAGCTGGGTCTCTAGGTGGAAAGATAAAAGATGCTTTGGGCATTCTGCATTTGTGCAGTATCCAGCACAATGGGGGTCCTGGTCCATGACTAAGGCTCTATCCGCTTTGGTAAAACAAATGATTGCAGGGACTGGAGCCAAGATGCAAATACAGGGAAGGCTCTGCTAATAACACTGCCAGAGGATCTGAGCATTTGTTGCACACTAGAGTTCCCAGATCCCACCTGGTTATGGGGTGGAAGTAACAACCCTGGCACCCCACTTTGAGAACTAGTCGGAGAGGGGCTCAGACAGAAGGACGTACCCGTTTAGTAGAAGAGCTCCTTGGGAGATCTGAGTGTCGGAAGGTCCTTGCTATGCTACCTGTAAATATCCCTTCAGGAGGATTAATTTGGAGCTGCTGAACATGCCATGACTCAGACCTCATGCTGGGGAGAAGGTTTAAGATGCCTTCTAGCCATTTCCATTTGCTGATGCTACCACTATGTGTTGAACTTCTACTGCCCACTTCCTACGTCATCCATTCGCAAGTGCTGGCCTGGCAGGGCAGCCCCTGACTGCATTTCTGCAGAAGTTGTCCACCTGCTTCTCTCTGCTGGGATTTTAGTTTAAAGGATGTTGCTGAATGGTGGCTGCATGGCCAAAGCAGTGGGCTGGGACTCAGGAGATGTGGGTTCCATTTGAGGTTCTGTTACAGATACCTTGGTCTCTCCGTGCCTCAGTTCCCCATCTGTGCAATGGGGATAATACCCTCTACATGGGAGACAGGGTGTAAGCTCTTTTAGTTCAGGTGGCAGAGGTGCATGGGTTTTTGGTCCAAAAGGCTGGAGTTCGATAGTCACCCAGAAGGGTTGCTTTACATCTATTTAGCCTGTCTCTTGCTATGTGTATGTTCAGTGCCTAGCACATTGTGGCCTCTAAATGCTACTGGAATAAAACTACTAAACAAATAAAACAAATAAATAAACAAATAAAACAAAACCATCAGAGTATCGGAGCATGCCTCTCCTTGTCGCCTGCTAGTGTACTGCTGCCCTCACTCTTCTGTCATCACAGATCAGATTTTTGCTCCTGGCTGGCACACCATGCTATGGCTGGGTGACACATGGTCCTGACTCCCACCCTTTCCCAGGTAATGGAGTTCTGTATGTCTATTCCCCAGCAGTTTCACGCCAGTTCTTCAGCCTGACTACCCTTATCTACTGGGCCTCCGCACCATCTTTGTCATGGGCTGATGGGACCCACTGCTTCCTGCCTGGGTGGTTTCCTACTGTGACCTGCTTCCAGGCTGTTCCCACCAGCCCCTTCCCACGTATTCCTTTGTAAAGTCCTGGGGAAACAAGGTAGATGTAAGAGGCCAGTGCCAGGCCCACCTGCACCTAGGGAGGTGCTGGTGGCTGGTCATCCTTTGGCCCCAGCCTGGCCTTCCTTCCAGGGGCTAGCACAAGAGGCCCTCTCCTCCTCAGCCCCCACTGAGCTGGCCTTTTCCCCTTTTAACCTTTCCCTCTACGCTCAGCCCCTCTCGCAGGAGAAGTGGGGCAGGGCTAACTGAGCCCACAGGCTCTCATCAAACCCTTCCTGGGGAGCGTGGGGTCTATCTACCCCATCACCCCCTAGTATCAATTTCCTCAAATGACTTTGTTGTAATGAAAGGGTAGTAGCAAGTGGTACTCCTATAGGATCTGAGGATGTGTGAAGGGTTCACTCACATCAGGTGCACCTCCTTGCGGCTGGGTCTGGGAATTAGCTCTTGCCTCACTGGCATCCCCATCCATGGGTTGTTCATGCTGCACCCCTTCTGTCTCCATGACTCGGGAGCTCCCTCTTTGGGACTCAGCCCTCTGGCCAGGTCACTGTCATGCCCCCACTTTTGGGGCAAAGTCCCACCAGACAAGCTGTCCAGACACTGTCTCAGGTGGTGTGCTGTTCCAAGTCTCCTGTTCCAGGCCCTGTGCTGCTCTCCCAGTGGCTGGTGGGGGAATCCAGGCCCTCCCTCTGCACTGGCCTCCAGCCCAGGGACCCTGTAACCAGCAGCCAAGGTCTGCACAGTCCTACTCCTGGCCGCTGTTTCCCTGGGCTTCTTCCTACCCAGCCTTTCTTCCCCGTAACTTCTCTGGGCTGACCCATCTTTCAGGGCCAGGATCTCAGGGCCTATTCTCCTCCCTGGGTCTCCTCCTCATTACCACCTATTTATTCCCAGAGAGTGACTACACACTCCTTCACTACAACCCATTGCTGTTCTCACTTCCTGGTTTATAATCCTAGCCCAACTCCTCCCACACCTGGGCTTCCTCTGCCATTAGGCCTTATCAAGCCCTAGTTCCCCTCCAGTTGCAGCATATAAGGTTAATTGGCTCCTTCTGGCCCCCATTAACCACTCAAGGCTTGTGTGGGGTGGACACCCCATCACTAGATCTCACCCCCCCCCTTGAAACACTGAATTGAATTAAACATCATCACATGACCCCCGTGTACTAGGTATGTAGGGATCAATTCACCTACTTCTGAAATGCAGCCACCTCTGGGGTGGAATGTTGGTGCTGTTTAATATCAAACAGCAACACTGCACAACAGGTTGGGACAGGGAATGGAGAAGGAAATGAGGAAGGGAAAATGTAATCATCAGAAAAAGCAGCGAACAGTCCTGTGGCACCTTATAGACTAACAGACGAATTGGAGCATAAGCTTTCGTGGGTGAATACCCACTTCATCGATGTAATCATCGGAGTGCAACGGGGCAAAGATCCTTAAATAGCCTCTGGAACTCTTGCCAGAATTGCTGTGGAAACTTCTATGACAATAAGCGATAAAGACTTGTTTTCTGATGTCTCCACAGACAGACCTCATCGCCTGCAACATAGCACCCCTTACAACCATGCTGGGGCATTGGCTCATTACTGACCCAGAGTATAAAGTACTGAGCTGAACTACATGCTCTCCACGCGATACCTGAGTGTTCCTTGTAGGTCTCCCATGCACTGAGCCAGGCCAGCCTGACTTAATTTATGAGATCGTATAGGATCATAACAGTCACAATGGCTGCAGGCCAGATGAAGGATGCTGGAGACTAAGCCATTATCTCTTCGGACAATCGACATCTAAAACTGTCCCCTAGTTCTCCCACTCATTGGAGCCACAAGAGAGGACAGATAACAGGGGAACATCATTATTGTTATTGCATCCAAAGGCCGTGATCAGGATCCAGGCCCAATTGTGTTAGGTGCTGCATGAACATATAGTACAAGGCTTATGATCTAGGGCCTGAGCCTGACAAGACTTATGGATGTGCTTAACACTACACACTGTCCTACTGCAGTCTAGTTTACTACAAGTGGACGGAACAAGCAAAGCAAAGAGGAAGAAGGGAGGAGAATGGGACCCCAATAGGAGCCTGTGGTTACATAGACCAGCTGTGGGCACAATTAGCTTGTTGTGACTCATTTAAACACCGGGGGTGACACCCTGTCCCCTATGAAGTCAATGGGAATTTGGCCAGCATTGGGGCCAGCGGTTCACCAGCATTGGGGCCAGCATCCTGCCCCCAAAAGCTTATATTTCAGTTACAGCTGGAGGCTGCACACCCACTGTAAGAGACAGACCCTGCCCTGAAGAGCTCACAATACAAATAGACAAGCCAGGCAAAGGAAATGTTAGCTTCGTTTTACAGACAGGAAACCCCCAGGCCAAGTGTTCACAATAATTCACCAAAGGGGGGTGCGCGAGGTCTCTACTAAGCGTTGGCTCCCCAGCATCATAATCATTTCAAACTGCATGTAGGGATCATGTTTAAGCAGTTATGCATCTGTGCTGGAAGTTACGCTCCGAAGATCTGTACGTTCGGGCCGGTCTTGTGCACAGTGTGTTTCACAGTGGCAGAGGGCATGGGGCGGGGCGGGGCGGGTAGGGTCAAAGTGACCTCTCCATGGTTACACAGGGAGCATGTGGTATAGCCATGAAGGGAATCCAGATGTCCTGGCTTCCTGTGGGCTCCCAATGACACTTTCGGGAGAAAAAATGGTTGGTGTGGTTACACCAAGAAGGGCGATGAGTGGATCTGGAGCTGGCACTGGAGCAGCTGCTACTTTAGGCCGTTGCTCTGGGGTTTCAGCACTACTGAGGCAAGCTAAGATTTCTCTGCTACTTCCCGCATTAAAGTACAGGGCCTGGCACTGGGAGACGCCCCTTTTAACTTGCTGGGTTCTATCCAGCTCTTGATGTCTGTCACCAGATACCATTGCTGGCTGCTGCTGGTTCAGTGGCCTGCATGAAATGAGTTTGCTGCTCTCAGTCCAGTTCCTAGTGGACAAGGTTCCACATCCCTTATAACTCCCCTGCCCCCACTATTGTCACTCACAGGACCCCTGGTTGGCAGAGTCCCAAGAGCAACTGGGCTATGGAGCCTGAACTCACTGCCCCACATGAGAGGCCCCCCCAACCCCAGGGAGGAGCAGAGAGTGGGAGTTTGTCTCGCTGCTGCCAATATTCTGTGGCCGTAGCTCAGGGGTGTGGTTGCAGGGCATTCAGGGAGATCAGGACTCAGGATTGGGGCCATAGACTGTCAGATCCCTGTCCTGTGAGGTTGACATCCAGAGCCTAAATTCACACACACAAACTAGGAGCCAGGAGCCTCGCTGTTTGGTCTGGGCTTCCCACTGGCTCAGTAGGATGCCAGGGCGACAGATCGGGCAGCAGAACACCCCTTGCCCTCCGTGCCCCCGCCCCACGCTTTGAACACAGGACACCCTTGGCAAAGGCGCCTGCCCGTCGCTTTTGTGGCCGAGGGAGGAAGCCGGGCGTCTCTCGTCTCCTCTTTCAGGCTGCCTCCAGCAGGCTTGGAAGAAGCTTTTTTAAGTCCCCTTCTCCTATTGTCGGCTGGGAGACAAAAGAGGAAGGAGCTGGATTTAAGGCTAATGACGCGAGTTCCTCCATGCAGAAAAAGCCCAGCTGAGGGAACCCCCCGCTCCCCACACACAAAAAAGGGAAGAAAAGGGAGGAAAATCTTTGAAAATAACTAATTAAAGCTGTTTTAGCTTCTCTCTCTCCCCTTGGAGGGCGCCTAATCTCACGGGGGGGAGAGGGGGGGAAGGCATCAGGAACAATGAGCCCCAGCTCCCAGCCCCCCATCTCTGCACCCCACCCCTGCCTGCTGAGGTTTTAAAACAAGAGGCCACTTTAAGTTAATGAGCTATCAGCTGACGGGGAGAAGTCTCTAATGAAGCCTGATGTTCACACATTCTCTCCCGGGCTGAATAGGCCTCTGCCAAGCCCATAACTGTCAGAAAGTTTCATTCATAAAATCCACATGCTGGGGGCGGCGGGGGGAGAAGGAGCTGGGTGAGGGGCTGGGGGCGGAGGGCTCTGTTTGGAACAGTCAGACCAAGAGGCCAAACAGGAACATGCATGGGCAGCACTGGCAGGCTTGAAAATTGGAGAGCCCCGACTCCGCTCCCTATTGTCTGGCTGGTAATTAGGAAGATCCCCCGAACAGTTCTGGAGGACATTGATGTCTGCAGGGATAATTAGTGAGGATTTGGGGGATGTTCCAGCTGTTATGTCACCAGCTCTGTTAGGCCAAGGCGGTGGGGGGAGAGGAGGGGAGGGACAGGATGAGGCCTGGATGGGAACCGTTCTGGGTCTTTGCTCCAGGGGCTCCGTGCTTTGCTGAGCCTCTGGCCCACTGGCAGGGGCTGGGGCAGTGTCGAAGGAGATGGGGAAAAAGGCAGACGGGGGTGAAGATGGGGCGGGAGGGAGCAGAGGGGAGATCCTGGAGGGGAGAGGGGCAGCACAAGTAGGGGGAAGGAGAAATCACTATTGGTTTGGGGTCAGGGTGACTTTATGCTGTTGAAAAGTGAGGGCCTGATATTATTTGCTGGATCTAAGCACAATCACTGTGGGACCACTGGACAGTGGCAGAGTGTCCCCGGGCAAGATACAGAGCAATGCTTCTTCCCAGCTCAACTGTTTGCATCCCTGGACTGTGGCTGGGGGTTGCAGGGGCAGCATTGTCTGGTAGCTCTGTTTGTTCGGATCATGGTAGCCAAGGACCTGAGTTTTCATGGACAGAGTGAATTGGGACCTTTGGCACGTCATGGAAGCTCCAGGCCCTTTCCAGACCTCTGGGCAACAATGCTAGGTTGGGGCTGCTCACAAGAGAGCACTCGACTCTAGTGGGCTGAGCACAGGAGTGGGAGCCAGGAGGGCCTGGCTTCTGTCCCTCGCTCCGACACCCACTTCTCTGGAGTGTCTTGCTCCCCATCTACCAACAGAGAGATAAGAGTCTGGCGGAGGATGTGCAGCAGTCAGTGACTAGATGCTCTGGAGGTGGATCCAATCTCCCTTAGATGGGTGCAAATCAGGATTTTGCTCACTGTATACAATGGACTGTCACCTCTCTACGAAGCCATTGTGTGCAAGAGAAAGCAGGATCAGGCCCTGAATGTTATGATTCTCATTTGTATCAGCAGCCCCTAGAGGCGGCAACCAAGCTTGAGGCCCTGTTGTGTTGGGTGCTGTACACACACACATCAAGAGACAGGCCTTGCCCTAAGAGCTTAGGTCTAGATTCACAAAGTACAGAGGCGCCTAGATCCCACTAGATTTGCAACACCACTGGTGAACCCAGAGGCGCCTAATATCACTTGGAGCCTAAAGTGGTGGAGTAAAACGTACCCCTGGAGCCTGCGTTTCTGCCCCTGGGCCTGCGCTGCTGCCTCTCTCTAGGCGCCTGGACACCCATCTCCTGCCTGAACCCCAGTGCGCGTCACAAACAAGGGAGATGGGCACTGGGCCGCCTAAGCCATGTGCAGGGCCTGGTCTGGCAGGCATGCTCAGAGGCCGCCTATTGGGCTGGGCCTCGCCCGTGAGTTCACACAAAATGGGGGTGGGGTGGGAACTCCCCTGGGGGACCCCCAGTTCAAGTCCGCTCACACTCTCCTGTTGAAGCTGTCCCACTCTGGAGTGGGGGCCTGGCCCCATGGTCTCCCACATTCTGGGTGAGGGTGCTAATCTCCAGGCTCTGGAGTCATTCTTCAACAGTCACTGCGTTTAAGGCCAGAAGGGATCACCAGATCATCTAGCCTGACCTTCTGTATCTCACAGACCATCACCCCTACCCGCTCACTACACCCAACAGCCCAAATGAGACCACAGTATTACAGTGCACAGGAGATTAGACTGTTACATGCCACAGGCAGAGAACAGGAGGGACCGAAATGCTCGAGGCCCCTGCAGTGACAGGGAAATAATCTACGCCGATAATCCTGGCAAATATCCTGCACCTGGCGCTGCAGAGAAAGGTGAAACCCCTCCAAGGGTGCTGCCATTCTGACCTGGGGGAAAATTCCTTCCTGACCCCACATATGATGATCACGTAGACCTTGCGCATGTGAGTGAGAACCAGCTAGCCAAGCACCTGAGAAGGAGAATGCTCGGTGCCACCTCACAGCCTTGCCTCCCTGCCCAATGTTCCATCTCCAGCCATGGCCATCCCTGATGCTTCAGAGGAAGAAGATAAAACAAACAAACCCAGAATGCATGGCAGGTGAGGGTGGAAGGAATCCCCTCCTGACCCTTGCAGGTGGCCCGCTGAAACCCTGCAGGAACGTAAGACAAACTGGAAGTGAGCTCCAGGGCTACTGAGCCCTGCCCCCCACAATCACAAGCCGTCCTGTCACAATCGCACTCACAAATGTGTCTCTCTTAAAAATAAATTAAGTTTGTCCCCAACTCCTAGTGGGAGGCTGGTTCCAGAACGTCATCCCTCTGATGGTTAGAAACCTTCGTCGAATTTCCAGCCTGACTATGTTCATGGCCAGTTTATACCCATTTGTTCTGGGGCCAACATCATCTGATAGCTTAAGTAATTCTCCACCCTCCCTGGTTACTATTCGCGCCCTCCCCTCCCCCCCGATGTATTCTCATGTGTGCTCTCGCTCTCTCTCTCTTTGGCCCAAACTTCCACTGTTTATCCAGGGTTCAACAGCTTCAACAGGAGAGAGTGAAGTAGCCCCAAACTGGAGTAGCCCATTGCCCAATGGTCAGGGCAGAGCCCTTTTCAAATCTCTTCTCCTCATCAGGTGGCGGAAGGGGGGGGACTTAAGATGGGGGGGGTTCCCACACCCCAGGTGTGTACCCTAACCACTCTTCCTCTTCCAAGCTTCTTGCAAAACATGCCTTGGATGCCTAACTCCACAGAGGGGCCTCAGCAGAGAATTGCTGGCAGAGACAGGTGCCTATCTCTGGGAGAGGGGCAGGGCTGGGCCCACACCCTGTGGGGTGTACCTTCAAGTGCCTACCTTAGCTGGTGCTGGCTTACGTGGATTTCACTGGAAGGTGCCTGTTGCTCCCCGTTCACGGTATAGGGAGCCTGGGGCCTCACTCAGGCTCTGTGGAAGGCAGCGTGCTCCTGTGATTGTCTAGGACCCTAACAGTTAGGCCTTGTGACGCTGAGCAGGCCTGATCTGTAATTCACTGAAGCGCATGGAAAGACTCCCATTGACATAATGGGCTTCGGATCAAGTCCCAAGGCTCACATCCTCCAAGGTTGTGGTACCTAACTCCCACCGAAGTTACTGGGAGTTTGGCACCGAAACCGAAATGCTTTTGCTCATCCGGGCCTAAGGGACTTGGCCCAGGGCAAACAGAGTCAGACCATCCATCTCCCAAGCCCCCATCCAGCATTCTCACCACAAGACCAATCATGCTCAATTGCCTCAGAAGTATTATTAAGAGAGAGAGAAGCCTACTGCAGCCAGGAAAAAGTGCTCTAACTGTACGGAGAAGTTGCAGAATGAGAGTCAGGAGCCCAAACAATCCAGTGCCATGCTAAGTGGGGCAGCCTGCCTGCTCTGTGACACACCAGCAATGGTTCTGTGGGGGCTGACCTCTCTTGAGCACATGCATGGGGACACCTGCCACAAGCAGAGGTTTGTACTCAATTATATGTTCAAATAAGTTCAGGAGTCAGTCCTGAAACATCTCAACCAATAAAACCCCTGGCTAGGAAGGGCCTTCCCATTTACTCTGGGCTGTCATGGACATTTTGCAAGGGGTGAGTCTTTGGGCCTTAGGGTGAACTGTAGCTATTACCCGTGCCTGCTGGGGGCACGCAGCGTGTCTGGCAGCTGGCATTGTTACTGGGATGCAACAACTAGCAGGGGCTTCGGGTAAGGAGACACCTCTCTCTCTGTCCTCCTTTCTGTTTGTTTTAACCATCCTTTCTCGAAGCTGGTGGTTTAGGTACTTAGCTGGCTCTCATGGTATCTGAGTGCCCCACAATCTCTAATGTATTTATTCTCACACCACTCCCCCATCGGTAGGTCGGTGCTATTATCCCCACATTACAGCAAGGGAACTGAGGCCCAGAGAGACAAAGTGACTTGCTCAAGGTCACACAGGGCATCTGTGGAGGAGCGAAGATTTGAACCCAGGTCCCAGGCTAGTGCCTTAACCACTGGGCCATTTCCTGGCTGGCGGGTTGTTGGGTTTGATGCTGGCTGGATTTCTGGCTCCGGGTTTTTTTTAGCTTTGGCACGTTCTGTCTTTGCAGGTACTGGTTGCCAGATCTGGCACTGTCTGTATCAGCACTACTGATTCTTTGCTGATGGTGGCACTCTGCCTCTTTGGTGCTGCCCTGCCCTCAGCGATACTGGCTCTCCCCTCTGACGGCGAGAGGTTTTGCTGACTAATTCCCCCTGGTTACTACAATTGGTGGCGAGCTGGCCCCCGGGGCCCAGCACACTGTTTGTTTAGCAACTGGAGAACAGCTGGGCTCTCTCCGGGGTGAAGGGCCCTTTTTAATGCATCTTGCTCGGATGCTCTCAGTCTGAGCTAAGGGCTCTCCAACACCGGAGCCACCCCCATACCTCTTGGAAAGTTTGAGACGTCTGCCAAAGGGCTCGGTCCAATCAGAGTGGAGATTTGCTCACCTACCGGCACGGGAAGAGGGGAGCACCATGTGAATGGGTACAGGGAGTGAGAAGGGGTGAGATGGCCTCAAAGCCCTGTCCTGTGTCAGAACCTGTGTTTCTTCTGTCCAGGGGCCAGTTAGTTTAGCAGCCCCTCTTGTGGGAGCGCTGGACAGACACAAGAGGGTCTGCTCCTTTCCCCTTGTGGGAGGTGAGAGCTCTCCAGGGCTCCGAGGAAACAAAGCAGTGTTTGCTTAACTGGAGAGCAGAGTGTGCTCTGAGCAGACCACGGCCAGGGCCTGGGCGTGCTTCAGAAGTCAAGTGCCTCTGAAATGGACTGTGGTTTATCTAACCCCATGGAGGATCCATGCAAGGCAAGACTGTGCTGTCTCTCTGCTGATGGAGTGGCCCATTGATTTGATTCCTGCTCCCCTTGCTCCCGGGCAGTTTCAGGAGGAACGAGACAGCGTGAGGGACACCGGGCACTCCCCAGGAAGAGGAGTTGCCTTGCTGGCACAGATGGCATTGCAGCCTGCAGACAGAGAAGGCAGGAGGCTCCTACTCATAGGAGGGGGGGGGTCTCACTCATGTGCAGGTAGGGAAGATAAAGGAAAGAACGGCCTCAATGGAACATAGGGAGCTGCCCGTTTTCTAGCCAGCCCCATTTGCTGCTGCTCTGGGCAATGCAAACATAGCAACCCAAGAGCAGGAGGGACAGGAAAAGGTCCATGATTTCCTCCTATCCACTGCAGCTCAGGCCCAGCCCAGATTCAAAGGCCTGGGGGGAGTGAGGCTGCCTTGGCCAGGAGTGGCTGTGCTTGCATAGCCCACTGGTGAGTATGTTATAGGTCCCCTTGGCTCTGATCCACAGAGATCTGGAGTCTCTGGGGAGCTTTAGTCAAGCTGTAGCGGTTCTGGTTGTCCCCAGTTCAATCCCCAATGTGTCAGCCAAGATGGCGGCTGTCCCACTTGGCACATGGCTCCTGCCTCTGGAGGGCACTAAAGTGCGTCAGAACTCAACATCTTCAGTTTAATGGGGTCAGAGGACACCCCCGCCTTCCTGATGGGGATCTCCTAGGGCACTTGTCTTCATGGTTAAGCCAGCATGTTTGCTACATACAGACTCTGACTTGCCTCCTCAGGGTCAGGCAGAACTTTTCCCCATCAAGACGGCGTGTTGCCTGCTTTCTGGCTCTCCAGGTCTCTTTCTCCATAGCTCAGAGTGTTTCAGATGCACACCACAGACACACACCGAGTTCTCTGGCCCTAGGCTGCCATTTGTCCTCGAAGCCTGTAAAATTCCATCTCAGCGCCAGAGGCAGGAGAATGGGGTGAAGCCATTCTCTGCACACACCAACCTTCACCCATGAGGCCCAGTGCACGGCAGCCAGACACTGCAGCAGAAGCCAGCCCTACTGCACTGGAAAAAAAGTTATCGCACCTCAGTGTTAAATCAATCGTCGGATGTCTCCAGCAATTCCATCAGCTGGGTGGAGGATGTCATAAAGGTGCAGGCTGGAAAAAAACCAACAACCTGTTTTTTATCCAGACCTCTTTTCTGTGCCTTTCTAGAGCTGGAGCGGATTGTCTAGGGCTCATTACACAAGTTTTTATTATGTTCTGCACCAGTGCTCTGGTGAAAAATAAAATAAACATGTGATGGGTTGGAAAGTGTCAAGTATAGAACATTTCAGCTTAGGAAAAGCAAAACAAAATCCTTGGCTCTAACAACAAAATAGCATGTGTGGCAAATGATTGCAAATTGCAGTAAATCCTCAGGTGAACAGCCCACTTGACATATATGTACACATCTGACATGTAATCACATACAAAGGATGGGTTATGGCACAATGTGGCTGGTGTTCTGCATCTAATCACATCCAGCTCTCTGCAACTGGGTATTGGGCTGATGTTCTACACTTCACCTGCCTGCTTGCAGTTGCTCTTCCAAACGGCTGCTGGTTCGCTGCCCTGTAGGTGGTTACATTTCAGTGCTTGTTATCCGGATCGGATTAACCCATTACTGGGCCCTAGGCAAACACACCCTTCTGGGCCCCCATCTTCTACACAGGGTCGCAGTGTCACTCGGGTTTGGCTTGGCTGGCCCTGTGTCATGATAAGGGGGTGGGGTGGCTGGGCCAAATTGGAGTGAGTGGCGTTACAACCTGGTGCACAGGGTTGCAGTGCCACTCAGGCTGCCCTCCTCCACCAGTCTGGGCCCTTGGCACATGCCTCGTTTGCCTGTGCCCTGCTTGTTATTATTACAGCAGCACCTAGAGACACATCCGGGATTGAGTCCTGCACGAACACCCAGTAAAGAACAGCCCCTGCCCCCTAGAACTTCCAATCTAAACAGAAAAGGCAGACGAAGCGGGTGGGAGGAAGGGAGGATTTTTATCCCCATTTTACAAATGGGCACCGAGGTCCATAGAGATCAAGTGATCTGATCAAGGTCACACAGGAAGCCTGTGGCAAAGCCAGGAATCGAATCTGTATCTGTGGAGTCCCAGGCCAGAGCCCACTAGCCCCGCCTTCCTCCCAGATTAGCGGTTGATCCTGCTTCAGGATCATGTTGTTTAAACCGTGGCAAATGACTACTGACTAGTGGGGGGGCAGCAGTTTGAGGAAGTTGCAGAGAGGCTGAGTTTTGTAGCGGTTGAGGCCTTATCATGCAGGGAAAGCACTCAGTGCTATGGCCGTGTCGTGGAGTTTAAAGCCAGAAGGGGCCACCTCATTAGAGCCCCGTAACCCAGCCTGAACCGGACAAGTGTCGGGTTTGGGTTGGGTTAGGAAACAAACTAATCCTCTGGGGCTTGGGTTAGCTTCCCCCTCCTGCCCCAAGGGCTGGCATGGTCGTGTGCTCTGGTCCTGCCACCTGCCGCCACCTCACTGTGCTGGGGAGTGGGTGCGCCAAGGGGTCACAGCACCTCTTGCTGCCCAGCACACGTGGCGCAGCAGGGGGCAGCGGCTGGCGAGAGTGGGGCACACAGCTGCTGCCTCGCTGACCCCATGGGCAGGCGGTGGTAGTGGGGGCACTGATTCAGGGTTGGGGGGGAAGGGTCAGGTTGGAAAACGACTCAACCCTCTCGGGCTCAGGTCAGGTGGGCATGGGTCTGGGGTAGGCTTAAAAATTAGCCCTCTACACCAAATCCTCTCTTCTGACCTGTATACCACAGGGCACCCTGCCACCTCCGCCCCATGCCCAACAGCTGGCATTAGGCCAACCTATTACAGCCCTCAGCAGATTAAGTGATTGGGTGCCACAGACAGAGAACAGGAGGGAGTGAGGAGCCCTGGTGACTGAGGCCCCAGGCTGGCAGTCAAGAGACCTGGGTCTTGTTCTTGTCCTGTCCAGACTTACTGACGGGGAGTCACCTTCGGCCTCAGTTTTTCCAAAATGTTCCCTAAGGTGCCTTCATTTTGGGGTGCTTCACTTGAGACTCCAGGACCTGGTTTTGCAGAGGTGTTGAGCTCCCATGGACTCCAGCTGGCCCTGGGGGGTGCCACCCCTCCGCTAACCAGGCCTCTCTTCTCCAAAGCTGGGCACCCACAAACGGTTAGGCCTTCACCTCCCCTGTGACCCCATCCGTGCCCTGGGGATATTGCTAGGGCTGTTCACCTTTCGCACAAGGGGGCATGAGCACTGGGTTGGAGAGCTTCCTCCGCTGCTTGTGGACAGTTCAGAAAAGGAAAGGCAGAGTTCATCCGACACTCTGTTCTTATTCCTGTGGTACATCCCCTCAACTTCTCTCCTCGCCCGGCAACGAGAACTAGCTCCCATCTTCATCTGCAAGCTCCTCCCATCTAAACCCGACTAGGGCCGTGTCTACACTGCCACGGCACAGCTGGCAGTCGCGCTGGCAGTGTAGCATAGGCACTTCCGACAGCTAGGCCAATGGAAGACTTCTTTCATCAACCTCACCGCACTTACACCAGGGGTTAGGTCAACCTAACTAGGTAGGCCAGGGCACAGATTTTTTCACAGCTCTGAGTGACATAGCTCAGTCAATCTAATTTCCAGGTGTAGCCCAGGGCTAGGTAATTGCTATCCTGCTGGTGCTGCCAAGTGGTGTACTTCCCATTGATTTAAATGGGGCTAGTCAGCGGATGCGCTCGGCCTGCTGGGAACTATAACAAGATCAAGCCCTGTTCTGGTGTCAGCTTCCTAAAGGGAAACAATCCACACACGCTGCACGCAGTGCCCCAGGAGGGGGCGCACCATCACGCCCTCACAGTCTTTGGAAATGATGCCTAGCTGGGTTCTTCCAATGGGTGCTGCCCCCTAAAGAGCCCACAGTGACTCCTGGAGCCTAACCCACAGCAGGGCGGACGAGGTGCCAAGAGGGGTTCACCAGCATGCATTGATTTACGCTCCTCCAAGGGAAAGCTCCCTTGCCAATTTAGGCCCAATCCCAAATAAACTTTCACCCGACTCAGCTTAACAACAATGACCGAACCTCATTGGCTCCCCTCCCCTCTGCCTGCAGGGGGCATCCTAGGAGCTGGTGGACCTGCCTGGAAGCCACAGACACCAGGCTCTGCTGCTCACTCACTCTGTCACATAGGCAAGTAGGTTGTTCTATGCCTCAGTTTCCCTATCTGCAAACGATGGGTTATAACACTGCCCTGTCTCCTGGGAAAAGGTTAGGAGGATAAATTAGTTCCTGGCTGGGGAGGAGTCCTGCAGAGGTGCCTGGATGGGGAGGGGACGAGCACTTTCTTTATTACAAATATGAGTTATCAGCTGAGGTTTCTCACAACCCTCCTGAGCTTTCACTGACAGCAGCAGCCTAGCGTTATCCCCAGACATCACCAACGTGCAGCCCCTTCCTCCTCCCAATCTTATACAGACACAGCGGCCAGCAACAGTCCCTGCACCCACTCCGGGGCCCTCTCTCCTTCCCCTCCCCTGTTCATTACAACGCAGGCTCAGGGTGAAAGTCTGGCCCTGGGGAAGTCCAGGGCAAAATGGCTATGGACCTCAATGAAGCTAGGAACTCCTCAGTTAGGTGTCCCACACCTGGGCTGGGGCTTGTTCTGGGGTTATATCCTCAACCCCTGCCTAGGGGGCCCCCCCTTCTCGAAAAACCTGAGAGGATCCTGGAGGCAGCTGGATAAGGAAGGCAGTCCCAGGACAATTTGCCTCTTCCCGAGAGGGTTAAGCATTAAGCTTAGTGGGTCATTTAACGAAGGGGGGAGGAGGGGTGGTTAACAAGAAGAGGTGGGGGGTGGGGGAGAGCTGACTTCCAGCCCCGCATCACTAAACCGTTCATTAGCAAAAACACACACAATGGAAACCGGCAGAGGGGCTCAAGTGTCCAATTTCTCTCTTGAACTCTCTGAACAGGAGGCTCCAGTCAGGGAGATCCTTGCCTCCCCCTTTCTCTGGCAGTTTCTTTATTAATTAATGGAGTTGGCTGGGGACGGAAAGAGAGGACAATAATCGGCATAGATGGGCCCACAGACCTATTTTTAATAACGTGCTTTGCATCTGTCCTAATTGGTAGGGAAACAGTGACCTGATTGGAGTAGCCGGAGCCTCTTGGGGCCTTCCTTTCTTCCTTTCTCTCCCGCAGCTTGCTTTTTCCTTTGGGTGAAGTTTGACTTGGTGTGAGTGGAGGGGCTGAAACATAAAACCTACCCTTAGGGAGCGCTGGCAGCCGGGGAGCCGAGAGAGGGGGACACAGCGGGGAGGGCCTGGCGTGAATGCCTGCGGTGGCTGCCTGGGGGAGCAGTCACTGGAGGTGGAGCAGGAGAGAAGGGACAGCAGCCCAGCCAGTTGGGGTTTAGTTACTGCTGTTTGTGGGCACAAGAGGCAAGGGCTTGCCTACGAGAGCCCCAGGTCAGCGTCGCTGTCACCTACTCAGCCCATTTGGCGGAGCTATTAGAGGAGAACCCACAGGCCTCAACTGAACCTGGGCCCTGCTGTGGTGGGCGCTGTACAAACACAGCGAGAGATGGTCCCTATCCCAATGCACTTATAAGCTAAACCAAGAAGAGGGCGAGAGTGTCAGACCCGCAGCCTCCCCCCTGGGCCATGGGCAGGGCTCCACCAGTCTGTTAGAGAGCACGGCCTCAGCAGTGCCTGTGAACACTGAGACATACAGGTGGTAGGCTCCTCTGGGCAGTGGCAGGCAGACTTTGGGGCATAGTCCCATTCTCACTTGTCCACCTGCACATGCGGAGATATGGCCCTCCATGGTGGTGGTGTGTGTACACACGTTCACTTCTGGTGGGGATCACTCCGTGGATGTATAAAGGACTAGGGATCACATGTGGCAATGCGTCCATGGGCACTCAATATGTGAGGGCCGTTTGCTCCCTTTGATGCACAAAGGAAAGTGCTTGAAGCACAGATTTCTTCTCTTGCCCCATTTAAGCAGCTAGCACTAGGCTCTTGTAAACCTGGGGCTATTGCCCAAGTAGGATCCCCACCACTTCTCCTCCACATTTCTTTGGGAAAGCCATCTATGGGATTATCCCTTCGGTACCTGAGAGATCACCTCTCTCTGTACAGCCACAGCCTCCCACAAGAGCTACGTTCTAGTGGAACCATTAAACTTGACCAGGATGGGGCGTCTGAGAGTGTGGGAGACGGAATTTTCCCAGGAACTGAGCCTAGACTGTGGAATTCACTGCCACAAGAAATGAAGATGGATCTTAGTGAATTCAGATCTAAAAACCAATCTCATTGTTCTGGCTTAGCATTCTCTCAATAGGTTACGCATACACAGCCACACCCAGCCACTGATCAGTTGAAAAAGTAAATCTGTAACCTTCCTCCCCCCCAAACCTATAAAGGAATGCAGGTATTTTCTCTTCAGGCTGGGATGAAAAATGGGCTAGAAGGATGGCCAGATGGATTGAAATTGCTCCTGGTCACAGAAATTCCATAGGAGACCCAGTAGTGCCAACTCTGGCAATTTTATCATGAGACTCTGGATATTTCTTTTTTTTGTAAAGCCCCATCTCCTGGAATCATGGGGTTACCTGAAACTCTCAGCCTTCATTTTACAAAAAGAGTTTCTAGCTGCGATGGTAGCAGAGAAAAGCTTGAAAAGGTGACCTCAGGGTACCCGAAAGGCTCAAAAACCAGCAGGCAAAGAAAGAACCCTACATGTATTTTTTTTTTAATCTCATTCTTTTTAAGCCAATTTTGTTTTTTTGGTAGACCTGATTCATGAATTTTGGATATTTGGGGTTGGCTATACCAGACACTCTGCCACTGCTCACTCAGGTCCTGTCTGTCTGAGATTGCAAGCCGTGTTCTTGGTGGTATGCTTTACACATTGTTGCTTGGAAAGGAAAGCAGGCTGATTGGAAAGGCAGGGAGAGCAGGCATCAAGGCACTGCCTCTCTGGTCTGTGGGAAGTTGGCAGGGCCCCATGTAAATCAAGGACAGAGTTGACTAATTTCCTGGGTCGGTCATGGTGAAAATATCACATTTCATGGTTTGTTGCCGATTCATAGAAAAATCCTATTAAAACTGGGCAGATTACTTATACAATTTAAACAAATGATGATCAAAGATTATAACGTGTTCCGTGAAGAATGAAAAGGAATAGAAATGAATGTGCATCTGGCCAAGCGTTGGCAGGGTGGGGTCTGTATCCTAATCCCCAACCCCCACGCTGAGGGCAGCGGGTGGGGAGGAGGAGGAGTGGCCTGGTCCTGTCAAAGGAGGTGAAACTGCCCAACAGGGCAATGGCCCCAGGAGAAATGGGGAATCTAAGGAAATTGAGGCCACTGAGCTACAGATCAGGGAGGGTCTGGAACAAAGAGAAACATATCTCTTAGTGGATGGTGGGAGTGAATGAGATGAAGTTCGAGGTGGCTTTAGAACATCTGCCTTTCTCATGCCCAGCAAAGCTTTGCCAGAGCTGCCCAGACGAAGGAAGTGACTGCTTTCAGGAGAGCGAGGCGCAGGCATCCACCTGCTCTGAAGCCACCCAGGGAGGTGGCGTGACCCTCCCCATGACCAGAGATGGCCAGGCACTTGGAAAGGCACACCAACTGGGTTTGAACAGGGTAACTCTGTGCAGCAGGGGGCGCCATAGCCCTTGTTTTGCCAAGCTGGGCTCTGTGCTCAGTCAGGAAAGGCAGGTACTGCAAATGGGTGTGCATGAAATGCTCTGCTCCTGGGCTGGCTGGCGAGTTGAACTACCGCATGGGAAGAAGCCTCACGATGAACACAGTCCCCCTCCCCCATACCACAGCTGTGACGGAATAAGTCCCGTGGGAGGGAAGTCTGGGGCCCAACTTAAGTACTCCACCGTGCCATTGAAGGCACCACCCCAACGGGTGCACTGTGCAGCTACAGATCTGCCAGCCCTCTGCTCACTGCAGTGCTTCCCGGAGGGTAGAATCAGGGCAAGTCTCCATCCACATCAAGGCACTCTGCTTCTGGAACTGCCTCAGCCAAAGCAGCACACGCTACCTCCACTGCGCAGCACTAGTAGGCCAGAACCTCCAACAAAACCATCATCCCTTCTCAGGTAACATCAACCCCTCGGGGCCGTGCCATACCAACTTGCAGGGAAAGAAACAGCCTCGTCCCAAACCAATCAATGCTCAGCACGCCAGGCCAAAACCCAAACCACCAATAGGTATGTCGCTAGGAAGAAAAGATCTAGCCCAGCAACCCGCCGGACTGTCCTGGCTCCCTGCAGAGAACACTGGTAGCTGCCTCACCACAGTGGAACGTACAACATGCAGGCAGAGCGACGCCAAACCCCAAAAGAAGTGACCAAAACCTAGAGAAGGGAGCTAGCAGGTGGCAGAGCATAGTGCAAACTGCAAGAGGGGTGATGGCGTAACTCCCGTGCCAGAGCAGAGATGGGCGCATGGGAATACTTTCTACTCCAGCATCCAGAGTGTGAGCAAGAAACTGCCCCAGAACGATTAAAATGATTGGTCTTTCCAGGGAAGAAGCAGCAGCCGAGCTGCATGACCCTGGGAGTGAGGAAGGAGGCACAGACCTGGCACAGGGCTAGGAAGGGTGGGCTAGCTAGTGGCCTCAACAGATGTGGGTTCAATGCTTGGTTCAGACGCAGGCTTCCTGAGCAGCCTCAGGCAAGTTCCTTCCACTGCTCCCTAAAGTGGAGAGGATACTTACCTTTCCAGGACACTCAGAGGATAAAATTCATGCAGGACTGTAAGGTACTCAGGTGACCAAAGCTATAGAGGTGCCTAGATAGAGCACATCAAGCTATATAGCAACCAAATCAGGAAGGAACAATAATGACAAATCTCCCCGGGGAGGAGATAATATTTTGGAGGAAAATAATAAGCAGACATTTCAGAACTCCAGTTCGACCCCTCATAGGACCCAGAGTGAGGCCAGGTCTACACTACAGGCAGGGGGGGTGTGAAGACATGTGATCCTTGACCAACACAGCTGTGCTGGCAGAAGCCTTTAGTGCAGGGGTTCTCAACCTTTCTTCTTTCTGAGGACCCCACAACATGCTATAAAAACTCCACAGCCCGCCTATGACGCAACAACTGTTCTTCTGCATAGAAAAGCCCGGGCCGGCATTAGGGGATAGCAAGCAGGGCAATTGCCTGGGGCCCCATGCCACAGAGGGCCCCGCAAAGCTAAGTTGCTCAGGCTTCAGCTTCAGCCCCTGGTGGTGGGAGCTCAGGACCTTAGACTTCAGCCCCATGCAGTGGGGCTTCAGCTTTCTGCACCGGGGCCCCAGCAAGTCCAATGCCGGCCCTGCTTTGGCGGTCCCCTTGAAACCTGCTCACGGCTCCCCAGAGGGCCCCAGAGCCCTGGTTGAGAACCACTCCTTAGTGCATACCTATACTTTTACTGGTATAGCTTGATCACTCTGCTGGGTGGTTTTACTATCCCCATTCGGAGCACAGCTATATGGGTATGAGCTGCGTCCACACTAGGAGCACTTTGCTGGGACAGTATATAGTGTAGACATGACCTGATTCTATTATGTTAGGGGTCAAAAGGAAGGAGAAGGATCCACTGATAACACAACTACTACGAGCAGCCCGACGTGTGCTAGCTCATTTTCAGGAAAGGATGGCTTTTCTTACATTAGTAGCATGGAGAAATCAAGTATGGGACATCCTTCCATTGGGATCCTTCTGTCAGGCTCAAGTTGATCTTTTAATGGATGGTTGGCAATAAATGCACAGAGACTGCTAAGGGGGGCTGGCCCAACCCAAATGGGGCTTTTAAAGGAGATAAATAAGGCTTGTTCAGACTTGTTAGTTGATCATTAACATAACATGAACTTCCCGTAGAAGTTCACCCCAAGCAGCAAAACGGAGCCCTATGCTGGGTACGTGCTTGGTGTATTTTGTCTCCTGTTGGCAAGCACCCGAGGTCTTGATCTCTTTCCTGTGCTGGCATCGCTTGTGCAGCTGGTCATGCCAACAACGTATTATTGCATTGGACTGCATTGATTTGGGTGAGCCGCCTATCTAATCTGAGTCGGGAGCGGCTGTTATGCATTTGGCTACAGATGTACTCAAGAATGTAAGTGCTCTTGTATAGGGTAGATCCTGAGCTGGTGGGAACTGACGGAACTCCAGGGACTTCAGTTGGAACGATGTGATTAATGCCAGGCGGAGGATCTGGCCCCATATGCCTAGATCTGTGTCAGCAAGGCTGTGTGTGTTATTACGTATCTGTGAACTCGCTATCAGGGACCTATGTGTGTGAGGAGCTATAGGGCAGGGTGTGTATATCTGTGTTCATATGCCTGTGCGGGTCTTGAGGGATATGTATCTCTGCCTGTGGGATGTAGGTGTGTAACACTGTGTGTGAGAGGGATGTAGGGGTGCACCATGTTGTAGGTGTGTAAGGCTCAAGGTCTCTGCTGGCGCTCTCCATTAGCTGCACCAATCCCAGGTGCTGTGGCTGTACCTGTCTCCAAGCCAGAGCCCCCTTTCCCGGGAGCTAGGGGAGGAAGAGAGGGAGGCCTGGGACCTACTCTCCCTGCTCTGTAACTGAGGAGAAACTATAGCTAATTAACAGAGGGTGACACTAACCCCGAGGCAGTCACATGACTGATCTGCCTCTTCTGAACTCTTACCCCTTTTGGCTCTGTGATGCATACCCAGCTCTCTGGGCCTGCAGCTAGGCCGGCTTCAACCCTGGTGTGCTGAGAACATCCGGGTCTCCTTCCGCCCAATCAGAAATAGTAACCACCCCCAAATGAATCCTTTGGCATTTTATATTTTTCACCCCCCCCCAAAAAATGTTCCTGTCCCCATTAGAACTCGTCATTGAGCTGGATCCCCTCGTGCCCTCCAATTATTTGCTCCAGTGCAAAGTGGGGGTAAACTGTTACCAAATGTTTTACCCTCACTTTGTCCTGGGCCAAATCACAGCGCTGGCGCATCAAGCCATTTGTATTCACTGCTTGGCAACATTTATCCCTTAGAGTTAATGGATGATGCATCTTGGCGTGATGGGCAGCTTCAACAGGAACGGTTGCCTGCGGTCCATTTTACACGTTCGGAGAGCTACAATTCACAGCCGTGACGCTGTTAGGGACCTGCAGTGTAGCAGGGAGCTTGTGACACAGTCGTTAAGTCAGGGAAGTAGATTTTATACAGGACTCCTAGTCTCAATTTTGGCAATAAAAAAACTGTCTTTCCAGGCTGAAATATCATGATGTGAGTGATCTGCTTTTAAACACTTTGCTCAGCTACCCCTGAGGTATCCACCTGCTGAACCAAGACCCTGAGTTGGACGCTTATGTATTTAGGCACTCAGCAAAAGCCTCTATTGGTTTTCAAATGTGGGACTTGGCTCTAATATGCATCCTGATTGGGGGCTACCATGTGTTTGGTATAGGGCCACCTAGTGGCCGTTTGGTGTTATTGCAAAGCAAGCTGAAGGAAAATTCAGGGCAAAGTGAGAGCAGTTCATGGGCAGTTCAATCGTCCCATATCCAATGAATCCTTTCCTTCCACTAGCTCAGCTAATGGTGCTGTGGTTTAACAAAGCAGCCTGCAAAGACTACAGCGTACACAGTACATAAACAACTCTCTGAGGACCCATCACTTGATTTAGCCAAGTCACCATGGTGGCCATTTTGCTCTACCATGTCGCACACACTCTTTGAAGCATGTTCATTTCACGTTAATGGGCAAAAGGGCTGATTAGCTGCTGTTTTAACTGCAGGTAACTTGTTGTTATTGGCAGGAAACATGTTTCATCTGCATAACAGTCTCACGTGAGCAGCGGGGAACATTTTTCATTAGCATTTGTTGATGTGAAACGTATTTCTTGGTGGCATTATGTTCAGGCATGGGACACAATCTTGACTCTTTGATGTGGGGCACTTCTCTCCTTCCCCAGCTGGGAAGGCTGAAGCTTCGTGAGCACTGCTCAGCACCTGTCCAGCCAGGATATTTTCACGATTGTTTATATTATAGCAGCATCGGGCGGCATGACACTTTCTTCCTCACAGTCACTGGAGATTTGAGCTGCGAGACTGCTAACATGGGGATGGACAGGGTCCCATACCATTGTCTGGCCCTGGCTGTGGGGTTTTTCACAGATCACTCTGCATTGAGAGCTTGATCCTGTGGTGGGCTGGGCACCCTCAATTCTTTCAGATTTCAAGGGGAGTTGAGGGGGACATGTCCCAGGATTGAGCCCAGAGTGGGGTATATAGTTATATTTTACATGGTGTCCTCCCCATAGCCTTCAATGGGGGTGGAGAGAGCACAGCATCTCAGGGGATTGGATCTGAGCATGGTGAGTTGCTGGATCTGACTGGCTTCCTATCCCCATTTCAGCTGGCACCAGTATCCTTTAGTCCCACGAAGCAGAGGGGCAAATGTGGCCTGTTTTACTGATGCCAGCAGCCCCTCAGTTCACCCTCCTCTGAGGGCACCAGTTATCTCCTGCTCTCAGCCCCACTCTGCATTTCGCTGCCCCCTCAGGGGGTCTCTGGGGATCCCATACCTGTTTCACCTTCTGCCTTCATGTTAAGCTATTGCTAAGGGGATCTAAAGGCTTCAGCTGGGAGAGATTCCTGCTCATCCTCTGTTGGGCTTTCACTAATAGTGAGACACACCCCCAGCAGGTGAGCAGGGCCTGGAAAGCAGCAGACTGGCTCCACCACACCGGCGTAGGGGACAGAGATGGGTCAAAGGAAGGGACGGATCAGTCATAGACGACGGGGCAAAGACTGATCATGAGGCCCTGGGCAGAGAGGCCGTGCAGGCAGGGCTTTCTATCCCCTCTGAACAGATGAGGGGGGCTCCCTGGCAACATCTAGCATAGCAATAGGCAGTGGGGTTTGATGGCAGGGAGTGGGGGACCCTGTTGTTACCAGGGGGTTCTTTCCCCCCCTTTCCCTGCCCTCCCTCTGAGACCCAGGGGGCTGTGGATGTCCCATCAGCAAGGCTCACTGAAACGAGGAAACACTTGATTTAGAAACACTGACACAGGCTTTGCTTTCAGTTCCAGGTGAGGACGCCCTGTAGGATGGCACGAGCATGGCTGGAAGCAGAATCTGGGTCCATCTCTGCTGGAATAAACGCTGACAACATATTAACATTACACAGAACCCTTCATCCTGAAGGTACCCCCACCACTCACTCAACCTGGATCACAAGGGCATGTGCACGTCTACCACTGTATCCATAATAAACAATCCCTATGCAAATCACCACTCATGTGCAGCCTGCTCTGGGGTGGAAGGTGGAAGCGCTTTAAGAGTGCACAGTAACACTAAAGAGAGGTTAGGATAGGAAGTGGAGAAGTATTCGGTAAGTAGTAGATATTGGAGGAGGAATTTCAGAATACAGTACGTTAATCTGGGCTGGAATTTAGCTGCTCTTCTTAAAAGTGCAACAGCATCTTTGATCACCACAAAGACCTTGGGTTTACGTCTCACCTGACAGAAAACACAATGCTCCTCGGGCATTACCTCAGTACTAGCTTAGAGGAAAGAGCACCACCTCCTTCTAATCACCCTTGGAATTTCTTCCTATGCCTCCCCTCCAAGTACGGGCCAGGCCTGACCCTGCTGAGCTTATGGAATACAACAAGAGCATAACCTCCGCCGGTAAAACTACAGAATTGTGCCCACGGACTTTGCTTAAGCAAAAAATATCTGTTTTCCTGCATTCATCTGCTCCTGACACTTGAGGACACAGGGCCTGCCACTCCGCCTGCTTATTACGATTTAATTGTCCTAGAGTAGCACCCAGGTGCTAGGTGCTGTACAAAGAGGTTGACCCTATCTGGAAGAACATGCAGTCTACCTTAGATATAAATTATCTGTGTCTGCTTTCGTTGGTTGAATTCAGGAGTAACTCTGCTGAATTCCCAGCTGCAAGTTATACTTGTTAGCACCCACTATTTGTCTGCAGTAGCACTAAGCAGCCCAAGTCAAGGTGCCCCGAAGAGCTGACAATATAAGTAAAAAGACAAGAAATAGACTGACTTCACGTGCATCAGTGTGACTTCAGTGGTGTCATTTAAGAGGTTATTGCTGATTTACACCAGCAAAACCAGAATCCAGGCTCAACACTCCTTGCATGAGATGTCACAATTGACTGGCGAGGTGGTGTCCAGGAGGGGGTGGAGATATGTAGTGGGATCAAATGCAGAACTCCAAGATCCTGGTCTATTCACATGGGCCTAAAAATATTCTTTAAAAGAGGGGAAAAAGCTGCCGCCAGAGGCAGAATTGTTTCTCAGAGTACGGCGACACTGCAAGGGAAGCAAACCTGTGCTTCCTGTACTCTAGGAAGCACAACTGACACCAGTACCATAGACATGGTGGCATGGGCTAGCCACCAGTGTACAACCTGCCAGAGAACTTTGGTACACTCTCAGGTTGCTAGCTCATGCTGCTTCAGCTACACTACTCTTCTTACTCGTGCTAGCAACATTCAGGCTAGTGTGGCTGTGCCTACCCAGGCTAAAACACCAAGAGCAAGACCACACCTTCCCTTCAGTGGAGACAGGCCCTCGGTGGTTTTCCAGGAGGCATCAGTGACTTTTTCCTGCATTAACGCAGTGTTTGGAAATGAACATTTGCTCAGTGAGATATAGCTCTCCCATGGCAGTGCGGTGAAATATAGCTCTTTTTTTGCTTGTTGGCAGCGGATTTCTGGCTATATCAATTTTTATTAGTGCAGGTTTTACTATATACATATAGCTATTTATCAGCAAGTAGTGCCAGCTGCAAGAAGAAGAGAAAGATCTTAGGGTACACTGGACGAGCCAAGGCTCTAGGCACAAATGGCTGCTGGATGGGGCTGTGCGCCCAGGAGAGTGGGAATTTTATTAGATTCTGCCAGTGACTTTAACGTCCCAGCATTCTCCCACCTCTGCAAGCGCGGTTTAAAAACACTGCCAGTGTAATGCCCTACTCCTGGGTGGGCCATCAGCAGCGGGGATCACAGCTGGGATCTTTGCATCTTAACGCACACATCTTTGCTGCGCGAGCTCAGAAAAGCCACCTCTCTTTACCAAGGTTGCTGTGTGTGGCCCCATCACCACCAGAGGGGGAGAGAGTGCCACTCCACTGGGGTGTGGGTTTCATGGGTGCTCAGGTTCCACAGAGGAGGTCTAAGAACTCCAGTAGAGGCCCTCAGGTGATCAGCTTTTTGACAGAGGAGTAAAACTTCAGGGAAAGATTTGGGCCTGGGCCAATACTTGCAGTGCTCCCTTGTGTGAATGGGAGTTTCGCCTGTAAGAGCTGCTCTCTAATTCACAGCACTTTACATTTAGGGCCCTGGCTCTCTGAGCTAGGTGCACAGCATTACCCCTGTTTTACAGACAGGGAAACTGAGGCAGGGAGGAGACATGACTTGCCTATAGCAGCAAAGTCAGGAACAGAATGTAAGCCTCCCTATTACCAAGCCAATGCCCTGCCCACTAGAGAGCACTGCCTCTCCCCAGGGCTAAGGCACTAGGAGACAGACTGGAAGAAAAGGTTCTCCTTCCCCTTCCCCAAAAAGCTGACACTCAAAGGGCTAGATTGTTGCAAGGATGCAGGCCATCAGAAGGGGCAGCTCACAGCTGCTCTCACCCCGGAAGCCACAGACCCCTCTTCCCCCCGCACTCAGAGCCAAGGGAATCATTGCAGGGGTTGGAAGCCTTTGCCTCAGGTTCTACATGAAGCTAGCCCCCTTGGAGCCCCATGTTCCTGGGACCGGCTCCTAGGCCCCAAGCCTGAAACACTCATGTGTGGGAGTTCAGGGGAACAACTTACGTGGGTAGAGTGAAGCACATGCACCGAGCTTCGCAGGCCTGGTGCTCCGCTAGCGAGAGCTCTTGAGGGGCCACTGGCTCCCTCCATTTTGGAAGCTATAAATCTGGGGTGTTCTGGGGGCAAATGTTGTAAAAACTGATTGGATTTTTGCTCTAGTGGGGTCTCAACTTAAAGCCAGAAGGCATAATAGGCACGCTCTTCAGTGGCCCTTTCCAGCCAGATCCAAAGCACTAGTCAGCTCTCTCACTCCCCTCCCCCGCACTGAAATGCAGCTTCCTCTGGGGTGGGATGCAACAGCTATTTAATAACACAGAGCATGGTGTTTCAGGGGTTGAGTGCTCACTGCCTACATGGCAGATCTGGGTTTGATTCCTGGCCAATGCAGAGCGGAGTTTGCAGGATGTCTGACTGGACGATCATTGTGGTCCTGTTTGGCCTCAGAATCTATGAACACTCCACAAGTTTAGAGGCAGGAAAGTTAAAAATACTGCAGCTAATACAACTGCAGGAGTAGTCTAGGTAGCAGGCTAATAGGATCGGACTTGGAACCTTGGCCATACACTGAGGCTAATACCCCAGTTCTGACGCTGAATGGCAGGAGGGCTGCACAGCCGACAATCGGCCATAGTGGCTATTGCAGAACAGATCATTATTGGGCTTTGTGGGATGGGGTCTTGCGTAGGATGAAGGTTGGGCTTGTGCATAAGACACCGGCTTGCGCCTCTGGTGGGCTAGCTCTAATTGCCAGCTCTGCCCCAGATTCTCTCTGTGAGCTTGGGCAAATAATTGCCTCTGTTGTCCAACCAACGTGGAGACTATGATGCTGACCTACCTTGCGGGGCCCCCATTCAGGAAAGGAGCGGCTTGAATCCCATTGAAATCAGCGTCCTGTTCAAGTTAAGCCTGGGCTCGACCCCTTTTCTGAATAGGGACCACATTGAACAGGGGGTGAAGAGCTTTTCTGAGCAAGGGCCACACGGGAGGCTTATTGCATGGCTGTCTCTTCAGAGATAGAGTGTGATCCTTCTGCAAAGTCAGGGGAAAGATTCCCATTGACTCAAACGGGATCAGAGCAGGCCCTGCCTCTGGATCCCTGCCATGATTATCCCTGCAAGCTCATTTCCAAGTGGATCCTCAGATCCTGATGGGGTTTCAGGCAAGATACTCCCTTGGCCTCCTCTTCTGTTCCTGGCCCAGCTTCCTCCACCTGCCCTTTGCTTTGCTCTATTCCCAGCAGGTATGCAGGGCCCTGCTCTCCCATTTCCTTGCTGCACCTGCAGATGGCTGGCCCAGAAGGAGCTCCTAAATTGCAGCCCAGCAGTGCTGGTGCCAGGGCTTTTGGTTCCCAGGTCTGGGGTGGAGTATACATGGCGAACCATTGCCAGAAAAAAAAGAAAAGAACACGGTGCACTGCAAGGTCATTTCAGCCCTGCATGAGACTGGGGATTGTGATCTCAGCTACACCAGTGCCAATCCACTGAAGTTAGAGGAATTGCTCTGAATTCACACAGATCAGAATCTGGCTCAGACTCTAAGATCAGCCTGAGACACGGTCCGGGTCCCTGCAGTCACGCTATGACTTCACCCAGAACTAGGCACGAGTTTTCCCAAGGCAGCCATTGGGAGCGTGTGCGCGCAAAGGCGAGGCCGGGCAAGTGTGCGGGGGAAGCGATTAGGAGAACAGGTGTGTGGGTGAGTATGAGCGCGAGCACGACCATGACAAGGTGGATGCATGAATGGGCACGTGTGATCTCGGAGAAGAGCCCCTTGGCCAGACCTGGCCGCCTCGCTCTGTCACTGGTCTGCCTTGCTCCGTGGATTATCTTGAAGGATTCCAAGCGCCCCTGCTCGTCTTTAGCCTGGGCATCACCCCTGAGTGCACATTGGCTATGCCAGCTCAGTGTGTTTGTGTGCTCTTGTGAGAGAGCTGGTAATTGTGAGCGCTCCCTCGGAGAAGCTGTGGGGCCAGGGGATACAATAGGCAAGGTTCTAGGGTCTGAAACTGTAGACTTTAATAAAGCCACTGACAGCAAATAAGAGGCTGACATGTGAGTCACATTACCGACAACAAGGGCTGCTTTGTGTCCCCGATGGGGTCCCGTACAGTAACTGAAAGGACAGAACAAACTGCTGCTGCCTTCAATAAATACCACAGTGCCACAAAGGCAGCCAAACAGACCAACTCTGTGTGGCTTTGCTGCAGCTGAGCTGCCCTCCCACCTCCCTTCCCCACGGCTTCCCCACACCCCTCCGCCTCAGCGGGAATAACTGACAGTACCCAGACACGGCAGCTCCAGGCCGTCGGACTGGACTCCGGGGTCCCGCTCGCTGACACCTGTTCAAACCACATCTGTTAGCAGCCGCCCTGGGACGTCTCGCACCCCAGCGCTCCCACCCGTCATGCCCCCAGGCTATGGGAGCCCTCTGCTGATGGCAGGGGTGCCCACCTCCTAGCTGGGAGAGCCCCAAGATCTGTGGGACTTTGGTTTTCCCCCTCAGCGTTGGAGCCCTGGGTCTCCCCCCAGAGCTGCATAGACCATCTGTGCCTAGACGCCTGTTGGGGTTGTGTTGGTGGGAGCGCGTGGCGCAGGGGCAGGTCTCTGAAGCCCATCCAGATGCAGGGCAGCAGGTCCCTCCAGCCTGAGGTACAGGGTGCTGGGAGCGTTCCCTCTTTATCCAGATGTCACCTGGAGTAGCCGAAAGGGTTTCCCCCAAGCTGTCCTCAGGGCCTCCTGCTCTTCCCTTCCTCTGGGCCTCTCCTCTGCAGCTTGGAGACTTTCCCAGAGAGGCACTTTCACATGGGAAAAAGAGCTCTCAGATCCGTCCCACTTCACTGGGAATTCATGCCACTGTTGCCTCTTTCTCAGAGCTTTTGTGGTCACTCTTTTCCAGCTTGCCCCTGCAGCCCCAGGGAGAGCGCCCTGCTGGAACCCGTGAGCATGGGTGCAGCCCCAGGGAGAGCGCCCTGCTGGAACCCGTGAGCATGGGTGCAGCCCCAGGGAGAGCGCCCTGCTGGAACCCGTGAGCATGGGTGCAGCCCCAGGGAGAGCGCCCTGCTGGAACCCGTGAGCATGGGTGCAGCCCCAGGGAGAGCGACCTGCTGGAACCCGTGAGCATGGGTGCAGCCCCAGGGAGAGCGACCTGCTGGAACCCGTGAGCATGGGTGCAGCCCCAGGGAGAGCGCCCTGCTGGAACCCGTGAGCATGGGTGCAGCCCCAGGGAGAGCGACCTGCTGGAACCCGTGAGCATGGGTGCAGCCCCAGGGAGAGCGCCCTGCTGGAACCCGTGAGCATGGGTGCAGCCCCAGGGAGAGCGCCCTGCTGGAACCCGTGAGCATGGGTGCAGCCCCAGGGAGAGCGACCTGCTGGAACCCGTGAGCATGGGTGCAGCCCCAGGGAGAGCGACCTGCTGGAACCCGTGAGCATGGGTGCAGCCCCAGGGAGAGCGACCTGCTGGAACCCGTGAGCATGGGTGCAGCCCCAGGGAGAGCGCCCTGCTGGAACCCGTGAGCATGGGTGCAGCCCCAGGGAGAGCGACCTGCTGGAACCCGTGAGCATGGGTGCAGCCCCAGGGAGAGTGACCTGCTGGAACCCGTGAGCATGGGTGCAGCCCCAGGGAAAGCACCCTGCGTCATACATCAGCACATAAAACCTATGTGCATCCAAGGGCTGCATTATTCATCAGGACCCACAGCCGGTGCCCAGTGATGCGCACGCATCATCCCTCTGACCTGCAGTGTTCCCACGTGCCCAACAAAGGCACCTCGGTGGAGAGAGGGAGCGTGTGGAATACGGAGCAATGTGGCGGCTGCCCAGCGGACATATACTGCACATCGGGACCCACAGCACAAACCCTGCTTCCTTCTATGGGCATTTAGTGCCCACGGGGACATTCACGGGACATCAGGGTCTGTCCCCTATGTCCAGTGGGTCTGCAGCCTGCCCAGGGATCCGGAGCATGACCTGTTGCAGTGCAGTGCACGTCTGACCAAGGAAGGCTCTGCTTAGGTTCAGTTCTTAGGGCACATGGGGAAGGGATCAGTCCCAGCTATGCCGAAGGCTGAATTTTCATGTAGGATCTGCCATGGCTGCTGCATTGCTCTGGGGCGATACAGAGTGCAAAGGCCAGGCCAAAATACGCCAAGGACTGGGGACGTAGAATTCTCAGCCCAGGGCATCAGGCCTCCGGAGACTGGGTGAGCCCAGAGTCTGATCTTCTCTAGGAAATGCCACCAATCCCCCTTTGACAAGGCCTGTTTCCCACAAGATCATAAGATGCCCCCTTGTACCCAAACACCCCCCCCCCCCCCCAGCTGCTATGTTCCATAAGAGCAAAATACCACGCGACGCTTTGGAGGAGAGCCAGAGACACCACAAAGCCCACTGGGGACCCTGCGAGTGCTGTTGCTGTTACCGGGCAGGAGCTGCGGTGTCAGCCAGCGGCAAGCCCGCAGAGTGATCGGTTCCAGGGTGGGCACATTGGCAAAGAGATTCTGTTACACTGACACGGTTTGCATTCCTGGCATGGATCCCACATGGGAGGCTCCCCCCCACTCCACCCCTAGAGAGGGGAGTTGGAGGGGTGGTGTACCGCTGTCAGGAGATCCCCAGGAGCAGCATCCGACCCACACGGCTCCACCAACAAATGTCAGACACATCTTGCCTGGAAACATTCGGTTCAGGGTTACAGAGTATTTGGCACAGCTAGGAACCACACCCAGATCTCCCCGTCCCAGTGCAGCATCTTTACCACTCAGCCACCCTTTCTCTCCCCGGGGGAGTAACATGGGCGGAGGGGACACAAGGTTTCCCTGTGCTGCTCCTCCAATGGGCAGTAGCCTTCATCTAGAGACACACTCAGGCAAGAGGGGAGTTCATTCTGCTGGGCCCTAGTGGGGCCATCCCCTGATCTTTCAGCCCAGAGACGGGGGCTCAGGAAATAGCAGACACAGAGGCCAGGCTGGGAGACCTGATCCCCAGCCTGAGACAGACAGCCACCCGCAGTGCTGTTAGCAGCCCTTACCCCAGGTGCTGCTAATGCAGAGCTATGAGTGACAGGCTTGTTCCCAGTCTGGATTCTGGGGGTCCTCAAGCTTCTATCAGTTTAATGGTCAGCCCCTTCCTAGTCTAGGGGCCCACAGAGCCTTCTGCTGCTGCAGCCAGCCCACTCCTGGTCCCTGGCTCCCCCCGGCTGTTGCAGCCCTCCTTTATATCCTCTACCTGCATCGCCTCAGACCCATCATGGCTGCTGCCCAGGTGGGGCGGATGATTCCCAGCACCTGCCTGCTGGGCCCCTCTCCAGACCAGGACTGGCTGCTGCCCAGCCCCTGGCCCTTAAAGGGGCAGGCCACCCTGCTACACAGTCTCCCAAAGGTCAACAAGCCAGTGCTCCCTTCTGAGCGCGTGACTGTGTTGCAGCAACATCATGTGTGTGTGTATGTGTGTGTTTCTATTGCAGCCTTCCCTAAATCAGAGCGAGTGGCTGCCACTCCCCAGCTCCTTCGGCTGAGCCAGACTGGAGCCATTGGCCTTGCAGCCAATAATCACGGCCGTTCAGAGAGTGTGTTCCCCCCCCACTTCATCGTGCTGGCCCCAGCACATGAGCCCTCAAACCCTAGAGTGGCAAACAGCGCCCCATTGCAGAGTCTAGTGCAGGGAGCCATCTGTGCTGTCCCCAGGGCATGTCCATCTCTGACACCGAGAGGTATGGTACCTCGTGGGTGCCATGCCCACTGGCTGCTGTAGCCCAAAATGCAGGGGCAAGGCAGAGAAGGTGAGTGCAGGCAAAGCCCCAGGAAAGGAAACACTACTGAGAGGGGGTGGGATGGCTATTCCACTCTCCACTGTGCTGCATGAGCCCAGGCATGCGCCAGGAGGTGGCAGAGAGAGATCCCTTCAGCACCACTAGAGACCCCATGCACCCCCCCGCGCCACCTCTTTGTGCCATTGGCATCAGAGATGGAAGGGGCTAGTCAGGCCACCTCGTCCCTGGCCTGGGATTGACCCGCGAAACCCATGGGTTTGGTCCACTCTGACTTGAAATGACTCAAGCCCCCTGCGACAGATCAGTGCTGTGGGGGGTTCACTCTGGACCCAGAGGCCCTAGAGCCAACAGTGCCTGGGCGTGTTTCATGGCTCGAGCTGGAGGTGAGTCTGCAGGGGCTGGTACTTGAGGACAGGCTCAGCGGGAAGGGCTCCTGGGTAGGCGAATGAGACCCTTCTTTGACCCAGGCATCTCCCAGCCCCTGCTCCTGTGACATGGGGAGAGGAGCCTTTGCAGCCAGATGATTGTGTAAGAGGAGAAGCTGGGAACTGGGACCCATGGTGGAAGGGAGGGGAATGTGGGGAAGGGTTATTGATCCAGACTGTGAGGAGGTGGAGAGGGCTGTTAAGGGCGTAGGGATGGTCAACCCCATGTTATTGACCAGGGAGATGGACCATTTGCTCTCACTAGCCTTTCATTTCTGGGACACAGCCTGATTCCTCTCTGTCCAACATAGACCTGGGCTCATCCCTCCCTGCAAGTTATTGACGTCAGAAGTAGCGAGGCCAGGATTTAAAAGTGGCCCTCGCAGAGTTAGATGCCCAGTCCCCATTGACTTCACCCCCTTAGGCATCTTTGAAAGGCCCAGCTTCACGTGTCACGCCGAGGCTCTAGAGTACACATTCAAGCCAAGATCTTCATCTCGTTCCCAGCTGCCACCTCCTCTGCTGTCCTTGTTCTGGGGTCTCCCCCCACCACTGCTTTGTTCCTTCAAAGGCCTGTGATCTCCGGCCAAGGAAGGTGGAGGCCTGGGGTGAGCGGGGTCCGAAGAACCTCAGCTCCTTGGTGGCCATGACCCCTTAGACTGAGGTTCCGATCCCTGCAGAGGGTGACAGGGCTGGGCAGGGCATGGAAGTCGGGGTCACCGGCAGGGAGTGGGGTTGAGATCACTGGGGAGAGGGCTGGGCCCTGAATGAAAGGCAGTTAGCATCCATCAGGCACTAAGCGCAGGAGGCTTTTTGCCTGCCTGAGAGGAGAAGCTGCCCCTGACAAAGCCAATCGAAAGCAATTTCCCTGCTGAAAGGTGGCCTACCTGAGCCGGCGCAGCCAGCCCCAGCTGCGCGCCATTGCTGTCAGACTTGGCCGGGTCTGTCAATTAAGGGAACACAGAGCAATCTGTGAGCGCTGAAAGGGATCCCTTCAGCGTGCTCGGCGGCTGAGAGACAGGCCCATTGTCTGCATGCATGGCTCACATAGTTTGGGCCCTGATAAGCAGGCACACCATGAAAACCCGCATTATATGTGAGCCCGGGAATACCTCGGCCGGGGGTCGGGGCGACGGGGGGAGGAGGTAACAGTGCACCTTGGCGTGGTGGGAGGTGGGGCAATGAAAGACGCCAATTTTGGTGGTCCACCCAAAAGCCCTCCTCTCTCACAAACTCTTGTTGAAAGATGGGGTCCCGCCCCTCACCCCTTGTCTTTTCTTTCTGGATGCTTTCTAAAAGATCTGCTGTAGGAATGAGTGTGGGGACGTTCTCTGGTCCGTGTTATACTGGAGGTCAGATTAGGTGATCCCAATGGTCCCTTAGAACCTATGAGTTCAGAAATCAGCTGGGAGATTATTGCAGCATTAAGGAGAGATCCGGATTAACCACCTTCCACATGTGGCAATCCCAGAAAACCAGGACCACCAGGGATTTACGGGTCGATAGTCCTTGGGAAGTGGGGAGGACAGGGACCGGGGGAGGGGAGGAGAAGGAGAGAGGGACTGGCAGACCAGTGGGGTCGGGGAATGAGCTGAGAGAGACAGGCACTAAGAACTAGCCAAAGGCAAACCTCTAAAGGGTCCGAGTTCATCCAAGCACTAGAAAGGCTGGTGCTCTGGGATCTGCAAAACTGGGCTTGAAAGCCTCATATCACAGGAGTGAGGTATTGTCTGAGATTCCCTGTGCTCCTGGCTTCCCCTCAGATTGAGAATATGGTGGAACAGATTGAAATGGGAACATGTTATAGTGAATGGAACCAAACTGGGTGTCCTTTTTAGGTTTGCTCCTGTAATTATTTTGCACAGAAATGGAAGATCTAACAAAAGTATATAAAAAATGAATGAAGTTTCTAGAGTTGACCAATCATGTGCTCTGATTTAGTCTGTTCCATGAAACCAGAGGGAAGGGAACGCTCAACGGAACTAAAGAGACAGCCAGTGCAGAACAGTTCAAAGGCAGCATTTTTTAAAATTGTACCATATCGGTAATCTGTGGGACTCTCTGCTGCAGGATAGAGGTATGTAGTTTAGCAGAGTATATCCACACATGTGGCCACAAAGCCCCTGCAAGGCACTACAGAGCCAGAGCCCACTGGAGTCAAGGGGAGTCCTTCCATGCATTTGCTGGATCCGGCCCAGCGACACTTGAAGACTTTGCTGCCAGATTTGGTACCAGTGCCCTAGTGATGCAGCTTTTTATAGGGCACCAGCCATCACTATGTGTAGGTGCTTTCCCTGGCCAGCCTATAGGAGGTGACCTCAAGGGGCCAATTCTTTTACTTCTTGCCCTTCGCAGAGCAGTGCGAGGAGCTAGGAGGCAACATTGGATGCATCAGGGGGTGCCAAGATGGTGCAATGGTTCCTGCGCTGTGTGTATCAGGCCGAACCGACAATCCAGCTCCTGCAGAACCCACTCATCCGCCATTGGGTGCGCCCAGCGTGCTCCCATGCCTCTCTGATGAGATGATTCTTTATAGCCTGGTGGGCTGGAGTCTTTATTTGCACTTGCAGCCTGGGTGGACAAGAGCAGATGCGGCTTGTGCTCTGACTGCAATTCTATCTGATTCAGTGGGGTAGAAAGGCGAGTGCTGGGAGTCATGTGAGCAAGCTGGCATTACCACTGCCCTTAAAGGAGGGGTGGAGAGCCGTAAACACCGCAGCATGGCTGCCTCCATGGGGCAGTCCTGAGAAACAGGGCCCTTCATTCTGGGCAGGGGAAGAGCGGTTTCTATTGTGTGGATTCAAAAGGGTTGGGGCTTGGGGTTGGGGCATGGGCTTACTTCGGGTGTCTCCTGGTCAGCAGTGCAGTGAGGCTAAGGCAGGCTCCCTGCCAGTTCTGGCTCTGTGCTGCGCTCTGAAAGCAGCCAACAGCAGGTCCGGCTCCTCGGCGGTGGGACCAGGAGGCTCGGTGCACTGCTCTTGCCCGCAGGCACAGTCCCCCACTAGCCCCCGTTGCCCGCAGATCCTGGCCAATGGGAGTGCGGAGTCGGTGCTCAGGGCGAGGGCAGTGCGCGGAGCCTCCTGGCCCTGCCACCTAGGAGCCAGACTGTTGGCCTCTTTTGGAGTGCAGCACAGTGCCAGGACAGAAAGGGACTAGCCTGCCTTAGCTCTGCAGCATCCTACTGGGCCTGGCAGTTCATAGCCCCGGCACCTCCAGGCCTGGCAGTTCAGAGCCCCAGCACCCCATGGCGTGGCAGTTCAGAGCCCCGGCACCTCCAGGCCTGGCAATTCAGAGCCCCGGCACCTCTGGGCCTGGCAGTTCGTAGCCCCGGCTCCTCTGGGCCTGGCAGTTCAGAGCCCCGGCACCTCTGGGCCTGGCAGTTCAGGGCCTCAGCACCTTTGGGCCTGGCAATTCAGAGCCCCGGCACCTCTGGGCTTGCTGCATCAGTTATGGATGCAAAAAAATTGCTTGAGCCCCAGCACCTCTTTAAGTACTGCCTCAGACCCCACATACTGTTCAGATCTCCCTGAGTAGCCCCGGCCAACGCTTGTTTCCCCCATCTCTAGGAGAGGAGACAAGGCCTCTTAAAGGGGCCACAAAACCCTTCAGCTGGTGAAGACCAGCCGTCCTGTCTCCTCAAGGACTAATCGGCCTTTCCTGGCTCCTGCCCCATTAAGATGCCTCCTGCTTGGGTTTATGAAGCTCTTGGAAACCTTTGCATGGAAGGTGCTCCATCAATCCATCAGTCCCAAGTATACTGTGCCTCCTCCCATACTCACCCATGCCCTTTGCTGTGCCAGCCCAGGTCTCCTCCACCCTCTCCTCTCTGCTCAGTGGGAGGGCAATCCATTGCCACAGCACTAGCTATCTGGGCTGGGCTGCCACCCTCCCTCTGACTCATTGAATCCCCACCCCTCTTCAACGGAGGCCAAATGGAGGGGGAAAGAGATCACTGATCCTCTTACAAGGTCTGCCCACAAAATAAGCCTCCCCTGCCTGCCATGTCAGAGTGAGATGCTGCACTCTGTAGATGGTTCAGAATACGGTCATGCTGCTCTCTGGGCTCCACTGGGGCACCTGGGGCTTGGCTCCCCCTTGGTGGGACCCTGATACCCAAGGCCTGCCTTAAGGGTGAGTGACATGGGCGACTGCCCAGGGTGCTGTAATTGGCGGGGGCGGGGGGAGAGGGAGGTGTTCAAGAGGTAAGAAGTGGGGCAGACCTGGGGTGTGAGGTCGTGGAAGGGAGCTCGGCGCAATGGGGGAGGCAGCAGGGCCTGGAGGTGATGGAGGTGTGGGGGGCCAGGGGAGGCAGCAGGGCCAGGGGTGCCAAAATACAAGTTCACCCAGGGTGCCATTTTCCCCAAGGCCAGCCCTGTCGATACCCTGCTAGGCTCACTAGACTTGACTGGAGGCCCAAAAATCTGCGGTGGAGTCTCCCAATCCCACCCACGCTCTCACACCACAGTGAGCTGTTCCTTGGAGCACTCGGCGCAGGGGTTCATCTTGCGGTCCTCTCCCTCCGGTCTTATTTGCTTCGGTGCGCAGTGAAATAGTCATCAGTGTTGGCATTTATTGTATTGCCATTGGCATCGGAGTTAACAGCCTCCTGGGAGGAGTGGGGCAAGTCACCCCACTCCAGGCTGTTGTTTCAGGCTCTCTGCAGACCCAGGCAGACATTGCTGCATCAGTTACACTTAGGATGTGTTTTGGGAGTTTTCTTCGCAGCCGTGAGGGCTAGAGACTTGTTTTTAAAAAACAAATGCAACCTGGGATTGTGGAGCACAGCAGTACAGCTGGGGGGAGAGACTAGTGTGGATCGCCCTGCTTTTCCCGATGCACAAAGAAGAAGCTCGCGTCTTTTCTACTGCCTCCAATGCATCCCCTAGGAGCCAGCGCCTCACGTAGACGTCGCACCTCTGCTGGCCTCTTCTCCTCTCGTGCCACCCAGCTGGAATGGTGCCCTGCCTGGCGGGCCCGGCCATGACGAGGCGGGTGTGTGGCTGACCTATGCAGGGCTGCGTGGCAGGGAAGAGGCGCCCTCTCCCAGAGGCGGCACAGTCCAGCACGTTCGTGCCATGTGGACTGAGAAGCCGCTTCTCTCCCTGGGGACTCTCTGTGGTTTGGAATGAGGAGGCCTGTGGTCTGCGGTTTGCTGGGGGGAGTCAAACGATGTTGTGGTTTGTGAACAGCCGCCGGCGCCCCGCTCCTTTCGCAGTGCAGGGATGATACGGAGCTGTGGTAACCAGGGCATTGCGGGTGATGGGGGAGCAGGCTGGATGTGTGGTTTGCTCTGCAGGTTGTAAACAGCTTGTCTCAAAGTTTATATTTGGGGAGCCGTGGTGGGCTCGGGGTGGGGGCAGAGTGGGCAGCATGGCCCTAGCAGGAGCTCTGGGTGGCACAAACGGCTACATCAACCCTATAGACCGTCGGAATGTGCTCCCCCATCTCTGAGCCAGCTCCACTGGCTGGTCTGGGAAGGGGGGTCTGACCTTCTCCCCACCCCTTTGGGTGGCTAATGGTGCTGGCAGGTCGAGCCCTAGGGCTCAGAGCTGTGAAGCACAGTAATTGTGCCTGGCTCCTGTGCAGCCCGGTCCTTGAGCTGCCCCAGAGCCAGACACGAGCGAGGCGTGCGTCTGGGGTTGTGCCGGAGAGGGAGCCTGCCCAGCAGCATGGCAGTGGGGATAGGTGGGGCAGGAGCTGTGGAGAGGGGGCAGGTGAAGAGGGAGGTGAGGGCTGGGATGTTTTGCAGGGCGTGGGCCCAGCGACCCGCTCCGTCGCGCCTGGCTAACGCCACAGACTTGGCCATCGCTGCTCCTGCAGGCAGCGGTGTGTGCGCTTGGCGAGCGTGATTGTTGGAATGGAGGGAGCGGAGGGTTCCCTGGCGAGGTGGGAGTGGGCGGAGGGGAGGCATGTAGACGGCTTGCGTAAAGCAGTGCTGGGCCTGTACTTGCTTGGGGCCTGGCTAGCTGGGGGTGGGGTGAAGGTATGGGCCACTCCGCCACTGCGGAGTCATCAGCATTAGGTATGCCCTGGCCACAGACCCTCCCACCCCAGGCCTGCTCCAAGCGTGCCCCTACGCTGGATCCCAGCCTCCCATTCACGTCAATGGGCATTGGATCAGGCCTCATGCAGGCGTGCATGTCGCCCTCCAGTGGCCACTCTCTGCAACATGAATAGGCTGCAACATACAAGAGGCTTGGTGTTGTGGGGGGTAGGTTTGATCCCTGCTAATGAGCATCTGTCTGCATGTGGCCACGGTCTGTCACCTGACCTAATGCTGCTTCTACTGAAGTCAATGGCAAACCTCCAAAGCAGAGTTAGGCCAACAGAGTTTGCCATGGAAAATACCTCCCAGGGCTTGTGGGATTCGGGGTTGGAGGGATCAAGCTGCCCAGTTCCTGCAGGTCTTTTTGTGGGCGCCTGTCAAACATGTAGGTAGCTCCTAGCCAGCACCGTTCTGTTACATTCCCAAGGAACTCCAACAGGTCAGGGAGCCACCGCACAGAAACCCAGCTACTTCGGCTTTCCATTCACCTCACCTGGTGCTTCATAATTGTCTTTAATGATTTTCTCAGCTATTTTTCCTGGTACCTGCGCAACGCTCATGGAGTCTATCATTCCTGTGTTTGCCCTCAGCACTGCTTTTCAAAGAAGCATACAGCATTGGCGCCCCTCCAGCCCTGGGGGCAGGGAGCTGGTTTTAATGATCAATTACATACTTTTGTTAGTAGCTCCTTTATAAATCAGTTTCTTCAGAGCATTTGCATAAAGGCCATCTGGTCGTGAGGAGCTGCTACAATTTCACTTTTGTAAGTTGTGCCATCATTTTGTTTTCCTTTTTGACGGCTCTATATCTGGCAAGGCCGCATTAGCTGGCTTGCTGGCTTTGTGTATACTCCTCCTTATTGATTACGATTCATATCCTGATTGTACCTAGAAGGCCTGATCCGAGACTGGGGCCCCCTTGTGCTAAGCATTGTACATACACATATAATGGAAAGATGGTCCCTGCCCCAAATAATTTATGCATGGGATTTCCAGAAGCGCTCAGTGTTGGCCTAGCTCTGCTCCCACTGGAGTTACTGGTAAAAGTTCCATGCTTAAAGGGGAAACTCAAATTGACTTCAATGGGAGCAGAGTTGGGCACAGTGAGTGCTTTGGAAAATCTCTCTCTCTTTATCTATCCATTCCCATATTGCCAGTAATCCATCCATCCATCCATCCATTAGCCAGTAATCTAATCTAAACTCATATTATCCAATAATCTATTTATCCATCCCTATATTACCCAGTAATCTCTTAATCTCATCTAATCTGTCTATCCCCATATTACCCAGCAGTCTAATCTCTCAATATAGAAAGAGTGCAACAGCATTGTCTAATGGAAGACAAGAGTGAGGAATTGGGAATCAGGAAGCTGGGTTCGATTGCTGTTTCTGCCACTCTCACATTGTGTGGCCTGGGGCTAGTCACGTGGGATTAGATCTCTGTGCCTTCTTTTCTCCATTTGTAAAAGGAGTTTACAAGCTGCTTACCCATCTTTGCAAAGGGCTTTGGTGTATCATCAGCTGGAAGGTACTGACATATAAACAATAATTAAATGAGGAGTACTTGTGGCACCTTAGAGACTAACAAATTTATTTGGACATAAGCTTTCGTGGGCTAAAACCCACTTATCCCAAAATACATTTGTTAGTCTCTAAGGTGCCACAAGGACTCCTCGTTTTTTTTTTGCTGATACAGACTAACACGGCTACCACTCTGAAACAATAATTAGTAGTTGCTGAAGGAGCATGAGTTATGTCTCTAGAACGGCCACCTCATCATGGATTGAACCGGGGACCTCCAGATCTGACTGGTTGAGCTAAAAAGCCACCTTCTGGAGCACACTCATCCTCCCTGGGTCAGGCACAGGGTGGGACACCTAACACCCAGTGGATCACTACTTCCTGTGGACAGAGGCTGATCTCCGTGAGCACCAGAGGCCACGGCCAGAGGATCCTCCACTTCTGTGATAGCTGAGCCACCTTGGACCTGGAGCCCTCCAGAGGGAAATATCCGAGTCTGTACAGGCAGGCTCTGTAGCTGCTGCAGTTACAAACTCACACCCTTTGTGGACTGGAATCAACTAGGGACTCATCTGGGTAGGGTGACCAGGTATTCGCTTTTCCACTGGAACACCTGAAAAGTGACTTGGCGGCTCCAGTCAGCACCACTTAAAAGTCCAGTTGGCGGTGCTGAGGCGCTAAGTCACACCCTGGAAGCGGCCAGCAGGTCCGGCTCCTAGGCAGGGGGGCCATGGGGCTCCGCGTGCTGCCGCCCCCGCCCTGAGCACCGGCTCTGCACTCCCATTGGCTGGGAGGTGCCTGTGGGCAAGAGAAGCACATGGAGCCTCATGGCTCCCCCACCTAGGAGCTGGACCTGCTGCTGGCCTGCCTTAGCCCCCCCACTGCGCTGCTGACTGGGAGCCACCTGAGGTAAGCCCATGCCCCAACCCTGAGCCCCAACCCCCTGCCCCAGCCCAGAGCTCCCTCCCACACCCTGAACCCCTCATTCCTGGCCCCACCCCAGAACCTGCACCCCCAGCCCAGAGCCCTCACCCCCTCCTGCACCCCAACCCCCTGCCTCAACCCGCAGCCTCCTCCCGCACTCCGAATCCCTTGTCCCCATCCCCCAGCCTGGAGCCCCTTCCTGCAACTCAAACCCCTCATCCCCAGCCCCACCCAGAACCCGCACCCACAGTTGAAGCCCTCACCCCGTCCTGCACCCCAACCCCCTGCCCCAGCCCAATGAAAGTGAGTGAGGGTGGGGGAGAGTGAGCCACCGAGGGAGGGCGAATGTAGTGAGTGGGGGCTGGGGCCTCGGGGAAGGGGCGGGGCAGGGGCAGGGACTTGGGGAAGGGGCGGGGCTAGGGTGTTCGGTTTTGTGAGACTAGAAAGTTGGCAACCCTACATCTGGGTCTGTGCATACACCTCTGGGCCTGAGAACGCACACCCCTGGGCCTCTGCATCTGGGGCTGTAGGCGCAATCCTGAGTCTTTGCACACGCTTCTGAGACTGCGCCTGCAGACCTGGGCCTCTGCACGAACGTACGGGGCTGCCCACATGCGGCTGGGTGGCTGTGTGTCTCTGCCTCTGGGCTTGCAGTTTGTGCCGGCACACGCCAGTGCAGAGTGGGGCTGAAGCCTGCACTGATTTGTCTAGTGGCAGCCCGAGGGAATCTTTGCCAGCGGTTTGAGTGCGGTGCCCAGGGACGGGGGCACTTCGAGGCAGTAGATTCCCTTTTCTCTTCCCACCAGAGCAGAGGTTTTCTGCACTCCCCAGTGGTTGGGAGGGAGATGGTGAACGCCTTCTGCACAGCCGGGGGAGAGGCTGGAGTCACGGAGGCTGCAGCAGATCATCCATCCAATTCCCCCCCCGGTACTGAGCGCTTCCTGCAGGGCTGGGCAAGGAGGCAACAAGCTGAATCTCCCCCATGGCTGCTTGGCATGGGGGTGTTTGTGTCGGGAGGTGCTGGGTCTAATGGCATCTTACACGGAGTCACGGGAGGACAATGGGCATATCGCTTGGGATGCAGTGACATCAACAATTCTTCCCCACACCTGGGGTTCCCGTTTCATAACACCATCCCCCTCTGAGATGGCTCTCTTCAGCTGGCGAGCTCAACGTGCTTTATAAAGGAGGTCAGTAGCATTATCCCCATTGCCCAGGTGGGGAAACTGAGGCAGAGGACTGGTCTTCTGAGTCCTGCTCCAGTGCGCTTTCCATGCCTTGGGCAGCCTTCTCTGCAACATGAAGAGCCCCAGAGCCGAAAGCGAGTGCTCCCAGTGCCCTCTGGAGACTGGCACGCCCCACGCTTGTGACCAGGCCCTGTGCATTGCAACACCTCGGCGCTGTGCTCCCACAGCGCTGGGGTTGGGTGCTCACGCTGCCGCTCACATTGTTACCAACCCACTGCCAGCGTGTCGGACGAAACCCCGCACTCTTTCCCCCTGCTCAGCCCCGGCCTCCCAGCCTCACCTCGTCCCTGCTGCTTCCTGCCGTCAGCATCTTTCTGAATGGAGTTTGTAAGAGAGAATGAACCGGCTCGCCCCTCCCCACTCCCAGCAGGCAAGCAATATGGCACAGCGCGGTCTCCAGCGGCCCTTTAGTCACTTTGCCGCCGTCGGTGTCATAGGGCTAGTGTTTAAGCATTTTCACGCTGGATTTGAAATGAGATTATAGACTGGTCCACTCAATTGACTTAATGGATTTTAAGAGACTGGATCCTATTAATGCAGTCGGTGCCCCAGGGTGCCTCTCCTACTGCAGACAAGATAATCTGCCATGCAAATTAAATCCTGCCTCAAGATGCAGGGCCTGCTTAATGTGATCCATTACACAGTTTACTTGTTTATATCTAATATTGGAACAGGAATAGGCTTACGAGCAGCAGGACTCAACTGAATAGAAGAGTAAATTACCGGGAAAATGAGGTTTTAGAACCTCTCTCCCTTTCTCACAATTTCTCCTCTTCTCTTCTCTCTTTCTCCCTGCCTCTGTTTCTTTCTCTCTTTCGAGTGAAATCAGGCTCCTTGCATACAAGTAGGCACCCAGGAGAAATAACACAGCCCCCGCATGGCTGGATTCTGCTCTCCAGGACAGAGCTGTGAAGAGGGAGTAATTCCATCCACTCACACAGAGCTCAGCCCAGAGAGACGGGGAGGGCAGAATCAGGGCTGAGGACTTCCCGGAGCAGTGATTCTTTCTTCACCCTCTTCTTCAGCGGGTACAGGCTTTGGGGGTGCGATTCTCTGATCCCCCCTCCCCTCGGACACACAACGCCCTAGATTGCGTTTTCTTCTCCTTTCTATGAACTTCTGGAGGGAGGAGAGGCTGCTCTGCTCTCATAACTGGTGAGAGGCTGCTGGTGACAACAGAGGTGGATCTGGTGAGGAGTTTCTGTCCGGCTGTAAGTGAGGCCTCGACCCAGATCTTAGTGTTTTATTCAGAGGGTTTGATGAGGCCTGGGCTGCAACCTGGCAGCGGCATTGGCAGCTTTCCTGGAGAAAGGGGAGGCAGCGGCAAAGGCAGGTGGACTGTCCCTGGCACTTGGGGAGTGAGCCCTGAGCACAGTCACTGCGGGTCTGGCTACACTGCACACTAAGCCGGGCTCTGACTCAGGTTTAAGCCCAAGCCCCACTCCCGTCCACACACAAATCAGTCTGACTTGGGTCAGCAAGCACTCAGGCCGGGGACCCTAGGACTCAGCACCGGAGGATATGGCTACACTGCAATGAAAGACCCAGGGCACAGCTAGTTGGAGCTTGGGTTTGGAGACCCTGCAAGGGGGGAGGGTCTTGGAACCTGGGCGTCAGCCTAAGCCCAAATGTCTATGCTGCAATTTTTAGCCTTGCAGCGTGAGCCCAAGTCAGCCAACCTGAGCTCTGAAACTTGGTGCTGTGCTATCACATTGTAGACATTCCTTCGGTCCCACTGGGACTCAGGGCCAAGCCCTGTCGTTGTGCAGTGTGGACGCAGCTCAAGCTGCAGACCTGAGTCAGAAGGCGGGTGTAGAGCAGTGTGGACATGTTAACATGACGGGAGATCTGGGTCCTCCACATGTAAGCCCAGATTTACAAGGCAGTGGGGATGCTCCCGTGCGGGCTGGGAAACACCACATCCACAAGCAGCGCAGACATACCCACAGGGACTTGTTCCTTTAGGGGGCTCAGGTTGCTCACGGAACAGGAAGAAGGGTCTCTGTGCTGGAGCTGGCTCACGCTGGGCTGGGCAGCCTACTTCATTGTCACAGGGTTTCACTGTAACCACTCAGTCTGCGAGTGGGGAGGGATGGCTTGTGTCGGTGGCACTGGGCTAGGCCTCAGGAGAGCTGGCTATGATTCCTGGCGCTAGCCCAGCTTGCCTGTGTTACCTCAGCATGCCTCAGTTTCCACTCTGCACACTGGAGATGCTGCATTTGGACTGTGAGCTCTTTGGAGCAGAGAGTGCATCTTCATTTGTACAGCACCTAGCACCATGGGGCCTGATCCCCAGTGAGGCTGGTGGCTGCTGGTATAACAATAATGGCCAGCTAATTCCACTGCACATAGGAGTGTGTCACCGGCCAAGATGCTAGTTCATATGGAGGAGGAAGACAAACGAATCCCCCCTCTATCAAACCAGCTGGAGCTGAGAGCAACAGTACAGACTTATCCCAACCCTCTCACAACCTCTTGATGCCCATCTCAGGCAGGGAGAGAAGTGGGGGAGGAGGGGAGAGAAGGGGACTGTTTTTTTAACTTAATTTGAAGCTTTTTACGAGATTTCCACAGCTGTGATTGTATCAGGGTTTGGCTATAGAAATTAAAGCTGTAATTATATTTTCCCCTTCCTGGAATGTAAAATAAAGTCTAGTGTAAAATGCATTAACAACTGAAATGTAAGAGTGTAATTAATGTGGAGCAAAAAGTACATTGCGTCATTAACTTTTTTATTAATATTCTCACGCAGGGCAATTTCAAAGCTCGGTGCCACTCCATTTCCTCAAGTGAAATATCTCCCACTCTTTCATCGCCACTACCTTTCACCTCCTCTTTAATGGGATGACAGCAGCTTCCCCCTGGAATGACATCTCTGCTTATCTATCTGTCCTGCTGGATCCTTGCTCCTTCCATGGAAGAGTCCTGCAGAGCTTGGCTGCTGCTCTGTTCTCCCCGCAGAGGGAGAAGGGGTGCTAATGTCCGTTTGTCCAGCTGTGGTGGAGTGGCTTCCTCATCTGGATTCTGTCTTCCACCAGGATGGGAAACAGCTCTTCATCTGTGGGAGGCGGTTTGCACCCTGAGGTGTCTAGCTGTCATTCTGGCTGTCCATCTATGCAAGCAACACTTGTTCTGGGATCACTTTAGTCTTGCCCCACCCTGGAACATCCTGAATTCAATGTTTGTATGTCTCTGTCTCTGCATGCTGGTCTTATCCTTCCAGTTGCTGCTGTGCAAACAAAGGGCCCTTGCTTCCTAAGAGATGGGAAGCTAGTCAATTTCCATGCCAAATCCCAGCAATATATTGTCCTTACCAACACGGTTCATCTTCCCAGTGTCATCCACTACCCCCGAAGAGGGAGGAGAGGGATAGATCGTGCTGCTGTTGAAGTCAATGTGAGTTTTCTTATTGACTTCATGGGACAGCATCAGGCCAGTAAAAAGGAGCTGGGTGACGGGTGACTGCTGGGGAGATCAGCACTCTGCAATCCCGGGCTGAGCGATGCTATGGATTATCATATGATGAAGGTTTAAGGTTGAAGACAGAAGACTGGGGAGCTCTGTTTAATCTTTCCATTTGTTTTTATTCCCAAGGGTTTAAAGGTTTCCCTTGGTTCTCTGTCTCACTCCCTGTACAGCCCTAGACTGAGAAGGCCCCCATCGAGCCCTACTAGAGAATAACAATGTGCAACCAAACTTTGGCTTCCAAGATCTTATGTGCATGAGGGTGGGGCAGTGCTGTGAGAGCCCATGATCCAGTACCCAGTGGCTCAGGCCCAGAGCCTCAAAGGTATTTAGTACTTCTGATGATTTTAGCAGACCCAGGATTGGGTGGCTACAATGGGGGGGGTCCCCTTCAATCAGCCCCAATATCTGAGATACTCTGAGCTGCATTTTATGTGGGTTGAGTTGCAGCTGAACGTACTTGCACTGAGTCCAGCTAAGCATTTATGATTCTCTCAGGAGCCACTGACATTTCTTCTTTCCCTAGCAGATCTATCCTAATGTCAGCTCCAGTGAGTCCTTCTGTCCCCTTGTAGAGCCCGCTGGAATCTGTCGTGAGCGGATGTTCTCCTGAACGGCGCTCAGGTGCATTGCCAGTTTGGGAAAAGCATCTGGAAAGGGGTGGGATCTCCTAGATGCTGTCGGGGGGTTTGCAGCCTGTGAATATGGCTGCTCTTCCCAGCACACCCTGTTCTCCATGGGATGCTCAGGATCTAAGTCAACGAGCAAAATATTTCTTGGGTTCTGTGTCGTTTCACCTTCGTGGACATCAGTGCTGTGCTAGGTGCTGGGAAACCATTTGAGCCCCAGTTTGGGTTCAGTTGGAGCAGCACTTCTCCACTGTCTCCAGCAGCGTGCTATGGGCAGAGGAAATCTCACCATTAAATAGACTTGCAGAGCTGGCCCTGCCCGTCTGAGTGACAGACACACAACACTGTGGCCAGAATTCCAGAGTGGGAGACTAGAACAGTGGAGGGGGAAGGCAGCAGGGGATGGGGGATGAGGGAGTTTGGGGGGGTGGTAGGAAGAAAGGGTCCCCTCTTCCCCCTCCCACATTCCAGGTCTAGGGCTGAGTGGGAGAAGACAGTATTTATCTCCCAGGGTCCCCCTTTACACTGTGTCCTCCCAGTCATGGCCCAGCACCTGCCCTCCTCTATCCCCAGCTACCCTCATCCCCGACCCTCACTCGTGCTCCCCACCTCTTCACCCACACTCAGCAATTCCCTCCCTCACCCTGATCCTTCCATGCACCCTCTGCTACCACACTGACTTGCCTCCCCCCCATTTGCACACTCACCCATCCCACCCCGCTCTGCATGCTGCTCCTCTGAGTGCTTCTGGTGTCCCCAGGGAGGAGGGGTAGTATTGCCTCTATGTTTAGCTAGATGAAGGGGGTTGCCCTTCCCTGCCCCCCAGTACTCTAATCCCTGAATGGAAGATGCCTGGGTGCTCAGAGTAGTGGTGCTGGTGACCTCCATGGGGCTGTACAGGGGTGCTTGGGGGCTCTGTCCTATGGCTGAAGCCCTCCCCAGCTCCTGGGCTTTGAGAGCCCTGCCTCGGCCGGCAGCAGCCAGGGGTAGTCCCTTAGGCAGGCCATGAAAGACAACCCTTCAGACCCCTTGGGAGCAGATGGGAAACTGGTGCAGGCCCCAGGGCCTTCTCCGGTCTGCGCTGGCTCAGGCCCCTGAGGGATCTTTCTGGGTTGCGTTTGGACAGCACACCATCTCTCTGCCAGTGAAAGGAGGCACAGTCATCCACACAAACGCTGCAAGGCTTTATCAGCCACTCAGCAGGCAGCCCTTCAGCACAGGCTGGATCAGAGAAGTCTGAGGTGTGACCTGCACGGGAGGTGGGCTCAGAGGCCCTGATCCTGGTGGAGGCTGAGTGCCCCCTGGATAATGCTGCACATCCCTGAGGATGAGGGGAGACAGGCAAACGCGACAGGAAGTGCTCTGCTCCTCCTGCACAGCCTAACCATTTGTTCACTGCACAGTGTTTGGGGTCAGAGCCAAACCCACTGAAATCAATTGAAAGATTCCCATTGGCTCCCCTGGGCGCTGCCTTGCACTCAGCACAGTGGTGAGTGAGATGTGGACAACCATGCTGAGGAGAAAAGGGTGCTGCTACCTGCTGGCCAATCGCTTGTAGCTACTGTTGCTCTCTGGGGACCTGGGAGCAGCAGGGCTCCAAAAGAACCCCTAGATCAGTGGTTTTAACTTCCCCCAGAAGGCCCCTTGTAGCCTCCCATTCAGCAACATGGGAAATGCAGGACGGTTGAGATCCTTCACCGCTTTTTGTGAATCCCTGTGGAGGGGTCCCTACCCTCCAGTGGAGAGCCCCTGCTCTAGACTGAGTAGTGACTGCTCTGACAGAAGTCGGGCACAAGCACTCCCCAGAGGGAGTTGATACAGCCCTCTGCGATCGCTTTCTCAAGATACTTTACTCTGCCCACAGGAGCTATCTCTACTATGACCAGGGAAATGAGCGTAGATCCTGGGTGTGGGTATTACTATGGCAGAGTATGGTACAGTCGGCTGCTGTTACAATCAGAAAACACTTGCAATTCTAAGCCACAAGCTTGATTAACCAGAACATTCCGAGGGAGGGTGTGGGGTTTGAGCTTTTCCATGTCTCGGCTCTGCCTGAAGGTGAATTTTGTGTGTAAATGTTTGAGCAAAATCCCCTCTTTCAGCACTCAAAAGTTGCTGTGGAGGGTGGAGGTGGCGAAAGATACCTTAGCCCCATGGTAAAAGAACCACCACATTTGGTTTTAAAAGGGCTACAGCTAAAAGGCCTGAAGTTTGAATGTAACCCTCAGCCAGGACCCTGCTTGCAATGAGGGTTCTCACAGATTCTCTTGGAGGGGAGAGAGAAATTAAAATTGTACTGTTGCTCCCTATTGAAAAGTCGTTTCTGCTCTTGCTCAGTGGGCATCGGCTAGAACTTCAGCAGCCTACTGAAGCCCTACCCTTTTCGTGACAAGAGAAACAAGCACCCCCAAGAGAAGAAAGGTGGGTTTGCAGCTAAGGCACCGGGCTGGCTTCCTGGAGATCTAGGCTTTAATTCTTAGCTCTACCACAGCTTTTCCACGTCACCTTCAGCAAGTCACCTAGACCTTGACCCTCACACGCCCACTTAACATTAGACATGTGACTAGTTCTGCTGAAGCTAATGGCACTATTAACGCATGGAAAACTAAGCGTGTGTGTTTGGGGCACTGGTAATTAGCTTTGAGGGGTAGTTCACCCACCTTTAAAATAGGGATAATAATTACAGCCATGATAAATTCAGAATTTCCATCCTAGTAACTGGTTTGTCCTGAATCAGGCCATAAAATCCAAGTCTCGGAATTTTTCTCAAGTCGAAATACTCCAAAAATATTTTATCTCAACCCTTCTCCAAACATTTCCTTCCAATAGGGTGGAAACATTTCATTTTGACTTTATCATTTTTACTTTTATATTATATTTTATTGATATAGCAGAAAATTCAAAATGTAATATTTGACCTTATCAAGTCAAAATGTTTTGATAAAATCAAAATATTTCAATAATTTCCAGTGAAAATGCTGACAAAATCCATACGTTCCCGCAAAATATTTCCAATTCATGGAACCAGCATTTGGTTCAAGGGAAAACTGTTCCACTGGACAATTTCTGACCCACTCTAATAATAGTACTTACTTTCCCCGTCTATTTAGATGGCAAACTCCTCAAGGCCAGCTCTGTCTCTATGTTTGCCTAGCACCATGGAGCCCCAATATCAGAAGGGGTTTGTAATCAAGTGATCAATCAATGGCCTGAACCTTTTTTGCAACAGTGAATATTTGATAGATGATAGGTGGACTCACTGCTCATGTGCCCCCTTGTGGCGGGGCATGGTGCAGCAAGCTCGCCTCATCTAGCGCCCCCTGCTGAGAGCCACTCTGGCCCTTCAGCAGGTTGCTTCTTCTCATGACTCAGTCCTCCAGCCAGCTGTTTTATAGTCCCCCTGCCTTCCAGTGGGACAGAGAGTCCAACGAACCAAAGCCCAATGGCCTCACGTCCAGTCTCTGAGCCAAGCCTGGACTCACTATTCCCTGCACCCCTGGGCTCCAGGGTCTTTGCACCACCTTTTTTGGTGGACCGGTAGGGGAACCAGGTCCTTCCTTTCCTCTGGGTTCCAGCCTAGGGACACAGTAGTGAGCAGGCAATAGCTGTCACTTCAGACCTGGCCCCTGCTTGCTCCTTGGGTTTCTTTCTACCTCATCCTGTGTATAGGCCTTCCCCACAGCTCCTTCCTGGTCCCACAGCATCCCTGTGTTCTTCCCAGGCTCCACACCCTCTCTGTCTTCCCAGGCCCCATGGCCTCTCTAGGTTCACCCTCCGTCCAGGGGAGGAGCTCAGAGGCCTCCACCAGGAACCTCCCAACTTGAACCTTCATCCCTCTTATGTTTCCTCAGCTCCATTCCTCAGCTGAACACCTCCCATCTTCCAAAGCTCCCCACTGGAGCCTGCTCCACCCCACTGCTTCCGTACCTCTCTCCTGGGCTCTTGCTAGAGTTCTCCACTCTGGAGAGGAGACCAGGGTCAGCTCTCCCTCTGGGCTACCTCTTGAATCCTGCAGGGCTTCTCCCCGCTCTACTGCCAAGAGATGGACTGCATCTCCCTCCCAACAGCCCTCCTTCTGCTCTGGGCTTCCTCTCTTTATAGTAACCACCCTGTAGCTCCTTCAGCTGCAACTCATCTTTCATTAGGCCTGGCCCACCCTCCAGGTTCAACTAACTGAGCACGCCAGCTCCAATGAACTCTTTTAGAGCCAATGTGGGGTATACATGCCACCACAGAAGAAGGGATTGGAACACACAGGTCTCGTGGTATCGCTTCTGTTCGCTGATTGGATGAGCCTCACTCTTCAACCCATCTGTTCCAGTAGGCATGTTTGTATTAAGAAATTCAGAATTTGCTTCCTGCAAATACAGGGCCTTCCTTGCTTAAAAGGCACCGTTTTCTTGAATGTTCCGGCTGGTGCAGCAGCTTGTTAGAACATTTGCAGAAATTAAACACAGTCAACAGTGAATTTGCTGTGAATTAATATTGGAAGATAATAGTCTGGAGCACTTGCCCTGATCAAAAATAATCTATTGGAGGAACCAGTTCTGTGAAGCTGCAACTGCAGGAGTATCTGATAATCAGACAGCGGATTAGACAGGAGAGATAGTCCACTGGTTGGGACACTAGGCCAGGACTTGAGAAACCTGAGATGGATTCCTTCTTTACCACAGACTTCCTGTGTGACCTGGCAAATTACTTACTCTTTCCGTACCTCAGTTTCCCCATTTCTAAAATGGGGATAATAGTTTTTCAGCACAGGAAACCAGTTAACAAAAGACATAGGGTAACGCAGGAGAAGGTGTAAGTAGGGGAACAGCCATCTTTGTTGCCAAACTGGTATAGACGTAGATAGAAGAGAGCATCAGCACTCTAAGTATAGTGAGTTTATTCTGGGAATGTCTAACAGACAACCAGGACTGCACACAGACCAGACCTGGTAATATAGCAACACATGATATGCTTTAGCACTAGCTATGTATTTCCATCCACATCCCAGGGCTAACACCAGGATCAAGAAAGTTAGAGGATGCCCTATAGAGCTAGGCTTGCCATGTCACAACTGCTTCTCACTCACCAGATGTGAAGGTTCAAGGGCAGGTAGTACATGGGAAAACTGCTGAGGTCAAGTAATGGCTTCCTGAGCAAACCTACCCACAAGTCACTTGAGAGTGGCTGGGATCTTGCTCTCCATCAGTAAGTGAAACATAACCCCGCATGTCCCCGACTTTCACTTACCTACGGGGCATGTGTTCATGTCCCAGCTCTTAGCCTACAAACCCCCATCACCTTCAAAACTCCTCCTAAGCCTGGCTGGTGGGAACGGTTGCGTCCTCTTCCAACACTGCTCCCATAGGAGCATTCAACCCGGCCAGGGTCCTGTGAGGCAGATGGTGAAATCCACGGTCAGTTCTATTTACGAGCCTCAATTCACTAGGTTGCTCTCCACCTGCAAACAGGCTGCTCTGGTACCGACTTTGTGGATGTTGTGATAGGAGAAAGGAGAACTCAGGGCATCCTCACCAATCAGGCTCACAGCAGTATAACCGCTGCTGGCATGCTGGTCTTCTCCCAGAATGCTCGATCTGTCATGGGTCCTGGCTACACTAGGGCTACCTGTGAGGGGAGCATGCAGGGAGGAGACAGCTAGGAAACACTCCATTAATGCTCAAGGACAAAAGACCATCATAATGTCCTACTAGGCCATCATTCGAGGTGGGGCAGGTATGTGGTTGGACAGTATTTTCCCCTCATAGGATGCTGAGGCCCTACTGGTCCCAAGGGTACGCCCTGACCTCAGCCCAGCAGCAATGATCTGCCCATGGTTCAAGGGTGGTTAATACCCCACAATCTCCAGCCCCAGTTCCTGTATGTGCCAAGCCAAAACCCATGCCGCCTAGTCCTATGGCTGTCGTGGAGGCCCAATGTATCACCAGCAGGGATGCTGACATCAGCCAAGCTGAGGGGCCTGGGTGAGGGGGTTTGACTGCAGCTGCGATGTGAAGTGGGGAGGAACGAGCCCTCTCCTGCCAGGGCCGAGCAGAAATCACAGCACTACATCTCCTCCTGGTGAACAAAGCAATACTGGAGGCTGGATGGCTGATGAGTTCTGCCCCCTCCATGAGCAAGGCCCAATCTCTGGCTGTGCAACAGCTTTTTGGGTCCCCACAGCACTCCCTAAAGCCAGCCCTATAGCTGAGAAACTGATCCAGTCCATAGGCCAGAGAGACTGTGCCAGCCCCCTCTTTGCTCACACCTCCCGACCCTGGCTAGAGAATGGGACCTTAACTGAAGCCCTGAAATGATCCTTTAAAGCAGGACAGGAGGAGACCCGAGGAACCACCAGGCCAATGCAAGGTAAGGTTTTAAACAAGCCTTCATGTGGTCCCTTAGCATCTCGCTCCCTTCGTGTCCCGGCCTTTAACGAGCACTTGACCCACTTGGGAGATGAAGTGAAAGTGAGATGAAATAAGGGAGGAAGGTCAACAGAGCAAAGAATGAGCCCAGCCTCCCTCCAACCCTGTCCGGCTCAGCAACAGCCAAGGCCAAAGCCCCTCTGCAGATGCTCTCCTGACCAGCTCTCCCAGCCCCCGCTCCTCTGACACACCTGTCTCCCCGCTAGGGAAATGAACCCCAACAGAGGTTGCAGGCAAGCGAACACCCCCTGTTCTTCTGGGGAACATTGACTATTATGGGATGGTTCCCTTTAAATCCGTACTGGTGTGGAGCGGAGGATCTAGCCATGGCCCGACTCCAAGCCTGACTCCCTGGTGGATGCGGCCAGAGAGAACGGGAGGCCAGACTGAGCGAGAGAGGCGCTGTGACCCTTGTGCCGAGAGCCTTGTGAGCATGGCAGAGGCGTCTGTGTGTTTGTGTGGAATGGGGGCTGTTTAGCTAAACAGATGGCAACAAATGGCGTAAAATTATATACCCATAATGTCAGTTCATAACATTTTGTTCGACATACTTGATTTAATCGCTTAGCTGACGATTTTGCTTTTGGGCCCATATGGTGGCAAATGGCAAATGAACCCTCTTTACACAGCAACTCCAATCTGGCACTTTTATCACTGCGACTCAGGGAAGAATCCAGGAGGAGAGATGCAGATGGAAAATGAATGAGCAAGCAGGGTGGGGTGCATGTGTACAGAAGGGTGGGGGGGAGGGAGATCAGGGGGTGCTGGGAGAGACAGAGACTGAGAGGAGGAGGGCTCCTGGGAGAGAGGTGTGAAGAGCGGATTTGGGGGGTGGATGAAATGGGGAAGGGAGGGGTGGTACATGCAGAACAGGGGAAGCTGCTCCTTTGGGAAGAGGCTGAGAGGGGAATCAGGGCAAGTCTCAGCAGTGGGAGGCTGCACAGGAAATCGGGGGAGCAGCTTTGGGGGGAAGGGGTGAGAGGAGAAAAGGGGTGCAGCTTGTGGATGGGGAGGAGCGAGGGATGAGGAGCTGGGAAACATGGGAACAAAGGACACAGTTAGAAAGAAACCAGAGAGGACACTTGGCCAGCTGGGAAAGGCCCAGGAACAGAACAGCAGGGGGACCCTGCAGGTGAAATGCGAGGGGCTCGTGTGCTACTGCTGGTGTGGCCCCACCTGAGGAAGGGGTATGCTGGCGATGGTGACATGCAACTCCTGGTGCCAGACTGCTTCACCTTCACTAATGGTCCCCGGTCCTGGGTCATCCCTGCAGCTGCTGATGCCTGGGAACAGCATCTGGCAGGCAGCTCAGTCAGCGAGGTGGTCCCACCCTCCGTCTCCACTCAGATCTGCATGATGAGCCAAGGGATTGGCCCTTTGGCTTGGACCTGTTCAGATAACCCATCACTTAGGGCCCGATCCTGCACCTGCTACTCTCAGAGCCGTCAACGGGAGGGGCAGTTCCTCCGTGCAATGGGGCTAGAGGCTGGGCAGTGTCCATGCTAAGGATTGTACATTACCTTTTCAAAGGCAGTGCCAGGCAGAAGGTCTCCTGAGCGATGTCAGCTCAGTGCCGGAGCCAGCCTCACCAGTGGTGGAATGGAGCAGTGGGACTGCAGTGCCATTCTGTAGGGTGTGTGTCTTAGATGGTAGCTGGGCTGAGGAAGGCAGGGAGTTTAGGTGAGATGGAATGAGAGGATTTCTAGTAGGGCTGCCCTGCTAATGGGACATCAAACCCAGCCCAAGATATGACATTAGACTGGACAAAAACTCTGGGGAAAATCATATAGGGAGCATCCCCGGGGGATGGGGACTTGTCATGGTTTGGAGATCTTTGGGGCCAGTACAGCATCATTACGACTTAACACATAGTGCTGTTAAGCAAAAGTCACAGCATCATGAAAGAACTGGTGGCCAAGCTCTGGGTAAGCCACGCTTTCTCCCACATCTCTAATCTTGTCCCCTTTCAGGCCTTGTTCTTCAGGATCCTTTCCACCTTCTTCTCTAGCCATTGAGGACCCTGCTCTCCCTGATCACCCTCAGGCTCTGGTCACCCCAGTGGTTAGTGTGAACCCCATTAGCACCAGACCCATGGGCCTGAAGACTGGCATGCAGGGGAGATAGACTTTCAGGGCTCTCCTTGCTCATAAACTGATGGTTGTTTGATGGGAAATGCTACATCTTCAAATGGAACCTCCCCAGCGACCGGAATTTCCACCCCGTAGTCTGAACCAGGTGCTAGATCTGGCTGGGATCCCTGCTGGGCAGCACTGAGCCTTCTGCCTTTCCACTTGATGCAGCCAGGGATATGACTCAACCACCTCTCTAGCAGCTGGCTTGTCCTTGCTTCTGATGTCCCTGGCTGAAGATCACTGATTGGGTGGGGTATGCTGGGATAAATTAAGGCTGAAAAAGGCCCAAATCCACCAAAATATTTGGATCCCTCTAAAATCTCTCTGGTCCCCACAGACAGATCCCTCAGGATGGAATCCCTCCCATCCCCTTGGACTTGCCTTCCCAGATTCCCCAACGCATCCTCCTGCCACTGCCCAGTTCTTGATCTTCCTCCCAAATGATTCCTAGTTTCCAAGGCCAGAAGGGACCAACATGACCCAGTCTAGTGTGACCTGCTGGCTAGCCCGGGCCAGAGACTGGCCCCACAATAACTCCTAGAGCAGAGCTTTTAGGGAAATATGCCGTAGCCCGGCCCTCCCAGTGCAGGTAGTCAGCTGCGGCCTGAGCTGCTCCTCCACCTTAGTGTTTGGGTCCCATAGATCTTGCCTGTATCCACTCTGGAGGGTTGGTTCACACCCCCACCCCCCACCCCATAGCTTTTATGAGTTCAATTTCAAAGTCTCTGCTCTGAGAAGCTGGTTTAACACAGCTCCCTCCTCCCCTGTTCACACCCCCCGGGCTCTTTACAAGGAAACAGTTTGTCCTTTTCCCGCCATTTGGGAGGATCTGGGACCATAAGTGCTCCCATAACTCATGTCTGTGCTCTCATTTACCCCCCGCTGGCACGGGAATGCTGCTCGCCAGCCTCGCGGAATGCCAAATGAATCGTGGCTGGCACGCAGTCCCCAGGCCCACCCAGGCCAGCGAGGGGGACCCCGAGTCTTGCCTGCTGCTGCTCAGAGGACGAAGCTGAGCCTCTCACTCCAGTCCTGGAGAGGGGAGAAGCTGGGAGGCTTTTGGAGCTGGTTAAGCCCAGGGTTTGCAGCTCCCAGAGTAACTGGGCCCCCGGCTCTGAGTCCTGAAGGTGGGGTGTCTTGGATCCCTGGCAGCTTGGCCGTTGTGAAGGAGAGTTTGGGGCCTTGGGCAACGAGTGGCACAAGCCTGGGAGACTTGAGTTCAAATCTCAAGTCTGCCTTTGACTTGGCTCAATCACCTAGCTTCTGCGTGCCTCAGTTTCTCACCCCGACACAGGCGCTAACAGCGACTGCCCCTCTCCTTGGGGAGGCTGTGCGGAGTTCCTTGGGGGGCGTGCAATGTGCTTTGAATTGCTGGGATGGCACTAGGCGCCTGCAAAGTGTGACGAGATGAAGCTGAATCTGACCCTATTCCCCATGGCTTTGGGCACCCTTGGGAGTGGGGCATGGGCCCCTCTCAGTGAGGGTCTGGAAAGCTCCAACCAGCCACTGGCACAATAACTTTGGGGAAGCTCCAGTCAGGCCTGGATTTGCCCATCTCTGGCTATTCGTGGGAGGGAGCTGGGCTGCTTCTCTCTGTGTCCACTCTCTTCTCTTGCTCTGTGTGCGTGTTGCTCCCTCACTCCGGGCTCTTACCCTTCCCCCGCCTCTGCCCTCTGTCTCCGCAGTGGGGCTGTCCCCCTTACTCAGACAACAGATATTCTCCACGTGCTCCAGTCAACCCCAAAGTGCTCTGCAAACATGGATGGAGCCGGTTCCCCAGCCCTCCCTCCCCATCATGAGAGGGCAGTGTGGTGTTGCCCCATGTACAGAAGGGGAAACTGGGGTTCAAAGTGACTTTCCCAGGGTCCTGGATCAATCAGCGCTGGAAACAGGGATGAGGTTTCTTCTTCCCAACGCTAACTGCTGCATAGCTCTCCCTCTGCAGCAGAACTGGGGCCTCCTTGTGGAACAGATGGGAGAGGTCACCAGGCATCCTGCACCCTGGGTCCCAGACTCTCCTCCGCCTCCTTGCTCAGTTCTGCTAAGCCAGATACCACGCCCTGAGCAGGGGAGGAGGAGGATGCTATAGGTACTAACCATAGGAGCATCTTGTTGGTCTAGCTTTCTTGTTCCCATACAGTGTAAGGGCTGCTGATCTCCACCCTCCTTTGCTGAATCAGAGCAAGCAGCCAGCTGGCTGCAGCCCTGGAACTGCTGACTCAGCCACTCTTGGGTCCACCGTAGCAGGCAAGGAGGGCAGCAATGTTTAGCCAGCAAATGAGTGGCTCAAAGAAACCTGGTTTAGCAAAGAGCAGCTCAGAGCCCACCCCCAAAGACCCTCACTCCCACTTCTTCTCTGCCCTCCTCCACTATCTACCAGCCCCATGGCTGGGGATCATTGATAGGGCGACTAAGAGGAATTACCACAAAGGGGCATCAGCCGGTGTTCTGGCTGGGAGCTCCAGGCTGCAACCCCTGGGCCCTGTGTGACTGTGGGCAGCCCGCCTCCCTCCCCCTCCCGTTCCCCATCTCTCTCCCCACGCCCCTGGCAGGCAGCGGGAAGTGCTGAGGCTGAGAGCGGCTCCCTGGTGCCTCCTTTAACTGCCATTTCAGTTAAATGAGAACGAAGACCTGCAAATAAAGCGCCCCCACTCCCCGTGCCTCCCCCCGCCCCAGCCCCACTGCCAGAAGCTCTGCATTTCACTCAAGTGCCCACTGGGGAATTTGCCCATTTACTCTTGTTATTTGCATGATAAAGGCTGTTCTGCTGCCTTCTCTGCCGCCTGCCTGCAAAAGGCAGGGAAGTTCGAGCAGCCAGGCACGCGAGAGAGCCGAGGGCGCGGGGCACCCAACAAACAGCCCTCCCCACCCCTCAGCAAGCTGACAAAGCTGCTGCAGCCAAAGGTGCTGGCATCTCTGCGCCAGTCTCTGATCACAGCGGAAGTCTCTTCCCGAGGTTTCGCTCTCCAGTTTTGTTCTTATTAGCAGCTCTGTGCATTCCCTTCGCGCCGCACAAAGAGGCGTATTCTGTCATGGAAATGTGCCCCCCCACCCGGGATTTCCAGAGAGAGAGCGAGGGATGGGGAGAGATGCGAGAGAAAGATGGGCCCTGATCCTGGGTTGCGTCCAGGCAGCGTTCAGTGCTGCTTGGGAGTGGGGGCGAAAAGGTAGCTTTACGCCACCTTTTTTTGCTCTACCCACCTCAATCCTGGATCTGCCCTGGGACTGGATCAATCCCAGTGTAATCTAGAGCAGCCTCAGGGTTGCTCCAGCCAATGCTTGGCGGGCTATGGCTAGAACTGGGCGCAGCTGTTTAGAGAAAATGAAATTTCTTCAGACTTGTTTCAAGGAGACGTGCTGGTTTCAGCCAAGTTTTCGGTGGGAAGGTGTCTTAGGCTCATGGCTCGCTGTTCAGAGAGAGAGAGACCAGAGAGAGAGACCAGAACCGAGCACAACCCTGAATCTTTCTATGCAGAAAATGGACGTTCGGACACAGTTCCGTTTTGGAAAAACAGCTGAAAGGTTTTTGGTTGTGTTCCAACGTGGAATGAAAACAAATCTCAAAACCTCAGGAGTTGTCCTGAATCGGGACTGTTGTGCTCTGCCTACAGCCCCCAGAGGTTATTGTGTCACCCAGGGATAGCCAGCCCTGAGTCATGCCCTGGCCACATTCTCCTTCCTCTGGCCAACCACAGCAGTGATTGGTCTTTTAAACACTGTGTTGTCTACAGCTGCTTGTGATAGGGCCAGGCAAACCCCACCGTGAAAAGGGGTGGGAGCCTTGCCGTAGGAGGATCTGAAACTTTGGGAAGAATAGTGGGAAATTTTAGAGGAGAAAGGCGAGTATAGACGCAGCCGGAGAGAGGAAGGGAGAGAGGTGGAAAGGCCTGGGAAGACTCCCCACCTAGCCTGGACCGCTAGCTATGTCACGCAGCCATCTTCAAAACAGCGTCTAACACCCGCTGCCTCAGAGCTAGCGGGACAGAGCAAAGCGCTGGGGGAAACAACAGGAGGGGAAGGTGACAGCGTCTGTCAGAGCCGAGGTGCCGCGCTGGCGTGCCGAGTGGGCGTGGCGATTGCTGTCTCTCGCTCTAGCCCCACAGAGTGCCAGCAGCACCGGCTCAGGAGCAGCCCTTCCAGCATTTCTCTTCTCCCCAGCTGGAGGTGTGGGCCTGGTCTGCATGCCATATGATGGGAGAAAGAGGATGCAGGCAGCGGGTATAGGGCCAGGAGGACTGGGATTTGGGATCAGTGGGGTGGGGGGGGGAGGCAACTCCATGTTTGGGGCTGGAGGGATGGGCATAGCAGGATCCCCACAAAGGAACTGAGTGGGAAACCTTTCTTTCTTATAATCAGCATGACCCACACCCCCAACCCCAGTGCACATATCAGAGTGAAATTAACCACCCTAGAGTGACAGGCCACTGGCCCCTGAGGAGTTCAGATCTGTGCACAAACTCTTTTTTAATAGACTTACACCTCATTTGGCCTCTAAAGCCTATTGAAGAGGCCCCCAAGGACTGACCGGCCCAGTCTGTCCCAGGCCACTGCTGTCTGCTGCTCTCTTTCCACAGCAGCTGGGCTGAGCAGGAGTTGATTAGAGCCTGCCCAGGAAAGCCGATGGGATTTAAAGAGGCAGATGCAGATAACTATGTGGTGAGCAGGGGGCCTCGCCTCTGGACCTCAGCTGGCCGAAGGAACAATCTCTGGGCTTTGCAACTTAGTTTTAATGATAAATAACATATAAATAAATGGCAGTGAGGAGGAGTCCTTAAAGACTAACAGATTTATTTGGGCATAAGCTTTTGTGGGTAAAAACCCCCACTTTGTGGGTAAAAAACCCAAATAAATGGCAGCGCGGCTGTGCATTGCAACCTCATGGTGATTCTTGGGAGTGTCTGGGAAAGGGTTCCAGAACTGGAATCCTGCCAAGCTATGGGGTTGTGGCTAGAGCCCAGAGGGAACGATGGGAACCGAATTTCACAAGCTCCCAGAAGTTCTGGTGTGGATTTCAGATCCAGAATTCTGTGAGTCCCTGGCTGTTCCTGGCTAGTGTGCCCAATGAGTCCCAGAAATGAGTCTGTGAGTCCATGGCGGGCTCTGGAGCAGGATTCTGTGAGCCCAAAGGGGTTCTGGATTAGGGTTCTACAGATGTGTAGCAGACTGGGCTCTGACCACTGCCCAGACTGGGTTCTAGAAGCAGAATTCCATCAGCTTGTGGCCGCTCCCAAACACGGGATGGATAATCTCCTGGACACCCTGCACCTGTGGTTCGGTGAATCTGCACCAGTTGCTGGCTAGTGCCCAGAATGAGTTCCTGAAACAAAACTCGACAAGCTTGCAACAAATTAGGGCAGCAGGTTTCTGTGAGCATGTGGCAGGTTGTCTGGCCAGGATTCTGGCATCCCAGCGTGGGGTTTGGAGCCAGCATTCTGGGAGCCCGTGGCAGCTCCCACCTACTGCTTGGGCCTGGAGCCAGCATTCTGGCAGACTGTGGCATCCCCTTTTCCAAAGACTTTGGTGACAAGAGCAGACCGCCCAGTTCCAATCCCAGAATCCTCTCTGCTCTCCTATCATTGCAGCCCTTTCTTTTAAATCATTCGTATTAGTGATTACACCCATGCCTACAGGGCACTGCCCATCATGAAGGAGTTGAATCCAAGAAGCATCTGTATTTTCTGCTCTGTTGCTTCCCCAGTACCGAGCTGTGAAGAAAGTGGATTCCTCTAAGTTTGTTGCTCTCATCTGGGTCTAGTTTGCTGATTTTTGTTGGGGTTTGTAATTTGCTGTTTGACGGGACTCCCCTCAAAGTCTTGGCTAGTGGGCAGACACCAGCACTGGGGAGCCGTCCGGGGAGGAGGGGCTGTGCCTTCGTGCCTCCATTGTGCTAGTAGAAAGCATTCCTTCTTCCAAGCCTCTCCTGCCCTTGGTTCCCAGCTAACCCTTGGGGCTAGCTGGAGATGTACTCGGTGTGCCGCATTGAGGATAGAGAAGGCAGGATGCACATAGGCAGAGTGTAGAACTCATGGCCCCTGGAGGGCACTGTGCCAAAGGCTGAAGATGTGGATGGTGGGCTGGTTCTGAGTTCCCTCAGGCTGGCTCAGGTGTCCGGGTTCCAGCACCCAGCTTGGGCGACAAGGAGACAGATTTTCAAAAATACTCCACGCCCGGCAGCTCCTGTTGGGACACTTGCGGGCCAGCAGAGGCAGGATGGCTCAGTGGTTAGGGCACTAGCCTCAGGCATGGGAGAACAGGGCTCAGTTTCCCTGCTCAGCCACAGACAGCTTGTGTGGCCCTGGGAAAGTTCGCCGGATCTCTCCACGCCTCAGTTCTCCACTTGTAGAATGGGGCTGATAACACGGCCCTGCCTCCCAGGGTTGTTGGGATGGTGAATGCAGTGAAGACCCTGCTTCGATGCTCCAGTAATGGAGATCACCTAAGAGCCATAGCTTTTCCAAAGTAGCTGTGCACCCAGGGGGCTGAGTTCTTCCAAAAATCCAGCCCTAAAACCCAAACGGGGGTTTTCAGATTTAGGCAGAAATCTCTATTTTCCTAATAGGTTTCACCCATCTTTTCACCAACCCAAGCCTGATGCAAGCCAGCAGCACCTCTCTGAATGGAGCAGGGTCCATGCCTAGCAGAGGAGAGAGGAGACTTTCCATCACCTCTGGGCAAAATTGGAGCTCCTGGAGATGTGGGGCTGGATCCTGCATTCTTCACACAGCTAGTTCTCCCCCAAAATCAATGGGAGTTTTTGACCCACAGCTATTACAGGCCTGGGCCTCTGCTTTCCTCCCTGTGGAGAGAGATGAAAAGGGGAGCAAAATGGAATGAAAGGGGAAAAAACCCCATTGCCAAGGGTCTGTCCCTCACCCACTACATTCAGAGGTCGTAGGTCAGGCAGGAGAAGTTACACCGAGGAGACCCCACGGAGTGCTGGGTTTTATTACTGAGTTGAATTAAGATTGATTTCCCTAGGATTCTCGGCCTCTTCCCTAGCTAGGAGCAGGCTCCAAAGACCCCGCGGCAGAAAGTGAAGAGGAAGGTGCTAATTAAAAGCATCGTTTATCGCTCTTTGAAAATAGCCCCCCAGGAGCATGTGGGGCTTGGCGCTCCTGAAAATGAGCTGTACTCCTGGTTGGGGCTGCTGGTTTTCAGTGCTGCTAAGTTGTCTCCCCCAGAGAGCTCCAGCTCACCCATAGAGCCCTGCAAAATATTCAGCACTGGCTTAGCTGCAGCTCAGCCTCAGTTTGGGGCCTGGAGCAGGCATGACCCTCTTCCCCTGGTGGGAACACACAGCCAAGCTGGACGCAGGGTGTGTGTGTAACCTGCTGGTGTGTGTGTGTTACGGGTCCTCATCTAGGCCTGATCCACAGATGCTAAGAGGCTGTTAGAACGCTAGAGCAGCTCTCGCTTTTAGCTGTGGTGGTCCCCAGTTCAGTCCCTGGTGCGTCGGCCAAGATGGCAGCCATCACTCTTGTAAACCCTAGGATGATTGAGAACCTCCTCTGTTCTCCCTGTCACTCACTCCCTTTCCCCCACCAACAAACCCTGGAGCATCTAAGGTCAGGAGGGGGCCTTGGAGCATGAGGGTGCGCCAGCCAAGGGTCGGAGGCAGGGAGATTCCCCTGGAATTTCAAGTCAGTTGAATGCAAACCAAGTGAAATTGCAAGAACTGGTCCACTTCCACCCTCAACCAAACTGCTGGGTGTGCCAGCAGCTGGGGTGGAGCTGCAGTCACTGCATAAGCCACGGGAGAGCCAGTGCATTGCCCCATGGCTGTAGTGGCTCTGCAGTGCTAGCGGGAGTGAGAGCTTGCTTTGCAGCCAGCAGACTAAGCGGCTGTGAGTGGGAGGTGCATGGGGAGCAGGGGCGAGATCAAGTGCCACTGACCATAGGTAGCGGTGGGTTAACAGGACCAGGAAAAATAAGGCCCATTTCTAGAAACTAAAGCTGGGACTTTCAAAGCAGCTTAAGGGAGTAGGTCTCTAATTCCCTTAGGCTCCTTAGCCAGCCTCAGCCCAACTTCTGGGAAGGTTGGGGATTGTTTGGATAAGACCTTCAATTGCTCAGCAATACCCCAGGCTGAAACCACCAGTGCAGAAATTCCAAATGTGAGGCTGCCCTGTGGGGTCAAATTCACCCCGCTGTAGTACACCTAGGATTGATTTGGCCCATGCTTGTGGCCAGGGGGTGGAGGGAGAAATCTCACAATGAAGCCTGGGCAGGTCAGCTTCCCAGACCGACTGAGAGAATCCAGGAAAACAGCTGTCCTTTGGGGAGTAACCAGCCATCCTGCATCTCCAGGCCTGCAGGGGTTCGTTCATGGCTCACTGTGGGACCCCTGGAACTCATGGGGGAGATGGAGCCTTCAACCCCTAGGTCACCAGACGGACTGCAAACATCCTCCCCTCTCTGATGGCTGTGCAGGGGCCTCCGCTCGGTTCCTACAAAATCAGCACCTCTGTTGGCACCCTGGACAGGGAGGCTAGGGCCTGGGTGGCCCACGGAGACACAGGTCACGTGGGAGTTCCTGGACAGACGGCGCTCTCCATTCCCAAGCTGGGGGTTGTTTCAGTGAGCACACAGCTCTCTGCGGCTGGGAGGGGCTGGTTTCTCTGCATTCCCGCCAGCCTGGGAAATCAAAGCCATAGAGACGCTGGCATGGGTTTGGTTTTCCTGGCATGGCGTGGTGCTTTCTCCTCTGGCCTTTGCTCTGAAAACTTGGGCAGGAAGTGACACAACCCCCCAGGCGCCAGTGTCATGTGATTAGTGACAACAGCTTCTTCCATACAATCACATGCTACATGTGAAAATGAGACCCTGCCACTGATCACCGATCTACAGTCACCACTCTGCCACATCAACGCCTTTATCTCCCGGGGCCTAGCTGGCAGTGCCCCAGTGCTACCTCCACGACTGCTCAACGGACATACGTTTGCAAAGGGAGGAAGCAGTTAGGTATCCAGCAGTTAGGACCAGGCTAGGCCTGGCTCTGCTGCTGACCCCCAGTCAGATCTCGGGTTGGTCACGTGGCTTCATGTGCCTCAGTTTCCCCAGCTGTAAAACAGGGCTTGTCCTATCCCCTTTGTTCTCTGCTGGGGGAAGTGCTTTCTAGGTGCTTGCTATTGTTAATCCAGCTCTGGGAGAGACAGGCAGGAAATGAAGCAAACACCCTCCCCTGGTCATCGACAACTCAAATGACATACGGCCCCGGCCAGGAGACCCACTGGCACGTTCCACCTTGGGGGCACAAGTGGCACCGCAGTACCTCCTGCTGCTGCATTAACCATCTAGTGGCAGGTTGGCATAGGGCGAGCCAGGCTGGCACTGGGCTGGGATAAGACACCCACTGCGTGGCTGATCCTGTCATACATCATCTTGGGCTGCTGGGAGAAAGATGAGGCAGCTCCAAGCAGCCAGCCAGGAGGTGTCGGTGGCAGGAGGGGGTGGGCACACGTGAGGTGTGTGCCCGGGGGGCAGCCAGGCGCTTCTCATTAGGATGCATTTGTTCCAGGATATTACAGCCGGCTGGTTCATCTCTCTCAGGCTCTCTGTCTATGCAAGGCTGTTGCTTACAGAAGGTAGAGGCAGGGACTTGGGCTGGCTCCAAACTCTGGCGCAGCTCTGCCTCTCCTCGCCTCGGTCTCTTGCTGTGCACAGAGCCGAGCCCCCCGCTGTGCCCTCGCCAGCTTTTACAGCCGCCCTGCCTGTCAGAACAAATGGTACAGCACAGAAAATAAACTCATCTCATTTGTATGACAACACGGCCCCTCCGGTTACAATGCTGCACCATTGCTTTTAACAAGGCTTAAAGCTCTTCAGTTCAGAGTGTGTAAGAGGTCCTGGGTTATTGAAACACACTCCTTCCCCCTGCCCCAGCCGCTTAGCCTCATTCCCTGATCCCAAACCACCCAGAAGTGCCCTGGATAAGACAGTCTTAGCTGTAGGATGCCCTGCTACAGTCAGTCTTCTTCCTCCTTCACATCATCAGCAAGAGTCCAGTGTCTAACGCTGCTCCTGATAACGGAGGAAGAGAGAATGGCCTTTAGTCCTGAACTGTGTGTGTGTATGAGGCTGATGAGAGAGATTGAAGGGGGGGGGGGGAATTGTAGCAGGACCCTGAGCTCAGGGGTGTCCCAAACCATCTGTACCAGCTGTGTAAAGAAAGTGAAACGGGAGGGAGTGGGGCCTCAGCAAACATGATGCCCCTAACCCCATAGTGCTCTCAAGGTGTGTCCGAGTGCCTGCATGTGTACGGGTCTGTATGCACACGTGTGTGTCTCTGTGCTCCCAGTTCAGAGTGTGAATATATGTGTTTTTGTTTCTGAGCACGTGTCTCCGGTTGTGGGTGTGTGCATGCGTGTGTCCACATGTGCCTGTGTCTCCAGCTGTGGGTGTGTGTGTGTGTGTGCACAGAGGCAGATTCAGGTTTCCTGGGGCCCTGGACCAGAGCAAGTGGGGGGCCTCTCCAACCCCCTTTTTGCCAGCAGCCCCGCTCACAGCCCCACCCCTTTCTGCCCCTTCCCCAAGGCCTTCTGCCCCTGTTTTACCCAGGATCCCACCCCCCCATTCCACCCCCACTGCAGCCCCACAACCCTTTTTGCTCCTTTCTGACCCTCCCTCGCAGCCACAAGACTGGAGAAGCTCGGTCCCCGCGACACGGCCCCGGGGCGCAGCAGGGAGTTAGAGTTCCTCCAGTCCCAGGGCTGCAGCGGGGGTCCAGGTGCTGGGGCTTCCCCACACCCGCCCGCTGCTTCTGCTGAAGAGCGGGGTCGGGTGCAGGAGCTTCCCCTGCCATCCCACGGCTTCTACCAGGGACAGGTTCAGGGGCTGCTGGGGTGGCTTCCCCTGTCCCGCAGCTTCTGACGGGGTTGGGGACCACCGGGGGGCTCCCCCTCCCTGCCTGCCTGGAGGCTGGGACTCTGGGCTTTTGCTGCCTGGCAGTGGATTTTTTTTAGGGCGCCCCCCCGCCCCCCACAGTTGGCCGGGGCTAATCCACCACTGCATATGCATGAGTCTCTGATTGTGTGCCTATGTGCATATGCATAGGGCTCCCATTCTGTTCAGGACCATGTATGTTTCTGTTGTGTATGAATCCATGTGTCTCCAGCTTTGTGTGTTTCTGTGTCTCTTACTGCATGCGTGTGCATTGATATGCCTGTCTGTGTGTGCGCGTAAATCTGTGCGTCTCCAATTGGTGTGTGTATTTGTATAGCTCTGGTTCTGTGTTCGTGTGTGGGTCTATGTATCCGCCAAAGGATGTGTGCAAGCATGTATCTCTGCCTGTGTCTCTTTCAATGGGCGTGTGCGAGCATTTGTGTATCTCTGGTTGTGAGTCTGTGAGTGCATGTGCATGGTGTGTGTGTCTCCCAGTGACTGCAAGTGAATGTCTGTGTGTCTCTACTTGTGTCTGTATTCATGTGTCTGCACAGGTGTCCATGCATGCTAGTCTCATTGTGCTGGGTATTTCCCCCTCTTTATGATGGGACCTTACAAATCAACAACTGAGGCCTGCCTTTGTTCATTTCGCCTGCACTGCCCAGAACAGAGTGGCACAGGAAGGAACCAGGGGGCTTTTGGGTGAAGATCAAGAATGACTCAGAAGGAATTAAGGGGGAAAAAATACAGGGGAAGGTAACATAGAAGTGCAACCCTCCAAAACACAACACACACTGGTTTAGTTTGACATATGGAGGTCCTGCCCCTTCACTATCAAAGCCAGTGGAAGCTTTCCCATTGAGTTCAATAGGAGAAGGAACAGGCAGTATTAGTGAGTCTGATTGATTGTACAGCAGGCCCAGATGCTGCAAGCAGGGTGCACTTAGATGGCTCTAGCTGTTCTCCATCCTCAATGACCTCTGCCTTGGCTACATATGTAAAACTCTTGTCCCCTGTCAGTGTGTGGCTTATCTTATGGGCTGGTCTTAAATGGGGATTCAGTTCATCTTCTCGGTAGAGCAGGGGATGGGGAGTCAGGACTCCTGGGTCCTAATTCTTGGCTCAACCACTGAGTTCTTGTGTGACCTTGGGTCAGTCACTTAACAGCTCAGTGCCTCAGTTTCCTCATTTGTAGAAAGGGGATAAGGATATTGAGGTGCCTCCAGGGGCATTCTGAGGTTTGCTAGGCTAATGGCTATAATGTGCTTTGAAATTGCTGGATGACGGTGCAACTGGAGATCACAGTACTGTTGTCAGTGACAATTGACTGTAGCTGGCTATTCATTTTAAAGGCCGTGATTAGTTGGGGGCACTGAAGAAATGTTCCTTAGGTTAACAAAAGTGTCACCGGGGCTTTTAAAAGCAAGGCTGAGATCATCAGTGGGGTGATGTTTGGACTAGACCCAAAGGGTCTGTTCTTGCGGGAGGGCAATAGGACAGCTGCTGCTGGTTTGCTTGGTGATTTGGGTTCTAATCCTCTAAGAAGTCCCATCTCCTCCCCATTTACAGATGAGGTAGGGGTCAGTGTCCTAGCTCCCCTGCCTGCCCACCCTTGGGGCCAGGAGTTCGTTCGGCAGGTCCCCTAATGCATGGGAGCAGGGGTCTTCCCAATAAAGAGAGTGCAAGCATTAATGAGTGCTCAGCCATTTGTTAGGTCAGGGTTTGCGGAGCCATGTACGTCCCTGCTGACGAGTGCACAGATAGAAGGGTAAACAATGGCAGCCAGATTTCCTGCTACAGCGAAAATATACCATTTGTCATAGAGAGGAGGAAGAAGGGATGCAAACAACTTGAGGTTGGGCCAACCTGGGTGGTGATCTGCTTAGATCTCATGAGCTGGGCAAGGTGTGACTCAGTCAGGACTCGGCTAGCCAGGACTTGATGAGGAATCCTACGTCTAGAGCTGGAGGAAGCAGTGCTAGTGACTTGGTAGGGGGAGGTCTGCCCTCTGGGACAGGACTGACCCAATGTCTTTCCCTGGTGCTGGTGGAGCCTGGCAGGGATCAAACTGGAATAATGGTACTTGCCCAAGTGTTGGCCACAAAAACTCCACCCACAAAAGGCGGCGCCGCCCACTTGCAGTGCCAAGACAAGACACAGAATACATGGTGCAGATATCCAAAATACGATTGTGGGGGCTTTGCTGGGCATGCTGCCCTATTTAAAGGGAGCTGTTCTTTGGATAAATATAAGAGCACAGGTCGGATAATTTGTGGTAATTAAAGATCTCCTGGCAAGTTTAATCAGTCAGGAGACCCGCTCAGTTAATTATTTTTAGCTGACTTAAAATTCCCCCTTCAGTTCCAACCAGATTGAATATACGTTTGCCTTTCCAGAGGCACTACAGAGGGAGAAAAAGAACGCTGATGGCTCCCTCCTCCCAGCGGCCACATGGTAATTGCCATTAGAATTAAGGGGGTTCATCCCCATTCCATGTAGGGGACAAATTCCAATGGACGGTAAAGGACAGAATACACAAAATACAAGTTTACGTGAAGTAACAAAGAGAGACTTACCCTGGAAAACTACAGCTGATCCTGATGCACAGGGGGAATATTCATAGATTCCAAGGCCAGAAGGGACCATTGTGAACATCTAATCTGACCTCCTGTACAGCACAGGCCAGAGACCTGCCCCCGAATAATTCCTAGAGCAGAGCTTTTAGACAAATATCCAATTTTGATCTGAAAATTGTCATTGAATCACAGGGTTAGAAGGGACCGCAATGGTCATCTAGTCTAACTGCCAGTCCGTGAAGGAGAATCCACCACAATCCTTGGTAAATTGTTGTGATGGTTAACTGGTCTCTCTGTACACCTTATTTCCAGTCTGCACTTGTCTAGCTTCAACATCCAGCCATTGGATCGTGCTGTGCCTTTCTCTGCTAGACTGAAGAGTCCATTATTAAATAGTTCTTCCCCATGTAGGTACTTCTAGACTGTAATCAAGTAACCCCTTACTGCCTCTTTGTTAAGCTACACAGATTGAGCTTCTTGAGTTTCTCACCATAAGGCATGCTTTCTAATCCTTTAATTTATGGCTCTTCTCTGACCCCTCTTCAATGTATCAACATTCTTCCTGAAAGCATAAATATTCATTGAGAGGAATAAGCCTGGAAAGCAATAATGCTGAAAGAGAGCTAGTTGTGAGAGTGAGCAGTAACTTAGACATGAGTTTACCCTGGGATATGCCAGGAACTATAAAGCCGTGGGACGGGTTCTCCCTTCCCCAACACTTTTTAAGCCATTTACACCTGTGCAAAGCAAGAGTGAAGTGGATCTGCTTTAGCAGCATTGTACACCTGTACTGCACTGGTGTTTTTAACTGCTGAGGTGCAAGGCAATAGCGAATCAGTCCCAGTGTGAGTTTAGGAGAGGCACCTCACCATGGAGCAGAGACATGGCTGTCCCTCTGCATACAGCTCTAGTGAGACCCCCTTGGAGTACTGCATTTGCTTTGGACCCGTCTTAGGGTGACCAGACAGCAAGTGTGAAAAATCAGGACAGGGGATGGGGGGTAATAGGGGCTTATATAAGACAAAGCCACGAATATTGGGACTGTCTCTATAAAGTCGGAACATCTGGTCACCCTAACCCCTCTGTCTGAGGCATCACATCATGGAACAGGAAGGGGATGGGTTCGCTCTTTACATGACTCCGGTGTGCTTGCACCTAGAATATCGTGTTCCGTTCTGGGTATCTCACTGCCAGAGATTCCTTGACGAAGTGGAGGGAGTTCAGAGAACAGCAAAGAGCAGGATGGGTGCAGAGGGAGTGACTCAGGAGGAATGATTAAGAGACCTGGAAGGCATCTCCTCACCCAAGGGGGAAGCACCTCACTCCCACTGAACGTTAAGTAGAGGAGAATAAACGTCTAAGCAAGTCCAGCTTGACCTAGCAATGATCAAGATATATCCTACAAGATATTGAGGTGTTGGCCATCATCTTGCCTACCCCACTGGGGATTGAACCAGGGACCTCCAGAGCTAAAAGTACAAGCTTCTACAGCTTGGGATAAAGCACCACAGCTATAGCTAGCACCAAGTCCAACCTTTGGTGGATTGGATACAGCTTGGGACCTGTAGCCTACACTCACCAGAAGGTACCACTGAACACTCTCAACTCCTGTTAGCTTTGGCAGGAGTTGAGGACACCCATCCCCCACCAGAATGCACTCAGCACCTCCCAGGACTGGGCCCCAAAAGTGGATATGATCATCTGCAAATACCTAAGGGTGCAGGCACCATGGAGCAAGGGGTGTGATTTAGCATCTATCACACTGACACTACTGATTCAGAGACGGGTCGCAGAGCTGTGGCATGTGAAAGGGGATGCCACTGCAGCTGCCCTCAGAGGTGAGGCTGTTGGAGGTTGCTGGTCTCTACACGTGGTGCTCCTCATCTTGATCCAAGAGGTCTTCTGATTGGAGCAAAATGAAGCTGTGTGTGATTGGAGCAAGATGGAGCTGTGTGTGCTGGGACAGGTAGTCTCTGTGGACAATCTTTCTGCATTAAAGATGGGGAAAGGGCTGCACTTCATTCCGTTTGATACAAACAAGTTGGATTACTTTGATTTTCTAATGTGGACCTTGGATGGGTACAATTTGGGGGTGCCCTTACTGTAGCCTGTTATGAGGGCTGCGGGTTGCCAGAGAGGGACAAGAATTGGCATCCTTCGAGTGTGTGGTTCCCAGGTTGGTGGGATGCAGGAGTTCTTCCAGGCATATTCATTGGCACACCAGGATGGGGGATGTGATGCTATCGGTGAATCAGACACCTCCATGTGTCCCATCCCCTCCTGTGTTGAAGGAAGCCATGTTAACCATTACGGCGAACCCTCACTCCTCAGGCAACCCAACACCTCTACCAAAAACCAGGAGGAAAGAAAGCCTAAAAGGATGGAGAAGGATTTTCATTATGAAGTTAATTAGCTTCTGCGCCAAGCTGCACCTTTTCAAGAGGAGGAATTAGAGGGATTTAATTGCTTTATCAGCCTTCTCTTTGATTCTCAGCAATCAGGCTGATTCCATTTAATTTAACTGCCACAGATGAGAAGAGAATTGATGCACTCACCTGCCTCGGAGCAGAAAGAGAGAGGGAGCAAGAAAAGTCGGAGAAATTGGCAAATATAGTGTCTGCAGATTAATGAAAACCAACAGCATTTGCTCACAATTGGAAATGATATGCCTGCCCCGAGGTGTTTGGAGCGGTGCGTGTGCTGCTGTGCACCGCAACGTGAGACCCACCTCAATGGGAGGGAAGGGGGGAAAGGGGGTGGACCTGCCCTGGGGAAACAAGGAAATGTATTTCCGAGATGATCGGGGATCAATTAATGGGTGGCTATGAAGGGGGGGCTGGGGAAAGAACAGCAATGTCGCAGGCTGGCCTATCAGCAGGTCACTGTGCCAGTGAGATTGGTATAATATTTGTTATGACTTCTGCCATTGGACTGCGGTCTCCCTTTGCGGGATGAAGGGCTTGGTAACATCATGGGTGACGCTGATGAGCTGTGTGTTCTTTTGTGGGGGTGCAGAAAACTGCAGTTGTGTGAATCCTTACCCTCTTATTTCCACCCCACATCGGAACAGGGCTCCCCCTTCCCTTTCCATGAACATAGTCGATGGAGGGCGGGACAAGAGACAGAAACAACAGGAGGAAGAGAAGAGGAGAAATGGAAGGGAGAGAAGGAGGAAGGACCACCAAGTGTTAAGGAAGGTAGAGGGGAAGTTGAGGGGGGCAGAACCGGGGATCTATCAAGGCAGGGGTGTGTTGGAAAGCATGTCTCAGGCAGATCCAAATAGGATTCCAGCACCACACTTCTCTCTTAGTGCTTCCGAATGGTAACCCCTTCAGCATTGCTGGCTCCCAGTGGGGTGCTGAAAGGAGGTTGCTCCCTCACTTTACAGTTAAAGGCCTTTGTTTTGCTAAACGTAGAAGTTCTGCTTTGTTCTTAGTCTCAGCAAAGGTGAGATTCCAGCCCAGATCTTCAGGGAGGGACCCTGCCCCAGTGAAGCTGATGAGACTTGGTTGGGTAGGACCAGCCGTTCAGTGAGTAAGCACATTCTCTTTCCTGGTGGGACATTAGACTAAAAGAATCAATGGAGCTGGTGGACAGTTTTTGGATGGAATGCTTTCCCCTCAGAAAACGTTGTTTCGTCAAATCTGAAACTTCCCAAGGGAACATGTCAATTTTGATGAAATTTTGTTTCTGAATTCCCTGCCCCCCTTGGCTCCCACTGAAAAAAAGCCTTTCCATGAGGTGGAAACATTCTCTTTTGACATTTTCGGAATGGAATGTTGTGATTTTCCTTTTCAAAACAGGTTTTCGTTCAGCAATGGTTTTTATTTTACCATATGAAATTTACAAACAAATCGGAACATCTGTGTCCAAACTAAACATTTTGATTTTATCAGAATGATTTTTTCTTCAATTTACCCCCTGACAAAACATCTTCTGAAATGTTGTTTCATGGGAAATTTTGAAGTGTGTGGTTTCCAATCCAATTTGGAATGAAACAAATTTAGAAATCACAAGGATTTCCCATGAAATGGAAATTCTGGCTCCTGCACAGCTCCGATATTCAGGGCTCTTGAATGAACCCCTGAGAGCATCAGGGCATAATCCCATCACTGGTTTATAGGGCTGGTGCCATTGAAAGTAGTTGATAGTCCAAGTTTTAGATGTTTAACTCTCACATGTCTCTCATTTGTACTGGGCTTTTGCTTGTCATTTACACTGGATCAGTCTTTTGGGTAGAATCTGAAGTTGAGGAGGATTATTAGTTATTCCACAAAAAGCCAGGCTGAGATGAGGTTAAATCAGCTACCTGTTCATCGGCCCTGCTACAAGCACACAAAAAGAAAAACAGTCCTTGACCCCAAAGGGCTGACAATCTAAACAGACAGAGCATGGAAGGGGAATCTAAGGCATAGAGGGGTGAAGTGTCCCAGAGCAGCAAGGGACTCTCAGTAACCAGCAAGCGTGCAGGTCACGTAGTAGGATCATCTGGGCACATCTCAATCAATCGCCTGCTATCACAAGAGCATCAGTGGCAGCTCAAGCCCTCCTGTTCTCTGCCTGTGGTACACCAGAGTGTAGCCTCCTGAGGACTGTAATACTTCAGTCTCATTCCAGTCATTGGGTTTAGCATGCAGGCAGGGGCCTGTGACATATGGGAGTCAGACTAGTGGATCTGGAAGTCCCTTCTGGCCTTAAACTAAGGCACAGGCTGAGCTGTGCAGCTGGTTGGTAGCAGAGCCTGGAACAGAACTCAGGTCTCCTGACTCCTACTCTACTGAGCTAAGCACTAGACCACATTGTCTCTCTAACAGCACCTCCCTCAGCTGGAAGGCAGAGATCAGTGTAGATAAGAAACTGGGGTGGTTAGAAGCTTAGCTAGAACCCAGAATTCAGTCTTAGAAGATAGAGCTAGCTCATGGCTAGAGCCCAACACCCTTGGGTGGAGATTTAGAAAGCAGCAGCCTGGTGGTCTATAATTAAAGTCCCGGGAGGGAAATCTTGCCTGGCAATCCAGCTCGGCTCAGCCCTGGTGGTTAGATGAAGGGGTTAATAAGGTATTATTTCCCAGCAAAAGCCCTGACGCTGCATTTCCTTGCGCCTGGCTTGGCCTAGCTCTGTGGATCAGAGGCTGGTTATCACTAATATTGAGCTGTTGTAACCTCTGTCCCCTTTGATTAAAGCGGCGCTGCTGTGAATTTCTCACTTAATCACGCCTTGGCTGGCGGGGTCAGCCTGCAACTCGGCAAGTTCAGAAAACTACAGTAGAGGAGATAAAGGTAAAATGTATTATGCAAATGTGATTATGATTGAGTCAGACTCCACATGGCCCAGACCTCCTGCCACTGGCAAAGCTGAAGAGATATTAATAAAGAATCCGTCCTTCGAAGAGCTGATCTGTCCAGACGGGAAGTGGATAAGAAAAGCAACTCTCACTCCCCGCAACCTGCTATATTGTTGGGGGGTGCAGGGTCGACAATGTTCCTGGAGCGTGTGGTGTGGTCAGGATGCTGGGGGCAGAGAGCCTGACCTCCCAGGGGTTTTCCTTTACAGCTGTTCCGCGGAGCACCTAGAAACGAGATCCTAGCCAAAAGGCCCCGAAGCAACAGCACTTCTTTCTGCTCCTCTCCTTGGTGTGAGGGGGTCAGTGGGAGGTGGCAGGTGACCGAGCAACTTTTGGCTGATTCCAGGTTCCCGAGGAGAGTCAAAGCAGCTCGTTGGTCTCAGTGGGACTAGGGGCCTGGGTACAAATCCTCAGGGAAAAACAAGGGTGCTGGTAAATTTCTCAGACTGGGTGATCATAGCAGTCCCTTTGGGTCTTAAAGTTTCTGAGAATGCACAAGCAGGAGGCAGGCACAGAACCAGGAATCAAGAGATCTGGGTTCTGGCACAGGCTTGCTGTGGGCATCACCTTTCCTGGTGCCTCGTTTTCCCTGCCTGTACAATGCTACTACTGTGCAGAGGGGGTGTGAACATTGGCAATGTGCTTTGAGGTGCTTTGGAAGGGCACGCTATTGCCGTAATATCTGGAAGGCATGGCCCAGACACACAGTGTGGGAAAGGCCCAGCCTACCTCCAACAGTTTATAAACTAAGCAGAGAAGACAGGCAAACAGTGGGAGGAGAGCGAGAGGCAAAGGGTCTTGCCCAAGGTCACCCAGTGGCAGAGTCAGGAATAAACTCCAGAGTCCGGAGCCAATAGTGTTCCCTCTGGATCACACTACAGATCTGTCTCTTTTCTGCCCCCACCAGGAGTCGGCTTTCTGTCTTGCTGGGGATTGCTTTGTTAAGCTGAGCCTGGGACACTGCTGGGGAGATGGGGATGCGGGGGTGGTGCTGGGATGAGACCAGGTGAGGGGAGAGGGGAGAGACCAAGCAGGAGAACTCCTGACATGGAGCAAAGTAGGGCCGACCTGGGGAGTAGGGCCCAGGGAATGGCTAGGGAAACAGGCCCACTTCTGTGGTTCTGCAGTGCTGGTCTGAGCCAGGGAGCACAGCACAGGGGGTGGGAGTGGGGGGGCTCTGGAAGAGGAGTGAGCACGGCAGGGCATTTCTGATCAGACCCGCTAATTAACTGCTCGCTCTTGTTTTATTTCCTCCAATCTTTCCATTTTTGCATCATTTGTTTCCCCGTTCGAGCGAAACAGCGAGAAACTTTTTAAAATTTAAATTCCGGAGTGCTGGAGCTGGACTCCCGCTGGGGAGAAAGTCCTGGAGCTCTGCTCCTGATGGCTTTGGGAACGGATGGCGATGTTTCATTGATTCCCGCTCCCTTCCAAAGGCAGGTACCATTCTGCTCACTCGGATCACATGCTCCTCATTATGTGCTCAAACCTCAGAAGCAGGGGCCTGGAACCGCAATGCCTGCTGCTATCTGAAAGGCCCCTAAGCTTGAATTTTCGTAGGTAACACAGGCAGATATCTTCCCATCATGGGTTCTTCCTCTATTTATGCCTGCCTTTCCCTTGGCTGCTGCTTGCTGCGCTGCTATAGACACCACAGATATTTATTCTGTATTTATTAGAGGTGTCAAATGCTCCTGCACATGTGGCTCAGGGAACATGGACTAGTGCGTGATCTAATTAAAATCACATGCAATCCCCTCTTTAACAAGGGAACACTAATGCTTAGCACTCTTTGTCCAAGTGCTCTAGGAAAGTAACAGCATTACGGGCCCCGTTGTGCAGATGGAAGCACTGAGGGACCGAGAGGAAAGTGACTCATCCAAGGGCACGTAGTGAGGCAGTGGCAGGACTGGGAATAGACCCCAAGGCTCCTGATAGGCCAGTAACCTATCCCCTGCACTACACTGCCATCCTAGAAAAATGGATTGTCTCCTCATCTAGCTGTCCCCACACCCACTGCAGACCTCTGAGCGAAGAGATTGGCCATGCACCATGCTCTAAAGGTAATAAACTAAGCTTCTGGCTGGGGAAGCAGATGCCACAGTCAAAGATTCTCCACTGAGAGCTCCTAGCAGTCAGCCCCATGATGTTTCAATCCAAGGACTGTTAACTTGAGCAGCCAGCTGGTCTCCATCAGCAGAGCAAAGGCAGATAGCACTGAACAGGGCTCTGCAAACCAGAATCAGTGCCTTGCACTGCCCCTGTGAATTGTAAACCAGTGTGGTGACTGAAGAATGGGTATGATGGGCCAAGGCCTCAGCTAGGGTGGATCTGGCCCGTGGCGCAGGATGTTCCCAGTGGCAGCGGCATGCTGCACAAACTGGACTTCCAAAGTGCCCTTCAACTATAGTGTCGTTTCCAGTAGCAACTCTAGATCAGTATTTTGGACGGGCCACTCCAACTTCGGACTGTGCCTCCCCACCCTGGGCTGGGGTTGATAATTTGTTCATGGAAGTGGAGACATCTGCTTTATTCCTCCCCTGGGGCAGTCCTGCTGTTACAGCACTCCTGACCGGCATGGGCGTGGCACACCACGCCTGCATTCCCCCTATAGAAACTGGACATGTCACAACAAGCAGCCAGGGGTGGTGCATGGAGACAGGGATGAGGCTGGGTTAGGGCAAGAGTTTGAGCCAACTCTGCCCTCACATGGAGATCAACAGGCTCTTCAGCCTTTACCCTAGGCCAGTGCTGGGTGCGCCTGACGATCCTGCCCACAGTTTGCGCCCTGTCATAGTCATAGCTCAGGCATGTCAAAGGCAAAAGCGCCCCCCACAGGCCTTGCTCCCTGAGTCCCACTGCAGCTAGTCTGTCTCTCCCCCACCTGAATGCCTTCCCATCTGTCCTATGGCCCATCCTCCCCTTTGCCTTTTATGGCAACAGTGACTGCCTCATTCTCAGGAGACTCACCAGGCGAGAGGCAACCCAAGGCTACAGGCTGGGCTTCTTTTACCTTGGAAAGGAGTAGCCAGGAAGGGGCCCCGTTTGCCTAGAACACCAGCATTTCTTCAGCCGGGGCGGAGGGGTGGGGAGGGGAGGTATTTGGGTTCAGGAAGTGGAACAGCTGATAGGTGAGGACAAGGCTGACGATTTTCTGTCACCACACAGGACTAGTCACCCCTGCATCCCCCCACCCAGTGCTGGAGAGGTTTGCTCCTCCTGGGAAGAGGGGGTGAACTCTGTCTCCATGTTCATCCAATCCTAAGCCTCCTCCCCCACCCCCAGTGGACCCCAAGTGCCCACCCAACCCAGGCCTAGACCCCACCATCATATTTATTCATGGGGGCTGGGATTCCCAAAGGAGCGGAATGAAGTTGGCACCCAATTCCTACTGACAGCCAATGGGAGTTGGGCACCTCGCTCCCATGCTTAAGGTGCTTGGGAGCGCTCTGCTGTATTCTGGGTCCGGCTGTGCACAACAAGAGACTCACAGCGCCCTGCCTCCATACTCTGGGAAGCCCTGACACGTTACCTCCCTTAGGCTGCTTTGGAAATCCAGCCTCCGGGGTTTTCCCATCCTCACTGCTCTCCTGGAACCACAGAATCAAAGAACCATAGGGTCAGAAGGGACCACAGAGGTCATCTAGTCTAACCCCCTGCCAAGATGCAGGAGTTGTTGGGTCTAAACCATCCAAGACAGATGGCTACCCAATCTCCAGTGAAGGAGCTTCCACAACCACCCTAGGCATCTGTTCCACTGTCCTACTGGTCTTACAGTTAGGAAGCTTTTCCTGAGATTCAACCTAAATCTGCTCTGTTGTAGTTTGAACCCATTGCCTCTTGTCCTGCCATCTGTGGCAAGACAGAACAATTTTTTTCTCCGTGTTTTTCATGGCAGCCTTTCAAGTATTTGAAGACCATTATATATCCCCCCTGATAATCTCCTCTTTTCCAAACTAACCATACCCAGTTCCTTCAGCCTTTGCTCACATGGCTTGCTCTCCATCCCTTTGATCATCCTTGTCACTTGCCTCTGGATCCTTTCCAGTTTCTCTACATCCTTTCTATATGGTGGTAACCAAAAATTGGACACAGTACTCCAGTGGAGGCCTAACCAGTGCTAAGCAGAGCGGTGCTGTCACCTCCCGTGACTTGCGTGCTCTGCCTCTGTTAATGCAACCCAAAGCTGCATTTGCTTTTTTTCACACCAGCATTGTATTGCTGGCTCATGTTGAGGCTGTGATCCTAATGGACTGCGGGAGGGATTTTCTTAAGTGCCTAAGGAGCACATGCCCCAATAGGACTGGAGCGCCTCAATTACCTAGGCACCCTGAAGTCCAGCCTTGCTCTCCAGTGATCATGCAATTGGCCAGACTGACCTGCACAGTCACGCTGGGGAAGGGGAGCCAGGCTGGTCATTGCCAAGCCTGGCAACATACACTAGCAAGGCCTTGGGGAAGCTGTCTGTGGGAGTCATTGATCCCCATCTGCAAAGCACTATGCTAGGTTACCTGAAGGCATGGGAGGGGCTACCCCACCCTACCTGAGCCTCACTTGTCAGGGAGTGTCCTTTGGATCAGCTGTCTGCGGTGCTCTTCTCTCCTCATCACCCAGCCTCCTGCGGGCGATTCCATTGTGGAGCCTTGGGGCCAATCCCAGTCCTCCCCTCCAGCCGTTCTATGCTGCCCCGGCAGGATATTTGGGAGCCAGGGGAGTCACAGCAGTCCTACACTGACTGCCTTGGTACAAAGCCCAGCACAGGCAGGGTGGCAGGAGCAGGACCAGAGGTGGGAGGCCATGGTGGGATGGGTCTGTTACTCACACTGCTACAGAGATTGAGCTGCTGTGGACTGTAGATAATCCTTAAGGGGCTGCCATGAATTAGAGCATTCCTGGGGCTGCTCTGATTTACACTGGGGACCCATTTCATCCCTGGCATAGCCCAGCATCCCAAGGGTGCCAAAAATGGCTTAAAGCTACCTCCTTCTGTTTGGAGGTGCAACGTAGAACCTCAGCCTTATTTTTGTCACAGCTGAAGCTTTTAGAGTGTGCCCATCACCCTAATATCCTGCCTTCCCCCCTCCTCTTCTTCCTCCACTCTTCCTTTCCCTTCTCTCTTCCCCCTCTGCCTTCCACTCCCCTGCCTGAATTTGCTGCTTCTTGATTAAAATGTTGACTTTAACTTGGAATTAACCTGATTAATGTAATTGAAAGTAAAAGTCCACTACTCAGCACTTTGGATGATGAGTGGAGATGGATTGAGAAAGAAAGCTTTCAGATTGAATACACTTCTCTCCTCTGGCTGTTAATTGCACCGTTTACTGGTACCTGACTCACTGACCGTCAGTGTTTAGGCCAGTTAATGATGATACACAGTCCATACTTTCCAGAGATAATTAAAAAAAACATTTCAGCAGCCTCTGTGCTGCAGGGAGCTTTCCTGCCTGTCGCAGTCAGCAGGCCCCAGGGCTTGCAGCGTTTGAAGATGGAAACGACTGCTCCTTGGGTGCACCAAGTTGAGCTGGCCTTTGTTCTGCTGTTGGGGCGGGAGGAGCAATGGTAGCAGTTCTAAACTCCTGCTCTAATGTCCTGGACTCCAGAGTGTAAGATAGTCAGTGCCCAGTTAGCTCACTGGGGCAGGAAACTTGTCACCATGCTTCCTACAAGGAAGGTTGGTCTTGTGGGTAAGGCCCAGGGCTGAGACTTAGCAGCCCTGGGTTTGATTCCTTACTCAAGGCCAGATTCTTAAGTATTTAGGAACCTAAGTAGGCAGATAAGCACCTAGCTGCCTAACTCTCATTGAATCCCACCGACTGAGGTGTTGATGTGCATTTAGAAGTCCCCTTATCTACAGCTTTAAACACCTAAAGGCTTGTTAAAATCTTACCCTCTGTGCTTCAATTCATGATCATGAAACATTCGCTGAGAGAAGGGGCAGATGGGGAGTTTCAAAGTCCGTATGGAAGCAGGAAGGCAATGGAGGCAGGGAACCCAAGCATGATATGGTTAATGGCCCAGTGGCTCAAGAAGCTGTTCAGATCAAATCTGGTCACAGCCACACCATGAGAAAGGAACATCAATTATACTGGGAGAAACGTAAGATGCGGGTTGCGGTGATGAAGAACTTTGTCTAGCAAATAACCAACCACATTCAACAAATAGCCAGACATCCTTTACATAGCCCAGAAACATAACACCTGGCAAAGAATCAGCAGGAGCTATGAGAGGGATCAGAACATTGCAGAGAAACTAAAACCATCTCGTTGTGGCAATCTTCACCGCAGATGATGTTGTGGAGATCCCTTCCCTGGACCTAGTCTGTTCGGGCAAGAAAGGTGAGGCACTGTCAGAGACTGAGGTGTTAGAAAAGTATATTAGAACAAGCCCCCATGTGTAGATGGTTTCACACAAGAGTTCTGAAGGAGCTTTAGAATGAAGTGGCTGAGCTGTTGATACAAAAATGGACTCTCTCATTGAAATCAGCTACTATATCAGATGGGGGCAAATGTTACACGTTTAAATAGCGCTAGAGGTGATGTGGAGAAGTCCTGAAAACCTTTACTTCAGTACTAGGTAAATTGGTTGAAACAAGAATTAAAGGCAAATGCGATTGAAATATCAACAGTATCTAATGGAAGGAGGTGAGACCACATGGTTTAACAATCCCACCAGCTTTAATGTGGCCAGGGCCCTCACACAGCAGTGCCTGCATCCCCACTCACCAGAGATCTATCTAATGGAGGAAGTGGAAGCCCAGGACAGCAAGATAAAGAGAAACCAGGCTGGTGTCTGTGAAAGAAAATCCTTCCTCTCCAGTCTACTAAAACTCTGAGAGTATCAAGAAAATCAGAGATAAAGGAGAATTGATTGAGATCATTTTACTTGGGCTATGTCTACATTACGAAATTAGGTTGAATTTATAGAAGTTGATTTTTTAGAAATTGATTTTATACAGTTGATTGTGTGTGTCCCCACTTAAGACCATTAAGACCATTAAGTCGGCGGAGTGCGTCCTCAGTACCAAGGCTAGCGTCGACTTCCGGAGTGCTGCACTGTGGGTAGCTATCCCACAGTTCCCGCAGTCTCTGCCACCCATTGGAATTCTGGGTTGAGATCCCAATGCCTGATGGGGCAAAAAACATTGTCGCGGGTGGTTCTGGGTACATGTCGTCAGGCCCCCATCTCCCTCTGTGAAAGCAATGGCAGACAATCGTTTTGCGCCTTTTTTCCTGGGTTACCTGTGCAGACACCATACCACGGCAAGCATGGAGCCTGCTCAGCTCTCCATCACCGTACGTCTCCTGGGTGCTGGCAGATGTGGGACTGCACTGCTACACAGCAGCAGCAACCCCTTGCCTTGTGGCAGCAGATGGTGCATTACGACTGGTAGCCATCCTTGTCGACTCCTGGGTGCTCTTGGCTGGCCTCGGTGAGGTCGGTCGGGGTGCCTGGGCAGACATGGGTGCTCCTGGCAGATCCAGGTGAGGTCTGTCAGGGGCGCATGGACATAAATGGGAGTGACTCAGGTCATTCTCTTCTTTAAGTTTTGTCTAATGGAGATTCAGTCCTGCCTGGAATATTGACAGAGGGATAGCTCAGTGGTTTGAGCAGTGGCCTGCTAAACCTAGGGTTGTGAGTTCAGTCCTTGAGGGGGCCATTCTGCCTCTCCAGAGGGGGGGCCCCCCACGTTCTTGGGTGTCTGGGTGAGGAGGCTATGGAACTTGGGGAGGAGAGGAGGGCGGTTGGTTACACAGGGGCTGTAGCGGCGGTCTGTGCTCATGCTGCTTTTCCTGCACCTCCACCAAATGCCGGAGCATATCAGTTTGATCCTCCAGTAGCCTCAGCATTGAGTCCTGCCTTCTGTCAGCAAGCTGACGCCACCTATCATCTTCAACCCGCCACTTATTATCTTCAACCCGCCACCTGTCCTCGCGTTCATATTGTGCTTTCCTGGACTCTAACATTGTCTGCCTCCATACATTCTGCTGGGCTCTTTCAGTGTGGGAGGACTGCATGAGCTCAGAGAACATTTCATTGCGAGTGCATTTTTTCGCCTTCTAATCTTCGCTAGCCTCTGGGATGGAGATGATAGTGTGAGCGTTGAAACATTTGCAGCTGCGGGAGGGGAAAAAAAGGGAGAGTAGTAGTTAAAAGACACATTTTAGAGAACAATGGGTAGACTCAGGGTGAACCTTGCTGTTAACATTACATAGCACATGTGCATTCGGTACAAGGTCGCATTTTGCCTCTTATATTGAGGGTCTGCCAGTTTGGTGTGAGAGATCACACATGCAGGGCCGGGCAACAGAATTTGGCTTTCAGGCAGCCATGGTAAGCCACAGTCTTTTAGCTTCTTTAACCTTCATAACATGTGGGAATGGTTTCAAACAGCAGTGCCCTCATTTCCCATACCAAACAGCCATTGGGTTGGCCATTTCAAATGGGTTGGCAATTTAAAAGGAGGGGCTGCGGTTTTTGGATTAACGTGCAGCACAAACCCAACTAACGCCTCCCCCCCACAATTTTCTGGGATGATCACTTCACCCCTCCCCCCACTGCATGGCTAACAGCAGGGAAGATTTCTGTTCAGCCACAGGCAAACAGCCCAGCAGGAACGGCCACCTCTGAATGTCCCCTTAATAAAATTACCCTATTTCAACCAGGTGACTATGAATGATATCACTCTCCTGAGGATAACACAGAGAGATAAAGAACGGATGTTGCTTGAATGCCAGCAAACACCAGGACCATACGCTGCCATGCCTTGTTATGCAGTGACTCCAAACTCCGTGCTGGTGTGGTAAAGTGTCCAACCATGGAGGATGGAATAAGGCTGCCCTCCCCAGAAACCTTTTGCAAAGGCTTTGGGAGTACATCCAGGAGAGCTTTATGGAGATGTCCCGCTCCATCTCCAGACACGTTAACAGACTTTTCCAGTAGCTGTACTGGCCATAAATTAATCATTAAACATGCTTGCTTTTAAACCATGTATTATATTTACAATGGTACACTATACAGAGGTCCCTTCTCCACCTGGCGGGTCCGGGAGCCCGCCTTGGGTGGGTTCAGCAGGTCCTGGCTCCAGGTCCAGGGTGAGAAACAGTTCCTGGCTCTCAGTTTCTCCACTTGCTTGCTGTGCACTATCTTCAACCTTCTCCTCCTCCTCCTCATCTTCCTCATCCCCAAAATGCACATCCCTCTTGTATGATAATCCATTGATGGAGTCAAAGCACAGGGGTGGGGTAGTGGTGGCTACACCCCCTAGAATGGCATGCAGCTCATCATAGAAGCGGCATGGTTGGGGCTCTAACCCCGAGTGGCCATTTGCCTCTGTTTTTTTGGTAGGCTTGCCTGAGCTCCTTAAGTTTCATGCTGCAGGTCCCTGTTATAGCCTCTGTCCTTCATGCCCTTGGAGATTTTTTCAAATGTTTGGGCATTTCGTCTTTTGGAATGGAGTTCTGATAGCACGGATTCGTCTCCCCATACAGCGATCAGATCGCATACCTCCCGTTCGGTCCATGCTGGAGCTCTTTTGCGATTCTGAGACTCCATCATGGTCACCTCTGCTGATGAGATCTGCACTCACCTGCAGCTTGCCACACTGGCCAAACAGGAAATAAGATTCAAAAGTTCGCAGGCCTTTTCCTGTCTACCTGGCCAGTGCATCTGAGTTGAGATTGCTGTCCAGAGCGGTCACAATGGAGCACTTTGGGATAGCTCCCGGAGGCCAATACCATCGAATTGCGACCACACTACCCCAAATTCGACCAGGCAAGGTCGATTGCAGCGCTAATCCCCTCGTCGGGGGAGGAGTACAGAAATAGAGTTTAAGAGCCCTTTAAGTCGAAGTAAATGGCTTCGTCGTGTGGCCATTTACCCTTCGTCGTACACAGGGTTAAATTGATCTAACGCTGCTAAATTCAACCTAAACTCGTAGTGTAGACCAGGGCTTGAACTTGTAAAAAGCCTTTGACAAAGTCCCCTACAGGAGATGTTAAGGAAAGAAAGTAGCCATGCGGTGAGAGGCAAAGTACTGTCCTGGATCAGAAATGGGCTAAGGAGTCGAAACCCAAGAGTAACTAGTCAATGTTCAATGTGGTGAAAGAGTAGCACGCGTGATCCATGGCTTTGTAATAGTGCCCAAGTTGTTTAGCACAGAATCATAGAAATGTCAGGCTGGCAGTGTCCTCAGAAAGGTCATCTACTCCACCCCCCACACTGAGGGAGGCTTACATAACCCTAGATAATCCCTGGCAGGTGCCTGTGTAACCTATTCTCCAGTGATGGGGATTCCACAACCTCCCTTGGTAACCTGTTCCAGTGCTCAGCTAACCTTAGAGTTAGAAAGTTTTTCCTAATATCCAATCTAAATCTTCCATGTTGTAAACTGAGCTGATTCCTTCTTGCCCTGCCCTCTGTGGACACAAAGAAAAAATGATCACCATTCTCTTTATAAGAACATTTGACATATTTGAAGACTGTTATTAGGTCCTCCGTCAGCCTTCTCTTCTTGAGACTAAACATGCCCAGTTCTTTCAACCTTTCCTCACAGGTTGTGTTTTCTAAACCTGGTTATCATTTTTGTTGCTGTCCTCCGGACTCTCTCCAATTTGTCCACATCGTTTTTAAAGTGTGGCACCCAGAACTGGACATAATACTGCAACTGATGCTTCACCAATACTGAGTAGAGTGGGACAATTGCCTCAGGTTTCTTACATATGACACTCCTGTTAACATACCCCAGAATGATATGAGCCTTTTCTGTAACTGAATCACACCGTTGGCTCATATTCAGTTTGTGATCCACTATAATCCACAGATCCTTTTTGGCAGCAGTACCACCTACCCAGTTATTCCCCATTCTGTAGTTGTGCACTTGATTTTTCCTTTCTAAGTAGAATCCTTTGCACCTCTCTTTTTTGAATTTCATCTTGTTGATTTCAGACCAATTCTCCAAGATCATTTCGAATTCTAATCCTGTCCTCCAAAGTGCTTGCAACCCCTCCCAGCTTGGTATGATCTGCAAATGTTGTAAGTGTACTCTCCAGTCCATCAAAGTTGTTAGTGAAAATAATGACTAGTACCAGACCCAGGACAGGCCCCTGTGGGACCTTGATATGTCCTCCCAGTTTGACAGCTGAGTATGGTTTTGCAACCTGTTGTGCACCCACCTTATAATAATTTCGTCTGGACCCCATTTCCCTAGTTTGCTCATGAGAATGTCATGTAGAACTGTGTCAAAAGCCTTGTTTGAATTCATTCACTAACAACCCATGTGAAGAGCAATCTGGCCCAGAGACTCAGCAGCCACGTTTAGATCCCAAACAAACAAAACTAGCCCAGAGTTCGACCATCCTTCGCAGCAAGTTTCCAAGCACTGAGGTTGCCCTGCACGCCCCATTCTCCCCCACCAGCACAATGTTTCCAGAGAAGTCCAGTGTTTCAGTTTAAAGGGCCACAGTATGGAATTAAGACTAATGCACCGACCGTCCCACTGAACAGTGGTGATAGCTTCACCTGTCGCATTCCTCCAGCGGAAGCTAATTCAGTGCCATTTGAAGTAAAATACATGCATGGGAAACTCATTGTGGACACAACCGTTAATTCGGGCATGAGTAGAAGGCGCATTTTCACTCGTTTCTCAGGAAAGTGCCAAGTAAGCGGCTGGGTGGGTGCCAGTGAGCAGGGAAACCGGGGTCAGGGAGGACACTGGCAGGGACAGGAACTGTGGAGTGTCTCCAATTATTGTCCCTTTGCTCAGGCCTGGGAGGAGTTGTGTGCAGTGCAGGAACTGCATGGCATTTAATGAGGAGGGGCTCAGGGCGATCTGCTTCTGGAAAGTGAAAAGAATGGGAAGACTTGTTAGGGATAGTCCAGGGCTTGAACTAGGAGAGGGGGATTCAACAGGGTTGGGGATCCAGTTGCCACTGGGAGCTGGCACCTAACTGCTTTCGGTGCCTTTGAAAGTCTCCCCCCAGGACAATGGGGAGATCTGGCTGGCCATCAGGGGAAGGTTTCCTGGCTGTGGGCTAGATCCTGCCCATGACTCTGGTGGGGTGGTACAGAGGGAATGGAGCACCCAATATGGTCTCCCACAGGAAGCAGTGGGACCCTGAGTGCTGGAGTTACAGAGAACTGGGCCCTTCCAGGGATGGAGTAGGGGCTCAAATAGGTCTCTAGTAGAGTCGGTTCCCTGAGCCCTGTGTGAGGGGGTGGCACTGACCAGACCCCTTAGGGGCAGGAGGCCCCGCTATGGAGGAAGAAGAGCAGCAGAAGGGGTTGCTGTGGAAGCATGGAGGCCAGCCAGGCTCTCCTTTGCTATTCCACACACACACACACAGCCCCCTGCACTAAGTGACATCAAGCCTCATTATTTTCATCACAGGCCACATTTGTAACCTGTTACCAAGTAAATTGTGATAAAATAGACTGCAGCAGCCCAGGCTCTGACTTTCTTCGCTGAGAGCCTATGGGGAGCCTAGCAGCCAGGCAGAGAGCCTGGCACAGCTAACTTCTTAAAGGGGTAGGGCACCTTTCCGTACAACAGCAGGGCTTAAAGCATGGCAACATACACCAGAAGGTGGTTTAACAACATTCCCCTCGCACTTTCCATGCAGGAATCACAAACATGAATTGGTTCATCCTCATGTCAGCCCCAGGAGCTAGGTCAGTATCATTATCGTCATCTTACATCTGGGGAAACTGAGCCACAGGGCAATTCAACTTGCCCAATGTCACCCTGCGTCTGGGCTGGGAACAGACTCGCAGCCTCCTGACTCCCAGTCCTGTCCCTGAAGCACAAGACAGGCTCCTCACGGTCTAGGATTAAAGTAGCAGCGTGAGCAACTGTGAAACATTTCTCTGCCTCCTCCACGCCAGGTGAGTCCTACTGAGCCTGGACAGTGCTGGGGGTCAGCTGCCTGCTGGGTTCTCTCTCTTTGGAGAGTCTGAAGGCAGCTCAGGGATTCCCAGTTACTAAAAGGGATCTGCTTGTAGAAACAAGTTCTATCTTAGCTCCTTTGTAGCCCATTACCACGGCATCTGAGCACCTCACATGGATGAATGTATTTACCCATGTCACAGTGCTGGCAGGTAGGGCAGTGCTATCATCACCCACTTTACAGAGGGGAAACTGAGGCACAGAGCAACTAAGGCTCAGATCCTCAAAGGTATTTAGATTCCTATATGCCATTAAATCAATGTAAGTTAGAAACATAAGTACCTTTGTGGACCTGGGCCTAAGTGACTTGCCCAAGATCACATGGGAAATCTGTGGCAGAGCAGGGAATTGAATCTAGGTCTCAGGCCAGTGCCCCAACTCCATGGCCATCCTTATGCCATACTCTGGTACACAGAGAAGTGACCATCACAGTCACTGTATTCACAGCAAGGAATTATGGTCATTCTTTGTATTCTGGTGGCACCTGGGTTCTCAGCTGAGATCAGAGCCCCCTGGGTGCTAGGTACTGTGCATGCACACAGTTAAAGACCATCCCGGGATACACTTCATAAGATGATACCCTCTATACATGGTTTATAGAGGGTTAATACAGGATTACTAGCTGTTATAGGTATGTTACAGACATGAGGAGCATGTGTTTTCGATGGCCACAAGCACAGCAGTAAAAGGTGTTTGGGATGGTTAGAAGCAACCACTGTTGGACTCTAACAACCAGTAACAGCAGATTGGCCATTTATTAAGACGTCTGTTCATCAGGCGTTATCCGGGTTTACTCATACCTTAATAGAACGTGTGACCCATTTTCTGTCTGCGTCTTGTCCAGCAGGCAAAAGGAGCACTGGGCTCTGCCAGGTGACACAAGGAGTCTACGGCAAAGACAGATCTCCAGAGTCCCTCCTTCCACTCACACCATGACCGGGGTGAACATAATTTTAAGCCAGTCTGGTTTATTGCTAAACCTACGCCACTGCAATAGGTGGCTGTGCTGGCTGGGGCAGAACTCCATTGTCACCCGCCTCTACTGTCCAGGGCACCTGCTCTTCTGGTGCTCATTAATGTCGTTTCATTCGTGATATTCTTCTCCCTCTCTTTCCTTCCTTTCTTCCCTCAGGCTGGTATCCCTGCCTCTCCCCTTACCTTCCCCAGATGTGTTCTGGTCCAGCCCTGCAATCCTCACTCAGACAGCACTCCCGTGGAAGTGCTGCCCATGCAAGGGCTGAATAAGGCCTCCAGCATTTGGGCCTCTGTTTATTCCTCTGGGGTTAAAAGACTTGCCCAGTCACAGAGCTAGGAATAGAACCAACGTCTCCTGGCTCCCAGTCCAAGTTCCAAGCTTGTTTTGTATATTCCAATCTAACCTTGCCCTCTCTCATTGTGTTCACTCTTTAGACTGTACCTTTCTACTAACTGATTTCCACACTTCTATTTTCCCCATGTGCTGTTAGCACTCATTCAGATTTCTCATAGAATCATAGAATATCAGGGTTGGAAGGGACCCCAGAAGGTCATCTAGTCCAACCCCCTGCTCGAAGCAGGACCAATTCCCAGTTAAATCATCCCAGCCAGGGCTTTGTCAAGCCTGACCTTAAAAACCTCTAAGGAAGGAGATTCTACCACCTCCCTAGGTAACGCATTCCAGTGTTTCACCACCCTCATAGTGAAAAAGTTTTTCCTAATATCCAATCTAAACCTCCCCCACTGCAACTTGAGACCATTACTCCTCGTTCTGTCATCTGCTACCATTGAGAACAGTCTAGAGCCATCCTCTTTGGACCCCCTTTCAGGTAGTTGAAAGCAGCTATCAAATCCCCCCTCATTCTTCTCTTCTGCAGACTAAACAATCCCAGCTCCCTCAGCCTCTCCTCATAAGTCATGTGTTCCAGACCCCTAATCATTTTTGTTGCCCTGCGCTGGACTCTCTCCAATTTATCCACATCCTTCTTGTAGTGTGGGGCCCAAAACTGGACAGAGTACTCCAGATGAGGCCTCACCAATGTCGAATAGAGGGGAACGATCACGTCCCTCGATCTGCTCGCTATGTCCCTACTTATACATCCCAAAATGCCATTGGCCTTCTTGGCAACAAGGGCACACTGCTGACTCATATCCAGCTTCTCATCCACTGTCACCCCTAGGTCCTTTTCCGCAGAACTGCTGCCTAGCCATTCGGCCCCTAGTCTGTAGCGGTGCATTGGATTCTTCCGTCCTAAGTGCAGGACCCTGCACTTATCCTTATTGAACCTCATCAGATTTCTTTTGGCCTAATCCTCCAATTTGTCTAGGTCCTTCTGTATCCTATCCCTCCCCTCCAGTGTATCTACCACTCCTCCCAGTTTAGTATCATCCGAAAATTTGCTGAGAGTGCAATCTACACCATCCTCCAGATCATTTATGAAGATATTGAACAAAACCGGCCCCAGGACTGACCCCTGGGGCATTCCACTTGACACCGGCTGCCAACTAGACATGAAGCCATTGATCACTACCCGTTGAGCCCGACAATCTAGCCAGCTTTCTACCCACCTTATAGTGCATTCATCCAGCCCATACTTCCTTAACTTGCTGACAAGAATACTGTGGGAGACGGTGTCAAAAGCTTTGCTAAAGTCAAGAAACAATACATCCACTGCTTTCCCTTCATCCACAGAACCAGTAATCTCATCATAAAAGACGATTAGATTAGTCAGGCATGACCTTCCCTTGGTGAATCCATGCTGGCTGTTCCTGATCACTTTCGTCTCATGCAAGTGCTTCAGGATTGATTCTTTGAGGACCTGCTCCATGATTTTTCCAGGGACTGAGGTGAGGCTGACTGTCTCCTGTCTTGTTGTAAAGAAACACACCTCTTGTTGTGGGTTGGCACCTCCACGATTTAGACTTAGATTCCATGAATAAGACATTTCCAGACAAATCAACACTGACCCCAGCACCCAAGGTGAAGTTCCTTCCACCCCACATAGGCTACCAGCCCTAGGTCATCAACAAATACAAGAGCCCCCCGTATGGTGGGAAGTTCCATCATTCCAGCAGATGGGTTCATGGAGAGGACAGCGTTGCAGCCCTAGACGCAGCACTGCAGGCAGCCCCCTGGGTGGTGGTGGTTTCCTGAAGGGTCAGGACTGCGAGTTCTGCTGTACGTGAAATTCTCGATTCTTTCATGAATTAAGGGTTGGCTGGTATGGAGAAAGTGACTGGAATAGCTCCCTATTTGGACACTGTTCTGGAATGAAAGTGACTTGATTCCAGAACAATGTTGTGGAAGTGCATTAATATTCCGGAATAAAGAATTATTAATCTAGAATTATTCTGGAATGGCGTGTCCATGTGGAGACATGTTCTGGTCAATTTCCACACGTAGACCAGATATATCCATACACACTTCTACTTTGGCCAGGTGGCAGCTTCGTCCTCACAGCCTAGCAGTCTGGGGCACACTTGGCAGGCTGGCTTCTCTGGGAAGGGACAGCCCTGTGCTTATGGCAGCCACTGCTTCCCTTCGGAGAGCATTCCATAGTTGACTAGATCTCACTGGAGGACGGACCCTCGGGCTGAACAGCAAACACAAACTGCTCCTCTGAATAGCCTCATTGACTCAGATGGGCCTACACATGGGAGCAATGTTAGTTACATGCATAAGTGTTTGTAGCATCAGGCACTGAATTTCTCCTCCTTTAATTCCACCCCATTACTCCTCTTTATACCCCCGACTCACTGCCAGTAATTCCTCTCCTGCCTTGGAGACAGACCCTAAATCATGCTGAGTAGCACCTGACTCCGTGATTGGTCCATTGACTTCAGTGGCATAAGATGCTCTTCAAGGTGCTAGTTGCCCAGACACAAAGATGTGGGTGTGGTACAAGAACCCAATTATTTATCTGTATTACCGTAGCACCTAAGACCCCTAGTCATGGACCAGGAGCCCATTGTGCTAGGTGCTAACCAAACACAGACCAAGCAGACAGTGATTGCCCCACAAAGCTGCCTTAGGTCACCATTTATAAAATCACAGGATATGGTCTGCTTTTACAGTGGGATGCAGAATACAGACACTGAGCATGCCCTTAGCCCAGGTATAAATAGCAATGTACACAGTGAGGCACTTCGTAGGCGAGTGGAGGGCAGACAGGCCTGAACCCACAGGGTGTATACCCTACACAGCTCTCTACATGCCCAAGTAGTGCCTTGCCCATCTACGCTGCTAGGCTATGCCTCTGTGCTGCCGAAGCCTTTCACTGCTGCCTGTAGCTACACATTCCCTACATTGCAAGGGTAGACCAGGCCTAAGAAGACAGGCGTTACCCAGGATGGGCCAGATTCTGCTCTCAGCTGCACTGGTGTAAGTCATGGATGATCCCACTGACATCAGTGGGGTTCCTCTGCATTTTCACCAGCATAAGGATGGGGGAGTCTAGCTGTAGACATTCCTAGATAGTAGGGTTGCCAACCCTCCGGGATTGGCCGGGAGTCTCCCAGAACCAGCCTCAATCTTCCGGTGACTATTAACGGCAACCCGGGAGATTTTAATAGGCCAAAGTCCAGTGGGCGGCGCAGCGTGGCTCCCGGAAGCAGCCAGCATGTTCAGCTCCTAAGTGCAGGGGTGGCCAGGGGGTCTCTACGTGCTGCCCCTGCCTCGAGAGCTGACTCCACAGCTCCCATTGGCTGGGAATCACAGCCAATGGGAGCTGGGGGGGCAGTGCCTGCAGGCAGGGACAGCTCACAGAGCCATCTGGATGCCCTGAGCCTCGGAGTCGGACATGCCGGCCGCTTCTGGGAGCCGCCCGAGGCAAGCGCCGCCCAGCTGGAGCCTGTACCCTGCAACCCCTCCCGCACCCCAACCCCCAGCCATGAGCCCCTTCCCACACCCAGACTTCCTCCTGGAGCCCACACCTGGCACCCCAACCCCCAGCCCTGAGCCACCTCCTGCACCCAAACTCCCTCCTGGAGCCCACACCCCAAACCCCCTTCCACACCCCAACCTTGGCCTTCAGAGATCGCCCTCACTGGGGGGGTCAAAGGCGAATCAAGTCTCCATGTGCATTAAGTGCTGGGGTTTCCACATCCCAACTGGCGTGGAGAGGTGGCCTGTGGAATGGTCTAAGACCTCCACCAGGTCTCTCTAGTGCTGAGTAATTCAGGCGGCTCAGAAAGCTGGGCGCCAGCAGCTATTCAGGGCTCTATGGAGAGCCAGGGATCATGTCACTGAGCTGCTTACAATGGAAGCCAAGAGAGCCACCGGCCTGGGATCGGGTGTCAGGAGGTGCCAAGGCACAGTGCCGGGAAGCGGCTTCCCAGCTGCCTTGGGCACCAGCTCCTGCTTGCAGCCACCTGCACCTCGATCAAAGGCATCTTGGATTATTCAGGTGCCCCTGGAAAGCTCTCCTACGGCGGCAAGGAAAGGCTGTTTGGCTAGGAACGAAGTGCTCATCGTAGGCGGCAGGGCAAAGTCTCACTCCTCCTTTGCACACACAACAGCAGTGGCAGGAGAGCTCTCCCCCTTCATCACACCAGGCCTCATAATTAGGCTAGGGCCCTGTGACGTGCAGTGCTCCTTCCACTTCCATTAGCTTCCAAGGGAGAACAGCATAAAATCAGGCCCATTTCACAGCCCATCCCTGCTTTGCAGATCCAGAGACAACTTGGGGCCTGCTGAGAGGGTGGGAGGGGGGCAGAGTGCGGGTAGCCAGCTTCACCAGCCTTACTGAGCATGCTCAGTACAAGCGAAGCAGCAAGTCTTGGGGTGGGGCACCTGACCCCGCATGCCCCCATCTACCTGTCACCTCTGATATGTATCCCAGCATCCTTTGTGCTGCCTCCATAGTGCTTCAGTCCTGTGAAAATCGGCGCCTTTTGTTTAAGGGAGCTTCTGGCACACCCCCTTTCATGGCATTCCGTTTCTCCGGTCATTTTGGTCCGGAGGGCTTTTATTTTACATTGAAGGTGAGCAAACAAGATGGCACCAAAGTGCAGCCTACATGAGAGCGAGTGCTCTGTGCTCTCTCCACCAGCACCACGCTGCATCTGCCCTGCTCCATGCCCGGGCAGCTGCCTCCGGTGACAGCAGCCTCCCAGGCATAGAAAACGAAATCCTAACAGTTGCACCACTTAGGCACCACAGATTAAAAGCCTAGAAAAAGGAACTGGAGTGGGGTCAGGTCTCTCCCCACCCATGAACAACTGCTGGCGATTCCCGTTTGTGAGGTGTGAGGACAGCAACCCACAGGCTATGCTCAAGCAGAGACATCTCAATGTTGGCAGATGCAGCTGTCCTGCAAGGAGGGACCACGTTCTGTCCCCACAACACATGTACCCTGTGTTTGAGCCTTGTGTGTGCAGCCAAGCCTGGAACTGTCCACATAAAATGGAAACACCACAAAATGAAGAAAAAGGAAGCAAAATTTCATGACATCTATTCCTGAGCAAATGCAAGAAACAAAACATTGCCAGAGGTCTCACCATCTATAACCTTCTGACCGCTACACACAACTCCAAATGTGCTGAACAGCTCTGCAGACGGACTTCAGAAAAACTGAGGAACCACTTACTGCATCTCACATACTTCAGAAGGGGCCACCTCAAACAAGAAATCACCACATGCTCCCACACATTGCAAGGTGGGGGGGGGGGGGGGAGGGGATCAGGAAATTTACCTGGAAATCATGTGAGAAGTCCAAAACAGCTACCAAAAAACCTGATGACAGCCATCCAACACAAAAAGAAAGTGGAACCAACTACAACTACTTCACAAGCCACAGAACACCATATCTGGGAGAAGCCATGGCACCCGTATCTACCCCATGGACACTACACAACACCTGAACATCAGTTTATCAAGACTACCCCGAACTGGAGCTGAATTAGCTGTACTCTAAGGGAAATGAACTTCTGCCTCACTACAAAACCTTTTACTGTACTAACGTGGAGAATTCTTCTGCCGACTCCACCTAAAAAATTCTTTCACAACTATTTCACAGTTACCATGTCCCCACAAACAATCATAAGAAATAAGAATCTTCTGACTGGACAGAGTGCATGAAGTCACACACTTGATCATTACATTGATTGTCTCAGAAAAAATACTGACTGTGAAATCCTTAACAAACATCACATCCACCACAGTCTCTCCGCTGCCAAGAGGACAGTTATGCAGTCCCTGAAATCTAACCACCAGACAGATAAAGGTTGTAGTCCTCAACCGCAATGACTATATTAATGAGGCCAATCGTTGACTCTCCGACACCACCTACCAAAAAGTACTCAAAGAAGTACTCCACACCACAATTTACCCAGGAATTTAAGTTTATCATCAAATCTTTTCCCAAACAACTTCAAGAGAAACTTTACAAGCTCATCTGCCAAGAAGCCACCCCCCAGGGATCTTCTGCATGCTTCCCAAGATACACAAGCAAGGGAACCCAGACAGACCATATCTGGCTACAGCGATCTTACTGAAAGAATGTCAGGACTCACAGAAACAATCCTCAAGGCCACTCACCACAAAAAGAGCCAGCTTCTTCCAGGACACTACTGGCTTCCTCCATAAACACCACAACATTAACAACCTCCCTCAGAACACTATCTTTGCCACCATGGTTGTCATCTCCCTATACACCAACATCTCTCACAAGGACAACATTGCTGACTTCCTAGCACATATAATAAAATTGCAACGATACAGAGAAGATTTGCATTGCCCCTGCGCAAGGATGACATGCAAATTCAAATATTTACAAGACAATGGACAAGTCTCAGCTCTCCACCCCAAAAACACATCGTCAAACTCATCCCTTTCATCCTCACCCATAACAATTTTATATTCAACAAACACTTTTTCCAAACCCTGGGAACAGCCCTGGGTACTAGGATGGCTCCCCAGTATACCAACCTCTTCCTGGGTCACTTTGAAGAAGAATTTCTGGACAAATGTGCCACAGAACCAATGATATATCTGTGATATATGATGATATTTTCATCCTCTGGACAGACAGCAAACTCCTTCAGATTTCCATCACAACTTCAATAAACTCTTTCTGGAACACTCTCACACTAGCATCAACTTTTTGCACACCAGGATCAGTTTCAACAATGGACCCCTACAGACAACTACATACAAGAAACCCACAGATCACCACACCTACCTTCACAGATCTAGTAAACGGCCCCAAACACAACAAGAAATTGGTCTTCTACAGCCAGGTACTCAGATACCACAAAATATGCTCCAAAGAGAAAGTCTGGGATATACACCTTAACACATTCAAAACCGCCTTCACCAGATAAGGACACTCCACCAGAAAATTATATTGCATCATGGAATGGGTCACCCAAATAACCCAAGAGAACCTGCTTCAATTAAGAAATAAAACCCGCTACAATTGCACACCCTTAGCTGTCACCTACCACTCCACACTGGAACCCAAACTACTACAACCCATACTCAGGGGGGACCCCATCCTGAAAGAAATATTTCCTAAACTTCCTCGTCTGGCCTTCAAACAACCCCACAACCTCTCCAAACTCATCATCACAAGCAAGCTCCCCACAGCCCAGGGCACTCCAACTCAAAGCAGCACCAGACCCTGCCAGAACAACAGATGCAAAACCTGCAGACACATCTCCACTGCTACAATGATCAACATCCCCCATAACACACCTTTCAAGATCCATGGGTCCTACACATGCCTATCACAGCATGTGGTGTACCTCATCCAGTGCACTAAATGCCCCAATAGCAACTATATGGGTGAAAGCAGACAATCACTATGCTCTCAGATGAACTCACACAGCAAAGCTGAGACAAAAACACCACACCACCTGGGGGTGCAGACTTTTCACAAAGCAATCACTCTGTATCTGAGCTCTCAGTCCTCATCCTCAAAGGAAACCTGCGCAATACCTTCAAAAGATGAGCCTGGGAGCTTAAATTCATAACTTTGCTAGATACTAAAAATCATGGTCTTAATAAAGACACTGGATTTATGGCTTATTACGACAATCTGTAACCCACTTAACCCCTCTTTTTGTCCTGTGACTATAGGGCTCTTAACAGGTCACTTCACCTTGAATGGTTCCTTAGAATATGTGCTAACTACTAACGCTAAATTATCTGTTCGATCTTGTATTTAGCTGTGAAACTCTCAGTACCTTTCCCAGACCTCTCTGTGTAAGAAGAGTGCTGTGTAAGTTTGAAAGCTTGTCTCTCTCACCAACAGAATAGGTCCAATGAAAGATATGACCTCACCCACCTTGTCTGACAATCTCAGGCATTTATGCTGCTAACTCTCCCGATGTTATCACTCGTCTCACAACAGTTGGTGTTTTTCTTAAAGGCCCAGCTCCCAGAGTCAGGTGATTGCATGAGCACCTCAGCTTTTGTTTCTTTAAGACAGATACATTTCTAGCTCTGGTTGCTGAGGGAAAGGCTTGCAAATGTGTCCTCAGTGCACCCTAAGGGTTCAGAAATCAGAAGGCAAAGAACCTCCCCGCACAACATTTATTGAAAATGTCATGATGCTAAAATAATCTTATAAATGTGGATGATGCTTGTGTGTGAAAACATGGATTTCTACAATACTCACTGGTCAAATGTCTCATCACCATGGTCTGCTGCCGCAGCTGAGCTGCTTATGCTATCAGCCTATAGATGTGAGCGACTGGTCTTCCTGGGGGGATCTGGGCTATAGAAGTCACTTTCCCCACTGGTCTGCTAGAATGAGAAGATGTACTGCAGCATTCTGCCCTGCTGCGTATCAGGGTCATCTGCATCCCAGTGCACTGTGTCCCTGGGTTGTAATCTGTGCTGCCTGACAGCTTGTCAGCACCACTTGCATCCCAGTGCAGTGTCCTTGCAATATACTGCTGCAAATCAATATCATCTGCATCCACTGCAAACCCCAAAGGACGCTGCAGCGTTACTGCAAATAACTATAAACTACACTACAAAGTAACTCTCCAGTGGCTGTTAAAGTGACTTGATGCAGTACCATGAAGCATCTCACATGGACTGGAAACCAATTGATCACCTACACACCAACCCAGGGAAGGAGGCTGCCATGTACTGCAAGGGGACAGTGCTCTGAGAAACACACCACAGGAAGACAGTGCTGGTATGCTGTGATGGCCCCTGTATAGGTTCACAGCAGCAGTGCAGGGCTATTCGGAGTGACAAGGAGAGACCAAACACTGCACAGGATTGGGAGATGGAACCACTGTCTTTCCCATAGAGGCAGTTTTCCTAGAAATGGGCTAAGGTGCATTAGTAGGCCAATGCAGGGAACTTTACATTGACATTACTGCTGTTGGGTCAGTTGTGTTGAGGAATAGATAACTCACATCTCCAGTACTATCAATCTTACATCTCTGACATATAATATGGCAAACCCCAAGCATTCAAAAATTGAGAGTCAGGCTCCCCAAAATCGTGACATTTGGCTTAAAAATCAAGAGATATTCAAAATAATAGCTTTGGTGTCCTGCTTATTTTATTTTTTTATTCTTTACTGGCCACATTTCCCAGCTTTTCTCTACAACCACGAGAGCTAGAAAGGTGCCTCCTTTTAAAAGAGGAGAGCTGAGTCTCTCCTGTAATCCCAAGACTTCAGCTGCTGGGGCCTTACAGAAAAACAAAAACAAACCCCAAATACTTCAAGACTCATGATAAAATCAGGAAAGAACTTGGCAACATTGGTAAGAGAAGTGTGGGTTGGTTTGGAGCAGCTCAGGGAAGCCTACTGCATTAGACTAAGGCCACGTCTACATTACAAAATTATGCCAACCTAATTTATGTTGGCATACAGCAGCTGCAGTAACTACATCGCTTGTGTGTGTCTGCACTTTGCTCCTGGTGTTGGTGGTGCGTGTATCTATTGCACTGTCAGTGTGGGGCATTGTGGGACGGCTCCTGAAAGCCAGTAACTCAGCAACGTAGTGTCTACACTCTCACTGCGCTGACCTAACTACATCGACCTTGACTCTATGCTGCTCATGGAGGTGGAGTTAAGTTGGCATAGCCAGACAGTTACATTGGCAGGAGCGAAATATAAGTGTAGACACTGCCCGACTCCATGTAACTGGTTTCTAATTCAGTGGGGAGCCAACCTGCAAGACCCTGCTTCTGATACTGTTTGCTGGTGGGGCGAGGCTGGTGCCCAAAGCAATAGACTAGATGAGATTTTTCCCAGTACACTCCAAGGGTGCTGCAGAGAAGTGTCTTGAATGAATTTGGTCCCTGAAGAAGTGCAGCTCTGGTGTGCTATAGAGAGGGGAGGAGCCCAAGTTCTTGGATGGGCTGAAGACTTGTTTACCCTGTTTCTCCATGTCAGTACTTGCACAATAGCATCACCATGACACCTCTCTTTCCACAGCCAGACACTTTTTAATAACAAACAGGTCACTTTTTAAAAAAAATTTTAGATCTAATTATTTGTCATGAGGAAAAATGGCTTCTTTCCCTGGCCCAAAGGCTCTCTGAAGTGACCCAACAAGGAGAGGTGAGGTGATGCCCTTTCCTTCTGTACTCTAAGCCTTGCACCACAGGTAAGTGCTGATGAGGCTATGCACTCACCCGTGCTGCCTGGCTTCAAGTACCAGTACTAGGGATGACTCCCTGCAGCCAGCCACAGATCGTCTCTATCCAGTGGAGCTGGCTGGAAAATGTGGCCTTTTTCCTGGAAGTTTTTGATAAAGAAAAATCTTTTCCCTCTAAATCAGGGGTCAGCAACCTTTCAGAAGTGGTGTGCCGAGTCTTCATTTGTTCACTCTAATTTGAGGTTTCGCGTGCCAGTAATACATTTAAACGTTTTTAGAAGGTCTCTTTCTATAAGTCCATAATCTATAACTAAACCATTGTTGTATGTAAAGTAAACAAGGTTTTTAAAATGTTTTAGAAGCTTCATTTAAAATTAAATTAAAATGCAGAGCCCCCGGGACCGGTGGCCAGGACCCGGGCAGCGTGAGTGCCACTGAAAATCAGCTCGTGGGCTGCCTTTGGCACGCGGGCCACAGGTTGCCGACCTCTGCTCTAAATCTTCCACAGAAAATTGATTTTTTTTTCAAATGAAAATTTAAATAGTGAAAAGTTTCAGCCAAACCCTGAAATACTTCAGTCCAGAAATTGTGCCATGGAGTTGTAGGTTGGGGTGCCTCATGAGCTTCTTGGTTAATTACACCTCTCTTGATGCACCACACTTTCCCCTCTTGGAGAAGGGCGGCAGTGCATCAGAGAACTCCCTGGCCATGGTGCACCATGGGAGATGTAGGCTACAGCTGGGAAGCTTAGACCAAACTTCCTCTCCTATGAAGCACTATGACAGCATTTCCAAATCGAAATATTTCAGGTTTCTGGTGTTCGGGGTTTTTTTTGGAAGGGAGGGTGTCAAAATTTCCTGTGGAAGGCAAACTTCTCACAAAAAATATTTGTTTAATTAAAAGCCACCATTTTCTGTTGAAGAACATGGTCATTAGAAAATTTTCAATCAGATCAACTCCTCACACACTAACAGAGGCCATGCCACGTTGGGCAGTGCTCAGGTCACAGCTGAAGTGCTAAGCGGCGTTGCATTTGGCAAGCACTTGGGTGGATAACCTTCAAGGAAAATTTGGGTTCTGGAGGAAGAGAGATTTGGATTGTTTGCCTGAGAAAGGGGATGAATAAAATGGGATAAGATAAAAGTATATAAACTAATGAATGGTCTAGTGAAGGTGGACAGGTAGAACAGAGGCCCCCAGTCTTGTAATACAAGAACAAGGGGATAGCCAAGGAAAATGAAAGGCAGCAAACTCACAACTGAAAGGACACCTTGTACTTTTTCACTCAGCTGTGGAACTCACTGTCACAGGAAGTCATTGAGGCAAAGAATTTAGCACGCTTCAAAAAGAGATTGGACATTTATATGGATAAGAATAGCCAGAATTATCATCAAAATTAATGATAAACATACTGGAAGGGATATTAAACCTCCTGCTTGAGGACTTAAGCCAGTCTCTGACTATTAGGGCTAGTCTACACTCCTGTGCTACATCGGCACAGCTGCATTGCTGTCGCACAAAGGTGAAGATGTGCTACGCTGACGGGAGAGTGCTTTCCCGTTGGCAGTGATCCCTCTAATTTGTCTCACCCATGTGCAGAATGAATTTTGTTATGTGCACCAATATGGAGGGGATGTGTGACACATCCCCTTCATATTGAGGCACATAAAATTCATGTGTTGGGGTGGGGCTGGGGGGTTTGGAGTGTGGGAGGGGGCTCAGGGCAGAGGGTTGGGGTTCTGGAGGGGTGAGAGCTCTGGCTGGGGGTGCAGGCTCTGGGGTGGGGCCGGGGATGAGGGGTTTGGAGTGCAGTGGGGCTCCCTGGGGCTACAGTGGGGAGAGGACTCCCTCCCAGCTCTCTGTCCCTGCAGCAGCACCTGGGCTGTGGGGGGAAGGCACCTCTTCCCGCTGTGGCAGGTCCAGGCCAGGCGGGGCAGGGGGAAGGGTGCCTGTCCCTCAGCCGCAGCAGGTCGGGGGCCAGGCTGGTTTCGGGCTGAGGGAGGGGCGCCTGTCCCCCAGCCGCAGCAGCTCCAGGCCAGGCTGGGCCAGGGAGGGGTGCCTGTCCCCCGGCCACAGCAGGTTCCGCATTGGGCTGGGTCGGGGCTTGGGGAGAGGCATCTCTCCCTGCCTCAGCCCTGAGCGCCTGTGTGGCACTTAATAGGCAGCTGCGCGGCTGCACAGCTTAGAGGGAACTTAGCCCATCGGCATAATTACTCCACTTCAAGTGAGAGGCAGAACCTATGTCAGTGATGGAGCATCTCCCGCTGACATAAAGTGGTGTCCACATCGGCGCTAAATTAATGTAAATTACATGGCTCCAGGGGATGGCTTTTTCACAGCAGTAGTGTAGACAAGCCTTTAGAGACCAGGGTGAGACCTAATGGGGGACAGATTATTTCATGTGTGCTTCTGTGGGTTCTTACACCTTCCTCTGAAGCAGCTGGTGCTGATTAGTGTTAGTGATACTGGACTACATGGGCATCAGGTCTGATCCGGTCTGGCAATACCTACGTTCCTAGAAGTGTTAGCCTTACTATCCTGATCAGTCTGAGCAATTACATCCTGCCTCCCTCAAGTCCACCTATTGTTTCAGCTCCACGGGCTTTTGTCCTTCCCTGTCTGCTGTGTAGTACTGCTAAACAGCTGCCACTTTCCACTCAGAGGTGGCTGCAGCTCAGTGGTGGTTGAGGCACTCTCCATATATGGTTATAAGGCTGGGGGTTCCGCCAAAAGGCAAGGTGCTTTACAAAGGACAGCTACTATGTCAGAATTGAGGATTACTCCAAACCATGCGCTGAGTGGGGATCAATTCTGACTGAAGGCCTCAAGGCTTTAAACAGGGCTGGGGATGACATGGAGTGGTGTGATAGAGACCTGGCTCTGTCTAGAGCTCACTTACACAACAGGTGGGTGTACATCTGACAGCGAAGGGGAAGTGGTGCAGAGGGGCATGTGAAGGGAGATGGCTATGGTAGGGGCTGCTGACCCAGTGTCTTCTGGCTCCTTCAGCTGCTAGGACTTGATATGTTCTTCTGCTTCCCCTTCAGGTAGGTCCTGTGCGGGCAGGAAGCAAGGCGAGCACATCAGGGTCTTCTCTCCCTTCACCTGCTGAGTCCAGGAAATGGATGGGAGCACTGAGAGCTTTCTTGCAGGGGATCTGCTAACTCCCATCCCCGTGTTTGGCTGGTGGGAAGGAGCAGGCTCTAGGGGCAGGCAGAGAGCAAGGCATAGTTGCTTCTGCTCCCAGCTCGTGGGTTAGGCGACTGTTCATCAGCTGAGAACAACATGAAGATCATTCATGTACTTGGGCAAATCTAATTTTCGGTACACTCACCCTTATGCACTGCATGTCAGACAAGCCAGGCGGGTTCAGTTTGGAGAACCACATTTTAAAGAGACAAATCTGGAAAAAGTGAAGGGGAGAGCAAATGAAAAAAGTGATCCCAGGGTTTTGGGAAAAAAATCTCCACAGGGTAGAGTAAGAGCTGGGTGTGGGCACAGGGGGGCCAGAAGAGGGGGGGAAAGATCCAGTAGTTAGGACAGTAACTGAGGACTTGGCAGACCTGGGTTTAGGTCACTGTTCTGCCACAGACTTCCTGCATGAGCTTGGTCATGTCACTTACTCTGTGCCTCAGTTCCCCATTTCTGAAACGGGGGATAACAACATGTCCCTAGCTCCCAGGGGTGCTGTGAGAATAACCACATTAAAGATAGCGACGTGCTCAGTTACCATGGCAATGGGGCCTTACAAGTACCATAGCTAAATAGGATAGGCAGCATAATGGTCTTGTGATCCAAGCAGTGCTGCTGTTTGCTGTTAAACACGTTACATTCCCCTCCAGAAGTGGCCGTGTTTCAGGGGTGACTAAAGTGACCCTTGCACACACTGATGTTTGTGAAATGCTTTGGGATCCTTGGGGATGAAAGAAGCTAAATCAATGTAGAGTGTCATTCTAAAGTGGTTAGGGGTTATTCCTGTTGCTTGCTAAGCACAGGTGACCTGCTCCCGAGGCACACTGGTGGACCAGGAGGACAGAACAAGGCAAAAGGGACTTTAGGTGCAGCAATATGAATTCACAAATCTCTAGGGGCCACAGTCCTAGCTGGTGTAAATCGGCATTGCTCCATGGAAGCTACACCAGTTTATGCCAGCTGAGGACCTGGCCTGCGACTCTACAGACAGGTTGAGAATGGGGCAAGGTGCCAACCAAGGGAGGTAGTGCAATAGATGGCACTAGAGAGATTCTGGACAATGGCTCTCTGAGGGCTGGTCAATGTGGTGAGGGAGGGACTAGACTACTCCAAGATTCTAACAAGGGAGGCTTCCCCCAGAGTTTTCCACCCAGAGATGGGAGATAAGGGGTTGCACATGGCTGATGTGTAAACCCCTGGCAGGCACCAGTACATGACAAATGTCAAACAGGGTTGCAAGTCAGTTGCATGCTCCTGTCTAGGACTGTAGTCAAGAGACTCTTCCAGTTCCTGTGCAGATTCTTTAAAGGGGAAGCATCAAGCATGTCCTTCCTAGCCTTAAAGGCACAGTCAAGGGACAAATCGCCAAACTCCCGTTCCAGCCACTTTGCCTCCCACCCCCATGGCTTTTAACTCTTCCCTGCCTGGGAAGGGCACTTCTACCCAGAGCACCGGCACTGGTCTTGCTGGCTGGCCCCCTTGGTTGATCACGCTGGGGCAGTGGAAGGGGCTGGGTGCAGAAACGACCCCTTCTGCCCACATGCTGTGGGATCGCTTCCCAGTGACAAGAAGGAAAGTTGATGAGTCCGTACTGAGACAGCGAAGTGGCCGCCGTGCTGCTCCACATAATTAATAAATAAAGCACTGGGGGAGTTTTTGCCATGGCGGCTGCTATGACAGGGCTGTCTACGGTGCACTTAAGCATTAAATGACCAATTTCTGTCAGACTAACTTCCCAAGCCTCTCTCTCTCTCTCTCACTCACAGAGCTAGCTTCCTCGCTCCCTGCACTTGGAGTTTTTCAGCAACTGATGGCTCCTGGTTCATTTCTGTGGAATTAATTGGTCCCTGAATGAATTCTGTTGACAGGGCAATTTATCATGTGTTTGGGTTGACAGTGCTGGAGAGTGGCGGTGGGGGGTGGGGTGAGTGGGATGAGGGGAGATGGACAGGGTGGGGGTGGAGGACAGGAAGATGAGGAGGAGGAGGAGGAGTGGAAGAAAGAGGAGGAGGGGAAAGGAGGAGATTGTTTTGGGGGGGAAAATAAAATTCTATTTATCTTTTGCTCCCTCCGCCGCCCCAGCCTGGTGCTGTGAATACGAGAATGGGGTGGCTGTTTGCCTTCTGATGGCTCCTTGCCAAAAGTCACACCACTGGCCGGACAAATAACAAAGACAAAATAACTTTCCTGGTAGCTCCAGGCTTAGCCCCAGACTTCTGCACCACCAGCAGGATCACAGGGCAAATCAGATTAACCCTTATAATGCCATCATGTCCCAGACAGCTTCTCCAGTGGCATTCCTCTAATAAGGCACAACCTGAGTTACCCTCATGGCGTGGTTAGCCACAGTACTCCCCTGCTGGCCACGGTTATCAAAGCCAGCAAGGGGATTTGGGTGCCACTAGTTTTAATGGGAATTGGCCTTTGACAATCTCAACCTTGGCATTATGTCAGGTCATCCAGGTTTTGGACAATAAGGGAATTGTCACTGTACTTAACATGGGGGGGGCATCTTCCTGTAGCTCAGGGACATACATATATATAGGTCTCGCTACAGGAATCTCCAGGTGACAGTCTGATCTGTGCTATGCAGGTCAGGCTAGGTGACCACAAGTATCTTTTCTGGCTGCGGGTTCTAGGACACTTACATGGGGAGAGATATGGGCTCAGCATGCAAAGAGTTAAAACCAACCTCAGCAATGAGGGAATGAACTGGGACCTAGAGAGAGAACGAGTTGGGTAAATAATCTAGATCAAGTCGCTGGTCTCTCTTCCAGACAGCTGGGAGGCCTTTGCGTAACTTAAGGACACAGCCTGGAAACCCCCGTGCTGAAGCCAGGTCTCTGGGGTGTCAGTAGCAGCCCCAAACATTATCTTCACCTTTGTCCGCATGCTACCTCCCTGCCACAGCCCTAGCTCTCCCCTCCACAATGGAGCTCGGACTTTCCAGAGCACTCATTGTTGGCCTTACTCTGCTCCTGCTGAAGTCAGTTTGAGGGTGGGAGTTTTACTGTTGACGCAATTGGAGCAGAGTTAGGCCAATGCTGTTTGCTTCTGAAAGTCTGGACTCTGCTGGGACCTGCATTTGGCCAGTGGAGCCAGGAGAGGCACTGAATTTCCAGTGGCCAGGGCCAACTGAGGATGGTGAACCATTGAAGTTACACAGGAAGTGCACCAGCCAGGATTCATCTGCAATGGGCTAACAAAGCTCTCCTGGGATGAAATACAGGTACATTTCTACTAATGCTAGAAGGTCCAAGATGCAGTGGAAGACTTGGGGCTCTTGTCTTACAAAGGGGACAGATCAACAATTATTGCTGATGGGACTTAGATTGTAAACTCTTCAGGGCCCGGCATTTGTTTGTGCAGAACCTCACAATGGGGCCTAGGTACTAACAATAATAATAAATAGCAAATGGGGCACTAGGTTTTCCTGTTACAAGTTATACAGGAAGGATAAGTTAAGCACACTGAGCTTGGGAAATGAGAGAGATATAGAAAGGGGATCATTCCAGGCTGGGGTGTCTGAAGGTGGAATCTAGCTGGTTACAAATTTCATGTAACAGAAATACCTGCCTAATGGTTTTCTATAATACACAGCCATTTGTACAGAAGCTGAGATCCAATGTGGTCAAATAGGTTTGATTTCAGAATACAGATCATCGATATTTATCTTAAAGAAGGTTAAGGGGTGACTTGATCATTGCCTATAGGTACTTATGTGGGGAACAGAAATTTGATAGTTGAGGGCTCTTCAGTCTAGCAGACAAAGGTATAACAAGATCCAATGGCTGGAAGTTGAACCTAGACAGGTTCAGACTGGAAATAAGGCCCAAGTGGTTAACAGTGGGGATAACTAAGCACCAGAACACCTTACCAAGAGATGGAGGTGTTACGCTCTGTACCTCGGGGGAACACCCAGCACCCCCATGTTCATCCTTGTAAAATGATTGTATGGTATCCAATGCAAAGTTTGACATCTCGGGCGTCTTCGGAAGGCTCATGATGCACTGAGCATTTTTGTTATAGTGATGTTATCGGTTATAATTTCATGTATATAGTTTGAGGCTGAAAATGTGTCTTCATGGCTTAAAATAAGCCCAGGCAAAAACTCTCCAAGAGCAGAGAGGCAGTTCACATGTCATCAGGGCAGGCACAGGACAAATCCAGCCCAGCCTTACAGGAACAAAGGACGCTGGCCTAGGCAGCAACAAATGGATCTGTTGGACTCTTGAGTGAGTCACTCCCCTTCTGTTGGTCCGTTTGGAACTGCAATGAGGTAATGCTCACCTGACTCTGAAGGGGGGGGGGGGCGCAAAGCCAAGAGGGAAGAAAGGACATGATAAAAGGGAGAGACATTTGCCATGCTCTTCCTCTCTTCCATCTACATCTATAGACACCACACCAAGTGACTGAAGTGCTGATCAAAGGGGAGAGCCTGGCTGAAGGGCAACCAGCCAGCCTGTGGTGAGAAGCATCTAAGTTTGTAAGGGCACTGGAAGTGTTAAGATCAGCTTAGAATGGGTTTTGCTTTTATTTCATTTGATTAAATCTGACTTGTTATGCTTTGATTTATAATCACTTAAAATTTATCTTTGTATTAATAAATCTGTTTATTCTACCTGAAGCAGTGTGTTTGGTTTGAAGCGTGTCAGAGACTCCCCTGGGGATAACAAGCCTGGTACATATCAATTTCTTTGTTAAATTGATGAACTCATAAGCTTGCAGCGTCCAGCGGGCATAACTGGACACTGCAAGACAGAGGTTCCTAGGGTTGTGTCTGGGACCGGAGATATTGGCTTGTGTCATTCCATCGTACAATCCAAGGAGCAGCTTACATGCCAGGGGCTGTGCGCGAACAACCCAGGAGTGGGGGGTTCTCACAGCAGAGCAGGGTAAGGCTGGCTCCCAGAGTCAAGGATTGGAGAGACCTAGCAGATCACCCGTCTGGATAACACCAGAGGGGAACGTCACAAGTGGATTCTCCATCACTCGAGATTTTTACAATCAAGATTGGCTGTGGTTGAACTAGAACATCTCAGAAAAACAGCCATTGAAACAGGAATTAATGCAGGGAAATCCTGTGGCGTGTGTTAGACTAAAGGATCTCAGTGGTTCCTTCTGGCCTTAAGAAGTGATTATGAATCTGCCCTGGGATAACAGTGGCAATGAATTTGAAAAGTTTAAGCTAGATTCCAATCTCATGTAGCCCCCTTTTACATGAGTATAACTCCACTGACTTCAGATACCTGATTTACATGGTGGAAGTTGAAAGAGAATCAGGCCTTCTGAGAAAGAGGACTTTATGGAACCAGCCAGGAGAACATTGGGTGTAAAAGGACATTGTTTCACTGAAGTCAATGGAAATACAGCTATTTAAGCCACATGAGAATTTGGTCCATTGGGTCATAAACATCTATTTTTTATGAGATACATAATAAAAGTCCCTTTAAGAAATCAATGGCTATTAGCCAAGATGGGCAGGGATGGTGCAGTTTGCCAGAGGCTGGGAGTGGGCGGCAGGGAATGGATCACTTGGTGATTGCCTCTTTCTGTTAATTCCCTCTGGGGCACCTGGAATTGGCTGCTTTTAGAAGACAGGATACTGGGCTAGATGTATCTTCGGTCTCATCCAGTATGGCCGTTCTCATGTTCTTAAAGTGGTGAGTAAAACCTATAATTTGAAATGGAGATGAATGTCAGTTTTAGGGTTGAAAAAAAACATCCATTAAAATCTGTGCTTTAATAGCACAGATACCAAGTAAGCTGCACATTGAAACTAGAGTATGAGGGACAAATAGCCAAAGATAATAGGACAGAAGATTAACAAATTATTCAACACAATCTGCATGGGCTGGAGAACTGATTGTTGTTAGCATTTAATGAAAGAGGGCTGGTGAGATCTCCACCCATTCCCTCACACTGTGGATTTAGGAACATAGGAATTGCCAGGTGGGATGAGACCTGAGGCCCATCTAGCCCACTATTCTGTCTCCAACAGTAGCCAGCACCAGATGCTTCAGAGGAAGGTGCAAGAACCCCCAGAGTAGGCTGATGTGGAATAACCTGCCTTCTGCATTAGGACACTTCCTCATCGCTAATAGCTAGAGATTGACTTAAGCCCTAAAGCATAAGATTTAATATCCTGCCAAAGTTTGTTGGCATTAATTCTGGCAATTCTGGATATTCTTGTTATCCATATTCAATCCCTTTTTAGTCTTGGTAACTTCTTGTCCTCAAGGGCATCCTGTGGCAGTGAGTTTCACAGTCTAGTTGTGTTATATGAAAAAGTTTGATCAGTTTTGAATTTTGCTACCCTTTAAATTCATTGAATGTCTCCTTGTGCTCTGGTGACTTGCCAGGCCTAGGAATGCTAAGGAGGCTGCAGGCTCAGCCTCTAGAGAATAAGGCACCATGTACTGCTTGTCAAATAAGTCCTCCTTGGCCGGGGAATGTCCCTGAGACTTTGGGCTATGCAGATAGCTTAACCAGTTCAATGGCTGATGAAATGCGGCACGGCTAGAGGTAAGGGAATGGCTCTGAGGCAAAACTGAGCTGAAGTCCTTGTAGACACTGATGGCCCCTGAACTTTCAGGATACTTTGAAAAGGGACCCCCTGGAGTCATTGTGGATGGTTCAGATAACCTTTCTGCCCAGGGTGCAGTGGCAGCTAAAGTAAATGGGATGCTTGGTGGAGGAGATAATACACAGATTATCCTGACCTTACACCGATGGATGGTTGCCCACAACTGGAGGACTGTACCCTGTTTTGGTTAGCTCACTTTAAGCTTAGCACAACAGAGATTGAAAAGGTCCAGGGAAGGGCAATGAAACAGGCAGCAATACAGCAGGACACATGAATAGATTAAGACCCAAAGGGCCCATTCTGATCATCAAGCCTGACCTCCTGCATAACATAGGCCAGAGAACCTCCCCCAGTAACTTCTACATCAAACCAGGACTTTTGCTTGAGCTAGAGCTCCCCATCATTAACCTAGGTAACTGTAGGAGAAAATGCAGGCAGAAGCCCAGCAGCAGAGTGGGGGCTATGCTGTTTATTGCACTCAAAGCAGCATGTATGATTACCTGCCCTGTGAGCGGGTGGCGTGTGTGTGCATTTGGTGCAAGGGGCTCCTGGTCTTTAGAGACTGTATATGGGCTTTGGAGGCCAGGGTGGCAGAACTGGAGGAGCTAAGGGAGGCAGAGAGGTATGTTGATGAGGCTTTCTGGGACACTGTAGATTTGTCCCACCTCCGGTCAGACAGCCCCTGCACTGTTAAGGAGGATGAAAGGCCCAGAGAAGGAGAGCAGTCAACAGGAACAGAGGGAAACCTTCCCATAGTTGGGACCCTCCTTCCAGATGATGTTGGGGTATCCTCTCGCCCTGAGGTTACCTCTCCAGGGGAGGGAACTCCAGTCATTAGGAAAAGGCAGGTGTTAGTAATGGGAGATTCGATCATTAGAAACATAGATAGCTGGGTTTGTGATGACTGGGAGAACCATGGTGACTTGCCTGCCTGGTGAGAAGGTTGCAGATCTCTCGAGGCATCTAGATAGACTTGTGTGTAGTGCTGGGGAGGAGCCAGTGATCATGGTACATGTAGGTACCAATGACATAGGGAAGGGTAGGGGAGACGTCCTGGAGGCCAAATGTAGGCGGCTAGGAAAGAGACTGAAATCCGGGACCCCTACGGTGGCATTCTCAGAAATGCTACCAGTTCCACGTACAGGGCCAGGTTGGCCGGCAGAGCCTGGATGAGACGTGGATGAGATGATGGTGTAGAGAGGAGGGGTTTAGATTTATTATGAACTGGGGAAACTTTTGGGTGGGGGAGCCTATACAGGAAGGCTATATAAAATTTCCATCTAAACCAAAGTGGATCCAGACGGCTGGCACTTAGTTTAAAAACTGCTCTGCAACCTTTTTAATGTTAAGAGATGGGGGAAAGCCGATTGCTGCAGAGGCGCACGTGGATCGGACAGAGACTTATCTTAGAGGACAGTCTATTGATAGAGATTCACTAGATTTTAGTCAGGAGGAGAGGATGGAAGAGGATAAAGTATGGGCCAGATCAGATGAGAAACATTCACATAAAGAATCTCACACATCAGAAAAAGGCAGACAAATAAACAGAAGTTTTTAAAGGTGCTTGTACACAAATGCTAGAAGTCTAAATAATAAGATGGGTGAACTAGAGTGCCTCGTGTTAAAGGAGGATATTGATATAATAGGCATCACAGAAACCTGGTGGAGTGAGGACAATCAATGGGACACAATCATTCCGGGGTACAAAATATATTGGAAGGACAGAACAGGTCGTGCGGGAGGAGTGGCACTATATGTGAAAGAAAATGTAGAATCAAATGAAATAAAAATCTTAAATGAATCCACATGTTCCATAGAATCTCTAAGGATAGTAATTCCATGCTCTAATAAGAATATAACAGTAGGGATCTGTTATCGACCACCTGACCAGGGCAGTGATAGTGACGATGAAATGCTAAGGGAGATTACAGAGGCTATCAAAATAAAAAACTCAATAATAGTGGGGGATTTCAATTACTCCCATATTGACTGGGTACATGTCACCTGAGGACGAAATGCAGAGACAAAATTTCTCGATACTTTAAATGACTGTTTCTTGGAGCAGCTGGTACAGGAACCCACAGGGGACAGGCAACTCTTGAGCTAGTCCTGAGTGGAGCGCAGGATCTGGTCCAAGAGGTAACTATACCAGGACCGCTTGAAAATAGTGACCATAATATAAAAACATTTAACATTCCTGTGGTGGGAAGAACACCTCAACAGCCCAACACTGTGGCATTTAATTTCAGATGCAAAAATTGAGGAGGTTAAACAGAAATTAAAAGGTACAGTGACTAGAGTGAAATCCCTGCAAGCTGCACGGACACTTTTCGAAGACACAATAATAGAGGCTCAACTTAAATGTATACCCCAAATTAAAAAACACAGTAAAAACTAAAAAAGAGCCACTGTGGCTTAACAACCATGTAAAAGAAGCAGTGAGAGATAAAAAGGCATCTTTTAAAAAGTGGAAGTCAAATCCTAGTGAGGTAAATAGAAAGGAGCATAAACACTGCCAAATTAAATGTAAAAATGTAATAAGAAAAGCCAAAAAGGAGTTTGAAGAACAGCTAGCCAAAACTCAAAAGGTGACAAAATGTTTTTTACATACATCAGAAGCAGGAAGCCTGCTAAACAACCAGTGGGCCCCCTGGACAATTGAGATACAAAAGGAGCACTTAAAGACGATAAAGTTATTGCAGAGAAACTAAATGAATTCTTTGCTTCAGTCTTCCCACCTGAGGATGTTAGGGAGATTCCCAAACCTGAGCTGTTTTTTGTAGGTGACAAATCTGAGGAATTGCCACTGATTGAAGTGTCACTAGAGGAGGAGGAGGATATGATAGAGGTCTATAATTTGGAATTGAGAAACTGAACAGTAACAAGTCACCGGGACCAGATGGCATTCACCCAAGAGTTCTGAAAGAACTCAAATGTGAAACTGCGGAACTATTAACTATGGTTTGTAACCGTCCTTTAAATCAGTTACTGTACCCAGTGACTGGAAGATAGCTAATGTAACACCAATATTTAAGAAGGGCTCTAGAGGTGATCCTGGCAATTACAGACCGGTAAGTCTAATGTCAGTATCGGGCAAGTTAGTTGAGGCAATAGTAAAGAATAGAATTGTCAGACACCTAGAAGAACATAAACTGTTGCGCAAAGTCAACATGGTTTCTGTAAAGGGAGATCGTGTCTTACTAATCTATTAGAGTTCTTTGAAAGGGTCAACAAGCATGTGGACAAGGGGGATCCAGTGGACATAATGTACTTAGATTTCCAGAAAGCCTTTGACAAGGTCTCTCACCAAAGGCTCTTACGTAAATTAAGTTGTCATGGGATAAGAAGGAAGATCCTTTCATGGATTGAGAACCGGTTAAAAGACAGGGAACAAAGGGTAGGAATAAATGGTAAATTTTCAGAATGGAGTGGGGTAACTAGTGGCGTTCCCCAAGGGTCAGTCCTAGGACCAATCCTATTCAACTTATTCATAAATGATCCGGAGAAAGGGGTAAACAGTGAGGTGGCAAAGTTTGCAGACGATACTAAACTGCTCAAGATAGTTAAGACCAAAGCAGATTGTGAAGAACTTCAAAAGGATCTCACAAAACTAAGCGATTGGGCAACAAAATGGCAAATGAAATTTAATGTGGATAAATGTAAAGTAATGCACATTGGAAAAAATAACCCCAACTATACATACGATATGATGGGGCTAATTTAGCTACAACTAATCAGGAGAAAGATCTTGGAGCCATTGTGGATAGTTCTCTGAAGACGTCCATGCAGTGTGCAGTGGCAGTCAAAAAAGGAAACGGGATGTTAGGAATCATTAAAAAAGGGGATAGAGAATAAGACTGAGAATATCTTATTGCCCTTATATAAATCCATGGTACACCCACATCTTGAATACTGCGTACAGATGTGGTCCCCTCCACTCAAAAAAGATAAGCTGGCATTAGAAAAGGTTCAGAAAAGGGCAACTAAAATGATTAGGAGTTTGGAACAGGTCCCATATGAGGAGAGATTAAAGAGGCTAGGACTTTTCAGCTTGGAAAAGAGGAGACTAAGGGGGGATATGATAGAGGTCTATAAAATCATGAGTGGTGTGGAGAAAGCGAATAAGGAAAAGTTATTTACTTGTTCCCATAACGTAAGAACTAGGGGCCACCAAATGAAATTAATGGGCAGCAGGTTTAAAACAATAAAAGGAAGTAGTTCTTCACTCCATGCACAGTCAACCTGTGGAACTCCTTGCCTGAGGAGGTTGTGAAGGCTAGGACTATAACAGGGTTTAAAAGAGAACTGGATAAATTCATGGAGGTTAAGTCCATTAATGGCTATTAGCCAGGATGGGAAAGGAATGGTGTCCCTAGCCTCTGTTTGTCAGAGGGTGGAGCTGGATGGCAGGAGAGAGATCACTTGATCATTACCTGTTAGGTTCACTCCCTCTGGGGCCACTGTCGGTAGACAGGATACTGGGTTGGATGGACCTTTGGTCTGACCCAGAATGGCCGTTCTTATGTTCTTGTGTAGAGCTTGTCTTTTAGAAAGACACCCAATTGTACATCAATACTGCAAGTAACGGAGAATCCACCCTGATGGGAGCTGGCAAAGGCTGGGGCTAGCATCAGGGGATAACTCCAGTTTGCGTTTTGTACTCAGTAGCTCACACGCTACTATAGATGAGGGGTCATTGTGGATCTTTTCCAGCCCCTTCCCACTGCAGCTCATCCTAACTCCAACTCCATCCAATACCTTTACCTCTCTTTCTTTGAATTATTTACTTATTTAAAAGCCAGAAGCCACATCTCTGGCCTTTATGGAGTCTGACACAGGGCATGCTTCATGGGCAAGGGAAGAGAATATTGATGGGAGTGGAAGGAGAGGGGGACACTTGGCCACCTGTAATTTTTCCTCAAAACACCATGCACCTCCCTCCCACACAGAGCAAAGCAGACAGTCAGAAGGGCTTCATGGAAGTAGCCTCCTCCTTTCCCCAAGGAAGGCTCCACCATTACATGGTAATCCCCTGAGCTTCTTCTGACCTCCAAATAAAGACCTAATGAACAAATGTATGCTTCCATATGCCTGCACCCACACCTCAGACCAATAAGCTGGCATAAGCAGGCACAAGTCTCTAGGAGCTATGCCCACTTAAAGCTGGGCCCAAATTCCTGGCTGTCATCTTCATCTCAAACCAGTCATGTGACCTTGCGCAAGTCCCTTCACTTCTGTGCCACAGTTCCCATCTGTAACATGGGGGCAACAACATTCTTCTCCATCATGAAAGTGCTTTGTACAACACCAGATGAAGAGCACCAGAAAACCTGCTAAATCTGGCCATTTGAGTTCAGCCATTTGTGAGTTATTAGCATAGGGGGAAATCCATGGAATTTCCCCCAACCTCAAAGGTCTATCCTCCCCTGGCTCAGATAACACAGAAGGGCCACCAGGGACTTTTGTCAACAATAGGAATCACATGGGGTGGGGAGAGCATGACTCTAGCGGGACAACATTTGGGAAAATTATGAGTGCGTGAAAGTTTTCACAACCCTCTGGCGTGATCCAAAGCCCCATGGAAAGACTTCAATTAGTTTTGGAGCAGGCCTTGTAGAGCTGATACAAATATACTCCCAACTTGATTGCACTTTGTTCTGGGTGGCTGGGCAAGCTGGCACAAAGAGCTCTTTCTTCTCTATCCTCTTAGCTCAAGGGCTACACAAATCCAGCTCCTTGGGTGATGTTTGACACCTCCACAGGGGTAGCTGGTTCTACATTGGTCAAAACATACCCTGCCACCCCATTCACTTTTGGCTTGAGCAGAAAGCTGAGAAATTCCAGACCTGTCATTTAACCATGCAAGCCGCCTCCTCCTCCTCCCCCTCCCCCTGCAACCCCCGCCCCCAAATGCCCTGCATCTCCCTCTCCTCCAACACAGGAGGTGACATCTATTATTGGCCTTGGGGGCAAAGAGATCTCAAATCAAATCACAACAGCATTGATTTTTGGCTTTTGCTATATCAGCCAAGCAAAATACGTAAGAAATAGTAAAACACATGAACCACCAACAGGTCCAAACATGCAATCCAAACCCAGAGATAAAAACCAGAAAGACACCCTGGATGATTATGGAGACCGTAGTGGCAGCTGCATAGTTAAGGGTCTGCCTTTCTGCCAGTAATACCCGCAACCCCGGGGTGTCCCTAGCCCCCACCTCTTTTGGCTCAAAAGCGTCTCATGTGGATTCTCAGGCCAGGAAAGCCTTATTTTGAAAGGGACTAAAATCAGAAAAGTTGTTCTCAAGCAATAAAAGTGTAGGACTTCACTAGGGCTCTATCCAGCCACAGGATCAGGACTTTTGGTTTGGAGCTTCTCCACCAAGTGAAAAGTGGTTATTTCTACTATGGTATTGCCCAGAGCCCCAGTCATAGACCAGGCCACATGGTGCTCGGCCCTGTATAGGATGAACAAAGAGATGGTCCCTGGCCCCAAACAATTTACAAGCTTAGTGAGAGACAAGGCAGGTGAGGTGATATCTTTTACAGGACCAACTTTTGTTGGAGAGAAACAAGCTTTCAAGCTACACAGAGCTTGAGACCTGAAGAAGAGCTGTGGGGAGCTCCAAAGAATGTCTCACTCCCAAAGTTGATCCAATCACAGATATTACTTCACCCACCTTGTCTCTCTAATATCCTGGGACCACCACTCACTGCTAGCTACCATCTTAGTAAGACAAGGGATAGCAGGCAGATGGGAGCACAAGGAAACAGATAGTATTGTATAGCATTGTACACAATGTTGTACAAACTTAAGTGTTTTAGGAACAACAGAAAGGTGACACCATTGGCACTCCCTCTCATGGCCAGGCATGGCAAGTTCTCCTCATTCACCACCCCCAGCTGACAACCTCTTCAGCCATGCAGTGGTCTGCCCCTTCTTCTGACTCAGCCCTCCAGCTGGACACTTTTAGACCCACCCCTTCTGGGGTAACAAAGAAGGCAATAAACTGAACTCAGATCAGCTGAACTCTTCACCCCTTTCCAGGCTCTGTAGGGCTTGCCTCCCACTCCTGTGTGGGGTTACAGCTCCAGGGCCTAGCTCCAAACACAATAGTCCATCTTCCCCTTGTGTCAGGGTATTTCTGCACCAGCTTTTCTAGGGGAGCAGTCCAGGGACCCCATGGCAAGCAGCTAAGCCCTGCTCCCTCAGACTCTTCACTGTGTCCCTGAACTCCTTCCTATCTTGACCTGCCTCTGAGTCTAGATTCTTTCCCACAGCTCCTCTATGGGCCTGCTGTACATTCACCTCTCTCTAGGTCCTTCCTTCACATCCTAGCAGGACTGTAGCATCCTTGCCAATCCCCTCCCTTTATACTCACCCCCAGCTCCTCCCCCAGCTGGGCTTCCTCTCCTCTCAGGCCCTCTCTCCAGGTGCAACCAGGTGCACTAATTGCCTGTGACCTCCAGTTAACTCTTGCATTACCTGTGTGGGATACACAACCCATCCCAGGAACTTACAGAACCAAAAAAGAGCTTGGGTGGAGCATGAGAAATGTCCCGTATACCCCAGCTGGCTGGAGAACTAGGGGCAGATTTTTCATAAGGATTCAAGGACAGAGTTTTGTGGGGGAGCCAAATGCCCAGCTCTCATTTAGGCACCAAAAGAAGGGCCAGATTTTCCAAAGCACCCCGCAACTCCCATGTTGACACCTATGGCTGGGTTGTCAAAAGGGCTCAGTACCCAACGTGCACCCAATGTCCTGACCTCTTATGAAAATCGGATCACTTCTTTATATGCTTAAGAGGGAGCTGCCCCAGACTGTGCTCCTTTCCAAATGTCCACCAGGCTGGAGGTGTGACCCTCTGGACTTTCTGCGAGTGGTCAGAGATCTAGTCTTTCTTCTGGAGACTTGTGTGGCTTTATAAAGGGGCAGCATTACCTAGTGGCTAGGGCACCACTGTGGGAGTCTGGAGAGCTATGTTCTAGTCCTGGAACTGCCACTGACCTGCTGAATAACCTTGGTTGAGTCACTTCCCCTCTCCATCATGTTGATTTAGTGTATAAAATCTCTGGGGCAGGGACTATCTCTCATGCTGTGTTTGTACAGCACCTAGCACATGGAGCCCTGATCTCAGCTGGTGTCTCCAGGTGCTACTGTAATATGAATAGGAGTACTTGTGGCACCTTAGAGACTAACCAAATAAATTGGTTAGCCTCTAAGGTGCCACAAGTACTCCTTTTCTTTTTGCGAATACAGACTAACATGGCTGTTACTCTGAAACCTGTAATATGAATAAGAATCCACATAGATTGCACGTTGTTTTCCATGGCTGGCACCTGTAACTTCACCACTTTCTAGGCTCATCCAGTACCCCAGTGCTGGTTGCTAAAAGGGCTGACTTTCTCCGAGCTCTTTTCCAGAGCTTGACCAATGAACCATGATGCACAGTTTGCAGCTTGATTTCATGAGCCACGCCAGCAAGCTTCCATGTGAGTGTTAGCTGGCGCAATCTAGCATAGAAACTAGCCAGTGTCTCAGCTGGTGCATGTCTCACTTGCCTGAAGTCATATGTTCTAGAAGCGTTATATTGCCAAGTCCAAGCATCCAAACATCAAGAGTCAGACTCCCCAAATCCTGAGAGCAGCTTAAAAATTATGAGCTTTTTTTTAATGTTTTTTTTCCCTTTGCCTTGCGGGTTTTGTGCTTGTAGGTCACATTTACATTCTCAAGCTTTTCTCTACAACCTGGAGGGCTAAAAGCTGAGATTCTCCCCTAATCCCAGGATTCCAGGAACTAGGTTTAAAGTGCCAGATATTACAAGTCCTGTGATCAAAGCATACGAGTTAGCAACGTTTCCACACAATCAATTTCTGAGAGAAGTGGCTAGCTGCAGCTGTGCTAAGCAAATTGCAGCAGCACCCACTAGACAGTACAAGAGACAAAGGGGGGATGGAAACATAACAGAAGGAAAGAGAAAATAGAAAGTGAGCGGGGCTGGGTTTGTGGGGTGGCTTGAGAGGCAGATCTGCAGTCAGATGGCAGCATGGCGGGGGGAACAAGCTGCCTGGGAAGGCAAGGAGTTAGTGTGAGGAGAACATTCCAGTTCGGACACTCTCAGAACTTTCACCCAAACTGTGCTAGAGGCTCCAGAGCAGGGGCTGCCGTTGCCATCTTTGCTGAGGGCTAAAGAAGCTTCCAGGAACCGTGTGCCAGACATCTTTGATGTGGGCAGCAGAGAAAAGTACAGAATCTTATAGCAGAAACTGGTGGGAGCAGTTCAAAGGGGCTGGCTGCTGAGAATCTGCAATAGCAGACTAAACAGGAAGGAAGCAGAGATGAGTTAGTTACAGGTTTGAAAGCAAACAACAACAAGGTGCAATCAGTGGCATGATTGTTGCACTGCCTAAGATCCCAGCACAGAAGGGATGGGCTTTGTCTACACGAGCACTTTTGTCAATCAGGGATGGGAAAAAACACACCCCTGACCGACAAAAGTGCCAGTGTGGACAGCGCTACGTCGGTGGGAGACACTGTCCTGCCAACGTAGCTACTGCCGCTTGTTGGGGGTGGTTTAATTACACCGGCCAGAGAGCTCTCTCCCACTGGCATCGAGCGGCTGTCCGGGAGACCTTACAGCGGTACAGCTGTGCTGCTGTAAGGTCTGTATAGTAAACTTAGCCTTACCCAGTGATGGCAGAAAGGGATCAGCAGCATCAGACATCTGTTGGGTGCCCTTGATACTGAAAGCCCTCAACTACCTATTGCCCTTCTGCCACGCTATGGCCCAGACTGTGACAGTGCAGCCAACTCCGCCTGTCCAAAAATCAGGACGCAGGCATGCAAACAAACTCTGAGATTAGATTCAAACTAACAAATGTGGGGATCTTTTTATTTGCCATCTAGTTTTGAAACCTTTAAGGAGAGCTACAAACTTTTTGTCTAAATACTTGAGATTCCCACGTAACTACCAGACTCCGGGAGCTGGGGCTCTAAGAGAAATATCAGACATCACTAGACTCACCATCAGAACTGGCAACACAGCTGCGAGTGGCCCATCTGCAGCTGCATGGGGGGTGATGTAGGGATCAAGAAGGCTTCCCCTGCTCCTGCAGCTGCCTGGGGACTGCCCCACACCAGCAGGCCCTGAACTCTGCGGAGTGCTCATGTTTGCTCTTCTCCTGGAAGCATAATGCCAAAAGAACAGTGGGGAAGAGGTGGGGCCCTAGTGGAGAGAAAGCAGGACCATAAGTGGAGAGGAGGCTGGGTCATGGCTCCCCATTTTGCTGTCGTAGAGTGTGAGTTTCACATGAACCATGACTAAGTCCTATGGCCATACCAGGCCACTCATTGCTGGCAGACCCAAGCACTGCCCAGCCTCACGGTGCCTGTTTGGATGTCATTTGAAATCCCCTCTAAACAGGTGATAGCTTCAGTGGGCAGGGTGTGAAATTCCCTGGACTCCAGCCTCCATGAGGAACAACCTCCGCCCCACTGCTCTAACTTCCACGGAGAGCGTGGAGTAGATTATTGCTGCTTGCTACCCAACCTCTCCTTCCTGTGTCGTCTTAAACACTCCTTCCCTCTCACATCCGGGGTCTTGCACAGTTCCTTTCTCCAGGGTCCTGGCTGGCAGGACCCTGTGTCTTCCATTGGATGGGCAATTGGACCTTGGTGGGGTGCTCAGAAAAGTGTAGGGAAGGACTTTGGTGGTGTCACCTCCCACCCACGCTCTGCTGTGGCTCATCTCCCAGAATCCCGATGGCATAATCTGCCAGATCAAACAGTCTTGCAACGCCTTTCCAGTCATCGGGATATCTGCCTGCGTCGAGGGGTCGCGGCTTTAATTCACTACATGAGAAATGATGTACAGAACAAAACCGATGGGGGTCCCAGGCCTTTCCCAGGGCCAGGAGGAAAGGGACGAGCTGCGGATTTTATTGAAACTGAAAAAGGCAAACTCCCTGCTCCCTCTTCCCAAGCCCCAGCCGCCAATAAGGATTCAAGGCTCCATGAAGAGAGTCCCTCTGAGCACAGGGCTGAACCGGAGGAGTGACAGGTGCCTCCTGATATGCCTAAATGAGAAGAGCCAATAGGAAGAGCCTGCTCAGCTTTTGTTGTCATCTGGCTTTGCTCGCAAAAGATGCGTTTGATTGACAGATGCATCAAGGTTCACAGTTTATTGGTTTTTGCAAAAGAGCCAGATCTGCCAGTTTAGACAGGGGAGTGACACAAAACTTTCCATCTAAATGGACTAATTTTACCACAGGGAATTCCCAGGCAGAGCGCGCCAAGGCAGGCGCAGTCCTGTTTTATTTTTTAACAAGGACTGAATGACAAATATAAACGACAGTTCGAGGCTGATGGAACATCAGCATTTGACACTTCACAGGGGAGCGGTGAAATAAACAATAGGCAGAGAAATTGAATTAGAATCAGCTGAGCATCAGGGGTGCTAGAGGGAGAGAGATGGCCTGATCCTTCACAGTCATTTACATCAGGGCAAAGTGACTGCTAAGTCGGTGTAACACAGCTTTGTTAGCCGTTTGCATCCATTTGCATTGATGTACATGACTGCACAAAGATGCATGGCAGTGGAGACCCAAGCCTGAGGGCAGCTAATCCCTCTCTCCCTGCTAATTCAGGTAATCCAGAGCTGCATTATTGACAGAATCATTGAAGTTAAAGATGGCAAAGAACTACAGAGTGGTTTAATTGATCTCCCTGCCAATGCTGGACTGTTCTTTACAGGATATTGTCTAGGTTTCTATCCACTCTTGTTCATTCTGCCATCTGCTTACTTTTGAGTGCTTGGTTTTACAGCCTAATTTTAATTTCATTTTTTGTATGGAACTTCATAGACCACAAAAATAAATAAAAAATCGCCATCATGTGCAAGTTTAATGGTCCTGCCCCTAGGGCATCAGTCTAGGCCTTTCAGCTTAACAACAGAGCCATTACCACTTGAACTACAGGAATAACGCTGTTAGCTGATAGCAGTAGTAGGCTGTTATCCTCTTTGTGCACAAGCCACTTAGGGAGATGTGACTTACACACTTAGCCAGGGGTGTGACTTACACACAACTATTTGCTACTCTAGCATGCTGGGAATCTGGATTTCTAGGTTTTATTCCTTGTTCAGGGGTTGAGAGTGTGGGCTAGTCATCAGAACCCAGCCAGGGGACTGGAGGGATACTGTGACGTAGGACTCTTAGTTAGAGCTGGGCGAATCATTGATTTTTTTTTTTTTTTTGGTTTCATGGTCAAACCAAAATATCTAAAAACAATTTTTTTTTATTTGACACGAAACAGCAATTTTTCCTTTATTTCTCACCAAAATAATAATAACTCTTTCCCCAAAAGGTATCGTTTCAGGCTGAAGAAACATTTTGTTTCACATGAAACCAAATGTTTTGTTTTCAATATTTTTAACCATTTTTGTTTGTCGTTAAATCTGGCTAAATTGAGAGGTGAAAAGTCACACCATCTCATTCAGAAAATGTCGAAACAAAATATTGTGACTTTTTCAGAATTTTCCCCCATTTTTTTCTCCAGCTGAAGCTATTTGCCAAATTCAACCCGAATTCATGAACAATTTTGGTCAACCCCAAACTGCATTTTTTTGTAGTGAAAAAAAACCCTCAGGAACCCATGGTGGATGCAGGGGGAACTCTGAGTGGACAGGAGAGTGGGAGAGGAAAGGGGCAGAAACATGGGGACCATGTGCATGGCAAAATCACGTAGAATGTGGATGGACAATGTGAGTGGGACAGAAGACTGGGTGGGGGAAAGAAGGGGCCCACAGCGGGGAGAGGCAGAGCTGCTGAGGAGTCTGTCCCCCTCCATCCTCCGCTCCTCTCACTATGCTGTGGCCCTCCTCAGCAGCTCTTCCTCTTGGGCTTGGCAATCCTGGGTTTGACAAACTTCCGATGATGCATCACAGGGGGCAGGGGCAGCTCCTCTGTGCTGAATCATGGGAAGTTATTTGGCCAGACACTGCCCCCAGCTGCCATGCCAATGCAGTCTAGTTTTTGTTCTTTACAAATCTGTGCAGTTTATTGTCCATGTCTCCATTAGCCTCTAGCTGTTCCATGAGTCTTCCCCTCACCCCCATATTTCCCCAGTATTTTACTCCGGATAGAAGGACTAATATGTAGACACGTGAGCTGTTAATTAGCAGGATCATTCTTCTTTTCTTTAGAAGATGGGTACCATATTTGTTTTTCTTCCATCCTCCCCAGTCGCCATGGTTTTCAGAACTGATTGCCAGAGGGACAGAATTCATTAGCTAACTCAATATCTTCAGATACATACATCAGGACAGGTTGGCTGGGACCATACACGCTCATGGATTCCAAGCGTTCTGTTACCTGCTTCTTATTCAAATCTCTTTTTATAGGGCCTTCGTCATGTCAGAATACTTCCAATGCCTCTTTTTCTTATCCCAGTAGCTATAAAAAGGAGTACATTGTTTCGGCCATTGTTGTGCAATCCCTTATTTCATCCCTTTCCTTGTTGAGGCTCAGATTCTGATGCCCTTACTCATATTGCATAGTACCTTGCCCTTGAGAATGGCTGTGGGCTGCAGTAGGATTAGTAGGGGATGGCAGAATCTGGTGCTTTCTACTATTTCTTTTTTCCAGACTATAACAGCTCCTGAGACTGGATGTCTTTCTCAAACTATGTTGTAGTTCAACCACAAATTACAGGCCTAAAGGCTGGAATTAGAGTGAAATTTTCTGGCCTGTGCTACGCAGGAGATTAGACTAGACGAACAGATTGGCCTTAAAATTCTATGTAGCTATTATTAAAACAGAATGAAATTTGAAAATCCATTTTCCTTTCCACCAGTGACACTGGTTGTTGATTCTTAGTCAGATACTCATCTCTGACAGTGAATGTAGGTTGGTCAATTTCCTTTGTTTGTAATCCGGTTCACTTCCCAGTTCTCACACATCAGCCCATTGCTATCCTGGGTGCAAGGGTGCTGGAACAATTTGTATAGTGGGGGTGCTGAGAGCCACTGAACCAAACTGTAAAACCTGCATATGATGGAAGCCACTTCAAGCCGGGGGATGCAGCAGCACCCCCCGCACCCCTAGTTCCTTCACCTATGCCTGGGCAGATTCCTAACACCTGCAGCTGTGCAGAGAAAGGTAGTTTCGTTTTATAGAAGATATTGATATTTCAAAATTTGGTCTCATTCTCATTTGGAACAAAACCCCAACATTTCAACATTCTTTGTGAAAGGGACTGGTGGCTCTGGGCCTGTCTGCCTTGGGGAGCTGCCATGAATGCTGGCTGGAGACACTGGGGTCTCTGGCTCTGAAGCAGTCCACCAAGTGGTTCTGTTGCAACTTCGTCAATTTTGACAAATCGGCATTCTCCGAAAGAAAAAATGTTCTGGAGAAAGCAAAATTTAATTTGAACCGTTTGGATTACAAAAACCAAATCCAAAACAATTTCATGGAAGCATTTCTGTCCAGACTTCAGAGGAGCTATGCTGCTTTACATAAACTGGGGATCTGGTCTCTTGATGTCAATGGAACTATGCAAATTTACATCTGCTGAGGATCTGGCCCATTGATTTTGTGTAAAAACAATTTAAAGAAGCATGAAAAATGTGGATACAAACTTAGTTTGGCCAAATTGCGAGCACCTTGCTAGGGTTTCACTGGGCCCATACTAAGTTAAACTTCCTTGGACTTCATGTTGAGCTGATGCTTGAGGAAACATTGAGTAAATAGGTCAGGATCTGGCCTGTTTATGGTGCTCCTTAAAATAACATACAGCTATTTCTTATGCAGAGGATGAATACTAAGGCTGGTAACTGGGCTATTAATGATGTTGCATTAGGTTTTGCCCCTCAACTGACCAGGATGATTCAGAATAGAGAGGAGGGTGCGATAAAGCACCTGGTTACAGGGATTCCACTCATGGAAAGAAAGCATATGTCTGTTAGTGTAGCAGAGTGGCAGGCGTCAGCTCTGACAGCTGTCAATCACCCTGCTTTCTGTTGAGGCTTTGCAAAGTACACCCACTCTGTCCAATCACTTTGGTTGAGAATTGGGACTAACTCTGGAAGGTTAAAATACGCCCGGAAGACACCTTGAGCAAGTGATGCTAACCTCCAAATGAGATTACAAGGAGGCGGGAGAGGGGTGAAATGGGACCGCTGCCCAGGGTCACTGTAACGCAATGGCTAACCCAATAACATCTGGACTGCTTGGGAGACACCAAATGTAAGTGTATCATTGGGAGTCCATTGAGAGAGATCAGTGGAAGAGGGAGTTCTGCTGGCACTTCACAGGGCTGGGAAGCTAGGTTAGTGGAAGCTCACAGAGGCAGGACACATTGCTAGAATGCATATGGTGCCTTCTATCAGGCAGTGTGACAGTTAGAAGTAGTGGTGTTTATTGTTTACAGGGTGCCCAAAGGTGTAGGTGCGGGGAGTGTGACAACCCAGAAATCCCGGGGTGAATCTACTGGAGAGAGAGAAAGAGAAAAAAGCCAGGAGCCACCAGGGTGACATACAAAAAAAAATTGTTTTTATTTCTCATGTGCGCACGCACACACACACACACACACACACACACAAAAGAGAAGAGGAGGAAGAAGAAAGAAGAAAAGATTCAAACAGAATTGAAGCAATGAGGAAAAGCCAAGAATGGCTGCAACAGCCTAGAACAGGTATGACCCTACGCCTGACGATGCCCTCCTCTCCCACCCAGCATCCTCCCAGTGGCCGCCGCTAGTTCTGGTTCTGGTTTGATTGTGTTGTCAGTTCTAGAATTGTTATTTGATCCCTTTTTCCTGCCTTTCAAATCTTGTCACCTTCCCAGACCTGAGCGAGGATCACATTGCAGTAGCATGGGTGGGTCCTACAGAAACTCTCATCCAGTCGATCCCGAGCAGGACGGGTCTGGCTGTTGTTTCTTTCCCTAGGGGACTGCATATCCTTTGGGTGAAAAAAGTCTTTTTTTTTTTCCAACAGTTCAGTAAAACAAGATTCCTTTGCGGGGGGGTGGGGGTGGGGAATGTATCCAGAATAACACTCGCAAGGAGAGATGGATGCAGGGTTGTTTGGGTTTTGTTTGTGTAATATCCTCACATTCATGTTGGGATTAGTTCTGAAGCTTTGCTCTGTATTTGACTCAGCACTATTGATGGGTCAGAAAGCATGCAGACATGGCCCCTTTCAGCACCCCGAGGTAAAAAAACCCCACATTTACAGGTCATAAAAGGTGTCGCTTTAATGGAATTGTCCCTCCCCCCCTTCCCTCCCCCATTACCCCCACATCCCAGCAAGGCCGCTAAACAAGAGGTCAGTTAATGAGAGGACACAGGAATTCAGAGAACAGGCCTCAAGTGCCACCTGGTTCCAAATGCCACACTTCCTGTTCCTTCCAGCAAAGCACGTCATTTGCGAAGAGCTTGTGGGATTCTTTCCCCCGAAAGAGAAAAAAAAGGGGTTGTGCCACCTTTCTGCTCGGTCCGTTAGAAAAAGAAAACATGGCGATGGAGCAAAGAATGAATGGAAAAGACAAGGAGAGCAAGCAAGAAGAGTAAAGAAAAGAACGACAATAAAGAGGAGCGAGAGAGCGAAAGGGGAAAGGAAAAGGAGAGGGAAGTGCAGTGGAAATCATTGCTGTTGCTAATAATACTTTACACTTCTGTTGAGCTATCTATCCAAGGACCTCAAAGCAGTTGGCGAATGTAACAAATTCAGCCTTACCCCACCTCTGTAAAGTAGGGAAGTATTATCATACTCATTTGACAGGCAGGGGACTGAGGTGCAGAGAGATGATGTGGCTTGACAATGTTTACCCAGAGCCAAGAAGAAAACTCAGGAGTCCTATCTCTGTCATCTTCTCTGACCACTGGAAACACCAATCCCCCCTCCAGAAGTGATGGTGGGCTAGAAATGAAGGCGTAATGGAGAAAAAAATAAAGAGTGTTGAGGAGGGAGATAAAGAGAAGAAATGAAAGGAGGGAGAGGAAAATAAAGGAGAGCGAGGGAAGGAAAGAAAGCAGAATGGAGGAGAGACGTGAAACACAGCGACAGATTTAGCTGGATTTTGCATAGTGATTTTTTTCCTTCCAAACTTTATTTTTGTTTGTTTTTTGTTGTAATTTTTTTTTAAGAAAAATGAAAAAAAATCCACCTAAAATAAACCAACTCCCAGGCTCCTGGGGAAGGAGCCCTTCCACAATTTGGCTGTTCCCTCAGGTTCTGGGTTTGTGCTGTGCTTTATTGAACAGATAGTTTTGTTTTCAGTGAGCACAACAAGACTTGCACAGTACAGACAGCGCGTTCCTTATGTACAGGATGAGACGAGGCTGTTTTAATAACTACCATGATGAAGATGGAGATGAACTTATATACAAGAGGAATTGCCTTCACATTACACACATTATCTTCCTACAAAGCAGCAATTGTTTTTGCAAATAACATAATTTTAAATAATTGGTAGAATTTCTGTGTTTCCTGCATAGTCCAATCTAATGGAATCTATATGAATATTGATGGTTTTCTTCTGCATAATATCACCACATAAATCCCCGTGTCAGCTACTAGACTTTAGCTATAATACTGCTTTACAATGCATCCATCGACTGTAACTCAAAACAACCAACACAAGAAACTCTTTGGCAAATGTAATTCAGTACATTCGCATGGGGCTTTACGGGGGGAGGTGATGGAAGAGGATAAGACTGCCTGGTCCTCTGCATATTACTTTGTCCTTCTGTTTTCCTGATCAAACCCACTTGCTGTTCTTCTAAACTTTCCAGGCCAAATCAATGAGTGGGGGAAATCCCCTTGCATCAGTGGAGTTAAACCAACTATGAATTTGGCTCTCTGAGCATCAAATTAAGCCAGCCATGACTGAGCCAACCAAATCCTGCCTTCTCAGCCTATCTTGTCTCTCTGTGACATGCCATCGTAAGAGTGGACTTTTCTCAGCAGCTAGCTGCTTTGGAACAGTCTTCCTGAACTGCAGGTTGTCCAGTGTGAGGTGTGTCAGTCTCATGTTTTCAAGCCCCTTGGGTTATTCTAGTTGTCATGGTTGGCATTAGATACCTCTGGCCTTGACTGCATGCTGAGTGAAGCTGGATTTTGGACAAGGAGAACAAAGGTACTGTTGAGAGAATCAAATGGGGACATCATGGCTTATGGCCCAGCATTTATCTAGTATGTGGGGGACAAACCGAGGGGATGATGAGGGTGAGTTTTTAAAAATGATTAACCGTTGTCTCTTTTTTCATTTGAGATAGACTGAGACAATAGGCAAAATTCTCAACTCAGTCACATTGACATAAATCTGGATAAATTCCAATAACGATTGACTTCAGTGGGTTCACAGTAATGAATCTGGAGCAATGCCATTGACTTAGTGGAGTGGAGTAACTCTGTTGACTTCACTGGAGTTACTCAAGATTTACCAGAACAGATTTTAGGCCCTTATCTTCTGTGTAAACAAAAACACTCCCTCTTAGCATTCTGGGCCATCCCATTGCAGAAAACGCATCCATATAGTCAGCCTGCGATGTGCAAGTGCTGAAAAGAGCTCTGGGTGAGTGGGGTCTTTGGGACCATTACAGCCAGTTGCTGATGATGGACTTTTCTTGCCTTCAGGCTAACCCTGGAGACAAAGCTGAGTCCATGCGCACATTTCATTCAGGGGCTGGGAACCCTGGGCTTTATACAAATGCTAGTTTCAGAAATTGCTCCATGGTTCACATTTCCACCCTCAATGGGTTGACACTATCCGGCCTTTATTCATGGACAGTGGTGCACTCATCTTACCCCAATCCTCTCTAAACCAGCAATGAGAATCTACCTCTTGCTGCCCATGAAACCAGCTCTAGCCTTCATGTTTTCTTTGACTAGCTTTTTGGGAGTGTCAGTCCAAAGAACAGGAGCAGCTGAAGTTGTCAGCAATACAGGAGTAATAAGCATTTCCGCTGACAATCAGCCTTTCGAAAAACAGTGCTTGGGAATCACTGGGGAACCAAAGAGAGCAGAGAATCACTACAGAATCATTACAAGAGCATTCAGGAATCAGGGAGTGAATATTACGGTGTGAAATATAGGATTGAGGGTGCAAGGATGAGGGTATAGGGGATAGATGTTAGGGTGCACAACACAGATAACTAAGTGTAGGGATTAGGGTAAAGGGACCGTGGGAGTGGGATAGGGCATAGATAGCAAGGTTGTAGGGGCTTGGGAATTGAGAGTAGAACATGTAATGGGGCTATAGAGATTAAGGTGTAGGTTTTGGGGGACCGGTGTAGGGCACAGGCATTAAGGTGTGGGAGTTAAGGCTGACTGAGGCAGGTATGGGTGAAGGGAGTAGGTGCAAGGTTAAGCACATGGGAACCAAGTGGCAGGGAACCAAGCAACAATCCCAGCCAATTCTGAATTTGTCTGTCTCAGAACTGCTGGCTGAAGGGAGATCTAATGGACCTGCATGAAACCCCACACGTTCCTTTCTACCACAAGCGCAGTTAGAGCAAGAGACTGGGTTTGTTTTCTTTGTTTGATGACAATGGACACAGAAAAAGCTGACTTCCCATGGGGTGCGTTTAGTTGGCTGTTTTGTTTGGTAATTTTCTTTTTTGCCAGATGTGAATTGTCCACACTGCTCCCCAAAGAATGGGATTGGGATTAGGAAAAGAGGACGTGATGGGGCAGAGCTGGCTTCCAATCCTCTCCATCACATTCTAGTGCAAAACAGAAAGGAAATGAAACCCAAGAGTGAATGGGGAGCATCAAACATCAGAGGAACTTGTGTGCCATTCGGGCGAGGGGATTTGGGTTTATTTTTGTAGGGTTTTTTTTATTTTGTTTTTTTGTTGATTTTTTTTTTTTTTTAGAAAATTGGGGATTTGTTCATTTTTTTCCTTTTTACAGACCTTCATGACAAAGCATAAAAACACAGTTATATTTATATATCTATTTATATATTTCTTCATTTCATCGGTCGGTTGGTTGATGTCGCTCCATCCTCCTGTCTGAGCTGATTGTGTGTCACAGAAATCGTGTTTGTGTGTGTTTCAACCCAACTCCGCCCTGTGAGGTCACAGCATGCCGGGTGTGTCCTTCAAATGGAACCTTGAAGGAAGCCAGGGCATGAAGGGAAGAGTGGGGATGGAGCACACAGAGAGACCCGGGAGGTGGGGGGGGAATGGAGAGTGTTGCACTTGGGCCTTTCCTTCACTGCCAGATGGGTTGCCTCTCTGTGCTGCCATCCCCATGCTAGCCAGACCATTCCCTCAGGCCTCTGAAACAGGCTTGTCGGTTAGCATTTTGAAGCTTCTACCACGGAAGAAAGTTTCTCGAGGGAACACTTTGTTGCAGGTGGCTTCCTCCCCGCTTCACCCTGCCTCTACCACTCCCTGGAGAACAGGGTCCTGTATAAACGAGGGTGGCAGGTTGCATTGCTGGAATTCCCCTCAGTCTTCAAAGTCAGGGAGGCCTTGCGTGGCTGAACTGTGCCTGGGATTGTTTGACGGACTGCAGCAGCAGGTGAGCTGGCCACAGGCCTTTCCGGCTGCCCATGGAAGTAGTTATGTTGGGGCGAGGGACAGAGTGCAGGGGACGCGTATTTCTCAGTCCGATGTCGTGAGCGCTTCAATCCAACACGTTCTGCGGGGAAGGGAAAGGATAGCTGGGCGTGGAGGGGGATGGAGAAGTTCTCTTCACTCTTCCCAGGGATGGAGAAAGTTGATCAGACAGGTACAATATGAAGGCCTAAGCTGTCGCCCTGCAGTTTCATGTGGTTTCCATGGTAACTAGTGGCGGTCATAGGCAGCGGCAGCAGTGGGAGGTGCAGCGCCTCGGGATGTGGCACTATAATAATAAGGGGAACCTGAAAGTTAACACAGGAGAAGAATGGACTGGTTGAAAGGACAAACAGTAAAAAAATAAAAATAAAAAAAAGAAGAAAAGAAAATGAAACAAAAGTAAAGAACAAAAGGAGAAGGACCAAAGGGAAGACCTGTGGCCAGGAGCAGGTGGGCCAACACTTCCACCCAACTGCTGTATTTCTCTGAAGATACATTGCCACACATCATGCTCCCAGCAGAGCTGGTCTCTCCAGGGCTGGGAAATCCTCGTTCCTGTAGACCAGTGGTTCCCATGCTCTGGGCCCCGCCCCCACTTGGGTTTGTGCCATCAGCAGATGAGACTGCGATCCCAGTTGAATATGATGACGCCTCTGCCAAATGGCGCCCTCTGCTTGATCTTGCATGCACCTTGCATGCACACCTATTTCTGCTGGGGCCCTGTGGAAGCCCTGCAGAATGAGCACCTGGCCCTGGATTCTTTGGTTGCTTTGCTGCTGTCTGGCATTGCAGGAATCAGTAAGTCTCCAAATGGGGGCGTGCAGGCAAAACATTTGGGACCTGTTGCTGTTGCTCTTCTGCACAGGGGCTGAGAGGTCAGTGTGTGAGTATCACTCTGGCAGCACCCCGTACCTGAGCTGCAGCAATTCATCTGCAGTAGGCCTCTAGGGGTTGGATTGACTGAACAGATGTGATATGGAGCTGCGAGCCATCTCCAAACGCAGCTGGGGGAGAAACAAAACAATTGTCCTTTGTTTCATTGCTTGGGATTTTGGTCACACTTGGAACAGAAGCCTTCCGGGCGGTTATTGGATGGGAGTTAAACAGTGATTGATTATTAAGACCACATTTGCTGAGGTTTAACAACACTGGAATAAAATGTGTATCTATTACCCAGTTGTTAAACCTTAGTGAATATGTAGTTAATAATCACAGCTTATTTATTTTACATACAATAAATCTCCAGTTCCCATACAAGGAAATGCTGTGTGAGAGGTCAGAGTTTTAGGGCTTTTCCCCCCCCCCACCCGGGACAAATTTTAGTTTTTCTGTGAACATTAGGTTCAGTGGGGCTCCAGCCCTGCTGGACAGACTACACCAGCCACCAACAAACTCAGCCAAACTGACCCAGGCATTGTGAGCATTGCTCCTGGGTGGAGAACTTGCTGACCACCCTTGGAATGGTGCAGCCCATGGGGAAAGAAGAACCTGAAGTGGATTTCTGACCTAATCTGGAATGGACTGTGGGTGCAACCCATGGAGAAAGGAAAACCTGAAATGGATTTCTGACCCCATCTGAAGTAGAGTTTTGGAGCAGCCTCAGGCTGGAGAAAAAATAGATGTCATGAAAATACCCACTGAGAGGCCAGACTGGAAAGTGAGGGAAAGACCTTTAGCCTGGCCAGATACTTGCAGACCATTTCAGAAAACAAACGAACAAACAAAGAAAAGAAAACAAAGAGACGCACAGAAGGAGCGCGAGGCGGGTGTGTGTGTGTGTGGGCAGGCAGGTACTCACTTAGTAACGCTGGGTTGCTGAATCGCCAGGCCTCGTTGTAGGTCGTGTACTGAGGGTGACTGTAAGGGTTCCCTGAGAACTCGCTCCCTGCAAGGAACAAAGTGGGAAGTGAAACACAGTGGGAAAGAGATGTCTCTACCCTTCCCCCAAGCTGGTGCTTAGTCCGTCTGACCCAGGCCATACCAGTTTATGTAGTTTCTTTACCCACCTGGAAGTACAATTTAAGGATATACAATTCTTTAATGTTCAGTGCAATGCTGCTGACCCTGGACAGTCAAAAAGTATGAGTCATGCCCTCAAAATCACAAGATCTTTCTAAAATGTTTAAAATATTGGTTTCTTTTTCTTTGTCACCTGGTTTCCAGATCTGCAGGTGCACAGGGGGGTCATATTTTCAAGCTTCGCTCTGCAACCATGAGGGATAGGAACTTGCTTTTTTTTTTTTTAAATGAAAGCCAAGAGCCACACCTAATCCCATGGCTCCAGGAGCTGGGCCTTTAAAAGAAACACCAAATATTGCAAGACTCATGATAAAACCACAGGAATTGGCAACACTGCCAATAGCAACTCGCGTTGGTCAGTTTTGTTCTTAGTAGGATGCTGGGGGTTGTGAAATGGGGAAGTTTATTAAGGAGGAAATCATGGGTGGTGGTCATCAGAAGCACTTCACAGGGAGGTGAGGGGAAATGCTATATATGAACTGCAGAGTGGAATATGCATGCACAGCCCTTTCTTTCCTCCCTCCTCCATAGCATAGTGATGGGCGCCCCATTGACATTCTCTCAATGACTCTCTCAAGTACATAAAAAGTTGTAACAAGGAGGAGGGAGAAGAGTTGTTCTTCTTAACCTCTGAGGATAGAACAAGAAGCAATGGGCTTAAATTGCAGCAAGGGAGGTTTAGGTTGGACATTAGGAAAAAATTCCTAACTGTCAGGGTGCTTAAGCACTGGAATAAATTGTCTAGGGAGGTTGTGGAATCTTCATCATTGGAGATTTTTAAGAGCAGGTTAGACAAACGCCTGTCAGGAATGGTCTAGATAATACTTAGTCCTGCCATGAGTGCAGGGCACTGGACTAGATGACCTCTCAAGGTCCATTCCAGTCCTATGATTCTATGACTTCCATACAAAACTTGCTCAGGTTACAAGTCAAAAGGTGCTTTTTCCAATTGCTAGTGCAATGGATGCTGCTTGGGTTTGAAAGGTGAACTGGGTTCTCTTTGTCTCTTCATCTTTGCCTAAGATGGGCCCAAACCAACATGACTATGAACTCTGTGAAATGCTGGAAATCTGGACCAGGATCCAAATTTTACAGCTTTGCCTCAGAAGAGCACCCAGTGCACCTCCCGTAGCTATATGGGCTCTTCAGGGCTCATGAATTTGCAACTGAGAAGATATGACTGGAAGACATATGTTGAAGTCAGACTGGGTGATCATAATGGTCCCTTCTGATCTTAAAATCTATGAATCTGTTGAGTAAGGAGATGGCATTTTAAAATAGATACTTGTCTGATCATCACCTCTCTTTAATGAAACTGCAGGCAGGCTGGGAAAGAGCAATGCCAGCCGAGAGCCTATGTAATTCACTCAAATGACACTAAACATAGGTCTGAACTTTGACAGTGGGAAAAGAACAAAGTGGCCATGGTGCCTGGTCTGTAGAGTCTGATAATAACTTGCCAGCTATTCTCTGTAGGGACCAGAGTCCTTGGTAGAGAAACAATCAGTGTAGAAAGCATCCAGACCTTCTAATAGAGATCCATAGCATGGAGGTTAAAAGCAATAAAGCAAAATACATGGAATGCCTCGGTCACAATTATCAAAGAGATTTCAATTCATTATTCTCTAATCTCTGCCAGTGCTTCCTTCTCGGGAGCATTAGAGCCAATGGGCCATATTCTCTGCTGGTGGAAACTGAGTCCATGGAGTCAACACAGCTACAATGATTTACCCTTGATAAGGTTCTATTGGGTTTTCTAAGCAATTCAGAATAATAGCATAAAGTAGTCACCATAAAAAGGTCAACTTTTGTCAAGAGCTATACCCCTCTTCCATCCTCCCATCTCTGGGATCTGAGTACTGCAGTTACAGTAGTTCTTACTCTGAGGGCTTGTCTGCACTTGAAATGTAACAGCTGTACTGTTGTAGCTCTTCAGTGTAGACACTACCTACGCCGATGGGAGGGGCTTTCCCGTCAATATTGGTAATCCACCTCCTTGAGATGTGGTAGCTAAGTCAATGGAAGAATTCTTCCATCAACCTAGTGCTGTCTACACGGGGACTTAGGTCGGCTTAACAGTGCTGCTCAGGGAGGTGGATTTTTCACACTCTTGACTGATGTAGTTAAAATGCCCTAATTTTCTAGTGTAGACCAGATCCTAAATATAGGGGAATAGTTCAGATTCTCAGATTCTACCAAGTGGGAGCTGTTGGCAAATATTGACTTTATAATGGCAACCACTGAATGTGCTTCCAACCCAGAAACATCCAGCCCTGCAAACCTTGACGGATAGATGGGGGATAGTCACAACATCCCTGCTAGAGAGAACACGGGATGCCATGGGGGGCAGGCAGAGGGAGACTACACAGAGGGAGAGCATGGCCCTGCTGTAACACCACTGAAGTGAGCTGCTCAGCAGAGTTGTACCAGGGAGAAACCTAGCTCAGAGAGAAGGAAAAGGCCAACCAGACAGGCATTTCTGCTCTGAGCTGGCTAGCCCATGTCTCAGTATGGCTGCAGGGGAGAGCAAAATTCTGATATTTCAAGGCTTCTCTCTCTGTCTCTCCTCTGTTGTCATCCTAAACTGTTACTGTGATCCTGAACCACAGGTTAAGTAGTGGAGAAAGAGCCCCACCTTGGTGCAGCCATGGGGAGCTGGGGAGGATGGAGGGCAGCCACTGGAAATGGTGTTTATTGACGAGGAGTGAAAGCATGCATGCAGCAGGATAATGAGCTTTTGAGCTCAACTGTGACCAAGAAGAACTGAGCTATTGCCTTTCCCGATTGCTAATGAAACAAGTGTAATTTCCTCATCAGCATTGGATTCTGTTTAATGCTCCCCCCGTTGCTGCTACCAGCCCTCTGCAGGCTCCATGCTGCTCTCTCTGAACCCCTTCTCCTTTTGGAGAGTCCTCTAGAGGGTTTGCAGAGTGACTCCAGCAGGCAAAGGGATTGAGGTTGGGGCTGACAGCTTCTCTAAGAAAGAGGGGGAAGGGAGACAGGGATCGAAGGTGTCCTGTCACTTGAGCACAAGCCTCCCAAGCCTGGAACATGCTCAGATCCAGCATAACATTAAAGTAATGTCTGATTAATCCTCCTTTGACTGACCAATTCCTGCCCTTTGCAGGAAGATGCACTCAGTGACCTAGTAGCTTCCATCCATCTCTAGAGCCAGTGAGCCTAAGTTGCAGCTGTGAAATGTGTGCAAACAGGTGACTGTGAATGCAGGACATATCTTAAGGCAGCATCTGCATGAGCCAAAGGGATACGTGCACCCCAGATTACCCATTTTGCACATGCCTCTGTGTCTTTAAGGGGGACAAACTCCCTTCTGTTATACCAGTGCAAACCCATTGATGTCAGCAGGGTTTTACTGATGTAACAGAGATACATTTGGCTAGAGCTGGTCAAAAATTTTTAGATGGAATAGTTTTCCTTCTCAAAATGCTGCTTCAACTAATTTGAAATATTTCACAGGAATGTGTAGATTTCAATGAAATTTTCCACAGACAAGTTTCACAATGATTCAAAATTGAGTATTTTGTTTAGACTTCCTTGTTTTGTTTCAACTTTCTCATTTCATTTTAACTTTCTTCTTTCGTTTAACTTTCTTCTTTTGTTTTATTTTGCTTTGACATATTTTATTGAAACTAAGAATTTGGTATTATCAAAATGCTTTGTTTCAATGTTACTGCATCAAAATATTTTGGAATATTTTGTTCCACCAAATATTTCAATATTTTGATTTTTTGTCCCAATTTGAGATAAAAACAAATTTTAAAATGTTGGAATTTCCTGCAGGACAGAAATTCCATGTGTGTCCCTTTGGATCCTGAATGAAATCCACTGAATCTGAACCTTTCTTCGCAGAAGTCTATGTTGTCTCTTATGATTCACTTCTAAGTTTAGGCCACACATCTGCACTTCATGTCCAACCACAGAGTCACATCTGTGCTCTGACATCTGCATCATGGCAGTTTAACAAGGAACCAGTAAATCAGGGAGGACCCAAAGAGGCTCCAGTGGTGAGGACCTAGCCTCAAGATCCCTGCAGTGGAGTGGATGTTCAAAGCACCTGAATGATGCAGCTCTCTGGCATTTCGGCACATTTGATTACATACCACAAAGATGTTCTCCGATTGGTCAGCAGGGAACCTTCTCTTACACACTGCCTGTTTCTGATACACTTAAAGAGTTCCTGCTATTTGTATCTAAGTCTCTGGATGTTTTCACTTCACATTCCCCATTAGGCCTATCAACATCTATCTTATGTTCTATGGAACACAGTTATGTTGGACTGGAATACAGGAATTGCCAGACCAGTGGTCCATCCATCCAGTCCAGTATCCTGTGACTGCAAGTGGCCAGCACCTGGCACTTCATAGAGAGGCATGTCCAAGTAGGTCCCAGGAAAAATTTCTTCCTAACCCTCAGATTGGCTTAAGCCCCAACATGGTTGGATTTTCATTTTCAGAAGGAAACCTATTTGGCTTGAATAATTTCCGATGAAGTGAGTTGTAGCTCATGAAAGCTTATGCTCAAATAAATTTGTTAGTCTCTAAGGTGCCACAAGTCCTCCTTTTCTTTTTGCGGATACAGATTAACATGGCTGCTACTCTGAAACCTGTCTTACACATTGTAATTTAACTAGCCTGTTTTTTTCCCCTTACCTTCCTGCTTCCATTCTTTGTTTGGGTGTCTGCATGCTCTGGGTGTCAACTCTGTTGTCATATGAATGAGCTGAATTCCCTTACCCTTGACTTAAGGGTCTCTCTGACTAGCTTCCTCATTGTTGTCAAATGCACATTTTCTAAAGCGGACTGTCCCAGAGCTAGTTTTTGGTATGATCTCTGCAATGGAGATGATGAACTTCATTATACAGTAGTCACTAGTATCGAGTGCCTCAAGGAGAATTACTTCTTAAATAAACTCCTGTGGGTTACTAAGCGTATGTCTACACTGCAGAAAGAGGTGTGTTCTTAATTTGGATTAAAATAGCAGAGAAGGCACGGCAACACTGCTTTAAGCATAAACTGGTTATAAGCTTTAAATATGTGGTTACCTGAATTCACCCATTATGACTGGTTTTTGACTGCTATACATCACCTTTGTGTTCCCCTTGCTCTCGAACCAGCTGGGGGCCAAGCCAGCCCTTGGCACAACTTAGAGCAGGTTTGGGACTGTTCTGAATGATGCTGGCTCTGAACTACTTGGAGATTTCAACACACAGATAGCTGGCAGGGCAAACTTTGCAGCCCCCCTGCGCTGCTGGAGTGGTGCAAAGGGGCTGGAGTGGTGCAAGGGGCTGGAGTGGGAGCCAGAATCTGACCCTATCACTTTTCCTGATCCTATAATCTTACAAGTATATCCCCAGTTATCTTAGAGCAGTGGGTAGTTTGTTAGCCCTAGGCAGAGAAGACTACTACTACTAGCCAGTACCTCTAGGGATATAATCAGGGATTAGTCAATTAAGGGTATTAGAGCTCAGACCTGCACACATTTATTGTCAGTGATAGTGCTCAATGTTGTGAGTAGCCCCAATGACTAGCAGTATGCTCAATAACGTTTACCAGATCAGCCCCTTAGCTAGCTATTCCTGGGGTCTGGGCAGTGGCTAGTTGGCCTTTCTGTGAGCAGCAGGCAGTACAAGTTAGGCATGCATGTGCTGAGTGAAGATATTTATCCCTAGCCAATGGGTAGCAGAGAGCCATTTGTCTCTCGGATGCATGGAGCAGGTAGCTAGATATCCTTATTCTGTGGTTAGTGGCTGTGGATAAGAGCAGTCAGACTGGGGGTGGCTGGTTAGCCCTTGGGTTGTTATAATAAGTAGTTTTCCTTGAACTGTGCTACTTATTCCTGGTATGTGGGCAACGGGTTCTTAGTGAGTCTAGGTTGTAGCACTGTAGCCACCCATGGCTGTGGATATTAAGTTACCATTGGCATCTGGTCCTTAGCTGTCCTGGGCTTGGAAAAAAGATAGCTCGTTACCCTAGGCAGGTGGGTAGTTAATTATTATGAGCCATGAATAGTGGATAATAATTTACATTTAATTTAACAGTTGGAAGTTAACTATGATTGTTAATGAATATTAAGATTAATTAATTACCATAGGTTATAGATAGCTAGTTGCCCTTAGCTGTGATGAATCAGTTTTCATGGGCAGTGGGTAGTGCATTATGTTTGACTGTGAGCCATGGGTAGCAGGCAGGGCTTTAAGGGCAGCAGAGATACTGATGGGAAGGGATTTAGAGCGTTAGCAGAACACTCCAGTGCCTGAGCAGAATGATCAAGGCCTATACACTGGCTAAGCACAACACAAATGCTTTTGTCATTGACTTACCAGGTACCATTCCTGCGAGAGTTGAGGTTGGGTAGCTGCCCTGTCCAGTCGGTGGGACATGGGGTGGGTAACCGGGCAAGGTGGTGCTCGCCATGTCACGACCTGGAGAGAGAAGGAAGTGGGGACAGAGGATGAGCAGTGTCTTGAACTGAGATCCTTCAGCACAGAACTGGTGTCTCCTTTGTCCACACCAAGTGGCCAGGAGCCTCTTGGGCAAACCACTCTGCCTGGGACCTCTGACTTTCCTTTTCATTGGAAGATTTTGTTTTGGAGACCTTGATGCTTTTGAGTCCAAGCTGCAAAGAGGGCACTGAAAAGGAGCCTCTTCAAGGCTCAGAGTTATTCATTTCGTCCCATAGTACACACCGAAGCCTCTTGGGCAGCTTGGATCTATTTAACCTAATCGAAGCAAATCTAAGCTGCATAGGAAGTTCTACCACATTCATCACTGGAGTAGCTGAGCTCCTGCACGTGATGCAGGCAGAGAGAGGTGGCATGGTCCAGTGCCTAGAGCTGTCAGGAGACCTATCTTCCATTCCTAGCTCTGCCACTGTGCATCCTTGGGCAAGTCACTTCACTTCTCTGTGTCTCTGTTTCCCCTCCCACTATTTGTCCGTCTAGGCTATAAGCTCTTTGGGGCAGGGACTATCTCTTCCCACACGTGCACAATACCTAGCACAATGGGGCCCCTCTAGGTGCTGCTGTCATACAAATAAAAAATAGGACCTGGGGTTTTAATTTGATTCCCTCTTTACTTCTGTCACAGATACAAGTTTCACTGGTTCTTTTGCAAGCCCCAGAGTCAGGACGCCTTCCCCTCCAGGGGATGGGCATGGGGATGGGTGCAGGAGGAGAGGGGCATAGGCCAGTAGATGATAGGGGTTTATTTTTCACCACTGAGTAAGTGCAGTTGTGGGGTCCTTGCTTGCTGCCAGAGGCATGTCCTCATTGGTTCGCCTGAAAGCGGGCCAGCAAGAAGGGAATTTTGCTGTGAGTGCTCATTGCATTTAAATGAAGTAAAATCATCTCAGAAGCTGCTGGGAGTTTCAAGCCAAAACCAAAATAAAAATTCCTCTAAATAAATTAAGACAATCCTTTCCCCACAGCTGCTGGGATCTTACTAGCTCAACCTCCTCTGCCACCTACTGAGCCCGCAGCCCACACCAGCCCTCCAGATTCCTCTGCTGAGCTGTAGCTTGCCATGGAGCTTGTGCCGTTGGCTGCTGCCTTGTTAAATCCATTCTCTGTTCTGTTTGGAGATCTGGGTCCCAATTCTCCTTCATCTGTGCCCATGTGAATCAGGACCAGCAACCTCCCCGGAAGTCAACACAGTAGCACTGGTGTATGTAAATGTAAGGAAAACCAGGCCCACTGTTTCAGCTCAGCTTATGGGAGAAGTGAAATCTGTGGACTGGGTCCTGGAACCAGCCTTACACCCGGCACTCAGAGGAAATGAACCCTACTTCCCAGCAGAGGGTGAGTTCTCTCTAGGGTGTGGTGGGTAGAATCAGTGTCACAGCTTTTGGGCTTTGATTAGTGATTGGTGAACCAGACTGGTTAAAATAAGAAGAAATGCAAACCTTGGTCTGTCCCTTGAGAGGGTCCTCACCCATTGCCGTCTCGCCTCACCCTTGATGGTGGGAATTGGTGTGTTGGTTCTGCTGCACTCTGTCCATCCCCCAGAGGTGATGCCTAAGAGTGCATCATGCCATTCTATTCTCTTCTATTCTATAGGTTTTTATCCCACCCTCATCACGGTGGTACCCTAGTGGTACCCTAGTGATTTCCAGTCATGCATTATGACGAGATAACTGGCTCTGTGGATGAGGGGAAAGCAGTGGACGTGTTGTTCCTTGACTTTAGCAAAGCTTTTGACATGGTCTCCCACAGTATTCTTGCCAGCAAGTTAAAGAAGTATGGGCTGGATGAATGGACTTTAAGGTGGATAGAAAGTTGGCTAGATTGTCAGGCTCAACGGGTAGTGATCAATGGCTGCATGTCTAGTTGGCAGCTGGTATCAAGTGGAGTGCCCCAAGGGTTGGTCCTCGGGCCGGTTTTGTTCAATATCTTCATAAATGATCTGGAGGATGGTGTGGATTGCACCCTCAGCAACTTTGCAGATGACACTAAACTGGGAGGAGAGGTAGATACACTGGAGGGTAGGGATAGGATACAGAGGGACCTAGATAAATTAGAGGATTGGGCCAAAAGAAATCTGATGAGGTTCAACAAGGACAAGTGCAGAGTCCTGCACTTAGGACAGAAGAATCCAATGCACCGCTACAGACTAGGGACCGAATGGCTCGGCAGCAGTTCGGCAGAAAAGTACCTAGGGGTCACAGTGGACGAGAAGCTGGATATGAGTCAACAGTGTGCCCTTGTTGCCAAGAAGGCCAATGGCATTTTGGGATATATAAGTAGGGGCATTGCCAGCAGATCGAGGGACATGATTGTTCCCCTCTATTCGATATTGGTGAGGCCTCATCTGGAGTACTGTGTCCACTTTTGGGCCCCACACTACAAGAAGGATGTGGAAAAATTGGAAAACGTTCAGCCGAGGGCAACAAAAATGATTAGGGGACTGGAACACATGACTTATCAGGATAGGCTGAGGGAACTGGGATTGTTTAGTCTGCGGAAGAGAAGACTGATGGGGGATTTGATAGCTGCTTTCAACTACCTGAAAGAAGGTTCCAAAGAGGATGGATCTAGACTGTTCTCAGTGGTAGCTGATGACAGAACGAGGAGTAATGGTCTCAAGTTGCAGTGGGGGAGGTTTAGGTTGGATATTAGGAAAAACTTTTTCACTAGGAGGGTGGTGAAACACTGGAATGTGTTACCTAGGGAGGTGGTGGAATCTCCTTCCTTAGAAGTTTTTAAGGTCAGGCTTGACAAAGCCCTGGCTGGGATGATTTAGTTGGGGATTGGTCCTGCTTTGAGCACGGGGTTGGACTAGATGACCTCCTGAGGTCCCTTCCAACCCTGATATTCTATGATTAAGCAACATAACTAACATCTGTCATGTGTGGGTTGTTCTTTTTTTCATCCTCTCCCTCGGGGGAGAATTGTGTGTACACTGGAGCGTCCAGGCTTCGGACTCACTGGGCTTTCCCAGGCTGAGCAGCCTGGCACATTATAGCAGGTGTCAAGTGGGGAAAAATGTCACTGAAAAATGGTGGAGAACTCTAGGCTTGACATCCCTGTACTAAAATGCTGCCGTGGCAGGTGAAGGACATACACACTGACATTCCTACTCAGATGTGGGCACGCAGGCACATGCACACAAATCACACCAGATCTAGGCACACCCAGATCTAGGTACACCCCCTTCAGATTCACACCCAGATCTAGGCACACTCAGATCTAGGTACACCCCCTTCAGATTCACACCCAGATCTAGGCACACCCAGATCTAGGTACACCCCCTTCAGATTCACACCCAGATCTAGGCACACCCAGATCTAGGTACACCCCCTTCAGATTCACACCCAGATCTAGGCACACCCAGATCTAGGTACACCCCCTTCAGATTCACACCCAGATCTAGGCACACCCAGATCTAGGTACACCCCCTTCAGATTCACATCCAAGTATAGGCATCCCCACCCTCACATTCATACCCAGATGTAAGCACAGCCCCCAGCCTACATTCACACCCAGATGTGGAAAATACAGTGGGAGTTGGACACCTAATTCCCTAAGACTCCTTCAACAGTGCCAACCTGGAAAAAGAAGGTGACAGCTCTCCTCCATCTCGGTCAGTGTGGTGATGCAGACGGTGCCACCATCTTGGCTGTGGTGGAATCAGACCAGATTACACATCAGCATTTCTCCGTGGGTTTCTCTGCTGACATCACATAGGGGCCCTGCTTTACTTTGCTGGGGTTTCACTTGGTTGTAGATTGGTAGAACCTGTGACACTCTGGGGTCACGGGGGATAAAGCTGCCTAGTTCTTTAGATGGTGTTTTGGTTGCCTCTCAAAAAACATCAATGGCCCCATTGAGGAACCTTTTTTCAGGGTGGTGAACACTCACTGACATCAGTGGGACTACTCAAATAAAGAGAACGGCAAGGGGAATAAGGGTTCTGCAGTGGAGCCCTGAGCATGCCCTGCATACAAACTGCTTCCAGTGTCAGTGCGCAAACAGGCTCATCACCTATGTTCCCTGTAAGCTGCACGGCCGCTATGCAGGCAGGGAGAGGCACCCCTCACCCAGCCCAGCCCAGGCTCGCCAGAGCTGCCAGGGAGAGGAGCCCCTCCCTCAGCTTGACCCAGTGCAAGCCTGCAGGAGCTGCCGGGGGCAGGAGCCCATCCACTGGCCCGGCCCAGCCCAGCGCAACCCAGCGCTGCTGGAGCTTCCGGGGAGAGGAGCCCGTCTGCCAACCTAGCCCGGCCCGGCCCAGCCCAACGCCATCAGAGCTGCGGGAGCCTGTTGCCTGGCCCAGCCCAGCCCAGGCCCGCTGGAGCTGCCAGGGAGAGGAGCCCCTTCTCTCCCCCGGCCCGGCCCGGCCCAGACCCGCCAGACCTGCTGGGGAGAGGAGCCCCTCTCCTGGTCTGGCCCAGCCCAGGCCTGCCGGAGCTGCCATGGCCGGGGAGAGGCACCTCTTACCTGGCCCCGAGCTGCTGTGGCGAGAGAAGGCTGGGGGGAGTCCTCTCTCACTGCCACAGCCTCGGGGCAGCCTGCATCCCAAACCCCTCATCCCTGGCCTCACCACAGAGCCCACACCCCCAGCCGGAGCCCGCACCCTCTCCCACACCCCAAACCTCTTCCCCAGCCCTGAACCCCTCACTCCCAGCTGCACCACAGAGCCCGCACCCCCCCCACACACCCCAACCCTCTGTCCCAGACCTGAGCCGCCTCCAGCACCCCAATCATCTCATCCCCAGCCCCACTCCAGAGCCTGCACCCCCAGCCAGAGCCCTCACCCCCACACACCCCAATCTTCTGCCCCAACCCTGAGCCCCCTCCCACACTCTGAACCCCTCAGCCCCACCCCCACCACACATCATCTCCAGACTGGTGCACAGAACAAAATTCATTCTGCACATGGATGTAAAAAAATAGAGGGAACACTGCTCATCATCCACCTGAGCTCACAGGTCAATGACAAAGTCAGATTGCTGTCTGATTTCTGACAAGCCCACATTGCCAGGCCATTCCCGCAACCCAGGAACCTCCTGAGTGATCAAAACGGAGCCCTCGACTCAACTGTGGCTCTGAGCTAGAGAGCGGAACCTTGAGCTTTCTCCCATCTACAGTTCCCTGCCTGGCCTGAAGGCAGAGAGATACTGAAGGAACCTGCATCTCCTGAAACATTTCATCGTGCTCTGCTCCAGAGGTTGCTTGTCCAATGTGCAACTAGAGGAGCATTGCTGGAGATAGCTTGGGCTTGGAGAGACACAGAACTCAGAAGCACCACGAGGCTGCATTAAAGCTTGGACCAAGAGAGCTCACAATACTGTTTTGCTCTCTGGTCTCCTACTGGGAGGTCTTCAAAAGAGCCAGAAAATGAGGAATAGAGATTTTAACAATGCAAACCTTGATGAAAAGGGAGACATTAGAGCAGGGGTGGGCAAACTTTTTGGCCCGAGGGCCACATCGCGGTATGAAACTGTATGGAGGGCTGGGTAGGGAAGGCTGTCCGTCCCCAATCAGCCTGGCCCCCACCCCCTATCTGCCCCCCTCAACCCTCCAACCCATCCAACCCCCCCACTCTTTATCCTCTGACTGCCCCCTCCCGGGACCCCCCGCCCCTAACTGCCTCCCTGGAACCCCACCCCCTATCCAACCACCCCTGCTCCCTGTCCTGTGACTGCCCTGACCCTTATCCACACCCCCGCCCCCTAACCATCCCCCGGGACCCCACCCCCTATCCAACCCCTCCTGTTCCCTGTCCCCTGACTGCCCCCTGGGACCTCCTGCCCCTTATCCAACCCCCGCGCTCCCCACCCCCTTACCATGCAGCTCAGAGCAGCAGGAGCTCGCAGCCCCGCCGGAGCCAGCCGCACTGCTGGTGTGGCTGCAGGGGAGGGGGGACAGCAGGGGAGGGGCCGGAGGCTAGCCTCCCTGGCCAGGAGCTCAAGGGCCAGGCAGGACAGGCCCGTGGGCTGGATGTGGCCCGCGGTCCGTACTTTGCCCACCTGCGCGTTAGAGGGAATAACAACAACATAGGAAGTAGAAGGTAGAGGTGGCACTGTTTGCACTGGGCACTTTCCAAATGCGAGAGGGACGCATAGGAGGGTGCGGGGAGTGGGATGCAAGAAGAGGCAATCAGGAGAGGATGGGGTGTGGGGGGAAGCAGTGCAGGAGGTAGGGATGGGAGAAGGATGCTCTGAAGCTTATGGACTGTCCTTCCTGCTCCTCCATCCTCTCTGTGGGGTCAGGGTGCATGGTGATGTGGTGGCAAAACCCTTTTCCCTAGGAGAAGTCACTGCTGTGTCATCTCAGACCCAAGCTAGGGTTCCTTGGTGGAGTATGGTATATCTCCATTGAGAAACTTCTGAATGGGAAACCCAGATGTGGCAGAAATGGGCCAGGTCAAATTGACCAACAGAGTACTCAGTGAAGACCCAGGTAGAACCTAGTTCTCAGGGAGGTAGGTTACCAGACAGATACCCTGGGCTCCCAATCTAGGTGTCTCTGTCAGGGACTCACCCAGCTCAAAGATCTAAAATGTGGCTATAGCCTCGCACCCATGGTCGTTTGTGCCCTCAAGAATGAGGCAAGTGTCAGAAAATCTGGAAGAGAAGACTGTATGATGGGCTCAGGCCCAATCCAAGTTTGACATGGCAAACCATCTCCCCTCATGTCAATGAATGGAATCACTCTGCCATCATGGCAGGAATTGCCAGGGGCATATAGGTGAGTCAGCTTGGGTGACCTTGGTTTGTACAGTTCGGCATGTGATAGATGGCAAAGTCTTTCAGACTCTCTCATCACCTGGATGGGCCTCATCAACTTCAGGTGCCCGAATCGATGCTAGGTTATAGAGCCTGTCTAAGTGGTGAGAGAGGGGAGAGTTTCTATCTCTGAGTGCTGCTTATTCTGAGTGCACCATACGATCCCCAACATGTCTGCCTCCAGCACATCTGTCTCAAATAGGTTTGCTGGTAGTCAAAAAGGCAAATTTGCTATGTATGGTCTCCTCCAGGGCTCTGGAACCTTTATGGACAGCAAGGAACCCTGAGCACTGGGACCTCTTTGCAATAAGTTTGTCTGCAGTGAGGACACAAGTATATGACACATTTCAGTGCAAAATGACAAATGTGGTGAATTAGTGCCCAGGTACCTGTACCAAGTGCACTGTGGTCAAGCGTGATCACTCCCTACCTTTGTAGCCTGGAGATTTGCATGACAACCCAGCAGCATAGAAGCTGAGCATCTCTCACATAACTGGAGAGAAGCTGCCCTTCCAAACTGGGGTTCAATAACCAACCCAGGACAGATTAGCGTCAGGCATTTGCAGGTCTCTATATCCCAGCGTAGCACAGCAGGCATGGCTGGCACCCAGAAGGAGAGGGGGGCAGAGAGCAGGGCTGGTGGAGGGAATCGTGGGTGGGCAGGAGTGAGGGGTGGTATGGGCAGAGGTTAATCCTGTTTGCACAGCCCCCAGGCACATGGAGTTTTTCCAGTCCCCCCTCTGCTTTATTTCTCTTTTAAAGCATTGAATTTTCAGCTCTAATCCCTTCTAAACCGCAACATTTTTCAGGCGCTCTGTGTAAGTGAAACCATAATCTCTGGTAAAACAGACTGCTTAAGCTGCTGCAGCATTAGGCCAATCTGATCCAGCCCCTGGATTTCCTCTCTGCCCAGCCACCACAGAGAGGATTTCAGCTTGAAAGGCTGACTAAAGCCCTCGCAATGGGAACAACAGCACCAGGCCTTGCCTTGCAAAGCTGGGTAGGGTTAAGGGACCAGAAGCTATTTGTCCCAGTGTTTTGAGGTGGTTAAAGCCCCTGCCAGACTTGCAGTGGAGATGATCCCAGACCCCACTTGCACACATCAGGGCTTAGGAAGAAAAATTCCTCACACCTTTCAAAGGCAGCACCTCGTACTCAATGGAGGGGGATATAGGGGTGGAGAGCAACACGGCATGGGCAACAGGGATGCAGATATACCAAAGACCTTCCTCTGGTGGGCAAAGAGTGAATCATCAGAGGGCCAAAGATGAGCATCTGTCTGTCACTCTACACTAGGAAATTGCATAGTTGTAACTCCACTGGTGGACAACACATACACACGTCTACCACCATGTTATCTAACCATGTCCTGAGTAAAAGCACCTATGTTTGTCTGCAAGATAGCTTTCCCCATTTCTACCACTGGTAGAGCTACCCAGGTAGTGAAGTACAGCTACTCAGTGTGCCATGTAGACAAGATTGATCAATCGATCCCATCCTCCTAAGAATCTCTCTCTCTCTCTCTCTCTCTCTCACACACACACACACACCCAAGCACCTAGAAGAGACACCCATTTTTCATTTTAACCCATCCCAAATTTCAGTTGCAGATTCAGTCTGGATCGTCGGCCCTTTCCATTGATTTTCACTGTAGCTCTTTAATGTTGTGGTATTTCAGGTAAAGGAAGGCAGACCTCTCCCCACATCTCCCCCCACGCACACACATCCTGGCAGTGGCATCAGTCTGACGCCGTGGTGCTGCAACACGCTGGCTTGTCTCTTTCTCACTGGGAGGGGTGTCCCTCGATAAGATTGCATTAGGGAATCCCGGCGGTATCTGTCAATGTCTTATTACTATGGAAATTGACCAGCAATTGAATCAGAAATGGAACAGCTTGTGACCCCTCCGAAGAAGTGGAGAGCTTCATCCTAGGCTCCCTACACATTGTAAAGGGCACTCAGTGTCCTGATGCTGCCCAGAGTCATGTTGGGGAAAGTTTTGGGGGGCCAGGGTGTGAGGGGGTGTAGCTACTAGGACACTCATCTGTGACAGAACAGCAGAGAACTAAATATCTTCCCCACTTTCAGTGCTTCTCTCCCCCCTGCACTGGCTGAGTTATGGCTGTTTTCCTTCCCTCCTAACACTCTCTTCTGTTATCCTGGAGGGCAGGCGGAATTGGTGATCTCTGGCCTAAATTCCCCCCGCGATTTTGGCCAGACAGCGAGAGGAAGATTCACAGCTTTGGGTTCCTTCGGAGACTCATCTCGGCATTTATTGCCCTCTCTGTGGCTGATGGGGGAGTGGGGGAAGCGGGTTGGTTTTCAGGAGGGATAAGCTGCTTGTTTTTCAGTGCTGATTTCCTGGAGGACAAACTAGCTGCATTCAGGGTTTCTTTTCTTTACACAAAACAAGGAAGGGAATTCCTGGATGGCATGTCCCCACTCAAGGGGTCACTAGGCACACCCTTTTAATGCACTCCTGTACACTGTCTTACCAATATTTATGAGTCCCTCAGCATTTCCCTGGTCTATCTAACGTCCTTATCTGGCCCCCATTCCTATTGTATTTGAGCACTTCCTGATCTTTAGTGCATTTATCCTCATACTGCCCCTGTGAGGTAGGGAGCACTATTATCAGCTATTATGATAGCTGTTGACTGACTCTGATGTAAAATAGATTGGTGGGTCCATGTCACAGAACTGAGGCACAAAGAGGCTAAGTAACTCACCCAAGGTCACACAGGAAATCTGTAGCAGTGCAGATCTTGAACCCAGCTCTCACAAGTCCTATGCTAATGCCCTAACCATCGAACCAGCCTTCTTCCCCATGGCAACTCCCCCTCACTTAGAACAGATTGTCCAGTGCAAACTGGCAGGGCCAGATCCTGAGTTGCTGTAAATTGGTGAAATTCCACCAAAGTCAACAGAGCTGTGCCAATTTCCATAGTCAGGATCTGGCTCCAGAGGTCTTATGAGTCCTGCAGGTGTGACATACTGTATCTCGCACTGTGGCTGTTTCCACTCCTCATTCCTTGACCTTCCTTTTGTTATGCTCCAGCTAAAAATCATACTGTATTTAAAACTCTCTCCCCCTTTCCCTGTGTTGCTAACATTCCCTTGGTTATAACAATGGAAAGGATGCGAAGACCCTAATCTGCTTTTCAGGGCCACTGCTCTTGCTTTCTGTTTGCACTGCACTCTGGGTGGACAGCGGACCGTGCAAAGCTAGTTTCTGTTTCTGCTCCGATTCATTCACCATTTTCCAAGCCTTAGCCCAATGCTGTCCTTTGAGTTCTCAGCAGTGCAGGGAATTGCTGAAATACATATGCAAAGGAACAACCCCAAACCTGGTTTTTCTTGAAAGTCAAAGCTGTTGTGATTTTATTGATGTTTATATCAGGTTTTGTAATGCCCTTGCACCTTCCTTTTTAAAACTGTATTTTACAAAATCTACATTTTTGGGGTCGAAAATAGCTCTATAAATAAACTGACATGTTATCTCCACCTCCTCACCTGCTGGAAAAATTGAGGCTCTGTAGTCCTCAAATACAGTACAGCATGAAGCTTCCAGTATATTGGGTGGATGCATGCATTCTGTCAGAACACGCTTAACGTTAATCAACTGGTGTAGCCCCATTGAAGTCAAGTCTACATGGCTCTAGGAACATTTATCTGCAGATACAACTGTTAAAACCTGGACAACGAATGATGTGCCTGGTAAATTTGGCAAACGCATTAATTCAGTGCAGCCTCATTTGTTGACTCCTAGTTCATTGGGATGTTGCATTCACATGAGAATATTCACATGCTTAAAGTGAAGCATGTGTTTAAGTGCTCTGCTGCACTGGGGCTTAAATGTGGCCAACTAAATGAAGGTGCCTTCAAAGTATGCTCAGAAATACTGTCAGAGCAGGAGACATGTCAGTTTCCAGTATACTCCAGGGCCATCCTAGGCATGTGCAGTCTTTCCTCTGTAGAGATATTCTTCTATTGATACTGAGGCACAATGAATTTTCCTGGAGAGTCCCTCCCCAATTCTACACTGATGAGAGAAGGCCAGAGCCTTCCACACACTATCCAGCTCTCTGAAAGCATGCAGGAGCAGCTCCCACTCTACTGGCAGATGGCCTGCCTGAATATAGCCCAGGTTGGTGGAGCTGAAAACTCACTGCCATTTAATGATAGCTGTTGTCTGACTTTGATGTAAAATACATTGGTGGGTCCATGTCACAGAAATCGCCATCACAAGAGGCGCTCATTGGCAGCCTCTTAAGAAAAGCCTAGGACTGAGGGGGCATGGGGACTACATAATCTTCTTTCCTAGAGGTGGCCCCTTGTGTTCAGGGTTGAGGCACAATTGCAAGGTCGTACCTGCACTGAGGCCAAACAGATCTAGGAATGTCAATTCACTCTATCTCTAGCACCAAACTAACTTAAATATTAATTTAAATGTGGCATCATTTCTTGCAGGTGCAGCCACATCCAGCTTTTCATGCCCATCTGCCTTTCACGCTCATTCAAGCCTGAGATTCACTAAGTCCTTCCTCTTCAAAATCCTTGTCTATTCCCTCCTCTGTGCCTTCACAATTATCCTCAATGAACCTTCCCCTGAAAGCTTGGAACTAGCTCCTCTGATTCCTGTCCTCTCCCTGCTATTGCTAAGCTGTCTGGCCAACCATCACCTTGGGCCATTTGGTCCTGGAAGTCATTGAGCGGAGTGATGCCTTTTGCTTTCCCACCTCTTCTGATAAGATAAGGAGATAACATCTCTCCTGGTGCTGGAAAGTCACTCCTTGTCTGCAGACGTGCCGTGAGATCTATTGCTATCGTCTGATCCCAAATAGAGAAGGAGCTTACGCTACATCTTGGCTCTCCAAAATCTAAACAGGTATCTTGGAAGGATACAGTTGCGGATATTCATCCTCAATGCAGTTTTCCCTTTCCTCCTTAATCTGCACTGGCTCTTTGCACTTGACCTAATTTGACATATTTCCATGCTGCAGTCTGTCCTTTCTAACAGAAAGTATCTCCATTCTGCTGGAAGAGCAGAATCATTCCCAGTAACAAGTGATCTTCTCAGGGCTTGCAGCAGCACCATGTGTATTTGTCATTTGCCTCTTGGTGACTGCCATTCAGTGGAGGCACTGGGTATGCAGGACTGAGCGTTTGGTGTAAGAAGTTCCAGTCAAGAGAGTGACCTGTAAAAGCTCAAAGGTCTGTCTTTCTCCAGCCTTTGCCATCTATGAAGCAAATTCCTAACTACCAGCAGTTAACTGCAGAGGAACTCAATCCCTGAGCAGAATTGTTCCCTAGAGTCAGTGGTTACAGTAGATTGGAGCAAGAGGGGAATTCTCACCAACCCAAGCAAGGAGCAGGGGAGGTTGCTTCTATCCCAAGCCAGGGAGAGGAGGGGGAGTGTTCTGCCTCATTTTAATCCCTGTCTCAAGTTCTTTGTTCAGTCCACCAAAGCACTGGGGCTCTCACCGTGCCACTGGAGAGATTATTTTTAACTGGAGTTCACTGTTAAACTGTTTCACTGCAGCTTGCTTGAGTGGCAAAGACAGCAGCTGAAGGTGTTTGCTATAGAGGAGGTCACCATTGCAACAGGTGGTGAATTCTATTTTCTTAAATGTGGACCATCACAAGCACATTGCTGTGCTTCCAGGAACTAGTTCAAATGCATGTGGTTTTGCTCCAGAAAGGAACAGGATCAGGTTCTTTATTACACTCATTCCATCCTTTCTCCATGAGGAAATCCTCTTTCCCTTTCCTCTGATGCACAAGGTCTTGAGGAAGGTGAGACTTTAGGGCACTTGCACATTTCTGGTAGCCTCTGCTTGGGCACATCATGGGTTAGTTCTCAGGCCTTGACACTCTGGATGCTATTTGTTCCTCTAAGGTCAGGCCTTCTTTCTCAGGGAGAGAGAAGGGTTTTCCATGAGAGCCCTGGCACTTGGTGGCTTTGCTGGTGAGAACCATGATGTGAAGACTATCCTGCTTCTGTCCATACATGCTAACCAGATCACTGCAGTATCTCGGAATCCTCCATGTCAGAAGACAAATGGAGGTGCTTTTCCATTTCAGTTGATCACAACGTGTTTTAAAGTACCTGTTTGCCCCTTTGCTTGGATCATAGCTTAGTCTGGACTGCAGGTGGCTGCAGTTAAGGTTCATTTAGCTGATACTGCACCTTTCTAGGAGCGAACTGAGGGAAATTTTTTATTTTCCTTGCCTACAGACAAACTTTTCTCAAAGGGCCATCTTCAGATACAACCTCCTGCGAAATAGAATGTTCTCAAATAAGCTTGCAAGCCAATTGTGAGTGTTCACTGGGTTTTATTTTCCTCAAGATTGGCCTTCTCACACCTCCTGATGGCTATCCTGTTGGTTAACCCTCCTTGATTGAACTGAAGGACCTCCATCCTGATACCAAGCTATTACTGAAAGCCACTTGAGAATTCCATCTCATTATTCTCTTCTGTTCTCAGGTGCATATTCCAAAAGGGGAGACTTTCCTCCATATGGTGGATGTAAAGGAGGGCTCTTAATTTTTGTTTTGGTAGAACTAGAGCCTTTTTAAGCCTCCTTATTTCATTGAAAAGTTCCACATCCCATTACCAGCACTCCTGGAAACATGCAGCTTTCCTCTGCTCCCTTCTGTGTGATAACTACTTGTCAGTTTCCAAGAATGGGGATCTGTGAAGCCCCTGATGATGGATGAGAACAACCTGCTGAAGTTTTTTGGGTTTACATTCCCCCTCCAGGTGCACACTCATCTCTTCTCCCTGCCTACTGGCTTTTAGAATTGTTGCTTCTGGGTTGGTAGTTACAAAGAAGGGAGACAGGCTGTCCTTGCACCCATGGTCTCAACTCCTCCATCCACATGCATTGAGACCCAAAACTTGGGTTAGGCTCCAACTATGTTATCAATCCCATGAATAGTGTACAACCCCATGGAGGACAATATTCTTATTGGTTGTCACCCACAGGTAAAGAACTTTCTGTACCATTTCACTTTGGCTGCTCCTGAGTTATTATTTCTCAGACTTTTGGGGTGCTGCACTCCTATAGAAGTCTATGGGAACTGCAAGCCCTGAGCACCTCTGAAAATCAGCTCACACTGTATATATTGTCGCATTAGTGTTGCTCTTTGCTTTCCCAGTACTACATACCCTCCCCACTCACATGTCTATGGGGACTATCAAAACACACAGAAGGGCCAAAATGACCAAGGGACGTGATGGATTCTCCATCACTTGAAGTCTTTAAATCAAGATGGGAATTCTTGCTAAAATAAATGCTCTAGCTCAGTCACAAGATATGGGCTGGATGCAGGGATCACTGGGAAACATTCTCTGGCCTATGTTATGCAGGAGGTCAGACTAAATGATCAAAAATGTCCCTTCTGGCCTTGAAATCTAAAGAAATTGGCACATGTGGGTGGCTCAACATTAGGCACCTTACTTCCTAGTTAGGTCAGGGGCCCAATTTTCAGAGGTGCTGAGCACCTGCAGCTCCTACTGGCTTCAATGTAAAACACCTCTAAAAATCAGTCCTCGCTCTTTCTTAGGTTCTCAGATATGGCTGCAGCTGCCTAACTTGAGGCCCCCAAGCTTGGCCTTGGTTTCTGAGAAAGCAGTTCGGTTCCCAAGGATCTGGGATTTGCCCCAAGTTTCATCTCCCGAGCACTCAGCTCGCTGGCATGAAGGAGCCTGCCCTATCCCCCTACGCACGCAGGAGATGAGCTGAAGGAAATGTGGCTGCTAGCGGTTCTGAGGCCATCCTCTGGCACCTGGGGGACAGCAGCAGCACACTACACAACTGCACAGCATCAGCTTGGGAAGGAAACGGCCAGCCGATGTTCCAGAGGAAGCGTAAGGGTGGTCCACCCACTCCACTGTGAACCAATGACATCAGGTGGTGACTCTTCAGGAGGTGACGGGGCAAACAGATCATCAAAGGTGTTCCAGATTCACTGTTTGGAGGTTAGTCCTCAGTGTTGGCCGTGCTAAGCAAGGTTCTGCCTTTTGTAACCACACCACTGCAGCTGCTCTTGGAATATGCACTGGGATATGCTGCTAGTGCTCTTGGCAGATTCTTCCCTTCATGGTGGGGAGGTCCCTGTCTTCTTTGCTTCCAATAACATCATGTAGTGTCGGTGACCAGTGGCCCTGACTTTCAGCACCACACACTTCCCTTTGCTCTCAGTATTTCCCTAGAGCACTCTGTGGATCAAGGAGCCCACTGGTGAACCACACCTCCCAATCCGATTTCACAGACAGAAAAGACACTATCAACCCCTGCCAAAGTAAAGCCACTCACCATATTATTCTTTCTGGAGACTTCAGAGAGAGCCCTTCCTTCTGGCCCAAGCTGGCTGGAGCCCCTGGAGAGCCTCTCCCCCCATCCAGCCCCCTCCTAAACTGGCCAGAGCTTGGACAATAGGCAGGACTCTACAGTCTCAGAGTGTAGCATGTCCAGTGTTCAGAGGCATCGTCCTTTCCACAAGCTGAGATGGCGGGCTCCTGGGAGTCAGAGAGACCCCCAACAGTACAGAAGAAAAGGGTCCCTTAGGTATGGGTGACCTCAAAGCCCCTTTATCTCATCTCCCAGCCTTATAAGACTTGGCCCTCATCCTAGCGCTCAGTTGTGATGGTCATCCCCACGCAACACACTGGTAAACTGAGACACTGAAACATCACATGACTTGCCCAATGTTACACACCAAGAGTGAAATTCTGGCTCCACTGAAGTCAATGGCAAAACTGCAGCGGGGCCAGAATTTCAGTCCAAGTTAGAAACAGCCAGGAACAGAACGCAGTTTTCCTAAGTCCCAGTCCAGTGCTGCATCCACTATGTCACACTGCCTCCTCCAAGCACCCTGAGCAGCCAAAGCCCTGAACTTCAGGCAGGCACATCCAGTGTCCCTTTACTGGAGGGGAACCTGCTTTGCCACAGAGTACCCCTCATGGTCCTGCCCCCCCATAGCTCTTGGCCAGTGGATGATCAGGAAGTGATGCGCCGCTCCTCACCTTGACAGCCCCTCCAGAAAACTCTGCCTGTCCCCATAACAAACACATTGTGAACCATTCATCTTTAATGGCTTATGCAAATCAGGGGGGACATCAACTCAATGACGATCAATAACTGCAGCCGTTTAATTGCCAGGAAAAACATTTTAAGAATGAGCATTATCTGCAGCCCTTTCTCGGGTAATGGCGCCATTAATCCAAACGTTGGATCCCGGCCTAAGTGCAGAGGAATAATCCCCCACCCCTTGTTCTCTGCCCCTCCCCGCGCCTCCTGGGTTGGGTTTTATCCTCTTTTCATTTCCAGTATCTGAATTTCCCCGTCATTACTGCTGGCAAACAGCTCCCAACGTTAATGGTTCTGCTTTTGTTACTCTGTGCCTGATTGAAATGTCGCATACAGATTGAGATGTTAGTGCTAAGTTGCCACCTGGGAATGTCAAGCTGGGCCTGAAATGAACTTTTTCTCACTCTCAGATCCAGATGGATCAGGCGGGGATGTTCCCAAGCTGAGCTGGGAGTGTTCCACGGTGCAGGGTGGGTGGATGGCTGGGGGAGGCACTGAGCTCAGTTTCTGCAGCAGCTCAGGGCCTCTTTTACAGCCCCCTCTCCTCCAATCCATTCCTGAGGGTCAGATCCAAAACGTGTGCAGAGTCTCAGGCCTACTGGGATTCTGCTCAAGTCCCACAGTGGATGACTTTCTCTGGCCTGTGCTGTGCAGGAGGTCAGACTAGATCATCTGATGGTTCCTTCTGGCCTTAACAGTCATGAATCTTTGTTCCCCTCCCTCATCACAGGCCAGTGGAAGGAAGAAGAGGGGATGTGCTGTGTCTGATCCTGCCCCCCGGGTCAGAGAGGTGCCTCTTGTGAGAGAGATAAGGGTGCCCTATTCCTCTGGCGCTGCCCCATAGGTGAGCAAGGTCAGGTCCCCCAGATCCTGTGCTCTTTGTCAGGAAAGCACCCTCTGTTAGAGGTGTGTCCGGCCCCCTCAGCTGGTCTGTGCCCAGAGGTGCATCTCCAGCCATATATATCTGAGAAGGAAGGAGGAGAGGCACAGTTGTCCCACAAATTCCAGCTGTCTAAGTAGCTCTGTAGTGCTGGGCTGGGTCAGCCTCCTACATACCCCAGGTCAGGCTCCGATATCAGCCAAACCAAAACCTATTCCCCAGGAAGTCTCAGGACTCACATCGCTTGGCTCCCTCAAACCGAGACCCTGATCTTGCCCCAGTGCCCAGTAAACCTTTCCAGGCCTCTGGCCAAATAGCCCATGTATCTATGGGTGATGCTCACTTATGCTGCTGGATCCCACCTGGCGGTCAGAGGTCTCCAGATCCTAACATGGCATCCTACAAAATCCCTGTGGTCAGTGACTACTCTGGGGGAAGCTGAGTGATGCTGGAACCAGCCATGCCGGCTGCCTAGGAGCCATACCCAATTCAGCCACCAGCCACACTGACCCAGTGGGCTACTAGGCAAGACTGCTGCAAGGAAATGTGGGAGTCCCCTACAAAGGATGAGTGAGGGCATATGGTCCCCCTGGAACTGTCCCCTGACTGGCCACAGAGCTTTTTCCATTTCAGGGGACTACTCCCCAAACAAATCACCTAGGCAAATGTAACCTTGGAGATTTGGGGTACTAGAGCCATCCACCCACTGGCTCAGCTGCCTCTGAAGGCTGGAGAGCAGTGCCCTGGCCCTTAAAGACAGGCTATGTCCCATGGCTCACTGGTGCATTTCCTCTGAATGATCAGCAAGAGTGTCTGGGCCCAGCCTGAGATCCCAGCCAGCTGCTTCCCTAGTGAGGAAGGTGGCTCAGCTCCACCTTGCTTCCTTTGTCATTACCACCAGTCCTTAGTGCCATTGTGCTTGAGGTCATTGCATCTCCCTGTACTTCCCCTATTCCTCACTCAGTCATGAGATACCTCCGCATCTTCCGCCATTCTCAGTCTTCCTGTCTCCTGGGGAGCTGCCCCTTTCTCTTAGAGCCTCAAATGCTTCACCTACCGGAGTTTTCTCTAGCACATAGCCTTTCCCCCATGGTAGACTTCCCCAGGTCTATCTGCAAGCAGCTGCACCAGGCTACAGGCCTCCAGGAGAAGTTGGGGCCAGCCCCCTTTCCTGTTGGATGATTTGAGGCCAGTTCTATGGCCGTGAGTCAGCTACTTCTCTTGCTGATAGGACCTGAGACCCTGGCTTGTTCTATTCATAGATACCTGGGCGATTGGGAGCTCCTGTATAGCACAGGCCAGAGAACTGCCCCAAAAATAATACCTAGAGCAGATCTGTTAGAAAAACATCCCACCATGACTTAAAAATGGCTAGCGATGGGGAATCCAACATGCCCCTTGGTATATCGTTCCTATGATTAGTTACCCTCACTATCAAACATTTACGCCTTATTGCTAGCCTGAGTTTGTCTAGCTTCATCTTCTAGCCATTGGATGGTGTTAGATCTCTCTCTGTTAGACTGAAGAGCCCTTAATTGAGTACTTGTTTCCCATGTAGATACGTATAGACTAATCAAGCCATCCCTTAGCCGTTCCTCATCTTACATTGCTATGGATCTAGACAGTCTAACTCCGGCACAAGGGTGCCACCCCCAGCACTAGCATCTTCTGAGCCATCCACAGCATGAGGATGCAACAATGAAAGAGCCTGCTGGCTCAGAAATTGTCCGTTGCTCCTTTGTGCCCTGGTCCCCCAGCTGTCTCACATTTGGTTTCATTTCCTCCCTCTGGCTTCCCACTAACACCTGATTTTAATGCGCCTGCTATAAGGGAGAGGGGAAGCTGGGAGCTGAGCTATTTTGACAGATGCTGTAGGAGGCACATGTGCTGAGGGGTGGGGGAACTTAGCCAGGATAGTTTAGCAGCCCTCGCTTGCAAAGGAGAGTCCTAGCTTGCAAGTATCCCTTCCAAATGTTAGGGCCAAATACAAACCTAAATAGCTAGTTCTCCCCGAGAAGTCCAGGTGTGAGCAATGAGTCTGTTGTTCCAAACATGAAGGAGAAATCTAGGACATAGCAACACAGGTTCTCTTCTCTGTCTGCCTGTCCTATCCCAATTCACAGCTGGGCAGACCTGTCCCTGAGACACACCTGGGCACACCTGTATGTATGGGGGGAGGGATAGCTCAGTGGTTTGAGATTTGGCCTGCTAAACCCAGGGTTGTGAGTTCAATCCTTGAAGGGGCCATTTGGGATCAGGGCAAAAATTGGGGATTGGTCCTGCCCTGAGCAGGGGGTTGGACTAGATGATCTCCTGAGGTCCCTTCCAACCCTGGTATTCTATGATTCTGTGATACCCCCGGCTGCCAATGCTGTGAATTTTAACCTTGTCTTTACCTCTTATATTCCCCAGGCCCCCTTGCTCTCTCTGTCTATTCCGGTGTTAGCCACAGAGCTGCATCTTGCATCGGGAGAAAAAGCAGAAGCTAATGGTGATGACTTGGGAATAAACGAAAGTCTTAGGAGTGCCATTTGGGCAGGAAGCTTACCGGTCACCACGGGGTACGTCTGGGGTCCTGAGACGTTGGTCCCCAGGTCTGGGTTAGCAGAGGCAGATAGACTTGACTTGACTTCATCAAGACCAGGGGTCAGAGCTGGGAGGGAGTACTCATTACCCTGGGGAAGAGAGGAGAGAGACAGCTCACTACTGATGCACCGAGAGGAAGGGAACAGTACAGATGGGGGGCGGAAGAGGAGCGACGCCAAACCCTGCACAGATGGGAAAGGAGGAAACAGAGCAGATGAAGGAAAAAGGTGGCGGGGGGCAGGGAGCTGTGGACGAGACCCTCACTTCTGCTGTGAGCAGTGGCTCCTTCCCCATCTGGGTAGCAGTGATGGAGAGGGACCAACAATGGGAGTTATTCTGCTGCGGCCGAGCACAGAATGTGGCCCATTCTCTCTGGTGTGGCCAAGCTTTCAGGCCTGTGGGCGAGGGGGAAAGTTTGTGGGTAGAAGCTCAAGGGGGAGTAAGAAGGTGAAGGAGACGTAGGGGCATGGCTAACACATACGTCCCCATGGTTGGGGCAGGATGTTAGAGTGAAATAACAGGGATGCCGGAGCATTTCTGCTGCAAATAGGGCCTTGTAGGCCGGTGGCCATTGTATCTGAGCTCAGTTTGCTCGGAGATTCCCCCCACCTCTTTCCTGGCTCTTGAGAAACAAAGAAGCCTCATCCCCCACCTCTGTCACTTTGTGCATCGGGGTATGAAATTGGGGAGGGGGGAGAGCCACATGGCTAACAGAAGGGTAGGAGGGGGAGAGCCACTGAATCTGAAAGGGTGTCCTGTCCGAAAGGCTCTGGTAATTGCCTTTTTATTGTGGCAGCCTCCAGACCAGACGCAGAGCCAGAGAAACCAGAGGGACTACAAAAACACAAGAAAAGTTGCTCTGATTAATATTACGTTAAATTAAAACTGATTTTCTGCTCTTTCTGCTCTGTTTTTTTCCATCCGCTTCTCCAACCCATCTACCCGCTCATATGCTGCCTGCAAGTTGCCCCCTCTCTGCCCCCTCCTGTCCCCGTCCGGCCACGATTGCCTAGTCATTTCCAATTCCTTCTCGTATTGATCTTCCTGTAGAAATCAGTTTTGTAATTAGCTGCAAATTAGGCCTTCTACTGGGGGTGAGCCTGCCCCCTGATTTATCACCAGAGTAATTCACTGTGATCGGAGAGAAATTAAAATGAACTCAATTAGGCTTTGGATTTGCTTTATGGGCCCTGCTCAGAGTTTCAGGGGGAAAAATGACTGTGTCGGTGTTTAATAGTCTAATGAAAGTAAATAAAGGTTATTCATTGTAATAAAGCCAGGGACTCGGGGATGAAGGGAGTCTACAGCCAGCTTCTCCTTCCCTTCCTTTGTTGGTTTATGGCTTGGGGCGGTTTAAAAAGACTTTTGATTTTCATTTTATTAAGACAAACAGCTTTCAGGATAAAAGGCGGAGTGTGGGGCAGGCGCTGCTGAAGCACAAAGCAGAGCTGGGCCGTGAGAGAGAAGCCCATGGGTTTTGGAACAAGCTCGTAGCTCCCTGGTTACTGGTACATTCTGAAGTTGCACATGTTTCCATACAATGACGTGTGCATGTGGATATGCAGAGGGGTGCATGTACGTGTCCATGTGGAGAGAGCTGTACATGTGTGTCCAAGCAGAGAGAGATGCATAAGCATGCATTTGTCCATGAAGTGGTATGTGTACACATACATAAGTACCAAGATAGGCATACATGCAGCTGGTGTGGGTGTCAATGGTGCATGGGTGAGTGAAGGAGCTCACTCCCTGCCATGTCCCCCGCGTGCCTGATTAGAACCCATTTGCACCCATGTTGCCAGGCAAAGCCCCCACCTGCTCAGATTTGATGTGCTCCGATGTTTGAAAGACATCAGGGTAAGAAGGACGTTCAAAGACTCGATCTAAAGCTTCCAGCTGTTGCTGGGTGAAAGTGTCGGCACGAAGGTGCTTCCGCAAACTGTCCACGCTGCTCTGGGAGTCTCCGTTGGGAACCGAGCCCTCAGACACATCTGTGGGACACAGACAGAGAGAACAGGGAGTTAGCTCCACCCAGTCCCTCAGGAGAGGTGTTTGTTGGCTCAGATCAGCACGTGATGCAGTGCAAGGCCCAAACGGGATAGGAAAGAAGCACTCCTGCTGCCCCCCCCCACTCCAAGGGAGCTGCGCCTGTGGGAAGGGAAGGCTGAGAGGCCTTGGGGATGAGCTCCTGTGCCCTGCCCTCACCCCTGGCTTCCATGGGGAACATTACTGTACTCCCACCCAGCACGCTTGGGGCCATGGAGAATGGCACTCAGCTCGGAGATGAGTTTCAGTTCCACTGATTTGCAGTATTAAAAATCGCCAAATCTCCATTGCGGAGCGTAAAATGGGAGCAAAGCGCAGGGATTAGCATTGCTAGGGACCACCAGAGATGCAACTCATGCCAAAATGATGGGCCTGAGGGGTGGAGACATGTAGCCAAATCACAGCATGCCAAAAACATCTGGAATTTAGGGAGTGCTGTGGTGCGGCATCAAAAGATGTGGCAAGTTTGTCTGTATTATAACAGCTTGTTCCATCCAAAAAGAGTCCGTCCCTGTTCTAACCACACTTCCCGCCAGAGGCGAGTCCATCCGCGTTCTAATCCCTGTTCCCGCTAGAAGCGAGTCCATCTGCGTTCTAACCCCACATCCCGCCTGAGGCGAGTCCGTCCACGTTCTAATCCCTGTTCCCACTAGAAGCAACTCCGTCTGCGTTCTAACCCCACTTCCCGCCAGAGGCGAGTCCGTCCACGTTCTAATCCCTGTTCCCACTAGAAGCGAGTCCGTCCGCGTTCTAACCCCACATCCCGCCTGAGGCGAGTCCATCCGCGTTCTAATCCCTGTTCCCGCTAGAAGCGAGTCCGTCCGCGTTCTAACCCCACATCCCGCCTGAGGCGAGTCCGTCCACGTTCTAATCCCTGTTCCCACTAGAAGCAACTCCGTCTGCGTTCTAACCCCACTTCCCGCCAGAGGCGAGTCCGTCCACGTTCTAATCCCTGTTCCCACTAGAAGCGAGTCCGTCCGCGTTCTAACCCCACATCCCGCCTGAGGCGAGTCCATCCGCGTTCTAATCCCTGTTCCCACTAGAAGCAACTCCGTCTGCGTTCTAACCCCACTTCCCGCCAGAGGCGAGTCCGTCCACGTTCTAATCCCTGTTCCCACTAGAAGCAACTCCGTCTGCGTTCTAACCCCACTTCCCGCCAGAGGCGAGTCCATCCGCGTTCTAATCCCTGTTCCCGCTAGAAGCGAGTCCGTCCGCGTTCTAACCCCACATCCCGCCTGAGGCGAGTCCGTCCACGTTCTAATCCCTGTTCCCACTAGAAGTAACTCCGTCTGCGTTCTAACCCCACTTCCCGCCTGAGGCGAGTCCATCTGCGTTCTAAGCCCACATCCCGTCCGAAGGGAGGCGAGTCCATCCGCGTTCTAAACCCCCTTCCCGCCAGAGACGAGACTGTCCGCGTTCTAACCCCACATCCTGCTAGAGGCGAGACCGCTGGCGTTCTAACCCCACTTCCCGCCAGAGGTGAGACCGTCTGCGTTCTAAGACCACATCCCGCCCGAAGGGAGGCGAGTCTGTCCGTGTTCTAACCCCACATCCCGCCTGAGGCGAGTCCGTCCGCGTTCTAAGCCCCTTACCGCTTGAGGCCAGTCTATGTTCTAACCCCCGTCCGCCCAAGGTCAGGATCTCCCTCTTTCACTTCCCCTTCCCCCCCTCTGTCTGCGTTCAGCTCTGTTTGTTAACCCCTCTCTGGCAGGCCTCTCTGTTACACCCCCATTCCAGAGATTGTGCCATCTCCCCGGATGCCAGGCTCTCTCTGAGCCGCCCAATCTGTGAGGCTCCCAAGTGAAACTCATCCCTCAGGACATGGTGCAGGGTGCAAGCACCCACTTTGGCCTCCCCCTGCTGCGTGTCATGGTGGCCTGCTTGTGGCAGGGACGGTGCCCCAATGGGCACCTTGCCCCCTAGAGCCCTGCTGTCTCTTGTCTGACCCTCCCGCCCTGGAGCGATTGCCTCCCTGGCATAGTTCCTACCCCAACCTGAGACCAGACTGCAGTGGCCCAGAGGAATAGCCCAGCCTGTTCCCTCCTGGCTGTAAGATATATCCCTTTATAGGTGATTATACGATATGATATAATCAATAGTACATTATATACAGTAACCTAGTACAGTGCCACTTGCACGACCATAGAAAATATTACATATTGATTTGTCCCAGCTGGCAGCCTTCCCCTGCAACAGCCCTTTCTTTCTCTCCCTCCTCAGCCTGGGAGGGGGGCAGCATTTCCTGGCACTAAGCCCTTTTCCCCTCTCTCTGATCTTATTCCATGGGGCTATGTCCTGAAGTCTTTATTCAGGCAAAGCAAGGATTTCAGTGTGCAAGACTTGACTGTTGAAGAGCTAGGCGTGCTGGGTGCGGTGAGCTTTGGGTGAACTGGCTGTTATGTCAGGGGGCGATGTTCAAAAGTACCTCAGGTATTAAGGAGCACAAGTCTCAGTGGCTTTCAATGGGCTTGAAAATCATCTCTCCAGTTGCCGAAGCAGCGGTTAGGCTCTTTTGAAAATGCAGGCTGCCAGTTCAGATCCCAAGGAAAGCCAGTGTGGAGCTCTTTGGAAAATCTGGATCCACACTGAGAAAGAGGAGCATGTGTGTGTTGATGTATGTGTGTGCCCCAACCTGTCTGCATCTCTAGAGACCCCCATTTCTCTGGAGAGAAGGATGTGTATCTCTTGGGGTGTGTCTGAGTCAGTGGGCATGTCTGCATGAGTGTGGTACCTTGTATGTCACTGTGTGTGTCTCTCCACCTGGGTGCTGTGTGTACTGGTACAAATGTGTGATTCTAGGCCTATGAGGGCTTGCATCAATATGTGTACCTGTTATTTCAGTTATTTGTGTGTCTGCATGCCAGTGTGTCTGCATATCCGTGGCGTATCTAGGTGGCAAAGCTCCCACTGACTTCTGTGGGGCCAGATTTCACCCTCTCTGTTTCTCTGCTTGGCAGTTTACATGCTTTTGTGTGCATGTGCTTTTTGCAATTTATGCGTGTACAGCTGTGTATCTGCTATGGTTCTGCGCTTGTGTTTTTCCAACGTCTCTGTGTGTATGTGCACGGGCACTGGCCAGGCTTGTGTGTATAGGAGCTTTCTTAAGTTGCTGCAGGAGTCTCTTTTCCTTCATTTATTCAGGGGCCCTTCAGATCTTGACAAATCTGTCACTCTAAATTTGCGAGAGATTATGGTGCTCTCTCCCCAGCACGGAGAGAGGTGATATATGATATCTGCTGCCTCTATTGATTGCCTGATCTGGTGGCAGAGGGCTGGCGAAATGAACTTGAAATGAACATCATGCCTCAACTCATTGTGCGTATAATACACTACTTAATCCCACATTTTTCAGCCGCTATGGAATTCAATTGATCAATCATGTCCCACTGATAGTACTGTTTTTAGGGGTTATTGCTGCTCTGCTCACTGACCTTTTTATTTATTTAATTTATTTATTTATTATTTTTGTTGGTAAACTCAAGACCTGGTGATAAGACAGGGCCTGCACAGTCCCTGAGAGATGGGGCAAAGGATGAGAATGGGGGGAGGGAGGAAGGGAGGGAAGGGCCAAAGCAAGAGAGAGGAGGAGGGACTAGATGGGAAATGGATTTGTGCCAGGGACATAAGGAAAGTTATAAAGAGAAAGAGACACAGGGAATGCTCTAGCTCAAAGAGGAGTTATGGACTTGGTGCAACAATCGCTGGGTGAGGATCTCTGACCTGGGCTAAACCGGAGGTCAGAGTAGGCAATCAGAATGGCCCATGCTAACCTTAAAATGTACGAAAGATGAGGAATACAGCGCAGGAGGGAAGTGCGAAGGCTGGTCTGGCCTAGGGTCATCTCCTAAACTCTCCCTCGGGGTAAGAAGGATGGTTCTGTAGCCTAGGGCTTGGGAGAACCGGGTTTAATTCCCTGCTCTGTATGACCTGGGGTAAGTTATCAAGCCTTGCTTTGTCTCAGTTTCCATCTGTAAAATGGAGATCATACCACCTCCCTGCTTCACAGGACAAATACATTCAAAAACTTGCCACATGCTTTGAGATCTACCACTGCCAGGAGGTAGGTGTTTTTATTATACACACAAGGAAGCAGGGCTACAGTGCAGTGCTTTGAGCTCCCTACACTGCCCCTGAGAGGTGGCTTATGAGCAGGGAAGGTCAAAGGTTTGGGGGTTTCCAGGTGGAGTGTCACCAGCTCACAGAGTTCCAACATTATGAGTTTGGCCTTCAAAAATAAAGTGAACGTAAAGGAGGTTCTATAATTATTTGTGTTTGCCTGCTGCCGTCAGACCCTGTCAGGTTTCCTTTTCAATTGCAACCACAAGGGCTAGAAACTTACTTCTGTTTTTTAAAAAAGGGAGCTGAGATTCTCACCTAATCACATGACTCCAGGAGCTGGGGCCATAGGGAAAACACCAAATTTCATGAGAATTGTTATAAAATCCCCAGGGTTAACAGCATCATGGGTGGGAGAGAAACAGAGGAGAGAGACACTATGAAGAAGGGATGGACGATGACAGAGGACCCCGGGTCAGAGGGAAGGGAGGATTTGGGGGAAAGAGTATGGGGTGGGAAAGGGGAGGAGATACTGTGGAGAATGGGCATCGTGATGGGCCAGGGGAGACTGTAGAAAGTGAGACGTAAGAGGGAGGTCCGAGGGATGGCTCAGGAGTAGAGGATGCTGGAGAAAGAGCCTGGGGCTGTTCAGAATGAGGAAGGGCAAAGAGAAGAGCTCACGGGACGAGAGGAGCTTCTGTGGGTGGGAGGGCTCATGGAGGAGGGCGAGGGTCATGGGGAAGGCTCACGGGAAGCCGGGAGATTCTGAGAGGAGACAGGGTTCAGCTATGGAGGGACCACTGTTAGGTTTGGTAGAAAGGAAGGAATGACAGAGCAGGGCGTTATTATGGTGAAGTGAGGCTGCAGGCAGGCTTATTGGACAGGTGACAGGCAAGAAAGTGCCCAGACAGGTAACTTGGCAACACTTTTGGGATTGGCAAGAGAACCCCCCATTCGTGCCTGGCCCAGGGACCCCACCAGCCCAGTGTCACAGGGCCCCCATGTTGGATTAGGAAGGCCTGCACGAACAGCTTGAGAGGTGGACCACAGACCACAGTCACAATCTTTCTTACAACAGTGTGTGAATGGTGTAAGTACAATCAGAATCAATCCTACACACATAATGGGAACCACATCTGCTCCCAACGGGCTGCCAGGAGAACCCGAAAACAATTGCACAACTGGCATAGCCGCCTGACAAGAGACACATCAACACCCCTGTGTGTGTGACAGAAACACCCCAACTGGTAACACGGAAACACACTGCCAAGTGACACAGAAACACACCCATGGGTATCGCAGAAACAGCCCTACACGTAACATGGAAACACGCTGCCAGGCGACACAGAAACATTCCCGTGGGTGTCACAGAAACAGCCATACAGGTAACATGGAAACGTGTTGACAGGTGACACAGGGACATCCCCGTGGGTGTCACAGAAACAGCCCTACAGTTCAATGTGTTTCCATGTTACAGGTGACACAGAACACCCCTGTATCATAGAAACAGCCCTGCAGGTGACATAGAAACACTTACGTCTCTCATGAGAACATCCATACAAATGACGTAACACTCACACTGTGCTCTCTTTGGAGCAGGGACTCTCTCACTGTGTGTTTGTGTAGCGCCTAGCATGTGTGTTTGTGTAGCGCCTAGCATTACCAATAATATTCACACTCGTAACAAAAATGGATGTATCTGACCTGCGGACACCTGCCTGGTGACACAGCAACACTCATCAAAAGTGCAGGGGGAATGCATCTGGGTAAGCGAAGCTGCGACGGAAACGCTGTCCCTCTTCCCCAGCTTTGTCAGCCTCGGGGTGGTCCCCTCCCATCTGTCTGTCCCAGTGCTACCCTGCCTAGGGTGACCAGATGTCCTGATTTTATAGGGACAGTCCCAATATTTGGGACTTTGTCTTATCCAGGCACCTATTACCCTCCACCCTGTCCCAATTTTTCACACTTGCTGTCCGGTCTCCCTGTCCTGGCCCTCTGTCTGACGGCTGCCTCAGCTCTGTTCTAACCACACACACACATACATCTCTCCCCTTACAGCAACACTGCTCTTTCCCTTCCTCCTTTTCCCCTTCTCTTTTCTCCCCTCTGATGTGTTGCCAGGTCCCACTGCAGCCAGGGCCTGTCAGGTATCTTTCCTGGACATCCCCTGAGGGGGCTTTCACAGCAGTGCCAGTTGTTGCAGTTTCAAACTCAATTGTTCTCCTCGGTACTGAGGCAAATGGAGTCATTAATTACCTTCCATCGGCTGGGCCGAGTTCAGAACGCGATCAATACGCAACGCTTGTCATTCACGGCAGCCAGCCCTGCACACCCCCTTGCTCTCACTGCATTCAGCACAGGCCCACGGAGCTTTGCTCCAAAGCCCTAGGGCAGCTCTCCTGGAGAGGAACCAAAGCCCCAGCTCTGGAAGGGAGATTAAACCTCCTGCTCAGGGTTCAAGCTAGTCTTTGATATGGGACGCCAGGAAGAAACACAGCAGGGCATATCACTCCACCTCTGCTCACTGCAGGGTTCTTCCACTTCCCTCTGATGCATCTGGTGCTGGCCACTGACAGGATATTGGATGAGGTGGGCCTGGAGCCTGATCCAGTCTGACAGCTCCTGCATTTCCAGACACCTCAGTTTGGCCCCTCTATGCTTATATCAATACTAAGCTTTTGTGGCACCGAGGAGGCCTTTACCTGTGGCAGGGGGCAGAAAGCATATTATCTGTGCCGTTCTCTGGGCCCATCCAGCAGGAGAGGCTGAAATATGGGGATCATAGCTCCCCCCAGAGGGCTCTGTCCTACATTTAGGGTATCACCGTCTCTGGGTGAGTCAATTCCATGTCGAGCAGGGCTGCCAGAACACACAGGGCTTTGACTGAGGATATTGGTGCAGACGGGGTGGAAGGGAAGGGCAGGGATTCAGGTATGCTGACAATTCAGCTGGGAAGGAGCTCACGGGGATGGGAGCAATGTTTGAAGGGTGCCAGGAAGCTGGGGAGGGTAATGAGGTGGAGAAGGGGTGTGTTAAGAATATTGCAGTAGTGGGAGGTTTCGCAGGGAAGCAGGGATAGTGGGGGGGGGGAGGGGTTGGTATCCTTTTACCTATCCTTGGTAAAAGGATATTAGCCTTCAAAAGAACCAAATATGTGTTCAAACTCCCATGTCCATATGCATCGGGTAAACCTATGTGTCTGAACCTCTTTATGCAAACGCCAGGTCAACAAACCTATGTCAGTTTGTAACCAGGGATCTCTGTCACCAATCAGCATACAAATTAAGCACATTTGCTGTGTATCTGGACAGGTGGAGGGACGAAGGGCTGCAAGGTTGTGTGTTCTGGCATCAATATACAGCTAGGATTATGAATCTATGAGTGAGGAAGACTGCATATACACAAATGTGCATGGGTACAGAATGGATAATATGGTATGTGCATTGGGCATTTAATACAGGAGGTGCAAAAATACTCTTAATTGTGGGGGCTAAGGTGCATTTAATATTGTGTGAGTGTGCAAATGTGCATTGGATGAAGTCTGTGCATGCAAAGAGCATGCAGTTAATGCTGTGTTTACGTGTGCAAATGCATATGTATTAAGGTCTGTGTGCAAATGTGCATTGGATTCCTGTGGAGCATGCAAATGTGCATTTAATGAAGTGGGTGTGTGCATACACAAATAAAATGCATTCAATGCAATTTCAAATGTACAAATTCAAATTCAGCACAGGGTTTGCGGGACACCACAGGTATTGAGCACGGTCTCTGTGTCTGGTTGTATGCCTGAGGCTGTGAGAGAGCATGCTCATCTGCACTGAATACAGCTGCAGTGTGCATGAGTAAAGGCACTTTTGTGTCAGCGTGCACACAACTGCCGTATGCACGTGTCACATGTATAACCATGCTACATGGCTGTGTTTGAACGAGCATGCACATGCTGGTGTGTAGTGTTGGTGGTTGTGGCTGTGCTATTTCAGTGTAGGGTGTACTGGTGGCTGGCTTATGTGTATCCAGTGCAGCTTGATGGCTCTCTGTGCCGTATTGGAGCCCTCGGGGCAAATTCTGCTCTCAATTCTGCTGTAGTAAACCTGCAATGACTCCAGTTACCTCAGTGGAGTCACTCTGGGTTTATACCAGTGTAACAGAAAACAGAATGAGGGTCCAGTAACTCCTGCTAACTGTGTTCGGTTTGACCCTTTAGAAGATAGAAATGCAGTGGTCCTCGGTGTGCGTACTTCCCTTGTTTATATCAATGGAGCAGTAGCAATGGTACTACACAATGGGCCAGACCCCTGACTGGTATCAGTCAGTGTAGCTCCATTCATTTCAATTGAGCGATGCTGATTTATGCCAGCTGAGGATCTGGCCCTCCAGTCCTCTCCCCAGGTGGTGCATACATTTCCTCTAGCATGGAGCCGGCAGGGAGAATGCTGCTGCCCAGCTAATGCAGAGCAAACAGGGCTACTGCAGCTCTGTCTCTCAGGACAGAAGACCTACTTGGCTTTGTCATGGGGTACAGCTCTTTCCCTTCAGATCTTGAGCCTGTGTGTCGTGGTGCTGGACCTGCTGCGGATCCCTTGGTGAGTTTATTAAAAATGGTGGCTTTTGTTAGCTCAAAAGGACACAAGCAAGGCAAAAAATTACACTGCATGCAGCCCTAACTATGCTTGTTTAGAGAAACTGCTTGCATTTATGAAGCCTTTGGTGCGGAAAGCAGGGTTGCAAATGACTGCATCAGATCGACAGTAAAGGCCATTAATTTCCTGTTATGTTTTCCTGTGTTGGGGGCTTTATTAATTTAATTTTACACTGTCGAACAACAGCGAGTGCTGACACCGCCACGCTCAGAGGGGATTTTTTTTTCCCCAAGCAGCGCTTTGCCTGACATGCAAATCAACACCATTACCGGAACCAATAAAGATGAGGAGGGGACGGTGGTACCCTTGCCACCCCATCTCCCTGCTTCTTGAGAGGCTCGGGTTCCCAGTCAGGGCGCTGGTGCCTGATTTAGCTATTGGCTGCCTGAGCTCAATTGACCTGACTCAAGCCCCAGGCAGCTCTATGCACTCCCCAGATTTTATTGGTCTCACCCATCCTCTCCTCCCAATAAAATACTCCTTACTTCGTCTCCCCTTTCTGTTCCGTTCTGTTCTCTCTCAATCCCAGACCCCATTCCCCCTACATCATCCTACCCTGGGTCACCTCAGAACCCACACATCCCCGTCCTTTTGCCCCATTCCCATTATTCTCCCCTTCCCCCACGTACACACCAGCAGGGGCAAACGCACACTCCAGTCCTGAGCCAGGTGCCAGTGAATCATTTTATTGGACACTCTGCTGAGTCAGCAGTGAACCAGTGCCCCAGAGGGGGTGTTGTTAGAGGCTGCCATCTTTTTGATGTGCCATAAAACAAAGGCTCTGATCACTCTGAGTTGTTAAAATTCCCATGGCACTTTTTGCAAGAGTGCAGACATTAACCTGGCTGGCCTGACAAATTCCAACCTGAGTGATTACACACTGCCTAGCTAAATCCCCTGTGCAATTTCAATTGGACACAGCAGTCTCCTTCCTAAACTGCTGTGTCATTGCTCTGCACTGTTCAGAAACATCTGTGCTCCACCCCAGACGTAGCTGCATTTCAGCGAGGACTAAAGTGGTTCCTATACAGTGAAACTTTCCAAAACAGCCTGTTTTTTTCTCTCACTAAGCAACTGAACTGTGACAGAAAGGTCACTGAAAAGTGCAACACACTGAAATACTGCATGCATGCAATGCTATAAAACACTGCAACTATCTGGGATGTGCACTCTACTTCAGCACCATATAAACAGAGTGTCACTGTACCCTAGTTCCCTATAACTCCTGTAACTAGCTGGGAAAGCACTTTGGGATCCTCCTAAATGAAAGGTGCCATATCAATGTAAAATGAAAGTGATGAAAAACAGTCCCTTAAAGCAATATGAGGCCTGCTCATCATTAGCAAAACAGTTCCAGATACACAAAAGGGAGCAGGGCAGAAAAGAACCCGAAAGACCTTTAAGGCCCTACAGGATATTTATTTCTCCCACTGGGAGGCTAAGAAGCACCCAGTGTCATAGAGGTGAAAGCAGATGGGACTCAACCAAATCCTTCCAAAATATGGGAAAGTTCAGATCTGAATGCAGGGTCAAACTCTGTGCTTGGGGCCCATCTCTCTAGAACTTCCTGCCTTCTCCCCCCCAGCCCAGTGTTCCCCCCAGCCACAAAAGCCTTCACCCCTCTGGGAGCCCGGTTATGGAAATGTTGCACCACCTCCTGCAATGGCATTGATTGTGGAGAAGCGTCTCCGGGAGGGTTAGCAGGTCCTCCAGAGCCTGGTGCTTGTTTCATGTGCAATTGGTGTCACGTTAAAGTTTAATTAAGTGCCTAGTGAAGACACTTCATTAGGAGCCTGTCCCAGGGAGACATGCAGACCCCCTTGCTCGGCCCACCAGCTGCGCCCATGGAAATTCTCTGCCTCAGCAGCTGTATGACACCTGTGAGCTGCTGAGAAACACAGCACGAGGGGGAGAAGGGAAGCTCCTCAGCCTGGCCTGGCTGCCTCCCTGAACCAAACAACACCCTCCGCACTCTCAGCCCCCGCAGGCTCTTTCCTTCCCGCCCGGCTTGGGGGAAGGGGAAGAACTAACCCATACAGCCCATGGAGCTGGCCACGACAGATCTCGGCAGAGAGCTACATGGAGGGAGAGCGAGAGAGATCAATAGGAAGGTGGACAGAGGCAATTACTGAGGCCTTTATTCTCCTTGACACTAAGACCCCTCCCTTTACACCACTATGGCAGCCTTAAAGTGGGCAAAAATTACATTGGGACCCACTTGAAGCTGCCAGAGCAGTGCCAAGGAGCTTTCCTAGAGATGAGAATGAGGTTCAAAGAATTATAGGCAGATTAGACAGGCAGGTAATTCATCCCCAGGGTCCTACAACTACTGGAGACGTCCTCGATGCACAGGATCATAACCTCGCCCCAGCCTCGGCAGGCTGACCCAGCCAGCGGGCGCGTCTGTTCTAGGAGCCATTTGGCAGCAATTCCGGAGTTTGGAGGGGATCCAATGTTCCCTGAGAGGTGAATTAAAACTTCATAAACTGTGTTTTCTTGAACGCAAGTTCCTGTGGCACAATTCAGCCAGAGCGCCTTCTCTCTCTCCCCATCTCCAATCACCTTCCCCCCTCTGCTTCACTCATAGTGGACTAATCGCTAGGTGAGATCTCCCCACCTTCCCCTGGGATCAAGTGGAAATGCGGCTGGAGGATCTTATGCCGTCCCCAGACAAGCAAAGAGCTCCTGCTCTTCTTTCAAATAAGGACAACCTTTCTAAAATCCCCAACTTCGGGGGATTTCCCCTGGCTCAGACCAAGAACAAGGTGCTCAGTGTGTTCCCTTAGCAGACGAAGACTTGCCTCTGGAGGGGTGGTTTCCATCTGCGGGCAACAAACAACGCTTAATGTTACGTCATCTCCACCGTTGGCTTGGGAGCACAGAGACGGCCAAATTAGGAGCGAATCGGCACACAGGGGATTGACTGTCAGGCCCCAGAGCCGCTTGGATGTGGTCGAGGAGAGAGAACACGAGCCATCCTCCACCGACGCCTCCATAAAGGTTGGGATTTCTGAGGCCGCCGTTGTCTACTGCTGTCAAGGTCAGCAGGTTCGGGTTCACTGAACGGTCAGGACGGTTTGAATTACCGGCGCTGCCTGCCGATTCCCTCGCTGATTGCGATCCGTCTTCCAGCGCCTGGCCGTGGGATGCCGTTCCCCGCCTATGTGCCATGCACAGTGAGGGGGGGAACGGGGGACGCACAGGGATGTGGGAGAGGCAGGAGCTCTCCAGAAAGGAGATGAGTTTTCAGCCACATTTCAAGAGCGAAGTCAAAGAGAGTGGGGGACCCGCAGCACACTCTCCACACACAGGGAGAAGGCGGAGAGAGATGCATATCCCATGACTCTGAGGACACCCCAGCTGGAGATTATGCTTTCAATATTCACCTCCCTCTGGGGACTGATCATCCCTGGTCCCCTTTCCCCAGCTTGGAGATCTCTGAACTCCCCCCACCCCCCATCTCCACCCTCTACAGAAATGATGGGAACTAAAATTTACCAAGCCCTACGAGGGTGCAGAGGGGGACTGTTGGCCATGAGCTCCATCCAGTTCTGTGTACATGACTTTAGAGGTTGGAGAGCATGGAAAGATATGCAGGCCTCTACAGAAACCATATTGCAGGGCGGTCCTCTGCCCCAAACACAGCTATATGTGTGAACAGGAGAATAAAGGGCTGAGCTAACTCAGTGTGCTCCTAGATTCATCACCCCCAAGGGGACATGACTGCTGGGCTAGGGTGCAAAGTTTCTGTAGGGAGGAGTGACATGACTTGAAAATGTAACGGTCACCCCAGCATTTGTGCGAGAGAAGCAGCATGGGTGCCGGCGTGAGTGGGCGCATGTGTGTGTGCATTGCATGCACAACAGGTGTGAAAGTGTGCAGGCAAGGGTGACAATGTGCACACGAATGAGTGTGACCTGCAGGGACGAGAGAGTGATAGTGGACTCACGTAAATAGCCTTTGCCATTGTATGTTACATATAGGCTTGGAAGGGCTCCATTTTCACTGGTGAAGGTCTATGGACATTGACGTCACTGTACACGCGCAAACTGATGAAACATTATTTCCACTGATAACTGAAATCTACAGCTAGGCAAAGTAAGCGAAATGCTGCTTGCGAACTTCTTAGAGGTCAAGGCTATTTCCTTTGTATACTTTGATGTGATGTTGATGGTCATTAAATAATTATTATCTGCCCCCCTCCCCGATTTTCTGCAACTGTGGAAATTTAAATAGATCAAAATTGAAAAAAATGCTTAAAAAGAAACATTGAAGTTATCCACTGAAATTATAAAAAAAATAAAAGTTGACTTCTGCCAAGCCCAGTCTCTTGTGTGGTGGGACTGTCCAAGTCAGAGACTGAGGCTGTGATAGGCTGACCATAGCTGTTCACATACACTCCCAAGACTCAGCCTTCTCCAGGCCGGCAAAGTCAGAGGCCCAGACCCTACCCGATGCCAGATACATCCTACCTGCCCCTCACTCCCCATCCTACCCCCTCTAGCTGCAAAGAATGAAGGGGGCAGTACCCACTGTCTTGCTGGTTTACATTAATGAGATACACAGAGCGTAATCCGGCAAAGGATTCAGCTCTACAAAGGGAAGTAATAGCAGGCTGCCATGCACAGAGCAGCTCAGGTAATTGGTTTATCTGTCTAGAAGCAGTGGTAGCAATCTCTGCACAGACAGACTAGCAGTAAAGTCTCTTCCTTAAGGCTATTTCCTTTGTCTTTTCAATTGCTTGCACATCCATGTGAGATAGAGAGGGGGGGGGGGAGAGAGAGCTAGAGAGAGAGGGAGAAATGTTAATTTGTGAATTAATGGCTTTTCTCAGCAGAATTGTAAATTCAAATGTCACCTCGCCCGGTGACACTGCGGCTGGGCTGCTGAAGAAGCAGCGATCACATACCACCCCCCCCCCAACACACACACACTGCCGTGCACCTCCCCTCCCCAAAAGATAGCTGCAGAGTGGAACATGGTACTTTTAATTCGCAATCCCACCACAACAAAGGTGTGCCACCAGGCTTGCGCGCTCCAACCATCCTGGCCAGAACCCGGACAGCTTGCCCGCTGCACCTCACGCCCCATTTCAAACATGTACCGCTCTAGTCCAAGACAACACATTATCTCACCCCACCCCCGACTAATCAAAGGATGATTGTTTTTAAGGGAGGGCTTTAGAACGGATGCTGCTGCAGCCCTCTCGTCTCCTGCAATAATCAGGTGAATTAATGACCCTGAAGTTAAAGTGAGCGCGGGTACTTGGGCGCTGCATGGCGTAGGGGAGAAAGCCTTCATTGTTTTCGAGCAGGAGGCGGGCAGCAGTGAGGGAGATTCATGGATGGAGATTGAATATGCAATTTTCTTTCACCTTGCCAAGAGCTGCCCCTGGGCTGTGCCTGGCCTAAATTTTTTTTTCCCTTTTGCCATCTCTGCCTTATCCGGCCCTCCCACCTCCCTTCCATTCTTTCCAGAAAATTACCTTCAAAATTGATTTCCACTTTTACAAACAAATATAATGGGAACATGAAAAAAAAAAAAAAAACTTGGGCTGTGATGAATTGGCGCTGTCAGGTGCTTCCAAGTTGCCTTTGTTTTTGTTTTATTGCCCGGTAGGTTGTTTGTTTTGCCAGCAGCTGGTACTAGTGCCCCTACCTGCCCCATCATCAAGGTACACGACCTCCATCATGGTGATACCCCCGGTGTTATCACGGTGTTAACCCCGTTACTCCTGATTCCCCACCTCGCCCATAGTATTGCTGCTCCCCATCACTGAGAAACTACCAGTCCCCATTACAATGCTACCCCAATGCTACCGCGATGATACAACTGAACCCCCATCACTGTGATAACAGCCAATCCGAGTCACTCGGCTACCCCGATTCTCTAACACCACCAATCCGAGTCACTCGGCTACCCCGATTCTCTAACACAGAATCTCATCCCGGCCCCTCCCCCGCTGTCCCCCCACCCCACAGCCTCACCTCACTGCGCTGCCAGCGCTCTGGCCTGCCGCTCCTGCCAGGCAGCGTGGCAACATGGCTGTCTCCGTCCTGCCGCTCTGAGTGGCATGGTAAAGGGGCGGGGAGGGGGTTGGATAAGGGGCAGGGGGTTCCGGGGGGCAGTCAGGGGATGGGGAACAGGGAGGGTTGGATAGGAGGTGGGATCCCGGGGGGTGGGGGTGTGGATAGGGGTCAGGGCAGTCAGGGGACAGGAGACGGGGGGGTTAGATAGATGTGGGAGTCCCAGGGGGCCTGTCAGAGGGTGGGGATGTGGATAGGGTTCGGGACAGTCAGGGGACAGGGAGTAGGGGGGGTTGGATAGGGGGTGGAGTCCTGGGGGGGTGTTTAGGGGTGGGGGGTCCCAGGAGGGGGCGGTCAGGGGACAAGGAGCAGAGGGGGTTGGATGGGTCGGGAGTTCTGAGGGGGGCAGTCGGGGGTAGGAAGTGGGAGGGGGCGAATGGGGGTGGGGGCCAGGCTGTTTGGGGAGACACAGCCTTCCCTACCAGGCCCTCCATACAGTTTTGCAATCGCGATGTGGCCCTCGGGCCAAAAAGTTTGCCCAGCCTTGCTCTAACACCATGGATCCGAGTCATTAGGCTACCCTGATTCTATAATCCCACGCTACAACAGATCCCCATCACTGTGACTTGGGCCTGTCACTACATAGACTTGGCTCCTATTGGCATGTTACACAAATCCAGTTTTGCTACCTAGGAGCTTCATCACTGTGTTACTCCTGTTCTCCTTTGCCACGTCAAACTGACCTTCCGTGCTGTTACCCCGACTGTACTGTAATGTTACATCAAACTGGGGCATCGCCATGTTACCCCATGTTCTCATTTGCCTTATTGCAACATAACCTCTGATTCCCATTGCCATATCATCCCGATCCCCACTGCCATGTTCCCCTGATCCCATCACAACTTCACCCCTGTGCCGCATTGCCATGTTACAACATCACCCCTGCACCCTATTGCCATGTTAGCCCTGTGCCCCATTGCCATGTTACAACATCACCCATGCCAATCATTATGTTAGCCCTGTGCCCCATCGCAGCCTCCCCCTTGCACCCTATTGCCATGTTACCACTAATCCTTGTCACATCACCACCCAGCGCCCCATTGCCATGTTACCCTGGTCCCCCATTGCCATGTTACTCCTGATCTCATTGCATCATCCTGCCACGTATTACCATATAACCCCTGATCCCCAACACAACATCACCCCTGCATTGCACTGCCTTGTTACTGCTGATCCTTGTCACAATATCGCCTGGCGTCCCATTGCCCTGTTACCCCATTGCCATGCTACCACCCATTTCCACCACTGTGCTCCCCCATCCCTCCTCACCTTCTTAGCCCTGACTCCAACCACCGTGTTACCCCTGACCCCCATCCCACTTAAAGTCCAGAACAGATTCAAACATCCACCTCTTTGCATGCAGACAGCACCAGTGAATACCTGGACTGCAACAGGCAGAAAGACCCTGAGACCCCAAGAGATGGATGTCCACCAAGAGATCTGGGATGAAACACACAGAGAGGACACACAAGGTGGACCCGGGAAGGTGCTTTTCTGAAGCATTGCGAGGAGTTTTAGCTGCGTAATTCCCATTGGACATGTCAATGGGAACTGGGTAGCTAAAGTAACTCACCTTCAGAGACACAGACAGAGGGGATCTCCAGAGTTCTTCCACCATGGACATGTGCAATCCCCTGTGTCCAGGTCTCCTGGGCTCTACCCAACACAACTCCACAACAGCCAGTTGCTACCCCCAGCTCCAGCTTTCTGTATACAAAGGGCTGGAAGTGGTCTGAAAAATGGGGGGTCTGTTAGAATCCGGGAGCTGCAGCTGTGATAAGATTGAGCTAAAGCCCATCAGCAAGCTGGCTTGATTGTTAAATTTCTCTTTTTGCTAGGGTTGCAACCCCTTGCAGCCCCCTCGCCCCTTCAAGCACTGTGTATACCTTGCAGCTCACGGCAACAAAGAATGCCTGCTCTCTTTAGGGTAATACCTTAACGTGCGCAAGGCTCTGACAGCAACTTGTCAACCTGAACGCACATCCACTGATGTTAACACACAAATACACAACACTCACACAAACTATGCACACAAATGCCCAACTCTTGCACAAGTACACCTATAGCTAATATACATACAAATACATACACGTACACAGCACCTATCCACATACATAAAAATATACACACAAGCACACCCCATTCACAAAATATATATTCATATACAACACTAACATAAATCCAGCTACACACAACAATGCACAATAGTCACACAAATCTACAAAACTTCACACTGTTCACACAAATACACTCAAAATATGCACACAGATGCAGTGTTCACAGAAATACACAGCATTCACAGAGATGTACAACATGCCATTTCTCACAATGCACAAATTAATATGCACACTGCTCGCACAACATGCTCAAAAATCCAAATACACACGTTCCACTCTGCCAAGGACAGATGTACAGACAAGTGGAAACCAGTCACACTAACACACACAAACATAACAAACAAATACACATATGTTCTTGGAGCCACAAATACAAATGCAGAGAGGTACACACACACACACAAACACACTCCAGGACAGATCCGCTTGTCCTCAGTATTACTGATCCATGGCAAACTAAACAGCAACTCCAGCTTTGCATGTGTTCTGCCTAACCAGCCTTCTTTTAACTCTGTCTTACCTACAATTCTGCTCAGCAGAGGCACATCCATCACACACCTCCCCACCATCCCTAGCGCACACGCACACACACTCAGGCTGGCTTCAGAGCTGTCTCTTTTGCTTACAGACAGATCTCATGCAATCACAACCCATATTTCTGGCACAGTCACGCTGGCACCTGCTAATTCTGCCCTTTTTCATCAGTGCTGTGCTGCTTATGCCTTGTTCTGCCATCACCTCTTCCTCCTCTCTTCTTCCACGCACGCTCTGCCCTCTCTGGCCATCCTTCCGCAGTTCGCTCAGAGAGGTGCGGGGCAACTGGCAGGTGTCGCTCATTTCTACATTCTAATCTCTTGCTGTTGGGAGTCTCACCAGCGTCAGGACTATGGGGGCTTCACAGACAATAAACTGCCTCTTGGAGCTACAACTTCATCTGGTGCATGAGGGAGCTGTTAACTACACCTGCCTGCATTGACACAGCCATGCTGTAGGTTCAGCACAGACACTGCTGCTTACAGGGATACAACACGGCCATGGGCAGGCACAACCACGCTGCCTGAAACAACACAATTGTAGGGCAAGGGGGATAAAATCACAGCACGAAACAACACAACCACACCTCACACACAACCAGATTTGCCAAAAGTGACACATCCAACACCCACCTACGACAATAAGAACACATGGCTATCGCAGGGGGCAACACAACTACACCCATCTGCAGTGCCACAAACACAATCATTCACCTGCAACAGGGCAATCGTACAGAATAATGTGAACACCCCTCTGGGGTGACACTGAAGCACAGCATGAAACAACACAACAACACCACAGACAATGTTGCCAGGCTTTACCTGCAGTGACCCCGCACACTCAGGTGTCTTTTACACAACCACACGGAATGACACAAACTCATCCAACTGCACTCACACCAACACACATCAGATGCAGCGATACACTCCCATGGCGTAATACAAGCACCTTGTTTGCAGCACTGCATTTAAAAGCACAAAGGCATATCCCTGTAATGACACAAACACTCCTCTTCTTGCTGCTACAACCAGCAAAAAGCAACCACACTACCGATAATGGGATAATCCCACTACAGACAACATAAATACGCTACCTGTAATGCCATAATCATGGAAGATGGAGCAACACAACTACACTCCCCAAAATAAACATGGTACAACATGATAACACTGCCTGAAATGACGACATCCCAGCACTGCAATAACACAACCAGATGGTACAACCCTACCACCTGCAATCAATGACAACATCTGTTGCAATGACACAACATCCTCAATGGAAATGACCCAACAATACTGCCCGCAATGATGTACTGATGATGCCTACAATGGAACAACCTCACTGCCTGCAGTGACACAAACACACCATTAGGAATGATTCAATCATGCCTCCTTGAACAACACAATTGCTTCAGCTGCAATACTGCAAAATTGCAAGCAATGATGCAGCTATACCGTCCCACCAGCAGTAATGGTAGAGCCCCCCAACATGAGCACCACGGCCATGCTGCCAGCAATGACACAAGCAAATCACCTGCAGTGACAATCATACCACTGCTAGTGAGATAACCATGTGGCCTCGAACAATACAATTGTACCACAACGTCAATGACACAACCAGCTGCAGCAAGTCTGCTCAAGCACATCACAAGCACAGGCTTCTGCACTCACATCACACCTGTCCTTGTGCAAAAGTCTCCATCCTGATCTTCACGGCATGGGCCTGGGGTATGTAAGAGTCCAGAGCTCCTGGATGGAGATGGTGGTCGACAATTCCACTCCTTTGACCCCGAGGAATTCAACAATAAGGGTAAAGCCCATCTGTGCAGCGATTGCCAGTTCTGGACTGTGGACTGAACTCCCCTAGGAGCTAAGGGCCAGCCCAAACCTCCCTGCTTTCCACTCTAAGAGCGAGGCGCATATCTTCAAGAGGCCTTTGCTCACATAAACACGGAGCCATGTTAATGGGAAAAAAAACAGTCACCAAACTAACCAACCCAACTGAACAAAACAAATCCTTTTCCAAAACCAAACCACTCCGCCACACCGACGATTCTCCCCCTGGGGAGAGGAAGAACCACATGTGATGGATGTTAGTCACATCCTGAAATGACAGGACGCACCTTGAACACCACAATCATACCACATGCAATGACAGGACGCACCTTGAATATCACAATCACACCCCCCCTGCCGCAATGACAGGACACACCTTGAACAACATAATCACACCACCTGCAATGACAGGGCGCACCTTGAACAACACAATCACACCACCTGCAATGACACAACCCACCTTGAACAACAAAATTGCACCCCCTGCAATGACGTAGCCGTTCCACTTTGAACCACACAATTGCACCCCCTGCAATGACAGAACCGCCCCACCTGGAACAGCACAATTGCACCCCCTGTGATGACACAGCCCTGTGCCCCACACTTAGATGTATATCATTCCAATCATCCAAACGTCAGACTACAAAAGAGAAGGAAAACACTGAACTGCATTCAGCCTCTCTCCTCCTGGGGATATCACACTGGAAGCACTCTGGGTATTATTGCCACTTATACTAACAACCACCCGTCCACCTCCTCTCCCACAAAACCACTGCTGATAGTAGTGCTGATAACGCTAACAGCCCTGTGGGTTTTATTACTGCTGATAATAATAATACTAGACACATTACGGCTGCTCCTGCCAATAACATGCCGCCGATATGATCCCTGCTAATGCTGACAGTACTTGTGGATAATATCGCTGCCATTGTCAGCACCGCAGATCTGATTGCCAGTAACACCAGCAAATACTGCTATGATTGTCGCGGGCCACTACGAATAAATGCTGCCGTTGTTACAGCGGAGGAATTATCAACACCGGAACGGGAATCCAAAATGAGAATTTGGATCTATAAAAGAAATCTGCCCACGCCCTGCTCTTGAGAGAAAGAGCTGCCTTTAATCATGATGGTTTTCTAACGATCACAGTGGTCTCGCCTATCGTATGGAGCAAAAGTCCTCCTGGGAGCCTGAAGAGGCCAAGGGGTACAAGAGGGCACTGGGAATGGTGCTTTGATTATTCATTCATCCATCTCCCCCATATGAACCTACCCATCCATCCCCGTACGTGTCCACCTAGCTATCTAGTTTGTATATAATCCCCCTCACCATCGCAGCTGAGTGGAACTCATTTCTTTATTAGAATTGGTGGGTCTGAACAGGGTCTCCCCATTCTCTCACGTGCCCCTTCTGACCCTGTTGAAAGGAGGGAGAGAGGAGGAGGGGAATAGCCAATCACTCTCACCACCGTGTCACTGGGGGCCTTCGTGTCTTCCCTCCCACGGCCATAGTGCTGCCATACCCGGCTGGACCTGCTGCGCGCAGCAGGGAGAGGGGCTCAGCCTAAGGCAGGGACCACAGGAGTAAGGGCCAGGGATCCTACTGTGGCTGTGATATGGGGACAAGGCTGTCTGTGGCCTTGAGCAGGTCGATTCCCCTCTCTGTGCCCGGTTCCTTGGGGACGGCTGGGTGGTAACAATGGATACATCTGCCCTACGGCATGGCCATGGCTGGCCTGGGTCAGCTGACTGCCTGGCCTCTGGGACCCTGCAAGAGGGGTGGGTTTCAGAGCCCAGGATCTAACCCAAGACCGAACGTCTACACTGCAATTTTATAACCCCGCAGCCTGAGGCCAAGTCAGCTGGCCTGGGCTCTGAGTCTCAGGTTTTTTATTGCAGTGTAGACACACACACCCCGCACCCCCAAAAAGTCTTAGGATTCACCTGTGAATGTCTACAAGGGGCTGGAATGACAAGAAGTGCTAAGTACTCATAGGGGGACAGACCCTGCAATCCCTACGCAGCCTTTAGGGACTGTCCCCTTCCTGACTCTGATTAGTGGGCACACAGCATCCCTTCCCACAGCCCGAAGCGATCCCCTCCACCTACCCCCCCATCAGCCCCCTGAAAGTCCTCCCCTACAGGGACACCTGGCTGTCAGTGTCCCTCACATAGCCCAATGCATGCAGCCGTCTGGCTACCTCTGTCTGACTCGGGAGTTTGGCTACATCATCCTGACACATAATTATCTCCCCTCTTCTTAATCATCTGCACCGCTGTCTAATGCAGGCACCAGCTGCCGCAAGGATGAGCGGGAGGGGAGCAGGGGACAAGGGCGGAGGCTCCTCTCTGCTCTCTTTCCCCTCCAAGCCGCCCCGCATGCTGCTAACGACATTTTCAGAACCAGGGGCAGCCTGGCTTGTCCCCTCTGCTCTGACTGGGACTTCCCGAGAGAGCACTCCCACTTACCCCATAGATGGGAGGAGGAATTGGCAGGACTGTTCCCTGCCCCCTAGCATGGCTGGGACTGCAGATCTGCCTTCAAAAGCAAACTCTTGCTCTTTAAATGCAAGAAGCAAGCCCCAGCCGGGAACAGATGCAAGTAGATCACGGGTATGGACATCATTCAGCACCCACGGAACACACCGGGAAGATGATTCCTTACAGTACAAAATACCAGCGGCTTGCCAACAATCACCCCCTCCAGTCTCCCATGCCTCCCACCCCGCTCCACCTTGCAGCTAAGACAAACTGGAGCCTGCCAGACTAGGAGAGCGCTGCTGGAGAACAAGAGAAAGGTGCTGGATGCAGACACACCACCTTGGGAGAGCTCCTGCCAGGAAAAGAGATCTGAAGCAGAGGGACCTCCAGTTAGTACTGTTGGTCGGTGGGGCATGATGCCGGGGTATCCTTGGGAGGGCAGGATGGAGACATATAAGGGCAGATTCCTCGAAGGCACGGAACACACGCTACAAGATGCAGCAGCCACTGGCTGGTCTGAAAGCTGAGGGTGCTCAGCACCACACAGGGAACGTCCGACGACTCACCCGGCTTCTGGCTGGAAGCAGGGACTGCAGAGAATCTCCTTTCCTTAATAAATCAAATCTGGGAGGAATCAGAACAACCAGTAAAAGCTGCCCTGTATGTCTGGGTTTCAGATCCTTTTTTTTTTTTTTTTTTTGGTACTTTCATTGTACTGCACCAAACAGCTCAGATTCTTGTACTGAAATCTAGGGAGTGGATCAGTCTGTCATGGGTAACGTTTGGGATGTTTGGGAAGAGCAAAGTACTGATGCCAGATGATCTGCTTGGCATTATACCGAGTACTAAGGGATCCTGCCAAGAGCCAGATCACCGCAAAACTCCACTGCAGGTGAAACTTATCAAATCTGGGTTTTCCTGACAATGCCAAACACAGCCGTGGTGTACCTAGAGGTTTGCAAATCTATAGGGGAACCTGGTCCCTCAATTTCAAGTGAATCCAGCTCAATTTATGCTTTAGGTGTAACCATGAAAACTACCGGAGGGTTTGCATTCCAGTAGCGACGGGTCAAACCAAAACCCTGGATCCTAGCACTCCCAAACTTTGAGACAGTAGTTCTTAACCTCTCCCTTAATGTCCACCCCTTTCCATAGTGGGACTGTCCCAGGACCTCACTGCCATCAGTCTGGGGACTGGATCTGCACCTGGGTCCTGATCCAACTCCCAGTGGAGTCAGCGGGAGTTTTCCCATTTGCTTTAATGGCGTCTGAATCTCTGTGTTCCAAATGACGCGGTCCCTGGTTTTCACCAGTAACCTGACAGGATGAGGCTGCCGGAGCGAAGTTTTGCTAGGGGTTACCGGGTTCATTTGAACCTGAAACTCAAAGTGAAACTCAGGAGTGCGTGAACCCTATGAGAACCGAAGCCATGGAAGTAGCTGGCACAACCCCCCATACAGCTCTTCTTCTTCAGCTGAGATACAGCCTCCACCTCCCCCCAGCCCACCAGATAACACGGGCTCCCTCCCATTAACTTACTCCCATTTGGCCTGGGGGTTGTAGGCAAGTCAGTCTCCTACTGCTAGGAGGCACCATCCACACAACAGACAAGAGTGGGAAGTGACAGATTGAGGCAGTGGTTCTCAATCAGGGATACACATATCCCTGGGGTCTGCAGAGATCTTCCAAGGGGTACATCAACTCATCTAGATATTCGCCTAGTTTTACAACAGTCTACATAGAAAGCACTAGCAAAGTCAGTACAAACTGAAATTTCATTCAGACAACTTGTTTATACTGCTCTATCTACTATGCCAGCATTTCTCCACCTGGTGTGTCAACAGGGAGTCATGGGATGGGTTTAGAGGAGTCTCAAGTGCAGGGCTGGCATTAGGAGTGGCAAGCAGGGGCCCTACAAAGCTAAGATACATACCAAAGCCTGAGCCCTCTGCTCAGGGCTGAAATCAGACTCCTGACGGGGTACAGTAGTCTGGAAAGGTTGATAACCACTCAATTAAGGCACAATTGAACGGGTCAAACAACTCAGGCCTCACACTTTGAACAGTCCCTCCCCAATTTTGAGTGCATCCAAATACAAGAGCAGATTTAAGGCAACAAGTATGCAAGCCTTCCCCCCTCCTTCCCCCCCGAATGCTGAGACTCCACTCCCACTCCTTACACTGCCCACCTGGAAACACACCAGCGGGTGGGCTTGGCTTTCCAGCTTTTTGCTCATTCCAAGATCTATTTAGCCATTAATCCACCCCGGTGTGGGAAGGGAAGAAGAGAAGGAGCAATCTTAATCCCTAATTTCTGTGGGTTTGAGGGTGGGGGTCATATACTTGGTAGGTCTCCTGTACTGTGGCCTAATAGTAGGGCCAAATACTTGGTAGGTCTCCTGTACTGTGGCCAACCCCAGGGCCAAATACTTAGTAGGTCTCCTGTACTGTGCAAGTAAGTCTGTTTGACGCAATGAAGGAGGCCAGCTGAAACTGGGGCCCTTAATGTCACTGTAAATACGTGGCTGATGGCACGTTGTAGAGAAAGGGCTGCTTGCACGGAGAATCTGAGAGTCACATTTCCTCCCACCCCACTGCAGGTGCTGAGCCGAGATGGCGTCAGGTTAGGAAGCAAGTGAGTCAGAATGACCTGGTTTCCCTGCAGTTCAAAGCGCGGGCACCTGCTGGCACCTGGGGAGTTGGGTTCCAGCCCTTTCCAGCGGAGAATGGGCTTGGGATCAGCTCCAGGAATGGAAGCGGCTGCTCAGCCCGCCGAGCAGATGTCTGGAGAATGTAGCCTGTCACGAAAGGCCTCGGAAGAAGAACATTCCAAGCCAGCAGGGCGGTGCGGGGAATCGGCCGCTGCTGCTAAAACTGATCTAGCCCTGGAGCAGCTGCAAGGCCTGGTTTGAAATCGGAGCCTGTGCATGGGGACAAAGAATATAAAAGGGGAGGATGAGCCTCTCCCCTCCCCCTACCTTCATCACGTTTCCTCTTCTCGCCATTCGACCGAGGAATGCCCAGGATCCCGTTAATGGAGTAAGAACCCACTGGATCATTGGAGGCACTGGAGACGGGAGGGGATGCTGTATTGGGAACTGGACAAAAGGAAAAGGGAAAAGGGCCATGAGGAGAGCAGCACAGCACTCAGGGAGCACCCAGACGAAAGCTACCCCTCCCCGCGCTCTCCTAGGAAAGCCCCTGGCACCAAACAGACCCCAGTTCGTGTCAGCAAAGGAGCCATAGACTGATATTCCATAGACTGACACGGCCTCTTGCTGCCTCTCAGTCTTGCCACATATCTCACCATACAGTAGCTCCACAGACCCCAGTGCATACCATCAAGCAGCTACAACCTGCCAGTAGATCCCAGTCTAGAGCAACAAAAGCTCCCCAAATGCCTTCCAGTGGAGTCCGATGCAAGGTCTGCATGTGCCACACAAGCTAATGGCCACCCAGTCTGTCCAGGTTCAGCCAAGTGCCTCCCAGGAAAGCCCAGTGTACAGCGTTCTCTCCCAGTATGCCCCGTTCAAGAGCTACCTGTCGCATCACATCCCAGACATCCTCCCAGTGCAGCCTCCCCTCCAGGATACAGCCGAGCACTGGTGCACAGCATTTCAGTGCATCTCAGTACAAGCCAACACCTTCTACAATCTCCCAGTGCAGATCAAGAGCTCACAGTACGTATCCCAGTACAGATTAACACCATTGTGGTGCATCCCAGTACGGACGATCTTCCAGTATAGGCTAGAAGTCTCCCACTGCAACCCAATCATGGCCATCATCTCTCAACAGTTTCCAGTATAGCCCAGTATCCACTCAGAAAACTCATTCAGAAGAAAGAGGGCAGATGTGCAGGGTAGTACACTGCGTTCCAGGAGGCATGCCACCACTTTCTGTATGCGGCCTAGCAATTAGCAGCCCAGCCCAGATATACATCGGTGCTCCCTTGTGCAACCTCCCCTGCACACCTCTGCCCCCACCCCCACAAACATTGTACTGGTGTGATCAACACCCCTCTGTGCAATAGGAGTCTTTCGGAGCCTTTCAGTACAGTACAGACTCTGCCAGCCCTATCTAGTATAGACCAGTACAGCCCAATATGGCATCACACTTCCAGTGACAGTACCCACAACACCATTCCATACAGGCCAAGGCATTCTATCACATTGCAGGACACAGCACTTTTCTTCCAGTACAGAACAGAACCCACCAGCCCCGTCCAGTATAGACCCCAGCACTTCCCAAGAGATCCCCGTACGGTGCTTGATTTCCAGGAACAAACACCCACCAACCCCTCTCTAGACAGGCCATCACATTTCACAACTTCCCCAGCATACAGCACTGTTCTTCCAGCACAGATTAGCAACCCCACCCTGTACCCGCAGGAGCAGAACATACAGACAAGACCACAGAGCCAACAGTAAAAAATGCCTTTGACGCCCTTAGCACAGACTCGGTAACACTATAGACTAGCAAACTCTCTGCAGACATTATTACAGGCTCAGAATCCTGCACACATCATAGTCAAACCATCTCCCATTAACGTCTCAGTGAAATACCGGCACTGCTGGACTCAGTGGCCAGCTCTCGGGAATGTCTTTTCCTGCTACATGCGTATCCTTGTCTCTGAGAAATGGGCTCATTCCAGGGATGGGAGAGATGGATAAACAGAGAGGTGAAAGAAGAGGAAGAGTGTGAAGGAGGCAGGAAAACGGAAGGACAGGGAGAAATGTGCTTGGACACTTTATATACAGGGAGGGAAAGGAGAGAGAGGACAGACAAAGGGAGGTAGAAGGATAAAGAGTGACTCAATACTGTATGAGATTCCAACCCCGTCTACCTGCTGAGTCACATTCTGAGTTGGACATAACCCACTCACCCCACTGGAGTGAGGCCGGTGGAGAATTCGTCCCTCTGCCTTTAGCTGTGCTGGCTGTTTGGTGCCTCTCTCACGCTAGTCTGCCCTAGTATCTATCTTTCTTCGCTTCTCCCCCCCCCGCATCCTTATTCCCTTATGTCTAGATCCACCTGCCCCATCCCTGACTGTGTCGGCCCCTCCGCGGCCTTCTTACCGATCGTGTGTCCAGGTGCAGTCACTCCAGTCCCAGTCCCATCTGGTGTCGGGTGGAAAGGCTGCTGAACTTTGGTTCTGATAATTCTGTAAAAGAGTGAAACTGGGTCAGAACTCAGTTCCTTCCACAGCTCCTCCAGCCCCTCAGAGCCCATCAAATGCTGGCACGGCCCTCACCAACCCCAGCTGCCAAACAGGAGGCCCAATCTACTGTCAATGCGCAGCCCGGAGCAGGAAATAACCCTGTGCAATGGCTTCTTCTGACTCAGCATGGCCACAACATGGTCATGGGGGTTTCGCCAGCCATGTCAATGAGAGTCCCTCTGAGTCCTTCTCGGATGGGAGTTTTCACTGCAGAGCTAACACAGCTCAGAACGAGCACCAGGAGTAGCAGCCTGTCTTGTGTGTCAGCAACTAGGTTATCATTGATGTACTGACTGTTCAGGACCATTATTCCCAGTGATGCTGTGAGAGGCTGGACGAACCCAGCTCAGTTGCCAGACTCCGGCAGCCTTAGCAACTCGCAGGATCACTGTTTAATGTGTGAGTGGTGCAGATCTGATCTGTAGTGTGACTGAGAGGGAAATACGTGTGAAGGGCCCAAGGACATAGATTCATAGAGTTAAAGGGCAGAAGGAACCATTAATTCATCTAGTCTGACCTCCTGTATGTCACAGATCATAGAATTTCACCCACTTTCCCCTGTGTTGAACCCAATAATGTGTAATTATGACCCATCTGGGTGTCAACATCATACTACATGATCAAGAAGCTCTGACCCAAGAGAGCAAGAGACTAGAAATACAAAGCACTTTGTTTTTTTTTAATAAAGTAAAGCACTTATTAACCAATTAAGTATTACCAGGGGCGTTTCCCTGGATAAGTGAGTGACTGGGGGCACAGTGCAGCCGAAGGAACTGGCAGTGGGATATAGATCATAAGCAAAGACAAAGCTCCCACAAGTATGTGGCTTCGGCATTTATCGGGCAGTGAATGAACATAACTCAGAAGCATAGAGAAGTTGTGTTGGGGAATGTGACAGAGCAGAGGAGACATCCCAGAATGAAGATGGAAAGTTAAAGCTCAGTTTATGTTCCGGTCCTTGTTACATGAAGTTTTTCGCCACTAGATCACTGGTTCAAATCCAGCTGAGGTCAGTGATGAAAGAAAATCGTTACCTCCTGATGGCTGCTGGTGAAAAGGGCTGGAGAGGTTCCTAGCCTGTGCTATTAGCCCTCTTGCTGGCAAGCTCAGCAAAGCCACCAAGAATTGGAGAGGCCATGAAGGCTGAATCCCCCTCAGACCCTAAATGGGGGTCTTTCCAGGTCAGGGCTGACCCATGGGGTGGGGGGTGGGGGGCTTCACGAGGGCTGCCCATGCTGTTCAGGGATTGGTTTCCAGGACTGTCAATCCTGTATTAAATTCACTTTAAATCGTGCCCTAAAGTCCCTCCTAAAAGTGAGAGCAAACAACTGAAGGTGCCTGGCATCCTCCCCTGCTCCACCTAAGGTGGGAGGTGCATACGTGGCAGAGCTCTTCTACAGAACAAGCTGGCCAGACTTCAAAGAGAAAAGGCATGTTCCATGGCCCAGTGTGGGCTAGGGGGAGGCCGGGCCAGGGCCAGGATAGTGTAGGTAAGGCCGAGATTATGGGGGCTGTTCCCAGGCCAGAGAATGGTATTGTGGGACTGAGCACCTGAGAAGCATCAGGATGTTTAGGCGTTGCAGGTGATGGAGCCTGAAGTGTACTGGAAGGGGCAGGTGTTGCAGAGGATGTATGTGGAGGCAGGTAATGTAAAGGTTTGTATCTGAAGAGGCCCAGCTGGTATAGCTCCACTTATGTCAATGGATCTGTGCTGATTTACACCAATTGAGGATCTGGTCAGGAGGTATTTGAGGACCTTGTACATATGGGGCCAGATCCTGAAGCTATGCTGATTTACACCAGCTGAGGAGCTCACCTCATGAAGGGGCAGGTATTGTAATTTCTTTCTTTCTCCCCTCTCCCCCATTCCCTCGAAGCACCCTGAAGTGCCACTGTGCTTGTGTGAGTTTATTGATTCCGTCCAGCCCAGAGAGAGCAGAAAGTGGGGCTGGGGTACAGGCACAGGGCTGGAAATAGAAAGCTATAAATTATTTGTGACAGGAAAGCAATAGTGCCAGAGAGCTGAGCACAAGTCCCGTGTCACTATTAGATTCCTTTTAGCCTGATGACACTGTAAAAGAGGTTAAGTGTCTGATGGAATCGTACACCTAGGGGGCAGGGGCAGGCTGGGAGCAGAACAAGCCACACAGAGCGGGTATATCAATTCTCCAGGCCAATAATATTCCTCTCATTGATCGCAACACAAAGTTCAAAAAATCTCATTACAGCCAGGCAGACCTGGAACTTTTTAAAAATCAATAGAGTGATATAATGTATGTATGCTTAGTATAAATGTGTATCTGTTCATCTATCCATCCATTCAAATTCTGCCCCGGGTGGGGGGGGGGGGACGCGGGTGGGGTCTGAGTTAACTTACACATTATACTGTGTTACATTGTATTGTACTATATTGAAATGAGTGAGTTAGAAGAATTCCCCTGCAGCCTTAGATGACATACCGTAAAAAGTCCTATTAGCAGGGAGATGACATCAGACATCCCCATTCATATTTTGAGATGACCTCATACTATACAAAGTTATTCTGTACAGGTGAAAACAATTTCTTTTGAGTCTTACCCTAAATACAGTTAGAAGAGCATTGGAGTGACATCAGAGGCCCTCATTCATACTAAGGTGACCTGAAATGCTTCCATTCACAGGGATGCCAGCAGGACTTTTTTGAAGTGAGAAATATAAACAAATTAAATTTAAAACGGAAATATCCTGGCCTGCTGTTACAAGACATAGCCCCTCTGATTTGAGGGCAGCCTCTCTCATAAGCTCTGTTCACCAACTCTTGGTATTACATGGTTGGTTTTCTATTCAGTTTGATTCCCAAGATTTTCACCTTGCTCCAGAGAGTCTTGATGAAAGCTGGGCAGAGGGAAAGAGCGGATGAGGCATTTAACATACCAGTGAAGTAACTCTGATCTCACAGGGTGGGAAGCTGTCCTACAGGGAAACTTATCTCCCTCCCTCACCACCATATTACCTGGGTACCTCACAACATTAGCATATTTAACCTCACAGCACCCCTGGAAGGCAGAGAAGCTATAGCCCCATTCTCAGAGGGGAAACTGAGCCACAAACAGACAAAGTGATTTACCCAAAATCACACTGAAAGCCAATGGCAGAGCTGAGAATTGAACTCAGGCCTCCAGAGAACTACACCCTTCCCTCCCTACCACACCATCCTTCATAGCTTGGTTGGACATGTAGTATTCATGTCACTCTCTGGGAGGTTTTAGTGAATTCAGCACGGTGAAAGATTTTGGACTGACAGTCCAGGGGCCAAAAGGCCTCCTTATCCACAAAACAGGAACAATAGCCATGCAAGATTCCCCCGCGATGTCCCACCAACCCATGCAGGGGTGAGAAGGGAAGCTCAGTCTCCATATCCACCCACACCTTGGACTTTCCACTGGGAATGCCATTACAAGGTTGCCAGGTAGGCCCAGTTGGGATGGTGGTTGCTGAGATGTGTCCATTCGGAACTGGATCTAGACTCACCAGCAGCTGATCATTTTTGGTCACTACCAACCAGGACCAGAGTTCAGTCAGTGACCTGGAGGTGACCGGCTCTGTAGAAAACATTCCTATCTCAAGAATGAAGCTGGTTTTGTGTCACAGGCTCACGAGGAAGTGGGTAGAAGCACTGAGGTTGTGTTTTTGCAACCCACCAATAAATCTGATCCAAGTAGTTCTTAGAGAGACAAGGTGGTATTGGTAAGAGAGACAAACTTTCAAGCTGACACAGTGCTGAAGGACCTGGAGAAGAGCTCTGTGTCCGCTCCAAAGCTTGTCTCTCTCACTAACAGAAGTTGGTCCACTAAAAGATATGACCTCATCCACCTTGTCTGTCTAATATCCTGGGACCAACATGGCTATAACAACGCTACATATGTAGTAATTATTGGCATACCAGGGATAAACCCAGTAGAGGTGTCAGAATGGAAGACATTTCCTATGGCTAAAAACAGCCTGGAACCCTGAAAGAACCCTCATATTGCAGTACGACGCTGTTGGAAAAGAAAGAATGGAGCTTTTGGATGGGATTGACTAGAACTCTGAATTGGAATATAGGATGTGGCCATTCCATTACCTTGCAGTCTATCTGTGGATGGAGCTAAATAGTCGCCCTAACAACTAGTTCTGGGTGAAGAACTCATTTTTTTCCAGTTTTCTGCCAATTCTGGAAAATCAGGAGGAAAATATCATCTCGGGTTGAACGATTTTTTCCATAATTTTCAGTGCATTTGAAAAGTGTAAAAAAAAATATGGCTCAAACAAAATGTTTTGTTTTGATTTGGAGCATTTTTTAACATTTTTGATTGTTCCTTTAATAAAATTGAAATACATTTGAAAGCAAAAAGTTGTCTTGAACCAAAACATTGACACCTTCCACTTAGAAAATGACATAAAGAAATGTATCCTTTTTTCACTTTTTTGTGGGGGGGACGGGACACAAATTCACAAAATGGTTTGGTGTTGTCAAATCAGCATTTTTGTATGAAGAAATTTTGCCCAGCCCTACTAACTACTACTTCTGTCACTTTAAGAGGTAAAGTAAGCCCGCTGTGAACAAGAACACCTGAAGCATGGTCCCCAGGGAAACAGCCGATGAAAGCTGAACAGAGTTGACCCAGTCCTGGCCATAGCAGCAACCCACACAGCATAACAATGCAACCCTCACACACCAGGGTTTTTCTGAACTTTGAAACTTCTTCCACATGTGATCCCTAGGTGTCCCTGAAACCTGAGCCTTCTGGCTTACTGCTATGGGAGAGCAGAAGTCCAGTTCACCTCTTGCTGCTGCTGCTGACACATTGACATTCCCTAGCCAAGAAGCTGGAAACAGCCACGCTTTTGACCTTCTTGCACAACTACTCCCTGAGTCCTTCCAAAATGGGGAGAAGCCACAATTCTCAATGACTCAAATCAGTGGTTGTCACCCAGCCAATGCAGTTAACTTCCTTGCAGTACATGTGAATCCTTTCAAAGTTCTTTTATTGAGACAGTATCTCATTGGGCTAGAGCCATCCCTGGTTTCACCCCCTCATAGTCAATGATTGATGTAGCAACGTCATTTGTGTTTAACTGAGGGCAAACTGGCTACCAGTACATGGGCAAATTGGTAGTTATTGTAAATTCCCATTTTCATTTTCCAATGGGAGACTTTTGCACAAGCAGTGAGTGTGCAAATTGCACAGGTGCAACTCTGACACTGGTCTTTGAAAACACGGCTCCTTCAAGTTTAGTAGAATATGCACAAGATTTAATATATAAGCTTCTGAAGCTTTAAATTTTGGGACATTTAAAAACATTTGATGGCAATAAAGAAACTGAAATTCATTTTGCCAACTGAGTTTAATATGCAATATTATGTTAAGTGATGGTATATTACATCATTATAGGACATGACATCACACTGTGAAATAGTGTCTCTTTCAGGAACCTGTGAGTTATTGTAGTTGATTCCTGGTATCACCCTCTATAGTTTATATTGCAAAACAGTTTCCACTGAAACCAACCTCGTTTTCAAATGCTCATAACTTCCTGAAACATTCATCGTTTGGACTGAAATTTTCCATGCGTGGCCTCTGCCCAGAGGTGATTATTTTTTTTGGAAAGTTTAAGTTTAAAGTTGAGGTTAAATTTATTTTTGGAACGTCCCTTTGGCTAATTTTTTAGTTCAGAGAGTTACAAAAATTCACCTCTCCTGTTATTAAGCATAAATCGGCTAAGCTGGCTTATCTGATTGGGGCTACACAACAAAAACGATTGATAAAATGTGAAGTTCAGCCGCATGGCCATAATCCTCACTCAAGTGTAGCACTTATGCTTTGTCTGCAGAGCATTTCCCGTCCCCCCTTCCCCCCGATAAACAAGTGATTGAAAAATTCCTTCTGTTCAATGAGAATCCAAGATTGTGATCGACTGTAAGAAAGGCCCTACCCCCTTTTGTGACATCATTACATGTTCTCACTTCCCAGCCTGATAGGCCCTAGGACTTCTATCTTACTGCTGCTTGGGATGGTTTGTGAAAGGAAATGGGTAAGTGCCTCAGTGGAAAACACACACACAGTCAGATCTTGCCAGAAACTGACACAGCGTTGGCCACAGGAGAAAACTGTGGCGTCCAGAATTTCAGGGTTTCTGCAGCTTGTGCCGCATTCTACAGTATGCTTCAGAGTCTTTTTCTTTACAAAACTGAAGGTCAATGTTTTCAAAGTTGGATGCCAAAAGCTAGGCACCTACATTCATGTAGGCGTTTACATAAATAGCCTGAGTTACTGCAGCAGTGAGCACCCACCGTTCCCATTTACTTGCATGGGAAGTAAAGACGCTCAGGGGCTTATTAATTTACTTATTTAGGTGCTCAACTATGGATTATTAGTATTATTTATTTTAAACATGGGCTTGAGAGGCCAGTGCTCTGCACCTTGCATGAACTGAGGCCTAAATAAGTAATTTACTAGGCTATTTATATTCTAAAATCCGCACGCCATGCAGTGTGGCCATGTTATGTCACCGTAGCTCTCGCCCGTCCTTCCTTCAGGTGATTTAAAATGGATGAACCAAACACATTCTCCCTCCCCCATTTATTACCAGGGTGGGCGTAACAGTGTGGTGCGTGTACAACACAGCGCACAGCAGACTAAACCATCGCCATCACTCAGAGACCCTGCTCTATGGAAGTAGACCGTAAGGACTTTTCCTTCACAGAAGAACTCAGAAATGCTTTGCACTTTTACACAGACAATGAAAACATCCACAGTTATGTTAGTCAGGGTAAGATGACAGAAAAGATAGATCCTTGTGCTTCTATGCATAAAGCAACCACTAGACAATTGGGCTTAGGAGAGAAATTTCCCTATGGACAAATTTTCTGGTCCTGGCCACTGTCATAGACAGGATACTGTATTAGATGGATCCCTGTTCTGATCCAGTTTGGCAATTCCTGTGGTCCTACCAGAACCAAGTAGCATCCCCTGGGGGCAGCAGAGGAGTAGAGTGCCCGTCCACCCAAAGAAAGGTCTCTACAGAGCTGCTGACTCGAATAAGTCCCCCCCCATTTCATCAGACCCTTCCGCCATGCTCTATTTTTCAGGCCAGAAGGATACATTCAACAGAGCGCACAAAGTATTTTTGATTTTTTAAAGTATGTATGTAAAATATTATTAAGGCTTCCTATTAGCAGCCCATTAGAAGCCCTCAAGGTGTGGGTTACTGGGCATTTATAGCACTTCTCGGGAGGTTAAAGTTGCGATGCCTTCGGCCTCATTCTCCACAACACACCCCAGGAAGGAGTTAATGGCTGAGGAACATGCACCCTACCTCGTCTCAGTGCTTAATTAGCATGTGTCTGCACCACTGCATCATGGGCAATACAGAAGAGGGCCCAGATGGCAGCATGGCCAAGTACTATAGCCATAGTGTATTTTCCACCATGGTGTGACATGGTTAATAGTCTCTCCCATTGCTGCTAAGATGTACCGTGACACCCATGATCCAAGGAACAGTGGTTGATGCTGATAGGAGCAGCAGACACAGTTGGTAGCTGGCCTGAGGCTATGGCACACCCTGCCCTGGGTTCAGATTGTGGAGGAAACACAAGACCCGTGTATTCACCCAAACTTTCCCTGACAATGAAAAACAAATACACCTCTTCCTACTGCTGAGGTGGGGAGAGACAAGAAGGGAGCTCAGATACTGTGGTGGTAAGCATGGAATGGGTAACTGCTAGATCTGGGAGGACAGGCAGAGGGGATGTATTTTTCTGAAGCTTTGAGGTGATTGAGGGTGGGGAAGGAATTCAGTAGTGGTCTCTGATCAACACACTCAAGTTTCATACCTTCTCCTTGTGCACATCAATCAAACTGTGCTGCCTGTCCGGCTTTGCACACTAGGGGCACGTCTACACAGTGAGTTACTGTGCGGCAAGCCAAGGTGTGAATCTACACCCACCAGCTTGCTGTGCAGCATTCCACATGGACAGCGAAAGTCCCGCCATGCAGCATGTCCTACTTCACTTGCAAGTAGTCATGCACCGAACTGCACTCTGAGATGCTGCACTGTGGCGGTGTCCACACAGAACGTTGCTACATGGCAAGCTGGTGCGCTGTAGAGTCACACCCTGGCTTGGCAAACAATAATGCGTAGATAAGCTCTGAGTGCCAGATCCCTGACTGGTGTAATTCACTGTCACCCCACCGACTTCAATGGAACTATGCTGATTTACACCAACTGAAGATCTGGGAAAAAGGAACCAGTCTCTCCCAACTTAGCCTCAACCCAACCCATGTGCAAGAGAGAAGCCCAATCCCTTCCCTTCCCTTCCCCCGCAAGTCTCTGACGAGATTTTCCCCAGACTGAGAAGGCTCCTGGCATGCCGGAGACAGGCAGAATCCTCAGCAGTTTTACCATCTGAAGGGCTTAGAGGGGCTGGAGTTTTGTTGTTTTAAATTGGTGACCCGTGATGACACCATCCGGTTTTATTTCATTTCATTTGAGCAGAGCATTAACCTCAGCTTGTAGCAGCTCCTTGGCCATCCCGGCTCTGCTATGTGGTCCCCAAGTAGAGAAGACAGGTGGAGGAAAGGAAGAGCAGCAGCCAGATCGGGGGTGGGGGGGGGAGCAATTCTGTAGGGCTGGATTGTGAGGGCTCTAACTCATGTGGGTGAGCAGTGATCCAAGTGCATCCCATTGGCTTTAGTGGGTCTAGTTAGCATAAGACTTGGGCAACACTTCACATTTAGATCAATTTAGCTACATTGCTCAGGGGTGGGGGAAAATTCACCCCCCTGAGCCGCATAGTGAAGATGATCTAACCCCTGATTTAGATGCAACTTGGTCAATGGAAAAATTATTCTATCAACCTAGCTACAACCACTTGGAGAGGTGTATTAACCACATTCATAGAATCATAGAATACCAGGGTTGGAAGGGACCTCAGGAGGTCATCTAGTCCAACCCCCTGCTCAAAGCAGGACCGATCCCCGACTAAATCATCCCAGCCAGGGCTTTGTCAAGCCTGTCCACATTGATGGAGAACCCCCTTCCATCCACATAGGAAGCCTCTGCGCTACAGCACCCGTAGTGGAGACATGGCATAAGCCATGTAAAGGTTGCACCATGTAGCCGCTAGTCTGGCTGAATAGACAGCTGTGTTATATTATGGGAAACAGGCTCTCGCTACCATAACTGCCATCAACTTTTTTTTTATTTTGTGTTTTTATTTTATCTGACAGGTCACGGTATGTTTGTATTTATACACTCAATAGGCCAGATGCTTAGCTGTAAACACAGGCATAACTCCACTAACTGAAGTCAATGGATCTATGCTGATTTACACCAGCAAGGATCTGGTCCTATCTGGCCATACCCCTGGCTCTACTTGGCCCTACAGAGTAGTTTTGCTTTGGGTTAATTTTCTGTGAATTCTGTGCCAGGAGCTGGGAAAGGGACCCACCCTACACCAAGCCCTTGGAATCACCAGCCGAGCAGCCCCTCTATTTGCATTGGGGTATTATAAAGCATCCAGGACTTGGCACACCGAATAGCTAGAGAATCCAGGCAATGCGGGGGGATACTACTGGGAAAGACAGATGACAAAGCAGGGTGTCAAAATCACTCTGGGGAGAAGGATGGGTTAATTATTTTAGGTATGGACTGGGACGTACATTTAGGACCACCCCTGTCCATCAACCCACCCCAGAATTCCCACTGGGGTCAATCAGTAGTTTACACAAAGACCCAGGATAGAATATTTTGTTTTTGTACAGGAACTTAACTTTTAATTACTCTCGTTACTTATTATTGGCTTGGTTGGTACCTTTAGTATTGCTCAGTGGGAAAGTATGCTCTCCTTTCAATCCCTCTGTTTCTGCCCTCTGTTCCTTTTGCTGGTTTTCTCTCTCTCCCATCTCTCTACATTTTCCCTGCTCTTTGGTCTACATTTCCTTCTCTTCAGCTCACGACTGCCTGGTGAGCAGTACCAGCAGTGAAATAGTAAACGGTTAAATTTTTTTTAAATGTTGTGTTTAATTTAGTGTTGTGATTAGGTTTGAGGTGATACACTCCAGAGATCAATAGAGGGCAGGGGAGTTCACACATCTCAAAGTGATTATTTCAGGCTGGCTGCAGACTCAGGCAGTCAGTGCTTTGATTACATTCAGTTTCCATTTGAGAAGTTTTCTTTGCAAACATGAATGCTGAAAACTTCTATTAAACAAAAGTAAATGGCCATATTCACAACATACAGAATGCTGTGCAAGCCACAAAAGTATGGGAAGCAGGCTACATTCAGCCATGAGGCTGAGTGGTTGGCATCCCTACTAGAAAGGAAACTGAGGAAATATTTAAAAATGACATGGGCTTTGCTGGCTCCTGATTTGTCTTTGAGGAATGACGAGTCAATCCTTTTGGGAGAGTCTGACTCAGCCTGGAAGTGTCAGACAGTAGCTGTGCCAGCAGGTGAGTTTAGAAGACTTGCAGATGTTCTGAGGCATTCCAAAATCAAATGCCTTGGTATGGAGCCTTGGAACATTACCTGAATATTTTTGCTTTCAACCCATTTCCAGTTAATAAGTTCACATTTAAAGTGCTGAATTCCTCATGGACATTTCATTTTGATTAACAATAGACAGGTGCATGCTACAAAGGGAGTCCTGAACGAGGAAGAAGCAGGTAAGTGCTACCGACTCTTGCAATTCTATTCGGAGTCTCACGCGATTCGGTGTTTTATATAAAGCCCCAGCCCCTGGAAGCGACTGATTGTGTGAATCTGAGGTGGTTTTTTTATTATTATTAAAGGAAAAGACACGTCCAGCCCTCATGGTTGTAAAGAAAAACTTGAAAATGTGACATAATTGTACCCTACTGGCTCAAACCAGACAGCAAAGATAGAGAACCCCAAATTAATTTTTATTATTCAAAATCTCATGATTTCTAAGCCAATTTTGTGACTTTTGAATGCTTATGGTTTGGAACACTGCAGGTAATAAATAGATGGCAGTGGATATATTATAAATGTTGATGTATTTTTGCATGTTGGATCATGTGCTGGTTTTGTAACCTCCATCTCTGTATTTGGTTGTATCTCTGTGTGTATGTAAAGGAGCGTGTCTGAGTATTGATCGATTTGGTCAAAGATTTTCTGATGAAATGTTTTTCTGTGAGAAAATGCCATTGTCAAAATCAAAATAGAATTTTGATGCAGAATGTGTTGCTTTCAACCTGAAGCTTTTTGGGGAACAAAAACAAACTGAGATGAAGCATCTAGATAAGATCTCAACCTTGTTGTCAGAACAGAACATTTCAATTCTTCATTTCAAAACCAAGTCAGTTCAAATTTTTATATTATCCTTAAAAAGTCAAAATCAGAAGGAAACATTTTGATAGTCTTAAAACAGAATATCTTGATTGAACCAAAAATTTTAAAATTTCATTTGGCAGGAAACTTAAAAAAATTCAGATTCAGAATGAAAAAAACAAATTTTGAAATGTCAGAATTTCCCACAGAACAGAAATTCTGAGTTCTAACCAGCACTAGTTTGGGTTTTTTTTAAACTGTAATGAGAGATCCTGAGCTGATGGAAATCTGCCTCACTCCATTGAAATCATCGGTAGGAAGGAAGGTTGAGAAGTATGCACTGTGTTTGTGTATGGAAATACATAGGGAGAAAAACCCGTGTATGTTTTATGTAGTGTATATGGGTGCGTGTGTATCTGTGCATACATGTTTACAAAAGAATGGCACAAGCCTGTAGGAACAAAGTCAGAAAGGCTAAGGCACAAAATAAGTTATACCTAGCAAGGGACATAAAGGCAATAAGAAGAGGTTCTTGATATATTAGGAACAAAAGAACAATGAAGAAAGTGTAGGCCCTCTACTTAGCAGGGAAGGAGAGCTAATAAACTGATGGCATCAAGAAGGCTGTGTTGTTTAATGCCTATTTTGCTTCAGTCTTCACTAAAAAGGTTAGTGATGACTAGATATGCAACAATTAATATTAACAACTGGGGGGGAGGGGAGACACAAACTAAAATAGGGGAAGAGCAGGTTAAAGAATATTTAGATAAGTGAAATGTATCCAAGTCAGCAGGGCCTGATGAAATTCATCCTAGGGTAATTAAGGAATTAGCTTGAGCCAGCTTGGAATCATTAACAATTATCCTTGAGAGCTCATGGTGGATGGGTGAGGTCCCAGGGACTGAGACAGGGCACACCATATCTATCTTTAAAAAAGGGGAATAAAGAGGACCTGGGGAATTATAGACCAGCCAGCCTAACTTCAACAACTGGAAAGATACTGCAACAAATTAATAAACAATTTGTAGCATCTAGAGCAGTGGTTCCCAAACTTGTTCCGCCGCTTGTGCAGGGCCAGGCCGGTCTGTTTACCTGCCGCGTCTGCGCCAGTTTGTTTACCTGCCACGTCCGCAGGTTCGGCCGATCACGACTCCCAGTGGCCGCGGTTCGCTGCTCCAGGCCAATGGGAGCTGCTAGAAGTGGCAGCCAGTACGTCCCTCAGTCTGCGCCGCTTCCAGCAGCTCCCATTGGCCTGGAGCAGCGACCCGCGGCCACTGGGAGCTGCGATCGGCCGAACCTGCGGACGTGGCAGGTAAACAAACTGCCCCAGCCCACCAGGGGCTTTCCCTGCACAAGCGGTGGAACAAGTTTCAGACCCACTGACCTAGAGGATAACAGGGTTATAAGGAATAGCCAGCATGGATTTATCAAGAACAATTCATGCCAAACCAACCTAATTTTCTTCTTTGACAGAGTTACTAGTCCGGTGGATGGGGAAAAGCAATGGATGTGATAAGTCTTGATTTTAGTAAGGCTTTTGACACACTCCCAAATGACATTCAGGAAAATGAGATCCAGATGAAATTACTATGAAGTGTGTATACAACTGGTTGAAAGACAGTACTCAAAGAGTAGTCTAGTAATCAGTGGTTTGCTATCAAACTGGAGGGATTATATAATGGGGGGGGGGTCTCACAGAGGTGGGTCCTGGATCTGGTACCTTTAAATATTTTCATTAATGACTTTGATAGTAGAGTACAGAGTATACTTATAAAATTTGCAGAGGACCCCTAGCTGGGAGGGCTTGTGTGTTAACGGGGGGGGGGGGGTATATGTAAGACAGAGGAGGTAATGTAACTGTCCCACACTACTCAACACTGATGACACCTCAGCTGGAGTACTGTGTCCAGTTCTGGGCACCACACTTTAGGAAAGATTTGGACAAGTTGGAGAGAATCCAGAGGAGAACAACCTGATATTTGAGTAAAGGTTAAAAAACCTGGGCATGTTTAGTCTTGAGAAAAGGGAATGGGGGGTGGGGAGAGAGAAGAGAGGGACACCTGATCACAGTAATTAGATATGGTCAGAGCAGCTATAAAGAGGGTGGGGATCCATTTTTCCTTCATGTCCACGGAGGGTAGGACATGTAGTAATGGGCTTACTCTGCAGCAAGGGAAATTTAGGTTAGATATTAGGGAAAACTTTCCAACTCTAAGGATAGCTAAACTCTCAAAATAGGCACCCAAGGGAGGTTGTTGGAATTCTCATCACTGTTAAAAAAAAAATTAAAAAACCCAAACACCTGTCAGGGTTGTCTGGGATTACTTAGCCCTGCCTCACCGCAGGGGGCTGGACTTGATGACCTCTTCCAGCCCTACATTTCCATGATCTCTAGGTCTATCTAGAGTTAGACATTTGGGTCACACTTTGTATTAAGATCCCCTTTATAAAGAGTTAAACAGAGAAGGTGGGTGAGATAATCTCTCTTATTGGATCAACTTCTGTTGTTAGAAGACAAGCTTTTGAACTACACAGAACTCTTCTTCAGGTCTGAGTCCAACTTGTCTCCCTCACCAACAGAAGTCGGTCCAATAAGAAGCCCACCTTGCCTCTAATATCCTGGGACCAACACTGCAGATAATAGATGCTTTACTAAATGCTCAGTTGTCAGAGTCCAAGAGGCCCATAGGTTGTTTCTAACAGGATGTCTTATAATCATCAAGAGCAGTTTATACATATGTCCTTATAACCCTCTAGAATACTTGAAATTCAAGTCTGTAACATGGTGATAAAAGGCTAATAAATGACTTGGATGTTATGTGCTAGCTCTAAATGGAATCTTAATATAGAAGGTCTGATATTTGTGCACGTTTGTGAGCATACATTTCTGTATTTTTTTTAAAAGCCCATATAATGCATCCTTCTGCTAATTTGCAGAACCATATAACAACTTGCACCTTGGACAACTGTGCTATTGTTTATAACACATCTTGTTCCAGTTGCAGTAGAAGCTAGAGGGCCCAATTTGGATCTGGGCCCTATTGTGCTAGCCATTGTACAAATATAGTCCCTGCCCTAGGAGTTTGCAGTCCAAGACTGCATTCTGCCAACACAGCCATCTTACCAAAAACTACTTCTAAAATGCCAAACTTCTGAACACCTTTCAAACAGTTGCCATACTTAAATAAAAATAACCTGCCTTGTGACAGGGCTGGCCAACTCCTGAGCACCCCCTTATGGCCTCACAATACAGCAGTCCTGCCTCAGTTTCCCTTCTTCAGGGTTCTCTCTCTCTCTCCTTGTTCAGCAATACTCCTCCTTAGGGCTGGATTTATTAAAACAAACTCACTCCTAAAAATAAAGTTCTGGGAGCTACATCAAGTCTGTGCTTCTACTGGTAGTCTCCCAGGCCCTCCCAGCCTTGAGCCTTTTCCAGGAAGGCTCAGGGTTCTCGCCTCATAGAGCCATAGGATTAGAAGGGATCACAAGAGTCATTGAGGCCTACCCCCCTGCCAAGATGCAGGATTTGTTGGGTCTAAACCAGGGATGGGCAAAGTACTGCCCAGGGGGCTTCATCCGGCCCTTCAGACGTTTTAATCCAGCCCTCGAGCTCCTGCCGGGGAGTGGGGTTGGGGGCTTTCTCTGCATGGCTCCTGGAAGCAGCAGCACGTCCCCCCCTCTGGCTCCTATGCATAGGGTCAGCCAGGGGGCTCCGCACGCTGCCCCCGCCCCAGGCACTACCCCCACAACTCTCATTGGCCAGCAAACAGCACCTGCAGATGGGGCAGCACACAGAGCCGTCTGACCATGCCTCTGCATAGGAACCAGAGGGGGGACATGCTGCTGCTTGAGGTAAGCGCTGCCCAGAGCCTGCACCCCTGACCCCCTCCCACAGCCCAACCCCTTGCCCCAGCCCTGATCCACTTCCAACCCTCCAAACCCCTCAGTCCCCCCTCCAAACCCTAGAGCCCACACCCCCAGCCAGAGCCCTCACCCTCCCACCCGCATCCCTGCCCCAGCCCAGAGCCCCAGCCCACACCTTGAACTCTTCATTTCTGGCCCCACCCCAGAGCCTGTCCCCCCAGCCAGAGCCCTCACCCCCTCCCACACCCCAACTTCAAGAGCATTCATGGCCCACCATACAATTTCCATACCCAGATGTGGCCCTCGGGCCAAAGAGTTTGCCTGCCCCTGGTCTAAACCATCCAAGACAGATGACTGCCCAGCCTCCTTTTCAGAGGAACAGCCGTGTTAGTCTGTATTCGCAAAAAGAAAAGGAGTACTTGTGGCACCTTAGAGACTAACCAATTTATTTGAGCATGAGCTAGCTCACGAAAGCTCATGCTCAAATAAATTGGTTAGTCTCTAAGGTGCCACAAGTACTCCAGCCTCCTTTTGAAAACCTCCAGGGAAGGAGCTTCCACAGCCTCCCTGGGCAGCTTGGTCCATTGTCCTACTGTTCTTACAGCTAGGAAGTTTTTCCTGAGATATAGTCTAAATCTGCTGTGCTGTAGAATCATAGACTCATAGAATATTAGGGTTGGAAGAAACCTCAGGAGGTCATCTAGTCCAATCCCCTACTCAAAGCAGGACCAACACCAGCTAAATCATCCCAGCCAGGGCTTTGTCAAGCAGGGCCTTAAAAAACCTCTAAGGATGGAGATTCTGCCACCTCCCTTGGTAACCCATTCTAGTGCTTAGTTTGGACCCATTTTCTGTTGTCCTGCCCTCTGTGGCAAGAGGGCACAACTTTTCTCCATCTTTTTTATGGCAGCCTTTCAAGTATTTGAAGACTGCTATCATGTTCCTCCTTAATCTCATCTTTTCCAAACTAAACATACCCAGTTCCTTCAGCCTTTGCTCATATGGCTTGCACTCCATCCCTTTGATTATCCTTGTTGCTCACCTCTGGATCCCTCCTACATCCTACTCACTCCCAGCAAAGCCTTTCTTATTTCCCCCCAGTACCACAGGCTTCCTTATTAGGATTTACACACTTCTAGCAGCTACTCTGGTTTGCACCTTCCTGCTGCTCTTTATAGGGAAATCATTTCCCCAGCACCCAGCTGGAATAGGGGAGTTCCTATTAATTAAGCCCCACACTTCCCCCAAGATATGGGGGCAGGGCTAATTAGACTGGGCTGGTCAGCTCCAGGCCACCCCATTACATACTCCAAAATGTTTCCTTCCCCCCCTTCTTCCTCCAAAATGTGGCATTTCTCCCCCAACATGACGTTGGTCTGAGACGCATGACAAAGGCAATACTCAATGCTGGACTTGTAACAGGTATCAGGTCTGATATGTCACAAGCCACCAGGGCTAGAAATAATGGGCCGGCTGCTCAGTGGGTCTAAGTCTTCACAGGTGTAAATCTTGACTGCAGTGGCTTCCTGATGAAGATCTGACTTGTAAACTTTTTACTACTAAAGAGCTGAAAATGTCCCCATTGCCTGTGGGATACAGCACTTGTTTCTGAGTCCCGACAGGTCACAAGAAGTTGCTTCTTAAAATCATGACATTGTAGAGGACCTGGGTTAGGTCATTTTTACCTAATGCAGTTATTTCCAAATGGGGTGCTCTTATTCTGAAATGAGTGTTTGCTCACAGAATTGAACTGAAATAACTACGGGTGTGAATGAGAACTGATTTAGTTATTTTGTTAGTTAGTCCATTTAGCATGTAGACAGGCCTTGAGAAGATAGATTTGTAGGTAAAGACATATAGAAGAACAGGGGCAAAGACATCTGTAAAACCACCCTAAGCTATTTCTACATTTGTTTTTTTCTGCAAAATATGTGGTTTAAAGAGAATACTTGAAGGTCTGGGGTGGCATGAAGATTTTACCTGCACTTTTAAAAGAGGAATTGCAAAATCAACCATGAGCAGAGCGGGTTGGGAAATACAAAGAAAACTTCTTCTTTTTTTTTTGCCAAAATTTTCACTTTTTAATATATTTTTCCATCAAACTCTTGAAATTTTTCATGAGATTTTTGAAATTAAAAAAAACCCCACCTTTGCATCTGGTCAAAACCCACCAAATCGTGAAAAAAACTGTCAAACTGTTAGAGGGATTTTGGAGGGAATTCATCAAAAATTCAAAACTGTAATGAAAAATTTCATTAAAAATCAAAATCTAGAAAATTTCAACCGGTTTTATTCATGAGCAATGCACCCATCCTGAACTCTGGCTGAAAAGATTACCCTTTGTATCATCCACACCATCATGTGCTCTCTATTTACAGGGCTATGAAACTTCGTGCATATCTGTTGTTGTGTTTATACATGCTTATGTTTCTATAGGGGTATGTGCTTACGGATTTATATCACTGTGTGTTTTGCAGGCTCAGTATAATGGCCACATCCTGAGTAGTGTAAACTGAAACCAACAGAACTCCTCCAATTTATACCAGCTGAGGATCTGGTCCATCGTGTTCATATATGTGTATACAATATATCTATAGCTACATGTGCATCTAGAGGAACAGAAATAGCAATAAATAAAATATGTATTTGAATCATTTCATGTGTTTGCATGAACATCTGGGTGTATTTGTGTGTATATACATCTGTATGTACAGAGATTTAATTTGTGTCTGTATATGCATTTGTATACACATCCATTTGTGTTTGTGTGTCAATCTGTATGTATGTTTCTACCTCTGCATTGAATCTGCCTCTGTGTTTTATGAATAGGGATAATGGCAGTGTATGCGTTTATATATTTGTGTACATCTCTCTCTGTGTGCATATATAGCTGTATATGTGTGCGCTTGTGTGATGCATCTGGATGTGCTTATATTTACTGGTTTATAGATGGTGTGTGTTTGTGTCTCTGTTGTGAGGGGGGATCTTCTGCATTAATCTCTGTGTTTGTATGTACCCTTCACAGCTCTGAGAGGCAGCATGGCCTAGTGGACAGGGCTCGGAACTGGGAATCAGGAGGTGCAGCTCTGCCGGTGATCCATTGTGTGACCTTGAGCAAATCACTTCACCTCTGGTTCCCCTCCCACCTTTCGTCTATTTAGACAAATATCTTTGGGGCATGGTCTGAATCTCACTGCATGTGTGCAGCACCTTGCACAATGGAGCCCTGATCTTGACTGGGGCCTCTAGGTGCTAATGTAATTGCATTATAATAATCATCATCTCTGTGTGCATATGCACTCACAAACCAGTGAATGTGTGTATGTGTTCACTTGTGTGTGTGTGTGTGTGTGTGTTCCTAGCTTTGTACGGGTGTTTATCTCCCTATGCGTATGTGCAGGGCAAGGGGAGATGGCAATCAAAGAGTTATTAAATGCCAAACGGATAGGCAATAAATCCCATTGATTTTACAAACTGCAACTTGTCTTCAGTCTCCTTCTATTCTTTATCCTGGGGGCATTGCACCACAGCCCTATTTTAAATACCTTTGCTTCCCCTCCCCCCATGCCTCCCCAGCGCCCCCAAGAAGTGTCAATATTTTATTTGGATTTTTAACTTCGCTCCATAACAGTTGTTTGACCTCCTGACTCAGGCGAGTCACATAAATTCTGGGACTTTATTCAGGAGCCATGTTCCCGCTATTGAATAAGCAATTTGGGAGGGTGAATTAATGACTTGTGCTGCTGCTGGAAAGTCCCTGAAGAAATATTAAAATTGCTTGCAGACTGAATCAATACCCACTGAACACCCAGCATTGGGAGCTGGGCTTTTTAATGGCTATGAACAGAAGCGTTTGGTAGAGGAAGGGGAATTCCTACACACACGCACACAGCCGACAGCATCCGCTCCTCCCCTGTCCTTGTTGTCATCTCCAATAACAGCAAAATCATTTTATGCACAAAAACTGGTTACAGCTGATGTGTCCAGTGCCTGAAAAGTGACTCAGAGGCTGGTTCCCTTCTCTCACTCTCACTAAGATCACGTAGGACTTGCAAAGACTGGATGTGCTGACTCTGTGTTACGTGGTTGCACTGGTGTGCGCTGGCCAGGGCACCTGTGCGGTTGTGTTAGCGTTGGGGAGCACTGATGAGCTTGAGGGAGGTCTGCTGTTGTGTTGGAGTGTAGGCTTTTGTCATTGTGACCGTGTTTTGTGGGGGTGCCCCGTTGCATTCCGATGTGGTGGATGGGGGAGACAGCGGCATGGGGATGTCTGTGTTACTGTGTTGTGAGGGATGGTTTTTGTGTCATGTAGCGGTGTAGCTGTGATATGTTTGTGTTGTGTGTGCTCAACACCTTTCTGGCTCAGGCTCTCTGTCACTGTTTGTATTTCTTTGCAAGGGCACTAATTTTCACCCACAGGCCCCTGTGCTTATGTCGGCTTTTGTGGTCACACTTCAGGATTCCCTTTAAAATGTAGCCCACACGGTTTGGAACTGTGTGTTTGAATGGCTGCGCTCCGCGTTAGGCAGCTGGGCGGCCATTATTGTGTATTAATCCCCAGGTGTGCGCTTTGTATGACTGCATGTCTGTTTCATTGATTTGATCGGGATGATTTTGTAATTGTGTGTCTCCGTGATTGAGTTAGTGTGCATCTCAGCACTCCTGTGTATTGAATAATGATGACAGGGCTTGTGTTGTTGTTTGACTGACTAATGGCCTCGTTTCAGTGCTGTGAGTGAATGTGTCCTTCTCCTGTTTCCATGTCTCTGCTGGGGTTGGCTAATTTACACTAGATGATTCTTTAAGGTGCTCACATGAAGTATAAATGTCTCCTCAGCACCCAACTTGTCCTCTTTATTGGGCTGTGCTCAGACTACAGAGCTTGCATATGTGTGTACAAATAGGATTGTGTGTGAGAAAGGACATGGCTTGCAGCTGCTTGCTTCACTGAATATTGTGAAGTCACTTAATTGTGTGCATCTGCATGACTGTGTGTATGTCTTGTGTATATGTGGGTCCGTATGGCTGCCTGTACATGTCTCTAGGCCCAGTGTGTGTATGTACATATGTATTTCTCTGTGTGTACATGTATGAATGCATATGTGTTCATGCGTGTGTTACATGGCATGAGTGATTGTGTGATTGTTGCACACATATACAACTATATGTATGAATTTGTGTAGAGGACTATAGGTATATGCAAGAATGCATGTGTCCGTCTCTGTGTCAGCAAGCCTGTGTTGTATGTGTATATATACTAGTATGTTTTAAAAGATGCAATATATGTGAATGTAGATATATGTGTGTGTGTGTGTGCGTGCAATGTGTTTTCGCTTTTGTAGACATATTATGATCCATTGTCCCATGACAAATTGGCCTCAGACCGGGCTGAAATCCGGGTCCCATGGAAATCAGTGAGTGATCTCCATGGTTTATTTTTATGTCGATGATGAGAGCTTTTATTTTGTTTGTCTATTTGCTACATACCGCCAGTGCATTTGACACTGAGGTTTCCCATTCATTTTGGTGCCATCAGGGTTTGGCCTAGAAGCAAAGTCATCACAGGGGCATTAGAGGGCTGGAAACTGTTTGAGGGAGCTCTCGGATTTCTTCCTTCACCGAGGTAGCCCACCGGGAGATGGCCTATACCCTGCTCTGGAGCCATCTGCAGTGTACGGACTCAGCAGGCCAGTAAGTCTGGCTGATATTTCCCTACGAAGTTTTTCACAGGGCAACTCCTCCTTGCATTAGCTAAGTCTTTGTGACTGTCTCTGCTACCTCCCTCTCTCCTCTTCATTCTCTCCCACTCTCTTTTTCCCTTCCGCCTCTACTCTCCCTGCCTCCCTTCTGCATTTGACCTTGAACATGCAACTCTATCCTTAGTCCTCCCTCCTATTAAACACACACACACACACCCCTCACCCCACTCAGGAGGAGCAGCATGGGGGTGGGTGGGCAGGGGGAAGAGACCTGGTTGAAAATAATGTTGAGGCTGTTAAACAGAGGAACGCAGAATATCACTCGGGTAATGGAAATAAATTCCATTATATTTGCATTTTAATTTTCCACATAAACAAAGGCCCAGTGTGTGCCGGCTTCACCAGAATCACCGGCCGGAATTTAATTAGAAATGAAAAGTTTATAGGGCCCTCTTTAATGCGATTAATGCACGGTTAACATTTATCACATACATATGCTGGAGTCGCCTTTTTTAAGCAACCACCGTCCATGAAATGAATTTCTTTTCAACTTTTTTAGCGTGTGTGAGGAAGGCTGTCTCTGGTGAGGCGGTCCAGTGAGCACACTCCTGACAGCTTGGTAAACTGCAGCCCTCAGAGGCTCAGCAGCCCCTAGATACCAAGACAAGTTCAAGGTGGCTTGGAAGGAGCATGGTCTAGTGGTTAAAGCACAGTGCTGGTTGTCAGGGGATCAGGGTTATATTCCCAGTTCTGCCGCACACTAGCTGTGTGACTGAGTTGCTCTCTGAGTCCGTTTCCCCAGGTGCTTTTTTAAAAGAGAAATGAGCCAAAACAAGGACTCTCATATCCAAAGCCCTTTGCATTTCAGGGGATCTTGGATCCAGATCTCTGGATCTGAGCCTGGCTCAGTGGTTTGGGTTCTAGATATTTCTAGAGCAGCTTCCATCGTGAGATTTCTGACATTTTGGATCAGAACAGCTTGTGAGATTTCAGCACATCAAATCTATTCCCAACCCCATAGGGCTGATTCAGCCTCTTGCCTGAAACTCAAACCCTAACCTAAATCTAATCCAGATTGGAGTCCAGTTACTGCCTCCATCTCTAGTAAATGGAATAATTGCACTTCCCTAATTCAGAGGGGCACTGTGAGGTGAAATTCATCAATGTTTGTAAAGTGCTTTGAAATCCTCTGAAGGAAGGCATTCTAGAAGAATGATCCTAAAAACCACGGTGATGGGCCCATTAGAAATGTAGAGAAACAGCCAGATAGCTGATTTTTTGCTCTTGCTCAGTACCTTCCCCTGACAGAGTAAGACACAGAGGTAAAGGGTCAAGGATTTCCACCTGTCCTAAGTACTTTGTGAACCTATGCTCCCTGCCCCACTCCAGCATCAGGAGAGAATTACACTTGTCGCATCCCTGCCTCCTCCTGGAGCCAGGAGTACTACACCTGTCCAATCGCCTTTTATCACCTGCCACAGATATTCTTGACTGTTCCCTCCCGCTTCCTCTTTTCCTGCCCCAATTCTGTGATGGATGGGGCTTTGCAGCCACCCCACCACCCCACACACAGACACGTCCATGTCTTTCTCTCTGACTTGCAGACACGCAGAGTGATTAAACCGGGCCTGTGGACAGACAGAGAGTGTTACGGACGCAGCAGAGAAAGGGGGAATATGAAACCTCTATTGGTCCCTTGAGGAATGATGTCCTTTCCTTATCTTATCAGCTTCTCTTCGCTCTTCAATTATAGTCTATTGAGACTGGCCTCTTAACCCAAACAAGATAACCTGGGTAATGAGGAGGAAAGTGTGAGAGGAGAGGGGAGAGTGGGGGCTGAGTCTGATATATCTTGTACCACCCCTACCCCCATTCGTACCCTCCCTGCAAACACCAAGACACTCCCCCTCATACACAAATAATCCACCAACACAAGAATTCCTTACCACACATATACACTCTTCCGAACATAATGCCTTAACACGCCCACTCTGTCCTAGGCCCTACCACTCACGCACACTCCCTCATGCACAATATCCCACAAATACATAGCGGCTGGGCTATACACACTTATCCATCCACTTCATCTCAATATGCACACACTCGACCATGCTCACGGCTGCATACATACCCGCTCACCCATACAATCTCAGCACATGCACACCCATACAGTCTCTCTCACATACGCACACTACCATGCCCAGTAGCATGCGCAGATTCACCCAGGCAATGTCACCACGTACACACACTGCAATGCACACACTGCTACACATACACACTTGCATTATACCCACTACCCCCCTCACACATATATGTGATGTGATTTCCATATTACAACACACACTGTCCCCAAACGCACACAGAGACTACCTCAAACACCGCCAGCACTAACTGTACACTGCTATGCATGTGCTGTCCCCAAACACACAATTGTGGCACAACAGACACTAACAAACTCCTCAAGTACATTCACACTGCTGCCCAAATGACAGGATATCACACACATACTCAGACAGAAACACAAACAGATCCCCACAAAACCATCCTCCTAGCACGTATCTATGCCCACGCCACATGAACACAGACTCCTAGCATATGCCCACAGACGCATGATACAGTCTCACAGATATGACCCTCCCCATTCCTCATATAGACCCCTCATACATACAGTCACATTCTAGTTACAAACATAACACGCCCAGACAGACACATTTCCTCGTAGACCCACACGCACCCTTTCTCTTACACGTCGTGGTGTAGAGGTCATGCCTCACCTAAATATCCATTACAGGGAAGAACATCTGATCAAACATTACAGGCCCCAGGGTGAGCCCTCAAAAATGCATGTGTCTGTTGTGTTCCCACGCCACAGGTCAGCCTGACACAGATCACACAGACACACTGACACAGATCAGTCGGCGTGCATCTAAGTACGCAGTGGCATGTACGAGTGGTGCAGTCAGCGCTTTCTCTTTGGCAAAGGTGGTCTTTTGAGTTATACAGATGATTAGCCTGAATGCCCCCGCCTCTTCCTTCCACTCTTGCTCTCCAGGGCTTCTTTACCCTTGCATTCCCAAGGATCACTTTGGCCCCTGCCTACCCGGCTCAGGGGTCGTTTCCCTGCACACACATCCTGTGAGCTGCAGGGTCACTGTCCCCACCAGCCCTGCCACTTACAGCTGCCTGGGAACCCTCAGGCACCAACATTCCATCTGCCAATACTGTACATTCCCTCTCCGCATCTCACGCATCCCTGAGAGGAACTGGATGGTGGCCACAGCAATGCTATGTACAAACACCCCAGATTTATGTTCAGTGATAATAATCTGGCCAAATCTTGCTCAGTCTTTCACTCTGTTCCTACCCCCTTGACTTCATGAGATGCTTCTTTCTTCTCTCAGCCCGTCCCACCCAGCAGCCACCTTTGCTTTCTCCCACCTGCTACAGTACCGTCAGACCCCCAACGTTCAATTTAGCAGCTCTTAAAGGGACAGAACCCCACATGCTTTGTCTATTTCAAACTTTTGATTTGCTGTTTGATCAGTGGGAGGAGGGCTTACATCACATTGTTCCTATTCCAGTCTCCCTCCACTACCACAGGCGTGGTCCCTGTGTAGGCAGTGCACACACAAACACACTCTCTCCTCCCCCGACAAATCCTTCTTCACGCAAAAATAATCCCCTCCACATCCCCCCTATATCATTTTCCTCCCCAGTCGTTTTATAAATAAAGGTCAACACTTTCAGTCGTGTAGAATTAAAGATGGGCTTCTATAGCTGTATTCAGGCAACTAAATGTGAATTTGAGAGCCTAGCTTCAGGCACCATGCTTTGGAAATATTAGCCATAAACAGTATTATGCAGCTGCATTGGGCTGCAGTGTTTTCTAAAGGCAGACTGGCCAGAAACGATCCTTTAAAAATCTGTTAGAAGAGCAATGGCTCTTTATAAGGTGATGGTCCCTTTAAAAGGCATCCAAATGTTAATGTCTGAAGGTTCCATGGCAATTGAAAGAAAGAGCTTGGAAATGGACATCAGTTTAGAGTATAAGGCCAGGAGGGCCCACCAGATGATCTAAACTCTAATCTGACTTCCCATATCTCACAGGCCACTACCACCACCCATCGCCCTCAAGCTAAACCCCACAACTAAAATTAGACCGAAATATTACAGCCCACAGGAGACTAGACTATTATGTGCCACAGAGAGACAATAGGAGGGACGGAGGTGCAGTGGTGCTTGAGGCCCTACTATGGCAGAGAAATGGAGACATACCCAGATAATCCTGGCAAGTGATCCGCACTCCATGTGGCAGAGGAAGGCAAACACCCCACCCCAAGGTCTCTGCCAGTCTGACCTGGGGGAAAATTCTTTCCCGCCCCACATAGGAGAATCAGTTAGACCCTGCGTGAGGTCACCCTGCATTGTATCTCAGCCCCAGCCAAAGGAAACAGTAGGTCTGTTAATTGTTCATCACAAAAATTACAGCTCTTTGTAGCAAACAAAGGACTGGGATGTTAATGGAACCAGTCAGAAAATGGGTTTTCTATTCTACAAAAAATGGTGACATTTTGAAGGGTTTTTCCATCGGAGTTTGGGACAAAAAGCCAAAATTTTGAATTTTTTTACAAAACAAAATTCTGAAAAATTGTTGGTTTGGGTCAATCAGAACGTTTCGTTTTGAGTTCAGTCCTTTTTTATTTTTTCCCAATATAAAAGGAAGTACATTGCCAATGGAAAAATGTTTTCAAAACAAAAACAAACAAATGGAACTTTTCATTCTGAAAATGCTAAAATGTTTTGAAAAAATTGGAAGTAAACAAAATTTCACCCAAATCAATACAAGTTTGGAAAAAAATCAATCGCATAGCAATGGCATTTCTGACGGAGAACTGTTTCAGTAATTTTTTCTGAGCAGTTCTAGCTGCTAATCCTTCTAATTAAAGGGGGGGGGATTTTGTTGTTGTTGACAGAATAAGCTAAACAACTGAAATCAGAGAGTCAGAATTTTGTGTCGAGCAAACTTGCTACGGAATAAGTTAACACATTTTGTGCCTCGCTTGTTTATTTTGTCCCTTCTTCCCCTTTTTCTGTTGCATTATTCACTTTTCCTTCTATAGCTTGATCAGAGGTGAGCCTGATCAACAAAGTTTGGACACCTTCCCCCTCAGCCAAAGCTGGAGGCTGTTTGGCTCTGGGGTTTTGGCCTGGGCCCACATCGAACCTTGGTGGGATTTGCTTCCCCGCCAGAGATGAAAGTTTAACCCTGTGCCCTGCAGTCTACAGAGAGGGAAGGGAATTTAGCCTTAGAAATTAAGAAAAGCTGCTCAGGTGGGGGCCAGGAACAAGGCAGGGAGAGTGCAAGGTAAAGACTATGATTGACTCCAGAGAGAGCACAACTAATGGAGGCAAACCCCAGTGTGTGTGTGTGTGTGTGTGTGTGTGTGTGTGTGTGTGTTGGGGGGCTTGCTAAGGGCCCTGGAGAGAAGGTGCTGCCCACAGGCAGTGAGATTATGGGAAGGGCATTGCTATTGGATGAGAGGAGCAGGCAATGTTAAATTTCTGGTCTTTGGACAGGGGGATTACATGAGATGAGAACCTACTTTCTCTGGTTTTCCCCAATTTCACTCGGAGCTTTGGGTAGATTTCATTGGCGATGTTCCTGAATGGCATGTTCTGTGTAACAGCCTGCGAGCTCAGGGTTATACCTGCAAGCATGTTATACTTCCCTCTTGCTTTGCACACACATACACTACCTACAACATCAGTCATACGTTCTCCACCCTCAGACACACACATACACTGAAAGCCCCAAGGAATACACTCATCCAGACACATATACACTCCCCACAAGCATACATAGCCAAGGTATTTACTTCTGTCAATTTACTTGCACTTCCTCTCCCCATACGTATGTATATATACCTCCCAATGACTATATGTTCCCTGCGTACAGACACTTAGATACACACATATAATCCAATCAACACAAACACATTCCACATCCAGTCCCTATACACACGTCCACTATACTCACAATGCCGCTCACAGAACAGACATACACCCCCAAAAACTCACCCACAGTTTACATATACATATACACTAATGTACCCATCTGCATGCGCATGCATACACACACACACACTCATTCACTCTTCCTCACACATATCTATAGGGACACACGCACATGTGCTGTCCACACATCACACATGATCTTTTTCTTTTTTCTCCCTCACCCCCAACAACAGCTAATCTCCTCCATGGCCCCGATATTGAACTATTGTGTTGTCCATTTCCCAGTGACAAGGGGTCTAGTTACAGGGTTATTGATTGGTTTTCATGCAGACAGATGGATCTGTCCTGGTCGCCCATTGAAACCCACCTCTCTGTGGGCTGATTGTTGCAGCTCCAGGGATAGGATTGCACAAAGAGACCACCCTCCACGCCAGCATCCTTCACCCAGACCGCGGATAGTAATAAATGGAGCCAGGCTGAGCCATAATAAAAGCAATTGAGTGGGTTACCTGTGCAGACGTGGATTTATACTGCCTCGTATTTGATGTGATTGTTTTATTGAGTTCTCAGCACAGTTAGGACCCCATTTATTTATTTATTTTGTAGCACTAGCCAATGTCCACCTTTGATCTTTTTCTAAGATGTGCCCTAGGGGAACAGGAATGGACGGGACCCCTCCAATTTTGCTCTTCCTTATAGGCCGATGCTGATGATGCTTTCGTGGGAGAGCCCTAGCCACAAACAGCTCCCTTATTCTGCAAATCTGACCGGAAGCTAGCCATGTATATTTGTTTAACCCTTAAAATGCTAGACTTTTTCTGGACTGCCAGCGAGAGGAATGTTGAGGTCCACTTGCTGATTTTCCAGAACAGCCTCAACTCAGACCCACGCAAATGCAGAGTTTGCACAGTGCCTAGCACAATGGGGTCTTGATCTGTGAATGGGATGCAATTCAAATGATAAATAACAACAGTAACTCAGCCTCTGAGTCGGTACCCACATTTGGGAGCCCACAAATAATTGCAAGCATAAATTTCCTGGGTGCGAATGTTTCCAGGCATATTCTGAAGCACTTGGGTACCCTGTGATCTGATTTGCAGGTTGCAATCAGGAAGATGGCTGTCTACATGGTATGAAATGTGCTCCCAGATACTTGCACTGTGAAAATGGGAGGTTGCCTCTGAAAAATCGCTCCCTGTAGTGTTTTATCAGAGGTGCCATGGTATTTGCTGTTCTTCTTAAAGCCCCAGCTCCTGGGGTCAGTTGATTACATGAGATGCTCAGCTCTCAGTTTTTAAAAAATAGTGAGTTGCTAGCCCTTGTGGTTGCACAGGCCAGGTCTACGCTATAAACGTACATCGGCAAAACTAAATAGCTCAGGAAACCCCCACACCCTTTAGTGATACAGTTATATCAAGCTAACCCCTGGTGTACACAGCGCTATGCAGAGGGGAGGGCTTCCCCTGCCGACATAGCTAGCATCTTCACTGGCGCATTAGAGCAGGGCAACTGCAGTGTTTTAAGTGTAGACCTGGCCTGAGAGAAGCTGGAAAAAGTGACCCAAGTGTGACCCAACGGCTCTGAAACCAGAAGGCAAATAAAAACACCCCCCAAATGGATTATTATTATTTTTTAAACTCAGGATTTTTAAGCCACTCTCATGACTTTTGGGCCCTGACTCATGATTTCTGAGCACCTGGGCTTGACAAATCTGCCTGTAGATTGATAGCATATGACAAAGGAATTGGGGATGGGTGAGATCCCCTCTCCCGCCCCCGCATTCTAATCAGCTTTTTCAGTTTCAACAATGATGGATTGACAAAGCCAAGCAGAACCTTTCTGAGTAGCCCTAATCATCCATACTCTGGGTGGGGTCTTCTACAGCATTCATCCTTGGCCTAACTCAGCTCCTATTGATGTCAACTCCCATTGACCTCAGTGAGGGCACAGTTAGGCCGATGCTGAGCACTTATGTTTAAGTGGCCCCTCGCATCAAGAAGGATGCCCATGTACTTTGCTGACTGAACCCTGCCTGCCAGACCCTCAGATTGAGCACTGACACACCTCGTTTGGAGTCAATGCCAATTTAATTCAGGCCAAGATCTGGCCTAGTTTAAATGTTTTCAAAGTCAAGTCCTGGATTTTTTTTTTTGCTATAACATGAAAGTCATTTGATTAGATGGGGTTATGGAGAAGCAGGGGCTTTTCCATGTGTTTGCTACATGACTTCCTTTTGAATCAATCATATTATCCTATTGTAAAGGTTACAGATGGACTATTAAATCATCCAGTCCATTTCTCTAGCCAAGGCAGGAGTGTCCCCTACATTTTCTCTTGTTTTTATCCCATCTAGTTTTAAATATTCCTAAACAGTGAAGAATTCCTGTGAGAGACTATTCCACAGCCTAATAGATCTCACTACCAGGAAATTCCTTCCGCTACTAATTTAAATGTTTCCTTTCTTAATTTAATCCCTTTACTCCTAGTATACCACTTTGTACAAGCCTGAATACCTCCTTTTCTCCCTCAGAGGGTCTGAACCCTTCAGATATTTGCAGATCATTATCTTGTCCCCCTATTTATTTGTCTCTTAGCCAAGCTACTTATTACTTTACTCATTCCCCCAAAGTCAAATGAGTTTTTCGGATAACAGAGGTTCTGATAAATGAGGTTTGACGGCATAGGACTCATTCACCCAACACTGAAATGCAGCTGCCTCTAGGGTGTAGTACAGCAGCCATTCACCATACACAAAAACTTGCACAAGCTTAACTCACAACGACAATGCACTGTTGTTGCGAGTTAAGCTTGTGCAAGTTTTTGCATATAGCAAATGGCTGCTGTACTACACCCTAGTCCATCCTAGACTGAAAGGGTGGACTTTTAAAAGGCAAAAGGTACATGCAGTCTCTGAACATACAGCATTGCAGAGCAGGAAAGATAAATGCCAGGAGCTAAGATCTCTCCTGTCCAGCCCTTCATTGGGCCAGATAGGAAAATCAGAGGGAATATGATTAACTCAGTCCATGCATCACGATACAAACTGCCAATGGCCAGATGTGAGGAATACGACAAGTAATGGTGCCACAAGCAAAAATATACTCCTTTAACTGAAGCAACATTGTGTATGACCTCAGTTTTATGGGCCTGTCCTTTATTTGCAATGATGGAAAGGAGGTAACACTGGGTTTGTGTGTGACTAGGGGAATCTGGGTTTAACAGGAGGATGTAATGAAGTCCTACATGACCCAATCACATTCTCCGCTCAGTTGAAAGCAATTGGGAATAGGAGCTGCTCTCCCTGGGGTGGGAAATTGAATGGAAACCTGGTATCCAGCATTAGGTCAATGGGGAGATCATAAAAGGTGCCGGCCCCTTGCTGGGATCCAGAAAGAGTTACTTTTGTGTGTGAGGAGAAGTGCCAGATTAAGAGACCTGAGAGCCACGGCCCCTATTTATCCAGACAGCAGATACAGCATTAGGGCAAGCATTCCCCACCCCTGCCCTCCGTCACTGGATTACAAGAACCCACCTCGAGTCAGAGGCTTGTTCGTTGTACCTGGGCGGGTTAATCCCTGGCCGCTCTGCTAAAACAACCAAGAAAGTGGCAGATTAGCACCAGCTATGGCACTATGTTTATGTGATGTGGACTGCTGACTAGGAACTGGACTGAGAGGCACCAACTCGTTTAATATAGACCATCCAGTAGTTGTTACTTTCGGTCGTTATTGACCTCGCTCACATTACTGATGCTCTCAGCAATCCAGAGTCCTCAGAAAAATCATTATCCATCCTCCAGATTTCACATCTACTTAGCGGGATGAGGAAGGTGGCAGAGACTCCAGGACTCAGCCACAAGTGACAAAGATGGGTACGGGATTTTTTTGGGAAAACTCACAGATTGAATTACAAAAGTTGTGTCCTATAGAGGAAGAGAGAGATGGGTGTGTATAGAGATTAGACAGATAGATAAAATGATGGATGGACGGATGGATGGATGGATGAATGGATGGATGGATGGATCAATCCTTGACTGATGTAAATCGGCAGTGCTCCAGGATTGGATCTGTAATAATTCTACTTTGAGGTATATGGGATCTTTTAGGCAAAGACTGCTCAACAGTGGCTTACAAAGGTAACTAAGTATCTCATTTCCATTTTACAGAGGGTGAAACTAATGCACAGAGAGATGAAGTGATTTCCCCAAGATTACATATTGAGTCAGTGGCAGCTTCGGCAAGAGAATCAAAGTCTCCAGACATGAAATCCCCTGCTCCGATTGCTAGACAAGGCTGCCTGTGGACACTGATGGTTTATAGCCACATGCTCAATATTTCACAATTCAACAAACACAGTTCCAGGGATGATATCACCTGAATCAGTGTCTGTCTTTCCATTTGTATTTATAAAAGAACCTCATAAAAGGAGGCAGTGTGAAGATCTACACTAACTAGGAATCATTGGCCAATTATTAAATAACGTAACAGAAAACATTTTCCAAAACCAATCACATAATTCTAGAAGTGAACATATACTAGGGACACAGATTCTTGGGAGGGACTGAAAAAGCTTTATCCTGCCACCTAGCATGTGACAACCCAGCTGAGGTTTATCATGTCCAGCAAACTGCACACCCTGCTATACGAATCAGAGAAACACACAGTCCAAAGAGAAAAGGAGTACTTGTGGCACCTTAGAGACTAACCAATTTATTTGAGCATGAGCTTTCGTGAGCTACAGCTCACTTCATCAGAGTGTAACCATAAGCATGCAAACTGACTATAATATTATTCCACAAGCCTGTGACTCCTGCATTCCTCAGATAGGGATCATGCCTGTTTCTCCCAAACTGCAAATCTAACAGTACTGAAAGCTACCTCAGTAGCACTTTGTCTGTGGGCCGGGTCCACACTTGGGAGACTGTACAATATATTGAGTGTTAGAGGTAGGTAAAAAAATAATGCTTAGAATAGAATGGGGGTTGAATCCTTAACTACGGAACTCTGAACATGGTTCCATGATGTGCTGTTCCTACTAAAGCCCACAGCATAACTCGTACAGATCTCAGTGGGTTATCATAACATGCACAGCCTGGGTTCTTAAGGTTCTCCAAGAGCAGCAAAACAAAGCCAACACCCCTATTGACATCAGATAGCCTCGTCCCAGTGGGAAGTGATATCTGACACCCCAATTCATACTAGAAACGCCACTGTTCTGCTAACAGCAATGCGGACGCAAACCCAATTTAAATAGTCCATATTTAAGTGATCAGAGATAACCAGCCTGCTTCCATGTGATAATGGAAAATCTCTCTAGTCATCTGAGATCAACATTCATTGTTTGCTATGTTGATGGAATTAGAACTTTATGCCACTTAATTGCTTCTCAATGATACATATACAATATCTGACTTATAGGTATATAATACATTAAACCTGCACTAATTTATATTATTTAATATATGAAATGTGTACTGGAAATCTCCCATATTAGACAACCACCCATCTTGAGACTACCAATTGAAGTCTATTTTGTCCATTGACTAATGCATTGTGTATATTTATTCGCCACCGTTAACAGAAGACCACCAACTGGTAGGCAAATGATTTTTGCTGATGTCTTGAGGGTTACGATAGGTTTTTCAATATACTCTGTATGAAGAGCTAAAATACAGTGTTGCAGCATAGGGGTTACATCGGCACAAGTTTGGGATGATCGTGTTAGTCACAGGTGGCCCAGCCGAGAGTGAGTTATAAGTGTTGTCCCAAATGCATGCTGATCAAACTTTTACAGTCCAACATGTATTCTGTAGGTGCCACAAATTTAACAGAAAATCTATTTAAAACGGTTTTAGGAAGATTTTAAAAATTTCACATTGACTATTTTTTGTATCCTTGCACCTAGAAACTCATGTGCCTTTGTTAGTCTTAGTCCAGCTGTACAGAATTCAGAAAGAGCAAAATCAAAATGTAATTAATACATTTTCAGAACCTCTTAAAATGCCCTAGAATAGCTTTTTTTTAATACATACAAATGTCACACATGGCTTTAAAGTCTAATATATTTGGTCTTTCCAGAGACAAACGCTATTCTCATTTCCTGCTAGAAAACCGGGCTTCTGCCATTTCTGCAAAGATCTAATTTCTAGAGCCCCTAGACACTGGACTTTAAACTTGTCATTAGTGCACGTCTGAAAACTGCCCGCGGTGGACTTTGGGCCAATACAGTTTTGGGGGTAAATTCCACATTGCAGAGGAAATGAAATGTTTTTTGTGTCAGGCTGGTTTTAAGAAATGGCGTCTGTCTGAAGCCGCTCAGGGAGTTGGAATGTTAGAGTAAATCCAGGGAGGGCCAAATTGGTGATCAAAGAGCAGGTGAGGTGGACACAGGTGCATGATAAATGCAGTTTGTCACATGACTCGGCAATTTATCACACATATGCGATGTCTACATGATCTGGTTATTTCAAAATGTTTGTTTCGACAATGGAAGAGAATGAGAATTTGCATTTTAATTGTAAACGCAGTCCTGTCTCTTTCTACTATCTTCTCGGTGTTGTTCCCACTGAGTGAATGGTGAAACTTGCATTGTTAATGGCAGCAGGATTGGGCCCTTGTATTCTTTCTATTTCCTGTTCTGCTGTGGTTCTCTCACAACACACTGCTGTGTTCCTCCCCAGCACACATCCTAAAATGGTGCTTTTTGTATCATTGTCCGCAGCCATTAAAGGAATCATTTCCTTGCAAGTCTGGGATTCTGGGAGCCCCACACAAAGTTAATAGGTGAACAAGAAGGAGGTTGGGCCTGCATTATGAAAGAGATTGAAGAGAGTCTTAATCAGCAGAAACTGAAAAGATCCCATTCTTCCTTGGCAATCTCACACTGAAATATCACAGTGGTGAGAATTGGGGCATCACAGTTGGGCCTATCTGATATAATAATATTTACCATTTATAAATCAATATACATCCCCAAAGAGTTGTAGTTAGCTAACGAACAATGTCCCCGACCCCTCTGAGATATGTCAGTATTATTATCTTCATTTTAGAAGCGAGGATACTAAGGCACAGTAACATCAACGCAGCACAATAAATCAGCAGCAAAGGTATGATTAGACCTGGAAAGCATGTGGCTCTGGTCTTGTGCATGAATACGACACCGTGCGGCCCGCTGCAATGTGTTACTCTTCCCAAATAGGTTACAAGTCCCTGCCTTCAGTGGCTATTGGATGTCAATTTGCTTTTGGCTAGTTAACCCAGCATGAATGTTCCAGCTAAGCAGACTGCATCTTTGCTCCTCTCTGAAAGAATGTGCTGTTCCTTCAAAGAACCTAAAACCCTTCCTCTGGACTTCTGGGGCATTGGCTTAATTCCTTTCAGGGATATCTGGCTGTCCTTCCACAGCTGCCTTGTAAGGTGTCTGAATGTCAAACTCTTATTATTTCAATACCTGACTGAGAGAGTAACAGGGACCTGGAGGTTTTTTAGGAGGGTGTATAATTACTCGATCAGTATTATGTTACCCTGTTCATAACTTAATAACCATTTTAATACAGATGGCACACACAGGGATAATTTCCTGGGGTAGCCTAGCAGTATATTACAGAGACTGTGTGTCTGAGGGAATCTTCTTTAGCCAAGGTACATTCTACCAGCTAATTCTACCTGCTGTTTTCAAGATGATGTGGAATAATTCCATATCATTTGCAAAATATGTAAAGCTGTTTATATAGGATGTGAATTTGGGTTATATATGCTGCCTGGGTTATCAGACTTATTTTGATAAATCTCCCATGGATAGCACAAGACAAAAAATACTGTAGTGTTTCCCCAGTGTTTATTTTTCCTGATGTTGGTGTGAACATACAGGGTTTTTCAACATCCTGGCTACACCTAAGTGTAAATATACAGGCATATGCATGTATGCACTCACCAGATACTACCATGCTGGTCAGTGTGCATGTGTCTCTAAGGTATGTGTATATATACTCCATGTAGTGTGTGTATTTTTTTGAGTGTGTAGACTGTATATATATATATATATTATTCTATTGGAGTGGTATTTGTATCCGAGTGCATAAATGTGTATGTTTTTGTAAGTGCCTGACTATATGTGTTACAATATTTCTAATAGTGTGGCATATGTGTGGGTAAGTACCTACAGTCTTGTGTGTGTTTGTATCTTTGTGTTATTCTACCTGGGTCGGTGTGATATTTGTATATGCGCCTGTAAGTGTCTACCTGTGTGATGCCAATGTGTGACTCTCATGCATGTGTGTGTTGTTTATACATGATTATATGCATCACAACATCTTGCAGCATTCCCCATTTTGTCACCTGGAATATATCCTTTTTGCCACCAAAGAAGGGATTCTTTCCCTAAGGGGTGGGGAGGGGTGGGTGGTTTGTTTTACATCCATCCCGCTGCAATCAAAACTTCTGCAAGGGGCTGTGATCTGTGCAGGTTCGAAACAGCAGCTAGACGCCTCGTGGAGCTCTTCCCTGCCTTCGGAAGAGGCGTCCTTGCTGGCTTAGCAGCTGCCCCTGGGGGTGGGGGGAAGGAGCCTCGCATTTGGGAAGCTAAGTCTGTTTGTTTAAGATAAACAAACATTTGGTGGTTTAATGGCTCAGGAGTGCGGGCTGTGATTGTCTTTAGATATGGGCGCTTTTAATCTCACAGTCTTAATTACTGAAAACACTGGCATCCATTGACACGAGGCAAAGAGCGCTAGAGAAGCAGGACAGAAGGAAGGAAGGAAGTCTCCTGCCAGGTGCCTACCCTCGCACTCCCAGCCCTGCCATGCAACACCCCGCGACGCGCACTTTCACCCAGTCATTTCACCCAGCTCCCTGCCCAGCCGGTCCCCTCCGGCGGCCGCCCCCGCGCGCCGTCTCCGAGCAGGCTTCCAGCACCAGCAGGCCCCAGGAGCGGAAAGCCCCGGGCTGGGGGTTCGCCGCGGGGGCAGGAGCAGGGATGGGGCGCGCTGCCTCCAGGGACTAGCCCGATCACCCCGGGCCTGGGGGAGCGGGGAACTCCAGGGCCGCAGAGGCGGCGGGTGCCTTGGAGGGGGGAATGTTAGAGCCCCCCGGCCCGGGTAACCCGTAGGCGAAAGGAACTGGCTGGCTGCCGGCTGGGAGAGCTTTATGGGGGCCATAAAAGGGAAGTGGCCGTGGGGGGAGGGGAGCTGTGGGAAAGGTGGGTCGGGCTGGGCGCAGGGGAGCGGGGACTGGCCCGGGGGCAGCGAGCGCATGGCCGGCCCCTGGGGCAGGGCGCTGGGTGCCGGGCCGAGGGGCGCCCTTACCTGTTGATGGAGGAGACGCTGGGCACCGTGTCGTTGTCGCAGATGCCCTCGGCCAGGAGCCGGTCCCGGATCTCCCAGGCGAACATGGTCGGGTTTTGTCTCTTGTACTCGGCGATTTTATCCACTACTTTGGGGGTCGCCACTTTGGGCTTGGAGCCGCCGATCACGCCGGGCTTGATGCTGCCCGTCTCGTAATACCTGCTCCAGAGCAGAGCGCGGTCAGTGCCCGGGGCCTGCGCTCCCCTGCCCGAGCTCACCCGCACCTGGCCACCGGCTGCCATGCCATGTCCTCCCCACGGCCCGCGGCCCCGCGCCGCCCCCGCGCCCCGCAACTCTATCTGCCCTTGCTGCCGAGCGGAGCCTCCCCCGCCTGGGGCCTGGGGGCGCACGGCTTCGGGGCGCCATTGCCTGCCTCCTGGGCGGCTGCCCTGGGGCGGGGGGACCCGGACAGTGGAGGTGGGGCTGTGCCCTTGTGCGGCAGCGGGGTGTGCTGGGGAGCCCGGGGGCAGGGGAGGTGGGGCTGTGCCCTTGGGCAGCGGGGTGTGTTGTGGGGGGGGGGGAGGCGGCTCCTTTTTCCACCCGAACTCCAGGCCCAGCCAGCGATGGGGAAACAAAACGGAAACCGCCCCCCGGATAAAATCCAGAGGGATGGGGGCCAGTGAGGGGCCCAGGGACACAGCCGATCGCTGAGCTCACCCCCCCCCCCTTTTCGCTGATGTTTTCTCCTCCTTCCCTGCCCCCCCCATTCTCACCCCAGCCCTCATATTTTCTCTCCCCCGCTGGAAGGGCCTGGCTGTGCCGCAGGAGGCGGAGAGCGGTTTGCTTGGCCTGGGTGCGCAGCGGGGATTTCGGGGCTCCCCGCCCTCTCGGCTCATCTCTGGCCCTGGCACCCCCACGTCCCCGCATGGCCACTAGCTCGGCACGTTTTGGACACCGCTTGTGCAAAGGGCAGGTCGGAGGATGGCCGGGAGGTTCCGGCACAGGCAGCCTGTTTCCTGAACCCCAAGGCCGGGCTGAGGCAGGTTCCCCCACCCGAGCTGCCTCCCGGGAGATTTCACACCAAATTTGGTTGCGACCGTTTTTTTAAGGCTGCTCGGCAGAGTGGGGGTGGGGTGGGGATTTTTTCCCTTTTCTTTCCTACTCACAAAATGTTCCTGCTTCAGGTTATTTCCCAGGCAAAGGGGAGGGAGAGGTGGCTGGGTGTGGGGAGGGGGGCTGTTTGTCCTGCAAATTGCTCTTCTCCCCTTTCGGGCTGCGTGACAACCTGGGGGCGCAGAGGGGGACCCAGGGGGACGGGAGAGGAGGCAGTTTGGAGGAGGGGAGGGGATGCACCCGCTGCTCGCCCGAGCCTTACCTGCCCAAGATCTTGCTGACACAACCGTGGCTGACCCGCAGCTGCCTGGAGATGTCACAGGGTCGCACTCCCTGGTGAGCCAGCTCGACTATCCTTTGTCTCACCACGTCAGGTAGGGGCCTGCCGTTCACAAACACCCCCCCGAGCTGGTTCACTCCCCCATGCCCTGCTGGGGAGAGAGAATAAAAAACACAACAACCCACGCACCCCAGAAACAGACCGTTAGTCGGGGATAGTTAGCGACCCGCGGGCAACATCTCCAGTGACTAGCTATGAATGGAGGCGATGGAGGGGGAGAAGGGTGTGGGGAAGGACAAGAGAGAAAGCAAGAAAGCAAGCAAGAAAGAAAGAAAGAAAGAAAGACTCTTAAACACACCCTAACCCAGAGGAGTGAATTTCCTACGAATGTCACTTTCCTCTCTCCACACACCCAGCTACTTTCCTGCGGCGATTGTGCCCCTTTATTCCCAGGATCTCTGATGGAGCAGCAGAATGTCAGGGTCATTATTCTGGGGACCAGCATAGATCCCCAGGCTCGTGCCGGTTCGGCGAGTTGGGAAGAGATTTTCTCCCAAACGCTTGAGTTTCCCTTCTAGAGGCTCCAGGCAGAGCCCTCTTCCTGCAGCTGCTCCTTCCCCTCTCACTTCATTCCCATGCCATGATTTTCTATCACATTGCCTGCTGCTTTTATTTCCGCACCCCTCACCCCGGAGAATTTTTACCTGGTATAGCTCGTTTTCTCCATTTATTTTCGGATAGCTCTGAATTAAAGGTGAAAGGGAAAGAAAGAAAGAAAGAAAGAAAGAAAGAAAGAAAGAAAGAAAGAAAGAAAGAAAGAAAGAAAGAAAGAAAGAAAGAAAGCTGTCTTTGTGTCCCGCAAACGATTACAGTTTATATAAACAAAACCTCTCTCTCTCTCTCTCTCTCTCTCTCTCTCTCATAAGCTTTCGGTCTTTTAGGGGGGGAAAATCCGCCAGAAAAAAAAAACTCGCCTTGATTTTTTTTTTAAACAAGGATTCTGTTCAAGGGGAAATAAAAATTCCCCATTCGCCCCTCTTTAGAAAAAACCCCAGCTCGGTCTTCCATGGGGTGCCCGAGTTCCCTTTTTTCAGTAATCATTTGGATGAATACGGGAAGGATGGGGCTTTGCACCTGCTAAATGTTTCAGGCAGGAAGCGGCTGCCAGGAATGAGGAAATCTCTTCATTCGGATATTAGCAAAATACGAGCTGTATTTGTGACGCTCGCACCTAAGTGTGTGCGCGACAGCTCCAAATGCGCATTCGTAGATATGTGTGTGTGCCCATAAATATTTAGAGAAGGTATATCTTCATTTGCCACGATCCCTGGGTGTCTGTAGCGATAGAACTGGGGAGTGTGTGTCTACTGTGTTTAGAGCCTTCCTTTCACCCAGAGCTAACCTGCTGCAGAGATCTTCAGCTGGTTTTGCAGTTGGCTGAAAAATGATCTGTTTATATTTTTGCTGGGTTTTTTTTCTCTCCTGCTTTTGACACTGACTCATTGGTTCTGAACTTAGTGGGAACTCTCATTGCCCTGCGATCGATCCAAGTCCTTCTTCACAAACAGAGTTTTTTCATCTCTCACAACCGCCCCCCCCGTGCCCCCCATCAACACCCAAGAAACACCCTCCAAAATGCCATGAGCCTAACCCCGGGATGGTTTCTTTAGACCGCTCTTTTCGGCCCGATTAGATTTTTTTAAAACCCCTTTGTGAAAAAAAAATACTTGGGATTATTGGGTGGTGGTAGTGGGGCATTTCTTCCTGCCCTCCACCCCCGGGATCCTTTGGGTCTTTCAGGAATGGTGCGGGTGGGTTTTGTCTCCATGCGTCCAGACCACCTTTTGCACATGTTGCCTCTAAAGTTACAAGCCAGCCGTTTCTTCCACACCTCGCTGATAAATAATTCAAGGCACCTTGGATAACTCGCATTACAGAATATTAAAAGGCAGCAGATGCAAAAAAGATTAAAAAATTAATAATTCAAATTATTGCACCCAGTGGTTCCCCCCATCCCCGGGCTTGTTTTAGTTTAGATCGGTCCCTTTCAAACCTTATTTTCTCTCTATATATACACACACATCTGTCCCTTTGAACAGAACACAGTCTGGAGTCTGTATACATGTGTGAGCGCGTGAGGAAATCAGCGCTTATGTGTGTTATAATTGCCCGCTCATATACGGATTATATATAGGGCCCAAACTGAATCACGCTTTCTTTTCAAAATTCGGCAGCAAAAATAAAACGTTCTCAGATCTGCCTGGGTTTTCTTTAAATCATCCGCTGGGTTGTGAAATATTTTTATCGATTAAATACATTTTCCAAATTAAATTAAATGCAAAGGTATTGCAATCAATTAAAAAGAAAGCCGCCGCCGTGCAAACAAAATATTTCCAAACGCTGGGCGTATTTTCAGTGAATATACTTGGGAAACAATATTTTTTCCCCTAACAAAATCGCTCAGAAAGAACAATTTTGAAAAAGAAATAAAGGTGCATCCAACCCTCTTCGTGGGCTTTATATGTTTGCTCTTTTTCTTCTTGCAAATCATTTTTTAAAACCCCAGATATTGTACTGTGTATCCTTTAAATATTGGGTTATTTTTAACAGCTGGCAGGGCAGCGTCTTGAAAAGTTTCGCCGTGGAAAGTTACAAATTGTTCTTAATTATTCATTTCCTGACTCAGTATGGTCTCTAGCTCAGATTTTTATTTTTACTTCTGTCTTTTTAAATCCCTGAATTATTTTCCCTGCCTGCGGTTAGCTCAAATGAATTGCAATTTCATTATTACAATAATTGTCATGGGTTGTTGTTTTTTCCTTTCCCCCCTCCTTTGATTGAAATGAGATTCTAGACTGAAAACATATCAGAAATCCACTTTCTTGTATGTCAATAATGCATTTAAAATGCACCCGAGGGATCTGGTAAATAAATAAATTAAAAAGAAAAAGAGGGGGATTGTGACTTCTTAATAACCCTCGAAAATGCCGGATTTCCAAACAATATAATTGTCCTCTTTCTTCCTCTAAATCATCCTTAAAACAAACAATCACCTTCCCAGTCATTTAAAAATGACATTTACCCCCTCTTCAGTTTAAAGGACAAAAAATGGCAGGGAGAACTGTGGTTCCACACATATATATGTATTAAAATTTTAAAAAATAAAGCTTTGACCCACGTCGCAGAATAAAATATAAACGATCGAAAATACAAGTGGACACACGCGTCGGAATCAACTACTCCCCCTCGGAGGCACAAATTTGCAAAGTGGATTTGGAGCAAGACCTGATTTTGTTGTTGTTGTTGTTCCCGTTCACACACACACTAATTCCCTCCAGTAAGTTTGGGGGGTTCCCAGGCTCCGGGATCCCCTTTGGTGGGGATCTTAGCCCCGAAGGAGATAGGGAGCATCTGTGGCCGGTGATGGCAAAGCAAGGCAGGGGTTTCGGAGCCCACCTTGGCTGGGGGAGGCGGCAGACGGCTGGGAGGATGGCCTGGAAAGAGGATCAGGTGAGGAAGAAGGGTTGGGGAAGGAGGCATGGAGGGATGCAGGAGAAGGAGCTGGGCTCCGGTACTCACGGTGCATTGCTGAGAAGGGGTCTGCCTTGCAGTGCATATCCATGGGGAGGCAAAGGAAGGGGAAGAAGTCGGCTGAAGCCGCCGTGTCGCCTCTAAAACTCAACTTCAAGACTTAGGGGAGAAAACAAAAAAGCAGCCAGCAGGGCGAGGGGAGGCGGGGGGCGGGCGCTCGGCCCTGCCCGGGGAGCGGAGAACTTTCCGGGGGCCGTGGACGGGGAGCTGGCTCGAGCTGGGGCAGAGCAAGCGGAGCCTGATGGTTCTGGTCAGCAGGGTCCCAGCGGGCAGCGAGAGGCAGCGGCCGGGGGGCAGGTGGATGTCATGGCTGGAGCGCTCGGGTCAGATCATCCCTGGCAGCCGGGTCAGCAAGGGGCTGGAGGCTTGGGCGCGTCTGAAGCAAGGTGAGGATGATGATGGTGGTGGTGAAGCAGCAGCGGCAGAGGATGATGCGGCTTCCTTCCTCTTCCTCCGCCAAGTCTGGGGCTAGTTCATTTAAGTTCAAAGTGGAGTAGAAATCCCCGGGATCTCTGAGCACCGGCAGCCCCCTCCCTGCGTCCCCTCGCCTCCTTCTGCTCCCCAGGCAGAGGGTCCCGCTCCTGGCAGACTTTCTGGCAAGGTGGGATGTGTTTGCGAGGAGCTTTGGCTGGAGAATGGAGCCTCCTCTCCCCGCGTGTGTCTCTCTAAAAGCTGCAAAGCCCCCTCCAGATCTCTCCCCCCCCACCCCCCACCCCCACCCCTCCTCGCCCTCCCCCTTTGCCGGGAGATGGATGACTTGTCAGACAAAGGCAATAGATTCCAACACTCTCTGATTCGCCAGCGCGCGGAGACGGAGCCCGGGCGAGGAGGTCCGTGCTTCTGTCACTCGGGCAGAGGAGAGGGGGAGGGGGGAGTGCCGGGGCGCTGGGGGGCGGGGAGGGGGGGGACAAAACTACAGAGAAAAACGAAACTAGCGGATAAGACAAACTCCAGATAAGGGCTGCAGCGGGGACGGGGATCAGAAATTGAGGGGACACGGGAGGGTGCGCTGAGCTTAAACTGCCTGATTCCCTGCTTTGTTTCCGGCGCCTCCAACTCCCCTATTTAAGCACATTCTCTCCCCCACGCATACACGGCGCTTATCAGTTTCATCGGCCTTTTTTCTTTTTCTTTTTTCTTTCTTTCTTTCTTTTTTTCTTTTTCTTTTTTCTTTTCTTTTTCTTTTTTTTGCACCCTCACCCGCCGATGAAAGTGCTTTCCGCCTTCCGGATCCAGGAGATCTCTCGAGCTGAAGCGGCTGGGATTTGATCCACATCAAAGCTTTCTCGGTGTTTAACTTCAAAAAAACCACACACACACAAACCCACAAAAAAACCTGCTGTAGTATCGCTTTGAAGTGGCATATTTGGGACTGAGAGATGACAAATCCGGGGGTTACAAAGTTTCTCTGGTTTTGCGCGCGCGCGTCTCAAAATAAGGAAAATAAAACAATCCCGAGTCTCCCCCCACCCCACTATTTGTTTATTTTTTTTTCCTTTCAGGCAGAGGATTTACAAAGTATTTCGGAAACGGGTCGAGAAGTAAAAGAGACGGCTTTGACCTAACAAGAGAGCAGAAGAGAAACGCCTACCTCGGGATAAATAAATTCACACACGTGAAAATGGGGCAATTTGCAGTGAGCTCAATGTTTGTTTCCATATGTGTTTATTATCATCATATGAAACGCTGTTCGTTTCCCCTCTTCCTTTCTTGGTCCCTCCTTCCCCACCCCTTTGCTTATCTGTCACAAAATACCCCCTTTGTTTTCTAACTGGTTAAGTAAAGAATCTCCCAGAGATCTTTATGAAATATTTTCCACCATCTCATAAATCATGTTGGCACTTCAGCTGATGTTTTATCTCTCTCTTTCCCCTGAGTTTGCAAAGCCTGATTTAAAAATCTTTCCGACACTATATATGGTTAAATGCAGAGAAAGACAACAATACCTCTTTCCAGTGTGTACATTTAAAAAAAAAGAAAGAAAAAGGTTAAACCAGCGGAAACCAAAATATCCAAACACCCCCTCCGAAGGCTACGTTTTTCTTCTGTTTTTAATGGGGGTTTGGAGTATTTGTAGTCGGATCAGTAATAATAATTATTATTGCTGTTACAGTTAATGCTAATTTTTATGAATGCTCATTATTATTGTTATCAAGCCCGGCATGACTGTGATTTCCCTCCCTGATTTTTGGAGAAAAATCCCAGGACTGAATTTCCACCAGGTGCAAAGTTTGGAAGAGGCTTGTGAGCGGTTCTGGTTCAGAGCCCCTGTGTGTGAGTAGGGAAATACTCCGTACTGAGCATTATTGCTTCTGGTTTGGGGGAGGGGGGCATCTGTGCCCCTTTCTGGAGAATTCATTTCTCCCCTCTGCAGCTCACATAGCCCTAGTCTGCCACCGGCAAACTCACTCCTCCCCATGCTGAACCCCCACCCCTGCCATCCACCCTAAACCTCCCCTCTTTTCATTGCCTCCTACTTTGCTAGCTGCCTTTCTCCACTCGCCCGGCTGAGGTGGTAGATCAAAGAGGAATCCTTTCCCCGCTCACGCACGGAGCATGTGGGGGAGGCGGGCAGGGAGGAGGAAGGGGGCAGCGTTCAGGACTGGACGGCTGCAGGTGAAGCGGGCCTCACTGCCCAGAATCAACCCGCGTGTAAGGTGTGCGGGAAGGGGGAGGGCGTTCCTTTCCCTTCCACTGCCTGTAGATGGCGCTCTCCGGTTTGCTTTTTGTCTACGGCTCCAAATTGATACACATCAACTTCTATCGCAGGGGAAAAGTTTCAGACTAACCGGATTTGAACTTAATCTGCCACCCAGTAGCCGCAGCAAATATTAGCAAATGGCTGACAAACCTCTGACACTCTCCGGCCAGCGCTGGGCAGAAGGAAAGGGAAAGGGGTGGAGGGAGGGAGACTGATAAACACACAATTACATACACATTTGCCATGAACTCTTCCCCCCTCCAATAACTTCGGTTTGCATTGGGGACTGGGAGACCCAGTAACTGTCCTAGTTTTAGCCCGCTGGCTCCCTGTCTGATAGCTCCTTTCCTTGATCACCGCGCCCCAAAGGCCTCCGCTGCTGTGGGACATTAGCGCTTCGGGGAGTCCTTTGTGGGAGGTTCCGCGACGCAGATGCTCTTGGGGCGTTATCACTCCTGGCTGTGTGTTAAGGACACAGCAACTTTCCTCGGGTGGGGTCGGGGGGGGGGAGCAGACGAATTTCCCCCCGAGCCTGCGGGAGTTGTCACTTTGACCTTGTTCCCCTACTACAGTCCCCGCATTAAGAAAGGGGTCCAGGAACCAGCAATGACTCCGGAGCCGCGTCGGCGCCAGCGGCTCGCCCAGTTTAACGAAACCAGTGTTTGATCCAGTTAAATCGGGTCAATTTTCCCATCTGGACAAGGAAGTCTTTTGCTTCCCCAAGAGGGGAGGAGATAATCTCAGAGAGCTCCCCCCCCCCCACACACACACCCCTGCCCATATCGCATCGTCACCTGGTGCCCCTTCCCTCCCCCGGCTTCCTGGAAGAATTGCTTTGTCAACATTCAAATCCACAGAACAATTTCTATTTGCGGGGGGAGGGGGGAATATCCACGAGGATCTATGAGAATATTCCCCGCGCACGTTTAATAATTCGAGATCAGGAACAATGCAGAACTGTAGGGTCTGTTGAGAGCTCCCACTCTTCTTTTTAGGTGAACCCCCCCCCCCAAACCGGGCTCCCATTCAGTCAGGGTTGGGTGCTTTTCCCCGTCCGACTTTAAATGAACCTTTCTGTCTCTTTCTTTCTTTTTTTTTTATTCCAAAGAGAGTCTCTCCCCTTCCCCTAACCCAACCCCCCCCCCCCCAGCTAGAAACATTTACACTTCAAAAGAGGCGACCGCCTCTCTGCGGAAATTTCAAGAAAAATAAACTTTTGGAGGAGTTGAAGTGATACCGATCTTTGGATTTGCTTCATTAGCTGCTTTTCGCCGACTGATCAAGCCCAAATCTTTCCTATTGATCCCACTCATCCCCCCCCCTTCCCGCACACCCCCCAATGCCCTGCTCAGCTCCCCTCAAATTCTCGCTGAATGCTCTGGGGCTGTTCCTCAAGGGTGGCAGGTTTGTAGTCTCTCTTGGAAGGGAGTTAATGAAACGTTAGTTTGGACAACCGCTTCTTCCCCGTCCCGCAAAAGTGGGGAGCGGAAGCGATTTGCGAATCTGAAAGCGAGGAGGGTGGGACTCATGACCCGAGCCTTTTTGTCCAGTTCTCTTGAGGATTCGGGCCTATTTTAAAAAATAGTTTTGACTGGGATCCTAACATCCAAACCCATAGCCCGCACCCATGTTGTCTCGTCGTTGTATATACGGCTCTAGGGTTGGAAAGGCGCCGAATCTACTGCTACGGAATCGGCTTGTTGTGGGGACAATTCTCATATTTATGTTATCGAAAAATGTTGCGAACTCCCGAGCGCCACAAAATCAACTTTTGTTTTTGCAGGCTTGTGAAATGAGTCATTGTAAATACCCTTCGTTGTTAGATGGTTTATTTCGGGGGGCCTACGCACACACACACACAGGCTTTATGATTTTACATTAAAATCCACCCTGACTACCCTCCCTCCCTTCCCAAACTCTGCAAACTCCTTTCACCCCAAGTGGGAAAAGGAGGGTCAAGAGCCTTATTCCCAAGGAAGAAGAAAACCCGATCCTGTAGGTTGCTTCTGGGGAGAGAGTCAATTTGGAGGAAGGGGGTTGCCTCAAGGTGAGGTGTTTGAGGGTTTATGGAACCATTGTGTGGCTACTTGGATTTGATCCCCCGAGTTAGAGTCTGATTTGAGAGGGGTAGGGATGGGGATACACCTTGGATCTGTCCTTGATACCCCCCACGCCGGCCCGTATCCCCCTCACACACGCTGGGGAGGGGTGTGTGAGAACTCCCAAACCCAAAACTTTTCGTTTATCTGCTTTCTCCTCTTTCTTTGCAACAACGCAACTAGGGAGCTGCCCTCGGGGGATTTTTTTTGGGGGGGTGGGGGTAGGGAGAGGATTGCATTCAAGAAATTCCGAAATTTAAGGGCGGCTCAAAGGGAGGACTCCGGACTTCAGGGGAGCTGGAGCAGAGAAGGGGCCCTGGGAAAGGAATGGGGGGCGTGCTGGTTAAAGTCCCTGGCGCTCTCTCATTCACACCCCGAAATCGATGCATCGGGGAGACAAGAGGCCACTGCTTTTTCCCCTTCCCTTTTGAAATAATGTTAGCTTCAAACGAACAATTAAAAACGCCCAATATTTGTCTCGGCCCTTCCCCCGTGTGTCTCCGAGCCCCCCTCTCTCTAAGCACCTCTGGTCACGTTGGAGGATGAGTTTTTTGGAGAGCTTCTGGTACAATATGGAGCACCATGGGCTGCAATTTCACACTCCACAGCACATTCCCCCTAAAGCTACTTTCTTTCTTTTTCTTCCCCCCTCCCATCTAAGACCCCCTCTCTCTTTCTCTCTTTTGTGACTCATGGGTGGGTTCCATGTCTGGGGGACAGGCTCCTTGGGCATCCTGGCACTGGGCAGAAAAGGAAGGAAGGGGCTTTGCTCTGCTCCTTTGCTCTGCCTGCCGCTGCTACCGTTGGCTTTCCCCTCTCTGCATTTGTTTGCCCTGAATGGTAATAGCCCACGTGTGCTGCTTTTTATTCAGTAACCGACACTTTAACCTCTCCTCTTTACAAGAGAGCGTTTGCCACAAAAACGAGACAAGCCGGAGACCTTTTACAGCCTCATTGGGCGGGGGTGGGGGGAGCCAACATTGTGGAGAGACACTTCTGCAACAAAGCCACCTCTTAACGCACTGGGCCGGCCAGAGCTGGAGGCAGACCCTGGCCAGGGCTGAAAAAACACAGCAAGTAGCCTCCCAGGCCATGGACATACGGACAGCCTTAGTGCAAACTTGCGTGCATGGATATAACCCCCTACTGAGCGTGCATCTAGAGAGCAAAGATACATGCATGTAGGCACACCACCAACGCGCAGACACACAGGCTGCAAACGTCCATCAACATAGAGGCTGCAGATAATAGCACCATGCACATACACCACCAAACATACGTGTGTACAGACGGACTGTAAATATTCATGCATGTGTGCACTTCGTCACGGTGCATGCACGCAGATGGACTGCAAACTTTCATGCAAACACACCACCAAGACACCAGCACAGGAACAGATGGCAAACATGCATGCAGACATCACATGCATGTGAGAGGGGTGCTGACTGTGATCTTGTGTGTACTTATCATGACTGCGGTGAAATGTTTACAGATACCAGACATACCTGCAAACAGATTGCAAACTTGCATGCATCTAGACAGACCCCTTGCTGCACATACATACAGCAAACATGCATGCAGAGGCAGACAGCATACCCACAGTCCCAAAGCTGTGGCATCTGGAGATGTAGGGATAAAACCCTGACGGATCTCTTATATTTCCCCTGAATATCAAAATATTTGAAATCCTAGTTCATTTCTCCTTCCCCTGGGGATATAGGGAGGACGGAGGGTGCTTCTTATAAGTATGTACGGGGAGAGAGAGAGGTGGATGCTGCTCGGCTGTCCCAGACAAACTGGGTCCAAATGTATCTTGGTTTTGGTATGGAGCTCTGGGAGCCATAAAGCCAGCCTGTGCTGGGTTTCCCTTTGCTCCGGGCAGGAGGTAGGGGTAGGGCCTGGGATTTTTTTCCCCTGCTGGAGGTATTTTTTGTCCTCCTCTAATTTCTCCATAAAACTCCAGATGACTGAATTAGACGCTTTTTAAAGTCTCCTTCTAATCAGCGTTAAGGGGAGACCCTCCCTCTCTCCCCTTCGTCTCTGGTTCTCTCTCTGCCTGTCCAAGGCTAGTTTGCCTTAGGGGCATTTGCAAATGCTCGGATTTACAGTTCTCTCACACACAAACCCATTTCTATAACCCCACTATAATGCACCCATAAAACGGGGAGAGAGCGAAAAAGTGCTGCGGATCAGCGAAAACCCCTTCGCTCTCCCATTAAAGTCCCTGGAAAGGGTAATTCCAGCAGTCCCAGGGGCCGAGGTGGGTAATGACTGCCTGGAATTCATTTCCAAAAATCATCGCACAAAGAGACCTGAGGACAGAAAGGCAGCGACTGCGTCCGGCGCCACAGTCGGCTCCCCATGTTACAGGGCCAGGCGAGCAAGTTTGGTGGAGACTTCTTCACACTCGTAAGAAAGTAACATATTTCCCAGTAACTGCTCTTTCTTTCTTTCTTTCTTTCTTTCTTTCTTTCTTTCTTTCTTTCTTTCTTTCTTTCTTTCTTTCTTTCTTTCTTTCAGAGCTACGTAAAGGCCAATTCTTTAGGTAAATGAATCCATCAGAAAGAAAGAAAGTTTCAAAATGTGGCATTTCTAGCAGCTCTTTCCAGTCTCTTTGTAACCCTGCCGCTCCCCCACCCCCCCTCCACACTTTTTCTCCCCCGCCCCCCCGGTCCCGTTTCGGAACTGGCTGGGTTTATAACCAGAGGGGATCTGAGGGGGAGTTTCTTTGGGGAAGGAAGGCCCAGTTTCGCCACTGAACAAAGAATGAAAACGAACCAACAAAGGGATCCCCCTCCCCAGTGAGGGAGACGCAGGTGAGGAGAGGGCTTGGGGAAATTTGCCAGGAGCAGTCAGGGGCTCCGGTCTAGGGAGTGTATTTGCATATGGGGGCATTTTCAGGGTCCGGGCACAAACGGGCCGTAAGTTTCTGGGGGAGCCCCCACTTTCCTTCTGGGAAAGCAGCGAGAAATGGCGATTTTCGATCGTCTTTATTTTTTTGAAGGTGACGATTCCCACCACCGGTCAGAGCGAAAGCCCGAGTCTGACGCCTAATTAAAAAGAGTGGCAGCGAGAGTCATTCATCTTTAGCATCAGCTGCTAACGGGCTCACAGTTCTCGTGACTCCGAGGACAGGACTGTGAGAGAGGGGAGTCGAGAGAAGCAGGCGAGAACGGATTTAATCAGAGCCACTGGGAAAGGGAAGGAGAATTTACAGAGCGGGGGCGGGGGGAAGGGGAAAGAGAGAGAGGAAAGAGAAACGAACCCCCCCCAAAAGGAGTGACTGGATGAAAGCAGGCAGGGAAGGATGAGGGGGGCAGACTCCGGCTCCCCAGATCTAAACTGTAAGCAGGTACCAACCCTTTCCATCCCCCCTTTGCCTCTGCAGGATCAGAGAAGCGAGAGAGACATCGGGGGAAAAACCACCCGGGCTAGAGAGAGCCAGGCAAAGGAAGAAAGGATCTCCACTGAGCTGCGGAAGGTTTTGCCCACCTCGCCTGCCGCTCCTCTCCTTTGCCACCCTGCTCCCTTCCCTCCGTTCTCCTCTCTCTGAGGTTTACAAACAAAACGTCACCAATCGATAAGCCTCTCGCTGTGTGTGTGTGTGTTTGTGTGTGTGTGTGTGTGTGTGATCCTCACCGGCCGGACTCCCAAATCTGCCGCTCCCGACTCGTTCACTACCTGTAAGTTCAGAATTACAACCTTCTACTTCTATGCAAACTTTTCTTTGTAAGCGTATCCTTTCTCTGGGAGGGAGGGAGAGAAACAACCAGCAGGGGATCAGTTAATTTCTGACACGCAGGTTTGCCGCCCCAAAGTGGGCAAACAAAACAGCCCCTGTGGATTTTGTTAACAATATACAGAATCAATAATTTAAAAAATTATATGAATTGTGATTAACCGAAAGAAATCTTTAATTGACCAGGCTGAGGGGGAAGACTGTGGCATTCATTCTTTAGGGGCGAATACACATGTATGCCAAGGTTTGGTTTCTAATTAAATTAGCTCTAATTTAGAGTGTGTGTTGGTGTGTTTAAAATGTATCTACTCGGTGACATTGAGGTCGGGGCCACTTTAAATGAAAATCTACCTTTCGCCTCCAGGGCTCCTTTATTAAGGGATAGCCGGGAGCGCAGCGTCCGGCAGAAAACTAGGTTGTACTTTCCATTAGGAAATGCCAATCAATCCTTTTCAATACACCAATTAATAAATCCGATTGGTGACAGCGCTTCCAAGGTACTTCTCTGGGTGGGTGGGTAAGTGAGTGGGGACGGCGAAGTTAGAAGGAAACTGTCCTCAAATAGCAGCCAGACCCCTTTCCCCCCTCCTCGAGGCATGTCCTGAGAAGCATTCAGATCCTGAGCTTAAAAATATGTACAAAGATCTCCCAGCCAAAACCAGAATGAGATCTCAGGCGAGGCAAAGGTTTGGGGAGCCAGTATAAAGCCCTGGCCGGTGGGAAACAAGGCGGGTGTTAGAAAGGGGGACACAGAAGAACGGAAGGGAAAGAAAGAAAGAAAACGGGGGTGGGGGATGAAAAGGAGAGAGAATTCCCGAAGTGGAGCCTTCAGGATGAGTCTCTAAGCCTCCCCTGTAGTTAAATTAGTACACTTTAGTGAGATAGCTCAGTGGCGAATATTTTGTGAGTGTGTGTGTATATACACGCGATTAGAACAGGGCCTGTAAATTCCCCTCGTTATTTTATTTATATTTAGCCGGCACTTATTTAAACTACACCCCCTCTCCTTCCCCACGCCACGCAACTCTAACCCGGGGAATAAACATCATCGGTTTTGTTCGGTTAATTTCAAAGTGAACGGCAGCCCCAAGGTTTCATTTTTCATAATTAAAAGGAGGCCAGGAAGCTACCAAACTCCTCCAAGCTGGCAATCCATCCTAGGTGGGTTGGTTGCTCTCTCTCCTGGTGCTACGCTCTCCACATATACAAATCGGAGGGGAAATGGGGGGGGGGGGGAATAGTGGCTTTATTATTTTTTAAAAGAAACGGGTAAACGTAGAGCATACGGGATTGTGTCGTAGGACTTCGATGCTCGCTCTGTAATGTAGCCGTGACATCGGGTCTCCTTTCTTTGAAATGATGCTGCTAATGCGAAACAAAACAAATGTTGTGAATATTTGTGTAGCTGTAGGAAGCCACAAGAAGTTCCCAGCCAGGCGAGCGGCCCCTTTGGCGGAGGATGGCGGAGCTGGGACAGGTGCAGGTATGTGGTGGAGGTGGGAGAGGGTGGATGACGGGGCAGTTATGGGTTGTGAAGCCCCCTAACTGGCTACATTTCCAGGTTACTCCGTATGGCCAGAACAAAATCAGACAACAACTATCTGCATAGTCCCTTCCTGCCAGCCTCGCCTCCCTCCAGGGAAGCACTCACATGCCATTTCAGACTAATAGTGCTAAAGGAACTGATCACTTTTCTCAAAGCTGAGCCAGTCAAAAGGACCCTTAAAACAGAGCGCGAGGTTCCCGAGAAACCTGGGTACTAATAGCTAAATAAAGAAATAATACACAATAATAACAAAAACCCGGCCGCCTGTCTTAATAAAGGGGAGCGAACGAGAAAATTCATATTATTGCACGTGCTTTCACCCTGAAAATCGAGATTTATTTTTTTACACTCAGGGGCGGTGGCCGTTGGTCCTGGTTTTGGTGGTGGGGCAAAAGCCACTTTTGCGAGTCTCTAATGTGCGGTGTCAACACAGAGCAGAGGGGAAAGCGCAGCGGAGGCTGATTTTACAGGTTTGCACTTCAGAAAGGAGAGAAGTAAAAAAGAAGAGAGAGATTGAGATTGAGAGAGAGAGAGAGAAAGTCTCCCAGGCAGCCTGATCCCATTAGCTCCGTCCTTGGGTTGCATATTTATACGGTCTAGGAGGTGAACAGATGGACTATCAATTTAATTCCATCTTCAACACCATCAGAGATTGATTTTCTACTCGCTTTTAATTTTGCCATAATTAATTAGATCATTACAACTGTTTGCTATTGATCTCCCTACTTAAACCTCAGATGCAAAGGGACTTCGGCAGACCCTTTAAAAACACAGAAGGGAAAAGGAACACAGGGTATATATTCACAATCAAATCCACTATATATGCACAATGAACGTACCTATATTATGGATATATATAATCCTACTCCTATACCTGTACTAGACCTGCCAGAGGGGTGTGTGCATATGTATGTATATATGTATATGTATCTCTCTATCTCTCTGCCTAGATCTGTATACATGCGCGCCCGCATTCCCAGGTTCCTAGCTCGTGGATATTGCATTTTATGACTCGATCAGAAATGGCAAAAGAAAATCATAGCAACAAACATTAGTTACCAAACGTAACATGGAATCCTCCCCCCAACCCCCCCCCCCCAATTCCCCCCCCCCCCAAATCCTGGCTCTTAGCAGCAGCTAGACGCTAAGACAGCAAATGAGTCAGCTCTGGCGCACAGCAAGGTTTGTCACATAAACCTCAACTCGGGTTCTGTTTTTCACAATGAAATTAAAACCCCCAGCTCTAGATGTAATTTGAAAGAATCAAACTGCACAATTGTGCGCCTAGCCCGTGATCAGCCGGTCAGGAGCCCCGAGGAAATTCTCCTGCACAGAAGGGGTTGTTTGAAGCTTTGTTTGCAAATCAGTAAAAAATAAAAAAATAAATAAAATAAACAAACAAACAAAAAACAAAAACAAAATGAGAAAAGAAGATTTCCCTGTCACGGCATGGTTTGGGGGCAGGAGGTGGATGTGAAGTAGCTAAATTAAGCCAAATCCCAGTGTAAACCTCTCAATCCCTGGTCCGAGCTCCAGATCCCAGCGCTGAGACCTGGACTCTCCAATGCCGCTCCCCCAAACCAATGCACTGACTCACAAGAAGCTCAGCACACTCAGGGCTCACAACACACACACGCGAGAACTGCTCGCTCCTCACACCCCACACTCCCACTGGCAAGGCGCAAACAACCTTCAACATACGCGGGAAACCCAACACACGCACCAAGCAGCCCACGGGAAAAGCGTCCGAGAGGAGATGGATACAATGACTTTAACCTTCTCCAGACGGGACAAAACTCGTGCTAGGAAAAGTAGAAGTTTCAGAAGTAAAATTATTTACTGGGTAGGGCGGGGGTTCAGTTTGCTACAGACGCAGCCAGCTAGACTGGGAAGGGGAGAGCGAGGGTAAATACCAGGAGCCCAGACAGTGTGCTGAGCACACACACACAAGCACACACACACTGCATGTCACAGACTCACAAACACAGAGTGCATGTTCCACAAACAGTGCATGCATGTCACACACACACAGAGTGAATGCATGCCAGCCACACACAATCCATACATTTTGCACTCACAGTCACACACACACAATGCATGTCACAGACATACACAGCGTGCATGCATCACACACACACAGTACATACATGTCACACACACGGAGTGCATGTGTGCCAGCCACACACAATGCATGCATCTCTCTCTCTCTCTCTCACACACACACACACATACACGCACTGCATGTCACAGACTCACACACACAGAGTGCATGTCACACAAACAGTGCATGCATGTCACACACACACACAGAGTGAATGCATGCCAGCCACACACAATCCATGCATTTTGCATGCACAGTCACACACACAGCGTGCACGCATGTCACACACACACAGAGTACATGCATGTCACACACACGGAGTGCATGTGTGCCAGCCACACACAATGCATGCATCTCTCTCTCTCTCACACACACACACACACAAAGTGCATGCATGTCACACACACAGACACAGTGGAGGCGTGTATGTCTCTCACACCCATCTGGACGTTCTCTTGGGGGTTGCCTGCAAAGCACCCACTCTAAACAAGGTGACAAACCAAGCCTGACGTGGTCTGAAGCGCGGAGGCTGTAGGAAGTGTGCGAGGGGAGGAGTATTTAGCAGGTGGGATGGAAGTGTTGGGGGACCTGGTGGAGGAGAGGAGGCCCAGGCGGTGAGGCGGCTGCCTCCTGCCAAGGGAGGGAGTTGGGGTGACTGGCTCATCCCCTCCCTCCTGAATATTCAGGGCTCGCCCCCTCACTGCACCCTCTCGCCCCCGCCCCCTTACCTGCTCTCCCTGAGCTCTGAGCCATGGATCCTTTGCCTAATGGTCCGTCTCCCCGGGACGGCTGCAGCCCAGGAGATCCGCCGCGGCCTTGGCTTGCTGCGCCTCCTCCCCGCTTGGGTGTCCCGCTTTCCCCCGCGGACTCGCAGGATCTAGGCGCAACCACCCACAACTAAACGGTTTCGATAAGAGCGCGCACCCAGCCGCCCCGCGCACACACAGAAAGAGCCAGCCCCGGAGAGAGAGCCGCCGCTCCACTGAGCCGGGGCAGGCGCGGGGGGGGGGGGGGGGGGGACAAATAACAACCGACGCCAATGCAGCGCTGCAGCTTCTCAAAGTGCAGCGGGACTCACCTGACCCCGGCAGCGGGGCTGGGCAGGGACAGGGGCGCGAGGTGAGGCAGGGCTGCGGAGGAACTTCCTGGAAGTTTACAGGGAGGTGCTGGGCCAGCGGGGGAGGGGAGAGAACTGGGTGCAAGCGAAGGGAAGGCGGCGTGGTGCCAGGCAGGTTTCCCGGCCGGAGAGAAAGGGGGTGGGGAGGCTGGGAAGTGGACAAGGAGGACGGGGTTCAATGCAGCTCATCTAAACAGATGGCCAACTCTGGAGGCTGGCCTGAGGGGCTACCCTGCCCCTTCAGTCTCCAGACATCCCGGGGCTCGCTCGTTTAGCGGGAGAAGCTCACTTTGGGTACATATGCAGGCAGTTTTGTAAAGTCTCTGTGTGATATGATGGAGTTTTGGCTGTGTGTTTCAGCGAGAGGTTTTAAATCACCCGTCTACCTATCTATCTATATCCGATTGTCCCATGTTGGAAGCCCTGCTAAAGACCTCACGGTTTCAAAGCCTAAGCGCGGTGAAGAAAAATCCCCAGGGGTAAATACACCCCCGAGCGAATGTTTTTCTTTCTCTCTTTCGCTTCCCCCCTCCATCCTTGCATTGATTGAAAATCTCTCTCAGCTCCAACAAGGAGTCCCAGGGAAAATGAACCATTCTCCTATCGATTCTTCATTAAAATTGCATTTCTGCATTTGCTAAATTGGTTTTAAAAAGCTTCCCCTGTTATTATTGTCTTGTCAGGGCCGACAGTACTGGGCAAACAGTATTTAAAAGCTTGGGATTGTTTTCCCCCACAATGAGGCTGAGTTGTTGTTTTTTCCCTAAAGTCTTTAGGAAAATGTTAACACCAGATACAGGAGGACCAATTGCAGCGAAGTAGATGATTGTATAAAATACAGGGGTGGAATGAGACGCTGGTTTCATCACAGTTAAAAATAATCGATTGTAGCTTCAAGCAAAGAAAAAAGTTGCCCTTTAAATATTAAAATAGGAGACAATAAGAAGTCAATGATGGCAGGAATGATTATTTTCCGAAGTCATCATCACAAAGGCTACTTTGTGTTATTGTCTAGTGAAATTCACCAGCTCCCTCACCCGGGCAGAATCCTGCTCCGAGCAAAGCAGAATCGCTGCTTTGAAACATGCCTCCACGGGGAGATAGTTAAATAATTCCAAATACCTCCCCCCAACACACACGCGCACCCCGGATTCCTCCAATCCTGTCCCCAACAGCCGCCGAAGGATACCCCTCCCCAGCTAGTGTGGGGGGAAAACACAGCAAAAGGGACCCTGGGAGATTTACTTTGAGTTCTGCAAACCTCTCTCAAAAGAGCAGGGAAGCAGAAATGTCTTCCTGATGTGTTTATCCCCTAATCAGTTCATTAGTTATAAACAACATGACATTAGAAGTTTGGAGGCAGTTGATATTAATTTTTATTTAACTAGTTGATGTTTAATCCGTCACGCCAGGCTACATCGGAGTGAGAAAGAACTGCCTGACACAAACCAGTTAGAACTTCGCTCACCGCGGGCATTGCCCGGGCCCCCCGACAAACAAACGGGGAAGGGGGGTGTGATGTGTGTTGGGGTACTTGGGGGGAGATAGGGAAACAGCAATAACGCAGGGGAAGAGAAAGGGAGCCTTTGAGGAATGAGAGAGAGAAAGGGGGAGAGAAAGAGAGGCTAACAGGGGCAGGGGGAGATCCCAGGGCGAGGGCAGAGAGAAAGAGAAAATCAGGGCGATGAAAGAGAAAAATAGCGGGAGCAAAGAAAATAAAAGGGCGAGGGAGAGACACAGCGAACGGGGGCAGGAGAAGAGCGAGGGGTGGGACAGGAGGGAGAGGGAACCAGAGAGTGAGCAATGGAGAAAGGTAGGCAGAGTGGGACGACAAGCGCGGGGGGCGAGGGGGGGGGAGTCCTTGTGCCAACCCTGGCTGGGGGAGAGAGGGGCTCCAAGTATCGCAGGGAGACCCGTGCGGTGTCTCCGCACGCCCGGGGCTGTGGGGCTGTGCTGTATACCGGGCAGTCCCAGCTCGCTGCTGGGCAAGGACCGGGGAGCAGAGCCCCGCGCGTGTCTCAGGTGCAGCGTGGGGCTGGGCGCTTCTCTGCAAAGAACCCTTCTTCCTCTTCATTCAAATAGGCACCATTTAATTAGAGCGGGATTGGCGGAGGGATAAAAGCAACACATGGAAGGATCCGGATTGATGTTGATCGCTCTCTTCCCAGATTTCCGGGATGTAACATTTCCTATTGGGGTCAGGCAAGGGGGCACGGATCCTTTGTTCTTAAACAAAAAGCAAAAGTGCTTACCGAAATAATTTCCGTAAATCCCTGAGTGCCAGACACGTATGTGTACGTGTGTGTACCTATGTATGTACACACACAGAAATATCAGCTATATTTGCTAAACGGATATACCAATAATTGGAATCTAGAAACATAGACACACCTGCTGTATCATTTATTTTCTTCCTATATGAACAAACAGGGTACACACGTATATATTTATGCATAGTACGTGTAAGTAAAAGTATATGCATGTGTATATACAATCTAACTAGATATTTACACTATATATATATTTACACGCTGTGCACATTCACATCTATATGTGTGTAAATATCTAGTTAGATTGACTATACACATGCATATACTTCTACATAGTGTATGTATGTGTGTGTGTGTATATATATATATATATATGCATATCGATTTGAATGTATATATCTATATCTATATATCTACATTCAAATCTATATACGTGTAAATATATAGTTAGATGCTAGAAAAAGACACACGAACTATATATATTCTCTATATTTTATCCCTTTATAGGCAACAAACAGTACACACACATATATTCTGTATACGTTTATATAGTCTTTTTCTTTAAAATGTATTATAAACATCTATTTATCTATCTAAATGTATATTGTTTTAAATATAAAGCTAATGTTAAAATGATCTAATACACAGGTTAAGGAAAGAGTGTTTGTACATCTGGGTCTAATGCTTAAATTACCCCAAAGTACAAAGTTTAGTTTAAAAGTCATAACATGCATGCAGTACATAATCTCCTATAGTACATAATTACATTAGTAAGTGCACATATTAAACAATTAAAATACCGCCCTGCAAACACAAATAAAAGAGAGAATCACTTTGAATGCATGAATTAATTTCTTTTCCTGTGGTCTGCATAGATCTATATTTGTATTTCTCTGGGCGAGGTATATCTAAAATGAACACACATATTAGCCAGATTTAATTTTAATATCTATTTTCAGATTAATCAATCACTCCGTCTATCTCCCGTATAAAGGAAATAGTTTACATTCCGAAGAAAATTGCTAGCTTTCCAGCAGTTAATAGTTAACTCTAGAAGAGAAAGTTCCCAGGGAAGTGCAGCGAGAGAGAAGCGACTCTCCCCTGCAAAGTGTGAGCACCTGGCACTCATTCCTATAACTGCGATAATTCAGTTCATAAAACCCCCTCTTGGAGAAATCTGCTCCTTAGTTCCGGGCTCAGATCACCAGCTGACTCTGGTCGTTTTAGGAAATAAATCACGGAGCCAACATTTAAAGAAATAGAGGAGACGGGGGGTGATGGCACAAATCACCTTCTCCATAGGTCAAGAAAGATTTCACTGCAACGGGCAACACTGTCACAAGCAACTGGCTTCCTTGGGGTGGGGCTGGTACATTTTGGTGTAGAATGAAAATGCAGCCTTCTCGCCTGCTTTCCTGTAGAGAATCGCCAGGAAGCCGAGACCGTTCCGTTTTCCTGCCATTGCCTACTGATTAGTCCAATGTCTTTTAGCAACCAGGCTCCACAAACCAGGGCTCACTCTCCCCACCTCCTCCGGGTGCTTTCCCCGGACACTGAGCAGGGAGTGTCGGAGGAGGAAGGTAGCTGGGGGTGAGCGCTGGCTTGGGACAGGCGCCTTTGAGCTGGCCTGGTCGAGGGGACTGGAGTGGATGGGCTCCGGGTTTAGAAGTGGGGTGAGCTGGTACAGGGGTGCAGGGAGGTTAGCTGGGTGCTGGGGTTGCCATTGATCCTTTAAGGTGGGTTGGGCACTGACTGCCCAGGCTAAGGGGTAGATTGAGAGGAGCCTGCATCTGGAATAAGGCTTGCTGGAGCAGAGTGGTTTGGGATTCGCTCTGGTTCAGGGGCTGTGTGTGAACCTGCCGCTGGGGTGGTGTTTGGTGTGATGGGGGTAGCAAGGAAGAAGGGGGTGCTCCTGGGCACTGTCAGACTAGAACTGCGGGATTTTGTCTTGGATCCCGGGATTCACTGCACAGGGAACGGGTGGGAACGGGGTCCACGTTTGCAGTAGGTCCCACCTAGAGCAGGAGTGGGATGGGGGGGGGGGTTGGATGAGGAGTCCCTTGAGGGTGAAACTGTGCTGGGATCCAACTATAGCTGGTTTGCTGTGAGATTAGCGCTGGGCCGGCTTCATGCATGGGCTGGGTTGGCCGGGACTGGGCTGGGTTGGAATTAACTGCGAGGCTGGGACTGAGCCAGAGGTTTGGGCTGAAGTGGGGCGGGGAACGCCAGGGTTCAGGGATGCTTGGGGCTGTAGAGAGTCGGCAAGAGGATGGCTCTTGGGTTTAGGAGTGGGGTAGATGAGGATACTCATCTGATGCTATAGGGAGATGCAGAGATGGTGCACGTGGTTTGCAATGTGGGTTGGGGTAGGCCAGGGAATAGGGACCCACAGGACCTGGGCGATTAGGGAACAGGTAGAGGAGCTGCCATGGGGCAGGACCAGGATGTGGGCAAGGCAGGCCAGGTTACTGGGTGAACTGGGCCGGGCCTGGCCTGGCCTGGCCTGTGGGGATTTCAGTGCGTTGTTCCTTGAGGGATCAGTGACTAGACCCCTTGGGGCCAGGAACTGGGCTGAGCCCAGTGTCTGGGAGTTCTGAGGGGCGTCATTCTAGGATTTGCATGAGACACACGTGAAGTGACATGGCTGGGTGCAAGGCAGGGACCCAGCGGAGCGAAAAAGCGAACAGGCTGGGCCGGGGGTTAAAGTTGCAGTCAGAGTAAATGGGCGTGTGGGGCAGGGCCATTTGGAAGCCACAGCAGAGCGGATTCAGCCCAGGCTGCAGGGGTATCTTTAGCATCATCGTTTGGAGCTCCAGGAAATGATTAACCAAACTGTTCAGAACATTTGCAATTCAAACACCTGCCCTCGCAAAGGGAATTTTAACCATCCATCTCTCTCTCTCTCTCACACACACACACAAAGTTGGAGCGGCTCTATCCATCCTTGCTAAAGGGAGACTTTTCTCCCTTCTGAAACATCCGCGGGTTAAACTTCCTCCCGAAAGCAATACCCGATGCCTGTCGATTCTGACCCAGGCACTGGGAGGAGGACGCTTGCCCTAGCCGGTTGCTATTTCAGGCTAAAGCCCCCGCAGTAACTCCGCTCGGACATTGCACTGGGAGCAGATCCGTTCACCAGAGGGGGCAGTGCAGCCGGCCGGGGCGGGGAGCTACTCCCCACCCAGAAACTCCTGCAGGCTGCAGCTCTCTTCCGCGGTGTCTCCCTCAGGCCAGGTCCTCTGGAGCACTGACGAGTGGGCGATATTTTTGGACACCCCCTGCAGCTCGGCGATAAATCAAGATCCATTCCCAGCCGCTCCCCACACAGAGCCCCCACCCAGCCGAGAACAAAACCCAGCGAAGTGGCTCTGAGATGCAATCAAACTCCCCTAGGTGGCTGCTCAGAGCACGAAAGTGTGGAGGAGTTGCTGGAAGCGGGCAGGTTGCAAGCACATGGCTTGGTGAACTATTATTACTTTTCTTCCGGGTGGGTTCTGAATAGTTTCTCGCTAGAGATCGGGTTTGCCAGGTGAGGAGCTGTCAGCTGGGGTGGGCTGGGTTTGCCCTCTGTAAAGGACAGCCTGGGATGGGTGGAGGGAAACACCTACTATAAAGTTAATAGCCTGGATTTGTCCGTGTGAATTTGTTGGGGCTAAGGTCCTTAGCAGAAACGGAAGGGGAAACAGAGAGAAAATCAAAAGGAGGAGGGAGAGATATAAAGAGAGTGAGGAAATTTTAGTAGCATGAAAAAGAAAGGAAAAGGAGAACATAAGAGCAGGATAAAAGTGAATGATAGGATAAAAACCAGGATATAGATATATCTATATATTACTAACAAAAGACAAAGGGAGAGAATAAAAAGGGGGCAAACTGAATGAGAAAATGAAAAAGAGGGTGAATAGATAGATTATAGTATTTTATTAGTAAGAAAGAAAAAGACAAACCAAGAGAATGAGGGGAAAGAGGGGAGAGAGAAAGGAAGGAGGGAAACAGAGACATGATGAGATTTTTTAAGGGCAAGTCAAACTCTTGGTGGATATTAGCATGAGACAGAAAAAGCGGCAACATTTATCACACATCGTGACGAGGTGGTTTTTACACTGGGATTTTATGAAGCCGCTAAATCGCTGATTTAAATTGTTTTTCAAGTTTAAGATTTTTTTTGCCACACTTTTTTTTTTAGCTTGAATTTTTATTCTTCGGTTTAGGATTCTTTCAGTTTGTGTGTGTGCACACGCCCGCCTGGGAGGGACACACACACACACACACAGAGTGTTTAACGCTCCCTTTTTTCCAGAAAGTGACCCCCTGACAGTTCTTAGAGGAGCTGGGGATTTGATTAGGGAATCGGGCCTTGCTCCTGTCCTTCTGCGGCGCTGGAGATCCCATTTATATCTATGCCAGTTCATTCCCCTTCTTCCACCCTACACAATGAAACAATAATACAAGATACTAATCAATAATCGAACTTCCCAGAAAACTTTGCCAGGAAGTTTGGTCTGAGCTGACTACAGCCTTCGGCTTTTGAATATAATCCCCAGAGGACATTGCGGGGCACAGTCTGGTATTTCTCAGTGGCTTGCCTCTCTCCGGAGCCAGAACTGGGTGGCTAACACAGAGATCCCTGCATCTGATACCGTTCCTACTACAAGTTCAGTTGCCCAAGGGGACTCACACCCAAGGAGGAAAAATAAGCTTGGTAGCGGTAGCAGTTTGAAAACCAATAGAGAGCTGAATAAACAGCCACCTTCCACAGGGAACTGATTTCTAAAAGAGCAGGGATGAAATCCGGGCCCGCTGCTGGTTTGAATGGAGCCGGGATTGCACCCTCGGTGGTTTATGTGACCACACTTGCAGGTTCAATAGCCTGGAATCCATTCTCCCCTCCCAGCGGGGGAAAAGAAGATTTGGAGGTGTGGAGATTTGGAGGTGTGGAGAACTGTAGAAGTTCCAAATACAGTGTACCCTCCCCTGACAGTCTGCTTTGAATGGAGGAGGATTAGACATGCTCTAGGAAAACAAATGATTATAAGTAGAAATAATTGTAATAATACCCCCACTCGTCGCTCCGGACTGGCTGAGCTCTGCTGTGTGAAGCCTCTCTCTGCATATTCGGAGAGCGACAAAGATTTTTGTGTTTAGGGGGAGGCTAAGAACGTCACTAGAGACTGGAAGAGGCAGGGGGGGATTTAACTCCTGGGCCTGACACCTTATCCCAGGACCAGCACCGTGTGTCCCTGCTATGGTCTGGGAGCTGCAGAGAAAAGGAAAGTTGCAGGTCTGTCTCCTAACCCTGTTACGGCCGGCTCTCAACCAGTTGCTATAAAGGGGGGGTTCCAATCTCCCCCAGGGAGGGAAAAGGCTGCAGGGGTAGGAACAAGCTAATTTCAAGCCGATTTCTCATTAGTCTCCTTAACGTCTATAAGGGAGAGAAAATTAGGCACCCAGCACACGTTTTGGCCACTTCATACAAAATGCAGATTTGAGAGATGATGTGAAATGTGCCCTCGAGTCAATGATCACAGATAGCTGACTGCCATTTTTTTCTCTCCTATTTGGAGCTGAGATGAGAAATGCCCCTGAGCTCTCCAGGTCCAGGCAGGGTCCTTTAATAACTGACAAATTGGCTCAAGATCTCCACCCACTCCCATGCAGCAGGAAGGGAAAAAAATCCTTGCTTTTCTCCAGCCAATCAGTAGGAAAGCTCCCTTGTTTCCGAAGCGATCCCTGTGCAAGCAAGGACAGAATTTAGCAACTGCGAGACAGGACTCGCCTCTTGGGCATGTGTCCCTTTCCAAGATCTCTTTTGCTGCACCCCCAGCACAGCCAAGTGACGGGGGCAGCTTCTGAGCGCGGTCCCGCACAAACAACCAGCTGCATTAGCAAAAGAAAGCAACCCGCCCAACGGCTGCCAGCCCTGGAAGCACATTTCAGCAGAGAAAGTTGCTAAGGGCTGTGTGTGATGGGCACCGCTGGCTGCAGGGATAATTTGTCGCCAGGCCAGGAGTTCAATCTGCTGGCAAGCCCTGAGACTAAAGTTTTGCAGAGTCGTGGAGGGATTCCCCACCCCGACACAGAGACATTGCCCGAGCCTTTAGAGAGAGAGAGAGAGAGAGAGAGAGAGAGAGAAGTTTAAGGAAACTTAAAAGGAAGCTGACATGCTTAGCCCAAAGTGTGCCACCTTCATCTCTCTGGCACCCATTGGCATGGAGGGGCCAAGCAGAGAGTTGGGCTTCTAAATCGAAACCAGCACAAGGAATGCTGGAGCGGGAGGCTGGAATCAGGAACAAGTATCAGTTAGGACATGAACATCCAGTCTACTCTTTGGCATTCTCAAATGCATCTCCCCCCCCTCACCCCCACCTCCCAAACAGGGAAGAAGGGGGAGGCAGGGGAATAGAAAAGGAAGGAAAGGCAAGAAGAGGGGGAATATAAATAAAAGCTTTCCAGTCCGCTGGAAGAAGAAATGTGTATTTCTTTTTTCTAAACACTCCTAATTTTTCAACCCAATTGAAAATAATAAAATGTATAAAGAAAGCAGGGATGCAGTTTTCCAGAGCTCAGCTGCGGAATAACTCCTCATCATATGCACCGATTTCTTTGATTAATCCCGAGGTCTAAAGCAGAAGCAGCTCCAGTATGAAACCTTGCACGCCAAGCTGCTTCTGCTTCCCTACTTTGTTGGGATCGTTTATGTGCATTTTTTTTACAATAATTTGAACTCCTTTCCCCCTTACCATACCCATTTTTCTGAAGCGGTACCTGCTCTCTAATTGCCCTGAATACAGAGCTGGGGGTGACCAGACAACTGAACCCTGCTGGTAATTGCCTCGATGGCGCAGTGGTCAGAAACCTACAACTGCTCTAATTCCGAGTGGAAACCTGTCTACACAGTTCTACATAGTCATATAAAGACTCGAGAATCTATATAAAGACATATGTTTCTATACACGTGTGTTTATATATCATACCGGCATAAACACATATACATATGTTCATCGCTGTGGATATTATTTTAGTCATATAAAGAATTGAGAATATATATATATATATATATACACTAGAATATATATTACCAATTCTTTGTATATGACTATCTATGACTGTTCTTTATATTATCAATTCTAACTCATTGTATTACCAGTTCTCTGATTCTCTGGATAGACCTGTATATATGTGTCCAGTGAAATATATAAGTAACCAATTCTCTATAAAATATAAAACATTTAATATGTAAATGTATTATCGGAGATAACCAATTATTTTTAAGACACCAAGTTAATATTTCACACACACACATACAGAAAGGTACACAAGTATATAGACATAAGTGTATATAGCTCCGTGTGTTTATATGGATATCGCTTTCTCTGGGCATGTGTATATAAAATATTAACCTGACGTCGTCGTATAAAGAATTGATACGATCTGCACAATTCTTTACTCTTTCGCAAGATGATTTTGTTGTTGCTAAAACAACACTCCTATTTCTCAAAGAAACTCCTGTTTCAGGGGTTTGTCACCCTAAATACTAATACACAATATTGAATAATTTCTCCAGCTCTTGTCCTGTATCATCCGACTTTGAATTAACCACAAGCGCCACATTTCAGCCTCTGATGAATGTAACATTTGTCTGTGCATTTCGGCGGGGTGGGGGGAATAGCCCTGCAAAGGACACGACAATCGTGGTCTATTTGATGGCTACCTCGCAGGGATCGGAGTGGGTTTGATTCTTGCTTTGTTGGTTTAAACGGATTCATTTTCAATCCACAGCCCCAAATATGATAGCGCTGAATACTGTCTCTCTGTGTGTTTGTGTGTGTGCAAATACATTTTTTGCCCGCAAACTTATTTGAAAGGAACCCAAAGAGTTTCTGGCTGTGTCTGGGCTGCCCAGACAGGGGGCTGGACCCTTTGAAGAATGTCAGTTCTGTGTTGTGTTTGATTTTCTTTTTGCACTGGCTCAGGGCTGCTTCGCAGGAGGCGCTAATTGGAGTGTAACTGCCAGGTCATTGATTTCATGTTACCGGAGCTGTGGTGGGTTTTGTTTTTGTTTTTTTCTGTTTGTTTGGTTGGTTTTTGGACGTGAAATTTCAGCCCAGATCAGAGGCCCCTGGAGGCGGGTGCAAAGCGGCATCCCTGGCCCAACTACCCCTGTCTAGGCGATCCCACAGAACCCAATTAACGCAATCCACACGCTGCTTGGGAGAAAAACCTACACACGCAGCGATCTTCATACCGTATTTCCCCTTTGGTGGAAATCTGAGTGCAGGAGAATTATCAGTGGCTTTTAAATAACAACAAACGGGGGGGGGGTGTAAAAATAATTAGCCCCACCCTCTTTGGGTTTCAAGGGCTCTAATTAAAAACCCGAAAGGCAATTCCTTGGCAATGTCTAATATTAGAATTAGCAATCGGTTCCATCATTTCACAGAGGGATTTACTTCGAGGGGTAGTGTGTGAGCTCTATTAATAATAATAAAAAACCCTGCTAACCCTCTTTTTAAAATTAATAACTCTGTAATTATAATAATTTTATGTGCCTTTTTATAAGAAGAGGTTAATGTTGCCACAGTCTGGGGATAGGAAGGATGAAGTGAAGCGAGATACTGCTGCTTAAACTGACACCTTCCTGTTTTAGTAGGAGACATTATTATTAGCAGACATCTGCAGGTAGAGAATTAAAATTAAAATCGCTTTCAACAATTCAATACACTTTTTATCAGCCATCTATCTGAAAATCATGAACATTCATCATCAGAGGCATTCTCCCTGAAAACAAGAACCCATTCAAATTTTATACAAATTATCATATTTATCATAGTCTGAAACTCTGGAGTAACATCTCCACAAACTGTCTGCTAACTCCCCAGGGAACTGAATTTCACTCCATAGCGGCTCATGGCAATTCTCTCTCTCCCTCCTCCCCCCTCGCCCCCCTTCTTCCTCTGTCTTTCTTCTGGCCCTTTCACACTCCCTGCTTCTTGCATCTCAACAGCCTTGAGAATGGAGAGAGAGCGGAGAAGAGAGAGAGATGCAGCCACAAGCAACATTAAAACGACAGACAACAGGGAAAGCCCCCCCCCCCCCATTGCAAGAGAAGTAAGTTTCGCCTCATGCCGTAACAGTTCACAACTGTCAGTAACAGTTTTGGAAGCAGCCGGAGTACTTTCCCTTTAATTGGGAGTATTTACAACAGAACTGTCCCGATTAATTCTCAATTAATTATTAATTATTATTATTATAACGCTTAATAAAGTCAGTAATAGAATAACACAATAATAGAATAACCTGATTTTCCTCCGTGCAACCTTTACAACACCGCGACTGCTTTGGCGTGAAAAATTCAATCGGCGCTGCAAAATATATTGGCTGCCGTTTATCTGGGCACATCGGGCTGGCGACAAATCAAACGAATCGATGCTTTGGGTTTGCTGCTCTGGATCGGACAAATCACTGCCCAAGCCGCGCGAATGACAAGAAGTTCATCGGCTCCGCATCAGTGCAGGGCCCCCACTGAACCCCCGAGGAATTGTTGGGTAAAGACCATATTCCTCGCAAAGAGGGAAACCAAATGACCCAGAGGCGCAGGTTGGACTGGGGTGACCCAGGGCATTAATGCGCCTAGCTGATCAGATAATGCACAGGTGGGCTAACTCCACTCCCACATTACTGCTTTTCATAGAATACCAGGCTTGGAAGGGATCTCAGGAGGTCATCTAGTCCAACCCCCCTGCTCAAAGCAGGACCAATCCCCAATTTCTGCCCCAGATCCCAAATGGCCCCCTCAAGGATTGAACTCGCCACCCTGGGTTTCAGAGTAACAGCCCTGTTAGTCTGTATTTCGCAAAAAGAAAAGGAGTACTTGTGGCACCTTAGAGACTAACCAATTTATTTGAGCATAAGCTTTCCTGAGCTACAGCTCACTTCATCGGATGCATACTGTGGAAAGTAGGTTTAGCAGGCCAATGCTCAAACCACTGAGCTATCCCTCCCCCTCCTCTTCCTTCCTTCGCTATACAATTTGCATTGTCTTTTTCTTTCTTTTTCTCTTTCTTTCTTTGGCTATCCATTTTATAATGGCTAGATCCCACCTTTCTGTGGATCTAACTATTCAATTAGGGCGGATACAACTGGCCTCACGGTTTAAATTAACTTTCCAGCACATTCAGACAATAATTCCCTCTGTGGCCACCAGCAAAATAACTCAAGGCTGAGCATAGCCAGGCCTGGTGCCACTTCCGGATCCCCAGATGCTCGCCCCTCCTGCCTGCCAGACCTTGGAGCCCCATGGTTCCCGACTCCACGTGTGCAGTGGACACTGGCTTTGTAATCGCTGCAGTCCCATTTCCAGGGAGGAGGCTGACATATGGGTCGTGCGGGGACCCACTGCAGAGATCCCACCCTCCCCTTCCTACCCCCTGGCACGTTGGTTTCCTCCCCTTCTCTGCCCCACCCGCACCCCTACTCTTCCCGCATCTCCGTCTCCTCTTCCCCCTTCCCATGACCCTTTCCAGCCGAGACCGGGCTCCCGACCCTCCTCGGGCACACGCCCCCCTGCAACAGCTGTGCCTTGTTCTCCCTGCCCGGAGATCCGTGCACCCCGAGGGGCCTGGGGCATGGCCCTGGCGAAGCAGGGCAGGCCGGGAGCGGGGGAGGGGGGAACAGTGGGGTTCCCCGTCCTTGAACCGCTGCCCCCCAGCCTTCTCCTGGGTGCTGGCATCATCCCCCGAGGAAAGGGACCCTGGATAGGGGAAAAGCCCATTGCAAAGGGACGGGAGACACCCACCCCAACCCCGACCGGCCCCCCAATCCCTGCAACCAGAAGCGAACTGGCCGCCTGGACGTTTTCTTTGGACCACTGGGTAACCTTTGGGAGGGGCGGGGGTAAATTGGGCGAGCTAGGCAAACCCTACAAATGCAATTAGCTCCGGGGAATGGCTTTAAAGAGACGGGGGGGGGGGGGGGGGTCCGCAGACGTTGCGACCGAAGGCGCTGCGCGGCGGGGTAAGGAGCCCCCTGGAGGGACTGGGGAATGTGTCCCTCTGATGTTCAATTGGGGCATCCTTAGTGCCCCTCTGCCCTCCACCGAGCACCCGGCTGCATGCCACGCCTTAGATGTCATGCCGTGGGGCTGGAGCCCTGGCCCAAGTGGGATCCATAGATCAGGCCATTTCCCACCCCCTCGCCTTTCCCATGCACTGTTAGAAACACCGACCCCACCCCACAGCGTCCCTCCCAGGACCCCACTGGCCACCCAGCCCCAGCACCCATCCCACCAGCTGCCTCCTCTCCCTACTGGCCCCAGCACTCCAGCCTGGGCCAAGCGTATCCCTCAGCCCTGCAGAAAAGTAGTTCCAATACAATGTTTGTTAACTAGGTTAGCTAGGCTGTAGAAGATTTTAATGTTGAATTTTATGGCTTTACCACGCTCTACCGTCCTTGTGAATATTGTAATATTGCATTTTTTACAAGTTACTCTTCTGTTAATGTTCCAGCTAGTAACTTTTATAATCCTCCTCAATGAAATTTTTTTGTATTCTTCCGCACCGTTAACCTCAATGGTGGCACCTCAGCCCCTGGCAGGAGGCAGAGATGAAATGAATTCCTCTTTAATCAGAAATAATAATAATAAAAACACACACAAGGCTCCCTCTGCCTTTTATTTCAGCTTCTCTTCGAAGGGAGAAGGGGGGGGGGTATTCAGAAGTCTCCATTCTCCCAGTCTCTTGTGCTGCCTCTGTTAGATCTGGTTTATTCCCCCACATGATGGGGTGTGAAATAAGGAGTCCCATTTCCTTCCCTAGCCAAGCTCTATCCAGTTCACCTGACCCTGATTTGCTGGGGAAAGGGACCGAGCAGCTAATCCTCCTGCACTGCTGAGTGTCATAAGTTGGCAGGTCTCAATAGAGCCTCTTCCAGGATTTTTTTGGGGTAGGGCCATTTTTGCACATGGCTGGGGGCTATTCTGATATGCATCTCCCATGGAAGTTGCAAATTGGATACTATTAATTTAGGCTTAAATAGAGACTGGGAGTGGCTAAGTCATTATGCAAGGTAGCCTGTTTCCTCTTGTTTTTTCCTACCCCCCCCCCCAGATGTTCTGGTTTAACTTGGATTTAAACTTGGAGAGTGGTCAGTTTGGATGAGCTATTACCAGCAGGAGAGTGAGTTTGTGTGTGTATGGGGGTGGGGGGATGTGAGAAAACCTGGATTTGTGCAGGAAATAGCCCGACTTGATTATGTAAAGAGTTGTCACTTTGGATGGGCTAGCACCAGCAGGAGAGTGAATTTGTGTGTGGGGGTGGAGGGTGAGAAAACCTGGATTTGTGCTGGAAATGGCCCACCTGATGATCACTTTAGATAAGCTATTACCAGCAGGACAGTGGGGTGGGAGGAGGTATTGTTTCATATTCTCTGTGTATATATAAAGTCTGCTGCAGTTTCCACGGTATGCATCCGATGAAGTGAGCTGTAGCTCACGAAAGCTCATGCTCAAATAAATTGTTTAGTCTCTAAGGTGCCACAAGTACTCCTTTTCTTTTTGTTTTATTTAAATAATTAACTGGTCATTGCGCCAGAGAAAGCATTAGGAGGACTCTATAACCCAGTGGTTAGGGCACTCACTGGAGACGTGGAAGATTCCTTGTCCTCATCAGGCAGAGGGGAGACTTGAACTAGGGGCCTCCTACATCTGGTTCAGTTCCCTGACCCCAGGCTAATGGTTATGAGGGAGCGAGCACCTCCTGCCCCTTCTTCCTCAGAGCTGTATTGTGTGACCTTGTACGCAGGGGCCGATTGATAGGTGGCCTCTGGTCATGCCTAACAGACCTGGCTCTGCACATGAGTTAGGTGGCTGAATGCTCATCTTCCCTGGTTTGTGACTTGCTGTGAAGTACAGGTGAGAGAAAGGTGTCTGGACACCTAGAGTGAGGCAGAAACGCAGGCACCTGGGGAACTTTTACTCCAAATGTTTAGGCAACGAGCACGTTTAGGCACCTGCAGGGTAGGTGGCAGCTAAGTGAGAGTTTTGTGGGTCACAGTGGCGCCTAAAAATAGGACTTAGGTGTGTAAGTACCTTTGGGGAGCCCCCCAGAGGACCCCAAGCCCTAGACACCAGTAGAGCTGGATGGTACAGGATCTAGAACCATACCAGCCTAGCAGAGGTGAATTTTCAGTTAATAATGTGCTGAAACTTATTATATTAACTGCCCCCCCCATACTTCCTTAGATTTAAATAGGAATAAAACCCTACCCAGACAAAAAGCTGTCGGTGCCATGATGATGAATTAGACTTGCAATGGAAAATGGCCACCCAACAGGAAAAAGATTCCTATCCCAATAACAGACTGAATGCCCCCACCCCTGGTGAATGGGGAATTCTGAATGTATTTCTAACTTGATGAGATGGTTTGTATTTCCCTTGGTTGTTAGTCTTTTAGAACTTTGTTCTGATACTCAGCCTAGACTGTGGCTGAGATGGCAATATAGGCATTGCTTGCATATTCATGACAGCGGCATGAATAGGAGTCAGCTACTAGCTAGGGCTATATCTCAGGCTGCGGTCCCCTAGAGCAGCTAACTTGCAAATCTCACAATATTTGGTGTTTTTCTTAAAGCTCTTGGTGTCAAGTGGTTATGCGAGAATCCCAGCTCTCCTGTATATTAAAAAGCGTGTTGCTTGTCATTTTAGTTAAAGGAAAAAAGCTTGAAAATGGACCCCAAAATGGAACCTAAAATCTCAAAAACCAGAAGGTAAATAAAAAGAATCCAAATTTTATTATTATTCTTTTAACATTTCATAATCAATAAGCAAATTTCATGATTTTTCAGGGGTCTGATGTGTGATTTCTGAATGCTTGGGGTTGGCTATGTTGCTATAGAGTTATTAAGACAGCTTCTACCTTCTTTGCAAATACAAAACAGGTCATTTCAGTCATCTGAATGGCAAAGATCATTTCTGTAATTTAGAATGCTATTAGTTGATGCATATGCATAATTTGTTTTAAGTTCAGAGTCTAAAGAATAACCTGAAAATGAAAACAAAACAAGCAAAAGCAGTTTAATTATATATACAATTTTCCTGATTTCTCATTTTAATTTTTGTTATTTTTATTATAACTATGTTTGGCAGATTTTGGTTTTATTATAATTTTGAGAGATAATACTGATGTCTATTTTTAAACATTTATTTATCAATTTAAATTTTCACAGTTGGGGAAATTATTGGAGGCATCAGACAATAAATATTTAAAGACAGTCGATGTTGATTTCAAAAAGTTAAAGCTTTAAAGCCGTTGGCAACATGGCAACATGACGTGTTAAAATGTCAAGAGTAGATAGATTTAAATTAAACCCTACTAAGTTCTCAAGCAGCATTGTTCTTACTTTCTCTATCTGTAAATTTCCGGTATTATCAACGGAAATATTTTTTTGTTGGTTTGTATGTGTGCAGTAAAATCGACATTTACCAATAAAAATCTAATCTTTCCAAGTCCAATTGTAACAGTGTAGGTGTTTGTTATTTATTTCATGCTCTTAATTTAAAGCAAATGAGTTGCACAGCTGCAAATTTCTCTTTAAAAAAGCAAGAGGGTTTATAATCTTTTAGTGGAACCAAATTATTATTATTATTATTTATTTGTATTACAGTAGTACCTCGATCTAAGATTAAGGCCCTGTTGCTCTAGGTACCACACAAACACCTAATAAGAGACATCCCTTTCTGTGCAGAGCTTGCAGTCCAAGACCCTTACTGAGGAAAACATCCCCATGCAGGAAAGCACGTGATTCATTTTAAGACCATTTGTTTTGCTTTACTTAACTTTAAGCACCATTGAAGTCAACAGAACTTAGCATATGCTTAAAGTTAAGCATGTGCTTAAGGGCTTTCCTGAATCAGGGTCTAAATAGAGAAGGCATAAAAAGGGAGTATTATCCCCTTTTTATTGCTGAGGAGCAGAGACATAAAGAAGATGTCAAGTGATTTGCCCAAGGTCACATAGGAAGTCAGTGGCAGAGCTGGGAATTAGCTCAGCTCTCCTGAGTCTGGGTGGACAAGTGCCTAAGTCACAAGGCCATCCTTCCTTTCTAAGGGCCTAGTCGTAGCAGTGGAATGGCTCTCATTGACTTAAATGGTCTTTGGATCAAACCCCTCTCTGGTTTCTTAGTCAGGTGCTCATGCTGGATTTCATGATTTTTGCCCTACTATTTTATAAGGGATTATAAAATGAAATGTCTTAATTGTCTGGGAAGTGCCCTGGGCAAGGTCAGGCCACTTTTCCATTGCATCAGGAGGGGAGATTTAAGGACGTCAGTGACTCAGCCAGAGGTGATGATGGGGCTGTTGCAGGAGTGGGTGGGTGAGGTTCTGTGGCCTGCAATGTGCAGGAAGTCAGACTAGATGATCATGATGGTCCCTTTTGGCCTTAAAGTCTGTTAACGAGTTAATAAATAAAACAAAGAAGAAGCTCAAGAACATGTTTGCTGGATGCACTAGTTTGCATCAGGCTTTTTGCAGCAGCTAATGCCTTTGCACAAACACACACTGGCAGTTGGCTCCTGCCAGCTCCACATTAGCGAAGGGCTCGTGTGAGCCCTGTCTACTCTGCCTCAAGAAGTGCCCAAACTAGCATGCACGATGTGGTGTGACCTTCTGCACAGAAAGCTGTGCAGGAATTGGGTATTGGGTTGGCCTTGCCCCTTTTTGACGAAGCCCCTTCATGTCTATGAGATCGACTGCCAGAGGCACAGAATTGCTGCCTGCCGAGGGGCACATTTGATGCAGAAGGGCTCCCCTCCCCCAGTTTTTGATGATTTATACTGCACAAAGAAGGCCTGAAGGTGGGGAAGTCTGGTTCTGCTGGAGGACTATTTGGGATCTCACCACTGTTTTGGTGATCTGTCGCAGCTTGACTTGGAGACACAGGGAGTGTAGAATGTTTAACAAAGATGTCCTTTCTCGCACATGTTCAATAGCCATCAGAGTTCAATAGGTGTTCACAAAACCCAAGAACTGTACATAGTCTGAGGAAAAATCCTTCTCCCTCTCAGCTTTTAGTTTCCTGTGATGTCATTGTCTCACTAATTATGTAGAAGCCATAGACTCTCCCAGGGTATTGGAGACCTGCTTTAGTAATGAATTGAAAAACAAGCCAAGCCCCAAGATGATTTATTTATTTGTGGTCAAAAGCTTTCCAGGCCATCTTTATCCATCCTAGAGAAAACAAAAGGGCTCAAGGCATTTTTCCCCCCTCCCCATTTCAGACCACCTGTAAGCACTTTAGTCAGGAATACATCTGCTATGGCTGGGTCCTTGCAGAGCATGGCAAGATGTTGCAGGGGATCCTTGTCTTTAATGGCCCTTGGTGGCCACTTCCTTGGCCCCACCCTTGCCTGTCTCTGATGGGTCTTCTGTGGCCTGGGCCTCTGGCTAGGTCACTTATAAGTTCAATCCCCTGGCGAGTAACAAAGGTCCCACTGTTAGTTCAAAATCAATCTCTAAGCTAATAATTTCTCCTGCCCCTCTCAGGCTGCTCTAAAGCCTACTGCTTTGCCCCTACCCTTGGGCCCTGCAGAATGCCTCCTAGACTGCTTCTTCCCCAGCAGGATTCCCCCACTGCCTCCCTTCCCCAGGAGACTGCAGCACTTCACCTCCAGGGTCTCCCTGCCCCTACAGGACCCAAACCTACTGTCCATGGGTCTCTTCCAGCCTGATGTACTCAGGCATTTCCTAGACAGGGAACCCACCAAGTTCCTCTCTCCTGGGTCTCCTCCTAGCAAGTTCTCCACTGGGTTTGTATAGTCTTTTCCCTACTTTTTCACAGGTGGGTCACAAATTATCATTCAGTTGCCATATCACCATCAGCTGGGGGCTGGCTGGTAGGTCAGAGGTAAGACTGAGCCCAGCTTGCTGTAAAGGGCCAGCCAGCCTGTGACAACATCACACTGAGATTGTCAGCTCTTTAGGGCAGGGACTATCTTTTTGTTCTGTTTGTCCAGTGCCTGGCACCTGGGCATCCTGGTCTGTTAGGCTTTGCAACAATACAAATAATAAAGTCACTCCTCAGAATTAAGCAAGTGTGGATCTTACTGTGCTAATTCAACATGATGTTCACACACACACACACACACAGCAGGGGAAGGGGGGGAGAGGAAAGAGCCTTTCCAGAATGCCAAGTCTGAGGGTGCAGAAGGATCCCCACACCAGCATCTGGTGCCAGGGTTCACATTCCCAGCGTTACAGGTCAGAGATCTCCTCACCCCGGAATGGTAGTCCAAGGAGTTACAATCTTCGGAAGAGGCTGATGCAGGGCTGGCTCTAGGTTTTTTGCCGTCCCAAGAAAAAAAATTGCCACCCCAAGCTCCGAGAGCACAACTGCCCAAGCAAAAAAAAAAAAAAAAGGGGGGGGGCCGGAACACCACCCCTGGAATTGTGCCGCCCCAAGCAGGGGCTTGCTTTGCTGGTGCCTAGAGCTGGTTCTGTGCTGATGGCCAAATCTCAGGGCTCTGGTGCGAGGCTGTATATTATCACACTGTTAGTGCAGTAGAGCCCATAGCCCAGCCTATTAACACAGGGGATTTTACCTCTAGTTTTAGAGCTAAGTGGAAAATAGCAGCTGTGATCCTGAATGAAGTTATAGGGGTATTGCTGGGGTTAGAGTTGGATTTGCTGCTTGGTGGTTTGGTGGTTTTGCAACCTGAATGGAGGGTGCTGAGCCCGCCTTGTCCGAATGTGATTTTAATATCGATTCACGTATTCTGAGGCCACAAGGGATCACTGTGACCGTCAAGTCTGACACCTGCACAACACAGGCTAGAAACCTCCCCCACAATAATTCCTGTTTGAACTCGAACGTCGCTTTTAGAAACAATCCAATCTTGATTTACAAATGGGCAGTGATAGAGAATGGCCGGCAGCCCTGCTAAGCTGTTCCAATGGCTAATGACTCTCTCTTGGCTAATGGCTTGTAGTTATTGTTACTAGCAAGTCAAAAAAGAACTGGATAAGTTCATGAAGAGTAGGTCCATCAATGGCTATTAGTCAAGATGGTCAGGGACACAACCACGCTCAGGGCAACCTTAAACCTCTACCTACCAGAAGCTGGGAGTGGAAGATGGGGTGGACCACTTGATAATTGCCCTGCTCTGAACACTCCCCCTGAAGCTCTGTACAGGCCGCTGTCAGAGACAGGATACTGGGCAAGATGGGCCATGGTCTGACCCAATATAGGAGCTCTTATGTTCTTAAGTGAAATAAATAAAGCCCAACCAAAGCTAAATTAAACCCTGGCCAATAATTGATTGCTATTGCCCTCAAGCCCAGTGAATATATGTATTTAGAGTACAAGGCTGAGGGTTTAGCAGAGGGACATAGGGATATAGTTAACCTGGAGTTACAAAGTAGGAGGGCAAAGTAGAAGGTGACAAGAGGGCTTGGTTGCCATAAAGGCGATGCTGCTAATTCAGTTACAGTGGAAGGTTCATATTAAGGCCCCAGTCCTGCAGGTTGTCCCCGGTGGGTGCCCTGGCCTTACAGAGAAGAGCAGAAGTATCTGTTGCCGCATTATGAGTATAATTTATTATTTGTTTTGTGGTAGAACCTCGGAGCCCCGGTCATGGCCCAGGAGCCCATTGTGCCAGGTGCTATACAAATACAGAACAAAAAGACAGTTCCTGCCCCAATAACTCCTGGAAGGCATGGAGAAATAAAAGGGAGCATAGCCACAAGGCGAAGCTGAGCAATACCAGGACAGACTAGTGGGCAACAGAATGAGGGCAGGCCAGTGCAGAGGATGCACTGGGATCCTGTTCTGCTATGAAGACAAAGAAGACTTCTGCTGCATGAAGGGATGTGACCGTGTCAGCCAAAGACCGAGCAGATGAATAGATCTATTGACAGACAGCTGCAGGAAGCACCACTGGAAGGGGCAAGACTGGCAGAGATTACGGTGATGCTGGAGAAAGAAGAAGGTGAGGAGGAGAGTGTGCAGGAATATGATCCCCAACAACTCCTGTTATCTCAGAAAGGGACTCAGTCCAGAGTCACCTCGAGGAGGAAAGAGGGGAAGGTGGACATGATGCAGGAAGGGATTGCTGATATATTCAGGAACAGTCCATTGTAGTCAGTGGGAATCTCTCCACCCATTTCAATGGGCTTTGGAGCATTGAACTCGGACTCTAATAACCAATGCACTGAACTCAGAACCTAACATGGGTTCTAGTTCTATGTGGGGTTTGTTTGGGGCACAGAGCTGATATTCAGAGTTTGCCTGCTGGCTGCTTATGATATTATTAATAATAACACAAATAAATAATAACTGTCTATTGGCATAAAACAGGAGTAACACAGTAATGAGGCAGGCACATGCTTTTCATTTATCCACAGGCAGAAACTGTGCAAAATTCCCTGTGCTGTCCCTATCCATGTCCTGAAGTCTGGCTTGGAAGGACCAGCTGTAAGGGTGGCCCATTCAGTCCTTGGCCTTGCTGTAGAGACCGTGGAAGAGGAAGCCTATCAGTAGTGCTGGTTTGTGTGATGAGGACACCTGTCCAGCATGGAGGGAGACCTTTTTCACAGAGACCAGTGAAATGCAGACACGAGATGGTAACAGTTTTCACATTCTGTAGATCTGGGTTGTACTCAGAGTGGTGGTGATGAAATCATGCAAGACTCTATGTCCCGTTACTAGTTTCCTAGTTACCACGAGAACCAGCCAACCTGCTTTTTCAGCTGTTTCAAAGAAAATAAGAAGTTGGCCGGCTGCTGTTGGGTACCAAGTGAAGGTAGAAGCCGTGGACAATGGGGTCAGCTGAAGGGGAAACCCTAAAAGCCTAGGCTATACTTCACTAGGATGCAATCTCTAGGGATAGCCTCAGTTTTCATTGAACAGTCAAATCACAATGAAAGTGGTAAGAACTGTTCCATTCTATACTCTACTTTTTCTTCCCAAACCCACTGCTCCTGTCCTGAAAGGGCTGGGGCTTAGTGCCAAGCCCGAGAATGATCCCTGTGGCTATTGGGAAGCAGTTGTGCCCGCCTGTGTTTCGTGAAAATGAAGCCTGTTTTTGACTTCCGCTTAGCTTCTCACATATTTTTGGGGTGTCCTGATTCCAACACAGATGGGTTTAATAAATTTGAACTTTTCATGCTCTTAGATTTTCCTACTAGCCGGTGCATTGGCTACTTTTGAAGGAAATTGTTTTCCAACTCAAATGTTATTAAAGCTTTTAATGTGAATGGAGTGGTTATGAAGCAGCCACTTTGGAGAGGAACAGTGTTTGCATCAGCGACTGAAAAACTAGATATGCAGCAGGTACCGCAGTGGCGAAGTAAACACGCATAGGAACATCTGTGGTGAACTGAGTGTGCATCAGAGAGTTTGCAGAGAACCCAGTGTGCAATAGGGAGTCGATGGAGGGGAAATGGAATCTGTAGAGGATGGCTGGATTTGTGTCACTGAGCCAACCATGGAGAACAGGCTGTGTGACAGAGAAAATTAGGTATTTGTCAGCAAAAGAACTTGAACTTGCAATCTTGGGCCTTTAGGCCTGGCAGCCTTATGCTTTTGTCTAGACGAGGGAACTATATTCATAGTTATACCAGTGCAAACAGACTTATTGCACCGGTGCAAAACAGGGCTTACACCAGTCATTTACTCTCATGCAGTGTCAGGCCCAGAAGTGCAGGGTGGCGTGCTGTGTCAGGTCCAGGGGAGAAAGGTGTCATGCTGCACTGCGCACAGAGGTGCAGGCGAGAAGCAGTGGGAAAGGGAGCATGTACCAGGAACAGGGTGGCATTTCTGTCTTTTTCCAGAGGTTGGTTTGTGGGAGAGAAAACACTTTTAGACACACTCATATTAAATTCTTTGCTGCTTAATATGGTGAGAAAAACCTTCAATTAAAAAATTACTCCAGCTTCCTGCCACAATAATCTGGCTCTGAAGGGGTATGCAGCAAGGAGCAGATTCCTAGCAAGGGAAGTTCTGTTCCCTCTCTCATGGGACTGGAATCACTTCATTTCCCAGCGCATTCTCATTCGGACATGTACATGAATGTAAGTGTGCTTCTGAAAATGCCAGAGTCTCTCTAGGGGTTTGCATGCATGCTGTGAGCCTGTGCAGGCATGTCTGAATATGTACGTAGTGTGTGTGTCCCTGCATGTGCGTGTAGGTAAATATGTTCGTATGTGAGTGTGTTTGTGTGTAGATACTTATGCATCTTTGCCGGTATATATGTGTTTGTATGTCTTTAGTATGTGTGGTGTTAGTGTGCATCCATAGACATGTTTATAGGCCAGTGTGTGTGTGAGTGGGAATGTGTAGCCTTAAGTTTGTGCATCTTTGCACATATGCATGTGTGTGTGTTTATCTATGTACTTGTGCATCGATGTGTGGGTGCTAGAGTGTGCAAAGATCCACAGGCCAACACACACAGAACATACAAATCCACAGGAACCTACACATTCAAATCCACACCCCTGTACACAAGCATGCACATTCACAGACATACAATGATGCACACACATGTAGTGTGTAAGTCTGCATTTGCATACAAATGTGTGGGTGCCTCAGTCTTTGCGTGTGAATGTGTGCATATATGTTTGGTGTGGGAGGGGGACATGTTTGTGCGTTATCTGTGTGAGTACGCAGGGCTGGATGTGCGAGTGAGTGTACACATCTCTTCCTGTTGCAGTACAAGTATAATGCTGCACTGTCAGGAGGACCTTGGCTGACAGCCCAGCAGCGTGGGACATGTTTGCAGAAGATGAAGCAGAATAGATGTCACAAAAGTTATTTTTGTCTATCAACTGAAGCATTATAGAGACATCAACAAGCTCTTGTCTCATGCCAGCTTAATTCCTAGTTAATCAGCAGGCTGCTTGGGCAAAGGAAGGAACTCACATCGTGGGCTGATGAGCCAAACTTCTCGGCGAGGACTGGGGGTCCTGACAGGCGTCCTAATCACTAGTTTGGCTTTCGCTTGGATGCACTGCAATGCTCCCCTCTGTGGTAGAGCCGCACGCCTTGTAAGTTGTACCTTGTTATCTCCTAATCTGCCGATGGGATGGAAAAGACCTGGTAGGTCGTTTTATCACCCCCTTCCCCATGGGCCACCGCTGGATTGCGCTTTTCAGTATATGCTCCAGTGCTTTGTCCAGTCGAGTTGTAAATGACTCAAACCCCGAGGCTTCCTCCGCTTCCGTGGGGAGGCTGTTCCACAGCCGCAGAGATCTCACTTTTTGCGAGGAAGTTTCTCCTGATATTTAGCTCAAATTTCCCTTTGCTCCTTTCCGCCCCATCACTCTTAGCATCACCCCTGTGGAAGACCCTAAATAACTCATCTGGCTCCTCACTGTGCTGGATGCCCTGCAGAGACTCTTTCCTCCCTGATACCCCCTTGGCCAGCCGACAAGTCACCTAAACTATGCTGGTTTGCACTAGCTCAGGATCGGGCCCCTTTAGTTCTTGTAACTTGCCCTCCTGAACTGCTCCTATAAGACTCTCCGGCATTATTTGTTGCTCTTGTTCATTCTGCTAGGGAAGGCTCATTCTCTTCCTGCTTCGTAACTGCCCCGTGTCTATCCCAGCTCTGCAGCCCAGCTCATTTAGTTTGTTGATCACATGAATCTGGGTGACTCACCTGACACCCACTTTCTGGGAGCTGCTGGCCCGTATCTGGTTACCCGAAGGTCCATGAACAGCAAATAACAGGGATACGAACAGGCCAAACTGACAACCACTGTCTCACTTGGCAGACTCTTCATGAACAGGTTTCTAACTTCATCTGACCATATCTTGATCATGCTTCTAACCTCCTGGCTGCTTTGGCTTACTGAGCCTATTGGAGTCAACGGTAGGGCTCCCATTGTCTTCAAGCCCATTATTTATCTGTCCTCTCTGGCTTTTGCAACTTGTCCCCTCTTAGTATTATCCACACATTCATTCATTTCACTTTTCACTCCCTTTCCCACTCCCTCTCAATATTTGAACACCAAACCCTAAAGTTCCCGAATGGGCATCTCCCTCAGCTCGGTGCACCAATGTGTACCAGACCCTTGCTTTCTGATCCAGCAGTCTGTTTTCAGTCCACATGATCCTGCTTCTACCCAAGTTGATCTGACATTGTTTTTCTAGTGGGATTTTGCCAGATGCTTTTCCAAGGGCCGCTACAAAGCTACAGGAACATTTGGTCTCTCTGCTGGTTGTTGAAGGTCATGCCTGTCCCAGTGTTTCCTCAGTTCTCCATGACTTTCCGCCCAGTGACATGCAGTGGTTACTGGTGTTATTTGTTATTAGCATTACAGTAGCCCTAGAGAGCCCAACCAATATAAGGGCCCGAAGTGCTAGGCGCTGTACATACACATACCAGGAGACAGCCCCTGCCATGAAGAACTTACAATCTAAATGGATAAGACAGACAAAGGCTGGGAGTGCAAACAGGAGCACAGAATGGAGAAGGGAGTTGCCCATGGTCACATCAGTTGCTGGAGCACACCCAGATGGGAGCCACCTGCACCCACTGCTATGTTTAATATTTCCAAGTCTCCCCTTCCTCTTCTGTTTTTAAACCAACGTCTGCAGCAACAAGGACCCCATTGTTCCCTTGTTGTCTGGACCAATGGCACTCAACCTGAAGCTTGGAGGTGCGAGCAGCGGGGCACGTGGAGCGCAGATCCCAGGAGCATGCCAAGTAGGGAGGGGTACTGAACAAACCGACTGTCAGTGGGGGAAGACAGTAAGATCTGTCAGCTCTGCAGGAGGAAGGAAAGATCTGTCAGCTCTGCCTGGAAGTGGGTTCCTCCTCTCTGGAGATGGCTGTCCCCGTACCCCGAGGGAAATTGTGATGCAATAGGTCTTTGCAACTTATGTTTCTCCTTTCGTTTTAAAATTAATTGAGACTTGATACGAGAGCTGAGCAGATTTCAGTGCATAGATCGGATTCCCCACTCCTTGGCATGCGTGAAGTTTTTTATACTAAGGCAAAGCAGGTGAAAAGTGTCACTATGTTGACTTAATAGTATTTGACATCCACCCTTCACTGGTTTATGTGGCTCCATAAGGAAGTGGAGAAGCAGGCCCCTGGGGCATGGGGACCAGATCACCGGCTGCTATAAATTGGTGCCATCTATTGACCTCAGTGATGCTCTGCTACCTTATACTGGGGAGGATCTGACCCTGGAGTCTGAAAGAGAGAAATCTGAATGAACTGCCCTGAAATAGAGGTGAGGGGCTGAAGCGAAGTGGTGTGAAGGTCCCTACCTTGCATCCCAGGGGAAGGAGCAGCTGGCAAAGCGAAGCGTGAAATGATGGGGTCTTCTCAGGACTTTGGGATGAGTCACCATTAGACTGCTTGGCAGGCGCCGTTTCCCAAGCACATGGCGAGATAAGCTACATGCTCTCCTTCGAGTGTTTTGAGGTCACGGTGCATTCCACCTGAACGGTGTTTCCTTCACCTTGTCCTTTCTGCCTTGCAAATGTTGTTAATAAAGATTACAGGGTTGGCCGCATAGAGGTTCATCTTGCAGCCTATGGTGAGCACTGAATGGACATGGTATGTGGATGTCTGGGAGAGGCTTCTATGTCAGATGTTGGCCCAATGGCCTTGAGAAAGGCTGTGCACCACCCCAGAGGACTATCCTTTGCTCCCCAAGCTAGGCTATCCCAGTCTTCTGTGAACAGCTATTCCAGCACCATCTCATTGCACAGTTGCTTGGTTCTGAGATTACAGCAGTTCTTGTTTCAAACCACCCTGTAGCATTGCCATGCAGGGTGCTTTTAACTGCCCTAGAGCTGGCTGCATCTCAGTGGCTGATGAAACTACCCTTACGTGCAATGGTATATCAATTTGCTAAGTGCCTGGCTGATGAAAAGTGCCCATCAAAGTACAGCAATCGCCATTGAACTGTGCATGGTTACCTTGTAGTACCACCTGAGAAACCCCAGCCAATGCCTGGTAGAGTGGAGGAGGAAGCAGATGTCTCAGCTACCACACAGGAGTAATTGGTGGCACCTACTGACTTGTTAATCATAGAATCATAGAACTGGAAGGGACCTCGAGAGGTCATCTAGTCCAGGCCCCTTGCACTCAAGGCAGGACTAAGTATCTGTATTATTAATGGCTATCTGTTAATTGTTACTATGCTCTTCACCTCTCCTCCTGCTCCGTTACCCACCCCAGAACAGGGTTTGAGGTTACAGAGTTCTGTGCCCCCTCCCATCTTTTCCACTCCCTTGCCCTAGCTCACTGCCTTGCTTAAAATAATTAAGTTCAGCCACCTCCCCTTGATCTCCCACTCTGCGCCCCCACTCCCCCGCCCCAGCACTTCTCCACAATGGAAATGTGCCTGGCAAACACTGTCTGTAAGGCCCTGGCCCAGAGCTCATTGGAACCCATAGGAGGGTGTCTTGTCAGTGATTGGGCTGGGTGCTGGATCAGGCCCTAAGGGAGTAACTGAAGTTGACAAGTGAGTGGGTTGCACATGACAGTGAAAGGGAAGGAGGTGGCTGGAGATCCAGGACTCCTCGGCACTTAACCCCCTGGCGTCTCTCTGCTTGTTAAGCCCTATCAGCCCTCCCATGCCATATGTTTTTTCAGTGCTCCTGAGGGAGTTCAAGGCCCAGCCCCTTCTCCCCGGCTGGCTCCTTGCCTGCCGTTCCCAAAGGAGCTGTGCTGTAAGGGAGGGCATGTCAGAGAGCAGTGCAGGCTGGGAGGGTGCTCTGCCTTTCCGGGCGGCGCCCACACCCCAGCTGCATGGTTCACAAATGGACTTGAATGGAAATGCCAGACCTCAGGCGAAGTGTGGTGAGGAGCTGTCCTGTCGCCTCCATAGGGGGGAAGGAGGCCAGTCAGAGATGAAGCAAAGACTGCTAAAGTTGGACACTTATAGACACCAATATATGAGCTGGAAATTCCCTGGAAGTCCCATCTTGCCAGCCCACCTTTGGCTCATCGCTTGCGGTATGTTCCGCATCCCCCATGCTCTGGCCAGGCTAGTTTTGGAAGGACTCCTGCGATTAAGCTTTCACTCAGGTCTGGATGAAAGTCTTCTGGATGCCTAGGCCCACTTGTTCCACCCTGTCTCTCTGCTCTAGGATCCTAGCTTACTTTGGAGCCAGCACTCCCCCGAACAGGAACTTAGGGCTGGGGGACCCACACCCAGCTTAATCTGCTGCCCATGCTACTGGGCCATGCTTATTCTTCAACACAAAGAAAAAGAAACATAGATGTTATTACATCAAGTAACAGTCCTGTTCCCAACCAGGATTGTGGGGCCTTCTGGCCCCGTGTAGCTGACTGGTCCAGTTCTGCCCCAGTCTACGGGCCTGCTTGATCTCTCACAACCATCCGTTGCAGCCACATCTGAGTGCATGGCCAGCCTCTCCTGGCCGTAGGCTGGGGCCTCCTTTGTATCTCCGAGCTGGGAATCATCAACCCCAATCACTTGCTGCTGCCCAACTGGATCAGATGCTTCCAAGCACTAGCCTGCTGGGTTCTTCTCTAGAGCAGGATGCTCCCCGGCCCTCAAAGGAGCTAGAGCTGCAAAGCTGGAGCCCCACCTGTAATCCAAAGAAAGAAAAGGGGAAAGAGCAGTTTCCTACCGGCAGGCCAAGCAGCAGGGTGGGTTAAGGCACATCCAGCTGTTCAGAGATCCATGCAGGGAAGTAGGGTAGAGAGCCAGAGGTGGGAATGCGGGTGCAGGAATCTGTGCTCTTGCCTCCCCCAATCCCTACCGGGATGAATGCGGCTCAGAAGGAAAGCATGGCTTGTTTGGGAATGGGATTATAGGAGTCAGCTGCCTGCCCTGGCAGGGGACTGGACTCGATGACCCAGGAGGTCCCTTCCAGTTCTATGTCCTTATGCAAGGACGTGGCAAGTAATTGCCCCTGGGATCAAAGTGGGGGCCACAGGAGGGTGGTGGAAGAGACTGTGAAGAAAAGGAAGGACCTCCGTGTGAAGGGCAGCTGGAGAATGGTGTCATCTAGGCGAGGCTCAGGGGAGCAGCAGCAGGCCTGTGCATCCAGGGGGCCAATGGTCAGGACACCATACTGGTGAGCAACCAGAGAAAACATCTGCTAGCGAGGAACTTATGCCATTGTGCCTCCGCAGCTGCCTCTTTGGATGGCCGGGTAACCAGCAGAGGGGTGATGGGAAACTACTTGCCGCGTCAATCCTGGCTCATACCTTCTGGCCTCTGAGTAATTTGCATGGCCTGAGAGACCCTGGTGGGGTGTCTACCTCACACAGGCGGTGAAAGGGTTAGTGGAGAGGAAGAGGACACAAAACTTGCGGGGGGTGGTAAATAATGAAACAGACGAATACAGAGCAATCTGGATAGCTTGGTACAGGGGGCACAAGCAAACAATATGTGTTTTAATACAGTTACATGTAAATGTATACATCTAGGAACAAAGAATGTAGGCCATACTTCCAGGATGGAGGACTCTATCCTGGGAAGCAGTGACTCTGTGAGAGATTTGGGGGTCATGGTGGAGAATCAGCTGAACATGAGCTCCCAGTGGCCAAAAGAGCCTAATGTGATCCCAGGATGCAAGAACAGAGGAATCTCGAGTAGGAGCTGAGAGGTTATGTTAGCTCTGTATTTGGCACTGATGTGACCGCTGCTGGAATCCCATGTCCAGTTCTGGTGTCCACAATTCAAGAAGGATGTTGATAAATTGGAGAGGGTTCAGAGAAGAGCTAAAAGAATGATTAAAGGATTGGAAAACATGTCTTCTAGTCATAGGCGCCGACACCATGGGTGCTCCAGGACTGGAGCCCCCACAGCGAAAAATTAGCGGGTGCTCTGCACTCACCGGCAGTCAAGCTCCCCCCTCCTTTCCTCCTTCTCTCCCCCTGCAGTGCACCACGTCCTTGCTCCTCCCACTCCCTCCCAGTGCTTCCAGCCCGCCATCTAACAGCTGTTTGGTGGTGCTTAGGACTTTCCGGGAGGGATGGGGAGGAGACGGAGAAGAGGCAGGGCAGGGGCGGAGGCTTGGGGGAAGGAGGTGGAGTGGGGGCAGGAAGGGGGCGGGGCTGGGGTGGGAAAAGTCAGGGTGGGGCGGGGACTTTGGGGAAGGGGGGAAATGGGGGTGGGGCAGGGGCGGGGCCAGAGGTGGTACAGGGGTGGGGGTCGGGGTGTCAAGCACCTACCAGGCAGAGAGGTGATAGACTGCAGTGATAGACTCAAGGAGATCAATCTATTTAGCTTAACAAAGAGAAGGTTAAGCAGGGGTGCTGGAACAATTTGTATGGTGGGGCCACCGAACCAAACTGTAAACCCTGGATATGATGGAAACCACTTCAAGCCAGGGAGTGCAACAGCACCCCCAGCGCCCCTAGTTCCAGCATCTCTGAGGTTAAGGGTTGACTTAATTACAGTCTATAAACATCTACATTGGGAACAAATATTTAACAATGGGCTCTTCAATCGACCAGAGAAAGATCGAACACGATCCAATGGCTGGAAGTCGGAGCTAGACAAATTCAGACTGGAAATAAATCATATATTTTTAATAGTGAGAGTAACTAACCATTAGAACAATTTACCCAGGGTCATGGTGGATTCTTCATCACTGAAAAAATTTCTAATCCAGATGGATGTGTTTCTAAAAGATCTGCCCTAGGAATTATTCTGGGGCAGTTCCCTGGCTTGTGTCATAGAGGAGGTTAGACTAGATGACCACAGTGGTTCCTTCTGGCCTTGAAATCCAGGAATCTGTGATGGTGATTCAGCCCTTGGACAGAGATCACCGTGGAATGCTGAAAAGAGGATGTGAGTGCCTGTCCCTGGGGCAGAGGCGACTTGTACCTGCCCATAGTGGGAGGGCAGTAACTTCAGCAGATGTTACTGAGCATGCTCAGTACAAGCCAAGCAGCAAATCTGGGGGAGGTCGGCCGGTGGCACATGACCCCGCATTCCCTCCCATGCTTTGCCTCTGCTCCAGGGCCACACACCCACGATGCAGTCCATTGCTTGTGACTGCACTTATCCAGCCACCCGCTTTGATAATCCTCTGTGCCAGAGCCTCCTTCATTTATTTAAGGGAAACAAACAAAAATTACTATGCACATATCCTTGGCATCCCTTGGCACAAAAGTCACAATGTAAGTATAAGGTTATTACTAGGTAGTGTTACTACTGGGACAGATGGACCCCTCTGCCAATGAAGTCCCTGGGAAGGGCCCCGGGGACAGGAATCTCTTCAGGGTGCACTGACAGAGGTGTCCCTAGATAGCGCTGCCCTTGGGATAGTTTTGGCTGCCCCCTGAGGAACAAATGGAATTCCTGCCCCAGAGATCTTCTAGGGAATCCTCCCTGTGCCACCTCTTGACCCTCTGCTGGAAGCTTCAGGGGTTTCTTGGGAATGCCAGAAGACTATGGAAGCTGCTGCTCGGATTGTCATCTCCTAGAAGTTTTCACATGTGAATAACAATGGTTCCACGACACAAGGAGCTTCTGGAGTCGTTCCAGTGCCTTCCTTCGACTGCATGAGGAAATCCGAGGCTGACAGCAGAATTTGTCATTGGAAGTAGCCCAGTGCCCTATCTGTGTATGGAACACCATCACAGCGTTTCCAAGACCCGCTGCCCCAGGGCCCTTCGGCATGTAAGCGGTGGTTTGTTGTCTCTGCTTCCTTCCCACTGTCAGGCAGTATTTTAAGAAAAATGGGTGCAAACCCCTAGAAAGCTGTGTCCTTATTAATCACCGTTAGGGCTGACGGGGGGAGGGAGGACAGGAGTGGACGCTCTGTCTCACACATCCTGATGCAGCAGTGAAACTGGAAAGTCCACTTCCCATACTGTAAACAAGGCCCTGGAGCTGAGCCCAGAGCTACTCAGATGGAAGCAGACGAGCTCTCAGTGTGTTTACAATCTGACACGGAGATGGACAGGGCCAAAGCAGGCTCACTGGGGCATTCCACACCTGCCAACGTTATCAAGAGCGTCTCTCCCCTTGGTGAATAGCAGCTCACCGGGGTCATTTACAATCTGGCTGAGCTGCAGCTAGTGCCGTGGTGCCGGGGGAACTCGTGGAGATTTCGACTGATAGCGGCAAACGGAAGAGCAGAAACCTTTACCGGCCCTGCTGAGAGAAGGGCGATACAGAAATGGAGCCACATTTCGGGTTATGCTCAGCACTTTCTCAGCCTTTATTAACACCCGTGGCTGGCTGTGACCAAGCTGGAGCCTATGACAGTCTCTGCGGTGCAGCCCGTTTACCCCCGGTGCCTCCTGTTCACGCCAGGGGCTGCAGCCAAGAGGGAGCATTGCATCCGGAAGTTGTTCTGCCCAGTAGATGGCAGGGGCCATAAGGCCAGGCCACCATGTGGATCTCAGCCCTGTGCTCACTGTGCAACTTCTTTGTGCAGTAAAAGCTGCACCTCCAAGAGATCAAACCCACCCTCTCCCCATTTTGAATAGCCTCCTTACGTATCTATCCAGGATACAAGTCCACGTTGGTTTCACCTTTAATTGAAAATCAGTTCTGCCGTCGGCAACCCATTTTGGCTGGTCCCTTGAGATGAAGTCCTGATTTGTGGATGGGATTGCACATGGTCAGGATGTGAGCTGTGAGGGCCCTAGTACTGAAAAGGCCCATAGGGCGCACGCAGATAGAAGCATGGTGTGTAATGAGAGCAAGACGCAGTGGTCAGGGAACTGTGCCGAGACCCAGATTCAATTCCTGGCTTGGCTACAGACTTTCTTGGCCAAATCATTTAATCTACCTTCTTTTGCTGCTGCCCATCTGTAAAATGGGATAATTCTTCTCTACCCCCAGGGTGCTCTGAGGATCAATTCATTAGTGATTATGAGTTGCTCAGTTACTATGGGGATGAGGACTGGGTAAATATCGTGAAGAGGATTACTCTAATACACCTCTACCCTGATATAATGTTGTCCTCGAGAGCCAAAAAATCTTACCGCGTTATAGGTGAAACTGCGTTATATTGAACTTGCTTTGATCCACCGGAGCACGCAGCCCCCCACCCCCCAGCACTGCTTTACCGCGTTATATCCAAATTTGTGTTATATCGGGTCGCGTTATATCGGGGTAGAGGTGTATTTCCATTGGCTTTGACTGTTCATTCGACTGAATAGGTTCCAACTTCACCGCTGGCCTGTTTCCATCTGCAAAACCCAAAGTTTGTGCAGGGAAAAGAACATGGACCCTCTGATGCAAAGCGGAAGTTTCTCCTGCCCTTTCCAGGTCAGCTTTGTCTAGGACTTACCTGAGCAGAAACCTCCAGGGCTCTGTTTATCCTTGGGATAAACAAGGACAAACAGTGCTGCTGGTGGTAGAAAGCTCTGAATTTACTGGGAAGCTCTCAGAGCTCTGAGGTCCCCATGTTCTCCAGCTGATGTCAGTGTGTCTTCACTGGCTAACAGTAACACTGCTGGATCCTCTACGTTCTTCCTCTGATTTCATCAAATGCTTCAAATTGTGGGGGAACCTTGACCAGGATCCCTCAATTCTCCATCTTTCCTCGTTGTACAGACAGTTATTAAACTTGTGGGTTGCTAATTCTTACTCCAGGCTCCCCCTCTGTGAAGAATTCCCAGCATAACTGTGGGGGAGAGGATGTCAGCTAGACAGCCCTGCGCTTAGACAATCTATTGCATGCAGGTTTTGTTCCAGGAGACATTTGGTCCTGGCACCCAGAGGTGATGGGTACTGGCAGCTCCCACTGCTGATGGCTCTGAACATGGAGATCAGGCCCATACAGGGCCTAAGCCTGCCAGGTGCTGAGCACTCACATCTCCTGTTAAAATCAATGGAAATTGAGGGCACTCAGTGTCTCTAAACAGTGCTCAGCACATAGCAGGATTGGGGCCCAAATAACTGCAACAGCCCATGGAACTGCCGAGGTTGTAACTGTATCCCAGTGCAGGGTTCCAGGAGTGACAGAGCTGCTCATTGGCCTGCAGCAGAATCCAGATCAGAGCTGGCTGGAAAGCAGAACTTCCATCCGAAGGGAAATCTGGTCATTTGGAAATTTGTTTTCTTTCCAAACTGGAACGGAGAGGTGATATTTTGAATTTTTTTGTGGCCTGGAAATTCTGAAAGATGTTGACCTAAAAACATAAAAATGTTTAATTTTGGTCATGATACATTGTAATATAATGTCTTAAATATAACATATACTCTAGGCAATACTAATGTTAGAGTGTCACGTCAAAGTTGAAATAAAACCAGATTGTTGAACTGAAACATTTTTATCGTATCAAAATGAAGCATTTCAACATTATCAAACCGAAAGGAGGCTGTCGATATGATTGGTTTTGACACTTTTCAGTCAAAAATGTTGTGGGATGGTGTCCCTAGCCTCTGTTTGCCAGAAGTTGGGAATGGGTGACAGGGGATGGGTCACTTGATGATTACCTGTTTTCTTCATTCCCTCTGGGGCATCTGGCATTGGCCACTGTCGGAAGACAGGATACTGGGCTACATGGACCTTTGGTCTGACCCAGTATGGCTGTTCTTATGTTCTTATGAAACTGACATATCTGTGTGGAACATTTAGATTTCAACAAAAAAGCATTTTTCTGTTAAAAAATTTTCGACCACTCTCCTGGAGTCCCTGATGCTTTCTGTAGGTCCTTGGGAGTCATTTCATGACCGTGCAGGGAGAATGCAGCAGATTCTGTGTCCTGGCTGTGACCAGCTCACTCCAGCACAGCCAGGGCCTTCTGCTCCATCCCCTCTGCATGGCACAAGCTGAGCGGAGTAAGTAGGAAGGAGAAGAATTGTCACTTTGTGGCCACAGGCTTAAGCTCCCCTAGGGCTGCAGCATGGTGCTGCAGTGGCTGATGCATGTATGAACAAGAGGGGGATGAAAGGAGGGAGAGGACAGAGAGAGGAGTACAGAGCACCACTTCCTAACCTATGAAGGGCACAAACACGGAGCTCTGATCAGCCACATGCTGGCAGCCATAGCTATGCCCCACACCTGCATCCTGTTTGCATCTCTGCTTATCCGGAACTGGAATCAGTCTCCCGGCCTACTGATAGGAGGGGAAGGTGGGTGGGTGTGGCTGGAATGCACCTTCCATCTAACAAACAAACAAACAAAGGAAGGAAGGAAGGCAGGAAGGAAAGAAGGAGGCAGGTGCCCCTTGGGCAAACACTTGTTACATTGACAAACTTGTAGAAAATGATTAAGCTCTAGCTATTTGCAGGCTGGAGGGGGCCTGCGCTGATGCCCCTCAGCTAAAATAGAAAAGGTAGTTTCTTGGGAGGGGAGTGGAGAGAGGTGAAACAATTATTGTCTCTGCGGTGCCGTCTCTTGTCAGCTGTTGTTTATGTTTTCCCCAAATGTCGCAGCCTTCGTACAGGGAAACAGGCCCGCCGATCCTCTGCAAAATGGTTACTGTCCCCTCTCTCGCGCCACATGTAACCTTCTCTAAGCCAAACTCTGCTGGGAAAAGACCAGATTCATCAAGAGCAGGGCGATAATGCAAACACCCATCACGTATTCCACATCACCCTGGGATTTCCACTAGGACAGGCAGGGGTTGGCAGAGCAGTGAGCCTCCCCGAGATGTGGCCTCCTCCTGTGTCATCGTCCCGTAGCATGGAAAGGCCGGGACTGGAGTGGCTGTGAGGTCCCCCGACACAGCCAGTCCTCCTACACGCTTTCCTGAAGCAACTCCTGCTGGTAGAGTCAAGGAGCTCAGAGCCCATAACGCTCCTTCACAGTGTGCTGCAGTGACTTCTGCTGGAGTAATGTTCTGCTGCTCAGAGCCATTGCCTCCGAAACCATCGCTCAGCTCCTACCGAAGGGATGGGGGTTGGAGTAGTTATGAAGTTCTCCATAGCCCAGGCTCCTATTACGTGCTTAGAATGACAGTTGCCAGGGGAGGCAAGGACTAGAATATGTGCCAGGATCTCAGCTGTGCTCAGCTCATGTGTGGTGCACCTGGGGGTGGCTCTAAGCCGCCATCTCAACTGCCCTGATCCTGGGGATGCCAAGGGCAAAGCCACTGTTCTCTGGCTGCAGAGCTGCCATAAGGTGGCCCATCCCTGTTCCTGCAGCACTTGGGTTTTCCTTGGAACTCTCCCGTCTATGCAGCCATAATGCTGATCCATTTTAGCCCAGAAAAGCAGATCAGGTCACAGCTGGAGGTGGCAGCAGGGCAGCTTGTAACACCTGTAAGCTTGCCCCCCTCGAGTGTTAATGGCTGGAAGATGCCCTGTCTGCCAAGGGGAGTTAGGAACACCATTCCGGGCAGATGAACAGAAGAAGCACATCCATTTGCAGCATCTCTGGTAACATGACAGCCTGCCATTTTGGCTGATACTGGGGATTGAACCGGGGACCTCTACAGCTGACAGCAGGCATCATAAGAGCTTGAGCTGAAGAGAGAGCTGCTAGGGGGTGGGGGCTGTGTCAATCCCACAGCCTCTGTGGAGCCGGCACCGAGCAGCTGCATAAGACACATGAACCAGCAGGCTACATTAGTCCTGCACATTCCTGGAGACCTTCATCTGGGCCTTCCCACGTCTCCCAGCAGCCACTTCGGCTCTTGTCTGAGGCGCCTGTACTGGGCAGAGGTGCTACACATGCGTGAAGCTTGAGAAACAATTGGAGGCGAGTGGGCCGGGACAGCCAGGAATGAGGGCCTGCGGCTGGACCTGGGACTAGCTAGTTCAGTCACCAGGCCTACTTCGGAGCCCAGATGGGCTACAGTAGAACTGCCTGATTGGTTGCAGGGAGCCAGCCAGCCTGCTCTTGAGCCCAGCAGCGCTAGCAGGTTGCTGGCTGCTCAATGCTTCTGCCTGCCTCTGTCATGGCTCCTTGTTCCCAGCCCTGCTCAGTTCCTGACTCTGGGTTCTGACCCTCAACACGGTTCCTGGCCACTGACACCAGCTCTGACTGCTAGGCCTGACTGCCCACGTCCCCAGTCCTGACAGGCGAACAGTGACCATCAGCACTTATTTTTGCGTCTCCAGGTGTCCCAGTGCTTTCAATGAAACAAATCTAAACATGGCTGTGACTTCAACCTCTCCGTTCCCGCCCCACTCCCCGACACCAACAGGCAGGCAGAGCTCGTCAAGAAAGGGTTAAGTACCGCTCCCCTAGCCAGCTTTGCGTATTTAAAGTGAGTAAAGGTTTAATTACCAAATGATGACAGTGTCATATGGTTTTGGTGATGGCGCGTGGCATCCGATGAATGCAGAAGAGGGGAGGATGTGAGAGAGACACTGAGTGGCAGTGGGGAAGCTAAAAATGCCAAAGACAGTAAAACATCTGTAATTTGCAATTCGCTAGTGTTCGCTGATTGCTCATGGATTAAAGATTAAAATCTATTCTCTGGCAGATGGGGGAGAGAGCGAGGAAATTCTTACGAGCATGTTTTGCATCTGCATTTCATTCTGCTCCTCTTTACAATAATCACGGATGAGGAAATAAACCCAGATCTGGGCTGGCGGGGAGGCGGGGAAAGCACACAATATGGGCAGGACTCAGCATGCTTCCCATGATCAGAAAATGTAAAGCCTGGCCCTGCAAGAGAAAAAGAAATTGACATCAGAATCCCTTTTCTGATGCCCAGGTCTCTGCTCTAGCTGTTCTGGGCTGAACCTTGCTATGAGGCTCCAAGCTGCTGACAGGCTTTCTTCTGGTCACCCCGACTCTGCATTTGGGGTTTCTTTGATCCAAATGGGATGTTAGCCATCTGTCCTGTCTCCAGGGACAGCCAAGGCTGGCTACAGTGTCCGTGACATGATGCAAACGCTCGCAGGCAAACAATACAAGTAGAAATAATGTTTGCGGGTATAAATCATTTTTATAACTTCAGCTAATCAGAATCCATCCCTTTTATGGGCGTGATGAGCTCCCTCTCCCTCTCTTTCTCCTTCTCCCTTGTTCCCTCGCTCTTGTAGAGAGTTTCTCAAGTGTGCAGGACATTAAAAGAAAAATGGATAATAAAACTGCAAATGTGGGGCCCAATCCTGAGAGGCGCATCGTGTCCTCAACTCCCATTGACTTGAGTGGTGACACCACTCAGGATCAGGCCCATAGTTTGAAAGGTCCAGAGCATCCCTAGCACCTGTCAAAGGTGGGCAGCAATGCTCACTCCCCAGCGGCTTGTCAGCCATAGGAGAGTGCCCCAGAGTAATAAAATAAGCCTTGCCTTCTTTCTTGCACAGGGTAGATATTGGCAGTGGATCCATTAGTTATAAGGATAATCTATCCTTTAGGAGTCTATGAGACTATTATCAAGCTGTAAGAGAAGGGACCTAGGAGTCAGGATTCCTGGGGTCTCTGCCTGGCCCCCACTAACTCCCTGGGTGATTGTGGCTAAGAAGGCAAAGCGTTCCATACCTCAATTTACCCAGGTGTAAATGTGGATATTAATACTACTTGCTGCTCAGACTGAACCCACTCCACCAAAACTAACAGGTGCGCTGGGGTGACACAGAGAGTAGAACTTAGTCCAGTGTTTATAAAGTGCCCTTGGATAGAAGGTGCCATGGAAATGCAAAGTCTTATTGACATTAAAACCCATTGGGGGAGACATGAATCCCCATCCCACACCCTATACAGCCCTCTTTCCCCCCCCCGCCCCCACTCCGTCTTGGATGAATAACAATCAGCCACTGCTCACGCTGCATGGAACCTGTGCTATACCCGGGCATCTGGTCACTGTGACACTGGCAAGAGAAGGTATCCCTGGAACACCCTGAGATTGCCTTTGGGCTTACCAGATGCAGCAGGTGACATTCTCTGTCGCACTTGGATGTCCAGAGGGCTGCGGGGGTGTAACTTAGAGCAGCCTCTGGCCCATTCACCTTTACCACCGAGTCTGCTTAGAAAGCAACCCAGGCTCGTGTTACAAATGAGCCAAAGGGAGTGGGGCACCCAGCTGCCAGTGTCCTAACTCCTTTTGACCCCATTAAAATCCAAGCCTGAATGTTCAGGTCAGCGTGAAGAAGCAGCAATGAGAAAGGCTCTTGCGGCTGTCGCGTGACAAGCTGAAGTGGAGGAAGAGGGCCAGATTGCTGGGGGGACCTAGTTCAGGATGATACCGAGGGCACAAGGATGGACACTGGGGCTAGGCTGCTACCACACAGACTAGAGCTTCAGCACGTAACCCCGGCCTCTCGGCCTGCTCATTAGAGATCTCTTTCCTACAACTCCGCCGGCCCCGCACCGCTCCTTGCGAGTGAAAGGGGCCTGATTGGAAGTCCACTGAAGTCAATGGGGATCTGTCATTGGCCTGTGGGGCCTAGACAGATCCTTGCCCAGGAGGCAAACCCGAGGCTGCTGATGTTGTGTGTTCTGGCCAGGCTCAGAGGCGGCTGGAGTAATTTGAGGGAGGGAATCCCAGCCTTACTGCCAAGCTCCAGTGAGCTAAAGTAACCCCCCCAGCCCCCGAATACTGTTTAGCTCTTTATTGGCCATCCCCTCTGCAGAGCTGCTCAGGTCTCCTGAGATCCCCAGCCTATTTGTTTCCCATCTGCTGCCCGATGGCCTGGAGTGGCACTCATCTGTCATGAGCCCCCTGCGAAAGGCTCCACTGGGATAAGCACCTGAAAAGCATCAGTGTCGCTCAGAACCGAGCGGGTGGCATGACTGGGGAGCTGGCTCCTCCATGGGGGCCTTGGGCTGCTCAGCACTGGGGAATCCTGTCCTCTGTTACATTGTCACTTGGGCTGGCTGTGGGTTCAGTGGGTGACACTGACTGGGGCTGGCAGTGGAGAGAGATTATGGGAGGTTACCAGAAAGAGAGGGTCTCATTTTTCTGTTTTCACCCCTTCCGCTCCAGTGCTGCTCTTCTGATGCCCTTTCCACCTCTATAATTAATAGTTACATCCTAAGAGCACCATTGGTCCATGGTTTTTTTCCTATGGGGACACTCCTGCCACAACCTGCTTCTCCTTTTTAACCCTTCACACACAGATCAAAGGCCCTGCTATGTTTGGCTGCTGCTAATTAACAATGTGTGTGTGGATGTGTGAGTCTGTGTGTGGGAGAGAGAATATGGGAGGATCTGTGAAAAGCTCTGTGTGCGTGTGTGCACGTGTGTGTGTGGTGTGTGTGTATGAATGTTTGTGTGGACACAAACAGGTGTATTTGCAGATGATGTATATTTGGTTATTTGTGACTGTGTGTTGTGGGTGCTACAGGGTTGGTGACTCTGAGTGTATCTGTAAATGTTTGTGTGTTGTGTGTGAAAGGTTGTTGGTGAATGTTTGTGTGTGTGTGTTGGGGTAATAGGGCATGTGTGTGCAAATGTACGTGTTTGATTACCTATGCTAATGGTGTGGTATTTTGTGTATGCGCCAATCCCTATTTGGGAGTTGGAGTGTAGGTATTTGTGTGGGTGTGTGAATTCCTGGGTAATCATTCATGTATGTGTGCGTTTGTGCAAGTGTGTTGGTGTGAGCACACACACGTGTGTGAGCTGGGATCTCCCTGGCAGAAAGATCATCAATATTATCTTGAGCCCTTTCCTCTCCTGGTGCATTAACTCTGTTGCCATAGGAAGATCCAGTTCCACAGAAGCTTTTTGTAGCCATTTCTTGCAATGCTGGAGACTGGCTGGGACAGTGGCACATTCCACTAGGGGCTACCAATGGCTGCCCCTGCTTGAGCATTGCTTGGAACCCCATTTACTAGGAAGGGGGGCCCTTGAGGTGAATGGTGGGGGGTGCTCAGAGGCAGGGCCATTGCTCTAAAATTTGCATCCTCCTGTTAAAAGTGCTGCCAGATACCTGGCCTCAGGTTTCCTGTGGAGCACTTCTGCCGTATTTGTGTTCTCCAGCTGGCAGGAGCCGAGCTGGCCCAGCAGGGCTGGAGAGGAGAGGATGGGACCGTAGGTGGTAGCTGTTGGGCTTGTCAGAGTGACATGCAGTGACAAGCTGCCTGGCCCTCTGCTGCTGCTAAATCAAACTCTTCCTGGGAAGGGCGTTGAGACCAGCTGACTGGTCGGCCCCATGGAAACATGTCAGACATACACAGCCATGGGGGCCAAGAGAACATCTCCCAAGACCTTCATGATAGGCAGGAAGGCGGCTTTCCCTGGAGCTCCTCCTGCACAGTTAGGCACGGCAGTGGGTTCGCCTCAGCGGCTCCTTGTTTCACAACAGAGCACAGAGAAACATAGGCAAATAAAGGAAGGTGTAACAAGGAGAAGCGGTTATGGGGAGCAGAGTGGGGGTAAGGGGCTCAGAGAGTGGAGAGGGGAGAGCAGGGGATAAACTGTTCTGTGGAAAGGATCTGAATTTTAAAAAGCAAGAGGCCATTCTGCGGCTATATCACTGTGACCCTAAGAGACAAATCAGCCCTTTCTATGATGCTGTGATACAGGGGAGGTGGATGGACAGACAGACAGGAGATGAACAATGACACAAAAAAAAAAAAGAGAGAGAGACTAAAATTATATCTAGCTAGCTATCCAAAGAGAGTGAGCAAAACAGATAGAGAATAGAGCATATTCCACTCCCCTACACTGTGCAGAAGGCCGGCGTGCAGAAAGCAGGTGTTCTCTGTGTTCTGTAAAGCAGCTCGGAGATTTAAGGCATATGTGTATACTAAAACAAGAGTAATCAACAATAATGTGCAGTCTGGGATCCGTGCAGGGGAGACAAGTCGGTAAGTGGGTATGTTCTCCCCCTCATTGTGTAATCGCCTGCACTGGGCCTGGCCTGCTCGTGGTGAGGGATACGGAAGCAGGGATTGTGCCACAACCCCCCCGAAGCCTCAGTGCCTGAGCTGCAGTTTGTAGTGTAGGTTACCGGAGCGCCACGTGGCAGCTGCCATCCCCCCAAGCCACACAAACCCTGTTGGAGAGGGTGGAGCCATGGCTGGGAGCGGAGCTGCATGGCCACAGAAGGGAGCGCGGGGTCCTGTGCAGCTTACAGGGGCTAGGTGCTATGCATGGGGAGGCCATGGAGCTCTGGGATTTGGGTTTCCTGTAGATCCCATGCCCACTGCCATGCTCCTTTTCCACCGGCCTTGCACGCAAGAGGGTGATGTGCCACCCTCACTGAACCTTTGGGTCAGACCTCCCCTCCTGCACAGGTGCTAGGAGGGGAATTAGGCAGAGAGAGAAATGGAGGGATAAGGGGTGGGGATGGGATGGATAGAAGGATGGGGGACCCAGGCCAGCCACAGAAAGCACTAAGGCAATGTTTGATTAAGAAGAGTAAAACAACCTCCTTTGAAGCAGGCCATAATTGGCAGGCTAATGGGAGCGCAGTGTCTCTTGTGTGATCTGTTTTACCAAGCGAAAAGAGATGAGGCAGCGCTGAAGAAAACTGAAGAAAGATCAATGGGAGGAGGGGGACAGCATGGCAGATATAATTAATTACTGCATATTAAAATGTTTGTTTACAGAAATGAACAGCTACAAGAGGTCTGATGTTAATTAATTTACAGCATTTTTCACCAGTCCCTGTGCCGTGCTGGCAGTCATGGAGGTAGCTCTGTGGCAGGTAAGCCAGTGTCTCTTTGGATTTGCATCAGCCTCTTTGAGGTGTGCTGGAAAGCCGGCAGAATTTCGACTGGCTGCTTCATCATGGAGATGGACTCGCAGTTTGGATTTGGGGGAATGTCTTAGAGCCAGGAAAGGGGAGGGTAATTTACGGACCTAAGGCCATACAAACCTGCGCCGTATGCCTCTCTTAGCTAAGTGGTGCTACCATGGGCCAGAACTTGGAGGGGAGATCTTCAAGAGAAAAGCAGGTGGTGCTGATGAATTGGTGTGCTAGGAGGTATTGATCCCCTCCCACAGCACCCTGCTAGGGGTACTGTGCTGCCTTTCAAGTGCAGGGTGATGCTAATGGCTGGCTCAATGGCATTGTAGACAATGTATGACCGTTAGCCTGGAGTCCTAGCTATGCTCTCTTCCGGGTAAGTCCGCTCTCTCCAAGAGCTGCAGTTGCATTAGATGTATATTTCACGTTGATTAGTGCTGTTACAAGCTGCCATGTGCTTCACCCCAGATCTGGTTGTGAATACAGTATGGTCAGTCTGCCCAACATCCTGCTGGCTGAAACGTATGTGATGCCAATGGGTAATAGTTATTTTCTGAGGGGCAGGGTGCCAGACTTTCCAGAGTCTAACCTAGGGCACTAACGAGCTATCCAAAGAGTGAGCAAAACAGATAGAGAATGGAGCATATACCACTCCCCTACACCTTCCAACAAGCTTCCTATAAAATGATCCAGAGCAGCTTAACAATTTGGGTCCTAATCCCAGGCCCATTGAAGCCAATGGAATTTTTGATGTTGACTTTAACAGAATCAAGGTTTGCCCCATTGAGAAATCTCCATCTGTGGTCACATGTGGCATTGTCTGGTACTCTAATCTCTCTTCCTCATCCACATGCTCCTCTGAATTGGCTTAGAGGGCAAAGTGTGGCAGAGGCATGCTTTGCATGCTTTCATGGGGGTAGCATTTCCCTTCCTCTGATGGCTCTCACTGCCCACCTTGCTGTGCGAGAAGCAGCCTGGCTGGGGAGGGACGGATGTCTGTCTAGCTGATGCAATCGCACAGGTTAGCTGGGAACAGGGGCGAGGTGCTAAGAACAATGTGTGAGCTGTAGAGATGGAGTGAAAACCCTGAGGTTATTCAGCAAGCTGATAAGGGCTTTCACACACTCTTCATAATGTGCCACTGTATCGACAAGTAATTAACTGTGGAAAGGGATCAGAACCAGGGCTGCTAGGCTCTCCAGTATCATCCTCCCCAAAGGCAAGGAGGCGGAAGGCTAGATTTCACATGTGAAGTGACTCCTTTGTAAGTATAGCATGCAGACCCTCCTCCCACCCCACCCCACGCAGGCATTTACAAACACAGGGCTGTTAACACCACCGTGAAGAGTAACCAAACCTTCCTTGCACCCCAGGTCCCATTCCCTGCATCCCCAGCAGCATCAAAGCCACCCCCTAAGAGAGCCATTTCATGGACACAGTAAAGTTGCTGGGCCAGCTGATGTAAATCGTCCCTGATACTGACCCACTAACAATCTTAATATTGGCCCTCTTACTGGCCCCTGTGATTTTAATTGGCTCTTAGTACTTGCAATTGTTTCTGGCTATAGCCTCCTGCAATTAACTCCTGTAATTGGTTTAGTTCTATCTCCTCCATACTGGCTGTTATTAAGAAGTCCTAATGTTGACCTGTTTTAACTGGCCTTTAGCTACCACCATTCGCCCTGCTGTAGCTTTGAGCAGTGGCAGTCTGCTTGGCCCTAATATTAGCCATACCACTGATCTTGACATTGCCACTAAGCTGTTGTAATTCTCCCTATTACTGACCCTGGCAGTCAACTGAGGAGCATAACGGTAATTGAGTTATAATCCACAGAAGAATGTCATACTGGCAGGACTACAATATGCTAGAAGATGAAACCCAGAAGGACTGAGTTAATGTTTCATATTTATTAAATATGCAAATAAGGTAGAAAAGTTCTCATTAATACTCCTGCCCCCCCTCGCTAGGAATGTCCAGGCCCTTGCAGGTTTATATTTCACGGTGTGAAATATATATATATATATATATATATATATATTTTTTTTTTACCTTAACTGCATTTGGGGCTAGGGAATTACAGGAGGGTTCTAGGTGCTGAGTGTGGCAGGGCCATTCGCTTCTGTTGTTGGCATCATGTTAGCTCTGAGCGAAGCTGGCGAGGGGGCGAAGTCTGTGCTGAAGAATGATTTCTCAAACCATTAATGGGCTGGAAGTAGCTGAACATCTGGGAAGATACCGGAGCAGCTGTTGCTGCTCTTTAACTTTCCTTCTGCTTTTCTGTTAACCAGGAAGGAGCTGGGAGAAGGCAACGAGCGACCAGAGAAGAGGTCATTTACTCTGTGGCCAAAGCCACAGGGGATGACATCTTTGTGTGTCTTTGTACAGCACCTTGCTGGAGGCAGCATCACTCCTGCTTGGGATAGTAAATAATAATTTCATAAAAATAATACAGCTACTTCTGCAGTCAGCCTCACCCAGGCTTTGCCATATTGCAGGCATGCTGTATTTGCATAGTTGCCATTTACTTTGCTCTCCCAGAGTCACTAGAGAGTCTAATGATAATCTGCTAAAGTACAGTGTGCAAATCCCCTGAGGGTGGGCCTGTGAGAGATACTCTGAGCAGGGACACTGAGCATAGATAGGGACTGATTCTGATCTCACCTCCACTGGGGTAAATCAGGAGGAATCCCAATGAAGTCAGTGGGCTAGCTCCTCTGCTCGTGTAAATCAGCATAGTTCCACTGACTTTGACGGAGTCACACTGGTGTAAGATGAGAATCAGGCCTGTGCTGAGGACATATGCTGTGAATTGGTTATTTCGTATTATTATTATTTACTGTAAATTATTTATTTGTATAATAATTGTGCCTAGAGACCGCATGTAAGATCAGGGATCCATTGTGCTCTGCGCTGTACAGACATGGAATATGAGACAATCTCTGCCCCCAGAGAGTTGACAATCTGAATAGACAAGACAGACCCAGACCAGGTGGACTCTGGGTATAAAGGGTGGCCTGCTGTCATGATTTTATTGCAAGTCTCGTGATTGTTAGTGTTTTTCTTAAAGCCCCAGCTCCTGGAGTCATGTTGCTTTGCGAAAACCTTGACTTTAATTATTTTTTTAAAAAGGAAACTTCTTGGTCTCATAGTTGAAGGGAAAAGACCAAAACTCTTTTGCTTAAGAGCAGCTCCAAAGAGAGGTTATGCCCACTTCTGGTTTCAAATGAAACCGAGTGAAGCCTAATGAACTTGTAATCATGCACTGAGTGCAACATTACTGATTTTGCTTCATTGGCACGCCAACCTGCACCAAATCAGGCCTGAATGGACCCTAAATCCTGTAGGAACCACATGAAACAAGACGTAGGTAAGGATGTTGTTGAGATCTCTGTGAGCTGAAACTGATGAGGAACCTCCAACTGTAGTTTCCACTGTGTCTGAACATGAGTGAGAATTACATACACATTCATTTTATTTCTTTATTATTCAGATCTGAACATGCCATTTTTCTTTGTCAGGAAACAAATGGACACATTGAAGTGCACGGGGGGAGAGGAGGAAAATGAATAATACACCATCGATCGAGGTGCACCTTGGCCATGTGACCATGACTTGGGAGCTATGTACTAGCTGACAGTGGACCATCCTGTGGTTAGATGTGGCTATCGAAGCCTGGGTCCTACTCACTCACCTTGGCTTCACCAGCACCATGCTATTATTTAATTTTATCATTTCAATCAAAGAGAAGAGATGGTAATTGCTAAAAGGCAGCTTTTGCCTGGATCATTCACCCTTATTCATGAGGGCACATGGGGTGGAAGCACTGCTGGCTCTAGGAGGCACAGCACAGAACTCATAGCCCAGCAGGAGGGAAAGCTGTGGTGGCTTTAAACCACCTTTGTACCCTAGCAATAGTGGGCAGCTCCAGGGCCTGGAGAGGCCCCCTGGGGGCCTGTCTGTTATGGCAGCCTCCCTGGGCCATGCTATTGGCTGAAGCGCTACCTGGAACCTACCAATATGCCCCTCCTGCCATTAGCACCACCACTTGCATGCATCCTACATCGGGGCTTGCCAGGGGGTCCTCGGGAGGCAGCGGTACGGTTGTCTCTCGCAGAGCCTGCTCCGGGGCAATGCTCCTCGGAGGCCGCTTTATGACCCCTAGCCCTTTTATCCAGCCTAAGAGAGCTGGAATGGCGTGAGCATCCTCCTGCTAACACTGCTTACGATTCTTCAGATGTATGCTGGAAATAGAATGGTGTAAATTCAGCATCCCTTACTATTCTGTAAAACCCACTGGGCAGGTTATTGTAGTATCATAACAACATACATATCACATTCATTTATGAATATTACAATAGAGTGCAGAGGCCCCAGCTGAGACCAGGACCCCATTGTGCTAGGCACTGTATATGTACATAGTGATGGACAGTACCGGCCCCTGTGACGTTCTGTTCAGGACACCCAGTACTGTAAGCGATCGTGTTATCCCTCTGTCAGCAAGTGAGAGCTTTGGTGGAGACTAGACTGTGTGTCAGGTCCCTGCCACCCAGTCTATCTGCTTCACTAGCAAACTCCTGGAGTCTTTGCCGGTCTAAACCTTGCCTTGCAGGTAACATACAGTGAACTCCAGTTTCCAGGATCCCCAGAGACGTCTTCCTGCCATGTCCAGTCCCTCTCACAGGGCGCTCAGAGGGAAATCTGCTTCCGAAGAGACAGAGCACGCACCAGTCTGTTAGTTTCTTTGAGGACTCATACTCAATTTCATCATCACAGCATGGAAATGGTTTACAGTAAAGCTAAGAATAAGTTTATTAATAAAGAACAGAGGTTTAAGTGACACTAAGCAAAATAAAAAGAAGCAGGGCTAGTTACAAATAAAACATGCTTTCTAGTGACTAAAACTTAATTTTAGCAAGCTGATACAAGGACCCAGTGACTAGAACCCAGGTCAGAAGAGCCTGGGACAGCTGATAGCTCCATGATTCCACTATATAACTATGCAACTAGGGACATAGGTGCTGGAACTAGGGTGCTGTGGGTGCTACCACACCCATGGCTTGAAGTGAACTCCATTATACAGGATTTACAGTCTTGTTCAATGGCTCTCAGCACCCTCACTATACACATTGTTCCAGCACCCCTGGCCAAGGAACACGCTGTAGGAAGTACTGCCCAAGAGCCCCAGAGTGACAGTACCCTGGAGCCCTCTGATTGGCCAGGTGCCCTCTTTAACCCCAGGAGTTGCCCCAGGAAGTTGTCTGGGCAATCCTATGGACAGGGCCATCCTTAGGGGGGTGCAGTGCCTGGTGTGGAAGTGACGAATCCGTCACTTCCGGGAGCAACCACGCCGGCCAATGTCACTGGCCCTTGGGGCCCCGCAAAGCGCGGAGCCCGGAGCGGTCGCCCCGATTTGCTGTACCAAAGGGATGGCTCTGCCTATGGACTTTGGTCTGCTGCCATGCCAGGCTTTGCTTGATCTCCAGTCTCCAACTCCAGCCTGACTCTGACCCTGATTCCTGCCTCTCAATTCTAACCTGGTACTATCACCAGTCTCTGATCCCGGCCTGACTCTGACTCTTGGTTATAGAACCTGGCTCTTGTGATTCCTCCAACTCCTGCCTGGTGATTACTGTCCCTGGTGGGCAGTCCCCAGCCCAGGTGTGATTGCTAGGTCAGACTGCCTGTGCCCCCGTCCCTTATAGACACAACCTTTGCCTAAGCAGTTTTCTCTCTTACATCAAGTTCTCAGCATCTTCAACCCATGTGGGTGAAGGATCCACCTTCCACATGTTCCAAGAGCACTGGTCTCTCTTGTCCCTAAAGTGATGGATAACTAAAATGTCTGTTGCTCTGCTTATATTTCCCAAAGTCCATTGTCTCTGCCTCAAGAGCCAGGAGGGCTTGCTGGGGTGCAGACTCCATCCCCTGGCACACTTGCTAGGTTGTCTCCTCTGCTGCTTGTTGGCTTTGTTTATCTTATATGTAAATGCACTTTCATTGTTCTCTGTCTGTAACCAAGCTAGTCAGGCATGTAACCCACATTCCTTTGTCTAGGGAAGACTTGGTATGTATACTGTCTCCCAAACACATTTTAAGAGCCTACTTCCGGCACACATACAGATCTCCTTCTACACACCCGTACATACATCACACAAAAATTTTCTGGACCATCTTGTCACCAGTTTACATACAATAGCTTACATGACACCTCTGAGATACATATTCTGACAACATTGTGTTGAGGGTACTGAGTGTGTCAGGCCTGATGTGAGCTACAGTATGGGGGGGGTCTCCTGCCAGCTGGAATGGAGGGGCTCCCTGGGTCACAGCCCCCAAATGAGAATATTCACCAATTACTTTTGTATTATTCAATCAGCTCCATTTGCCACTGACACGCCAATATCAACCCAGGGCCAAACAAGTCCAAGAGTAAATACACTGGGTCAGATCCTCAGCAGGTGTAAATCAGCAGACTGACAGGGTCTCAAGTTGCAGTGGGGGAGATTTAGGTTGGATATTAGGAAAAACTTTTTCACTAGGAGGGTGATGAAACACTGGAATGCGTTACCTAGGGAGGTGGTGGAATCTCCTTCCCTAGAAGTTTTTAAGGTCAGGCTTGACAAAGCCCTGGCTGGGATGATTTAGTCGGGAATCAGTCCTGCTTTGAGCAGGGGGTTGGACTAGATGACCTCCTGGGGTCCTTTCCAACCCTGATATTCTATGATTCTATGATTCTATGACTTCAGTGGACCCATGCTGATTTACTCCAGTTGAGGAACAATTGAGGATCTGACTCATTGTCCCTGGACACCAGCATATAACACTGGAATTAATGTAATTCTGATAATCACTGATCCAACAAACATAGCTATGAAAATGCTCTGGGCTAAAAACTGATAAATCCAGTTCATGAGTTCAGACTGAAATGGAGGTCTTGTGCCTGGCATGACTGGCTTCAACTAACAAATTAATATAACTGGTAAACTGTTACTCCTAATACATACGTAAAGACACTTGACTGGTTGATGTCAGAGGAAATCGTTGATGACTTTTCAGTGAGTTCTGAAAGGTCAAGTTACAGACCTGAGATATTTTCTGTAGACATCAGCCCACCCTAAATGAGGACACCAAATTTCACTGTTCTAGGTCAGTGGGAAACTTCGTCGTTAGGGTCAATATTTTCAAACCTGGCTGAGTAAAATTAGGATCTTTTTGGAGCAGACCCTGAGCTGATGTAAAACAGCATTGATCCATCAAATTCAGTGGTGTTATGCTGATTTACACCAGCTGAGGATGTTAAATTAATATGTAGGCACTGAAATAAAATTGGCCTGGTTTCCAAAGGTGCTGACATCTGCTAGCTCCCATTGACTTCAGCGGGAGAGCTGGATTCAGAGAACTTCTGGAGATCAGGCCACTGTTATTTAGGTGCCAATGTGTGGATTTGGGAGCCCAGCCTTCAGCACCCAGCTTTGGAACTCTTGAGCTATCACATTGGCTAGGGAGTGTGATCTGTTACAAACCACTGTATCTTATTTCTTCTCTCTTTGTCCTATTCCATCAGTTGGGGTCAATAGCTCTTGTTCTTCATTGTCAACTGTTCTTGTCAAGTGCATCTTTCAAGCTGACACCACCCTTTGTCTTGTCTTCCTTCAGCAGCTCAAACTCGAGGTCTTCCTCATGATCTTTGTCCCATGACTACTAGCTCTTGTACTCTCTGGCCAGTATGTCGCACATAAACTACTGTATCATTCAAATGTTTGAAACAAGGGCTCTGATCCTCCTCTCACTTAGCCAGTGTGAACTGGAAGTACCCTCACTGACGTTAAAGGAGCTGCCGGCATGCCAGGCCCTATGGTGTTTAGTTCGGTAGTGGTGTTCAGCAAAAAACAGCTATCAACCCAATGCACATCTTAGAGAAGGGCCTGAATCTAAACCTCCCATCTGGACACGCCTGACTTTGGGACTAGCTGAGATCTTTCTCCAAACTCTGGGGCTAACGCTTGTGCAGTTTGTGATGTGGAATTAGGGATAAATGGCACAACTCCTCAATTGTGGGTTGTGTGCTATGGAATAAAGACAAATCCAGAGGCTGTAAGGCTGACCCCAGCATGAAACATTGTTATATTTAACCACCGGTTGGGAAGGGGAGGAAGACCTTGACAGAGCAGCCATTCTGTCCAACTTCCTTGTTGCTCTGACTGTGTTGCAAGTATCATTTGTAGCAATGATATGGTTTTAGGTGGTGACCCCAGGGACTTCTGTGTTCCTGGATCAGGATCTTTATTTTCCATTGATTTAAAGAGGAAATCCCAGCTGTGCCACCAACTTGCTGTGCAGCCTTGGCTGAGTCACCTTGAGCCTGATTTTCAGAAGAGCTGAGCCCCTGTGGTGACAGCTGGCTGCAGTTAGAGCTGTGGGGGTACAGCCTACTGCAAAAACAGGCTGGTTACCGTTCCATGCCTCAGTTTCCCCATGTGTAAAATAGGAAGAATGGTAGTAGTGATCATCCTCATGGGGGTGCGGTGAGGATTAATTAGCTGACGATAATAAAACCCCCCAAACCCAAACAAAAATAGGCCAGAGCCTCTGCTGGTATAAACGGTGCCGCTCGACTGGTTTCAGCAAAGCTCTGCCCATTTGTAGGAGGAAATGAGCTGCTCCAGGGCCTCAGATACTACAGTGGTGAGCGCAGTTTAAGAATCTATAGAGAATAGATGAGACTCTGGCTCACTGTGTTGAATGCTAAGGGTTAGCTGGTCATTTGGTGTAAGTTGCCCTAGCTCCACTGGCTTCAGAGATGCTTACTCTGCATTACCCCAGCTAGGATCTGGCCCTAAGTATTGCTGATCAGTACAGTATGCTTGCAATTGTGTACACCAAGTGTATACCACTGTAATAGTATATTTCATGCTTCTGCCCACCCAGGCCTCTCTCCTGCTCTCTTTCTGCGGTGTGGACACGTGCCTCTTTCCCTTCTTGCTGAGTTGATATTGCGGTGAAATGAGCGGTAGCAAAGCCACCCTGTTTAAATGTGTTTTGAAGAATCAGCGAATGCATCTGAGCGGCCCCCTTCACGTCCTGCACTAACAAATGAAGCTCCTTGTGCCGTCAAAGTAAGATTGATAACTCCGCCTGCATTTCATATTCACTATTCTGAATATTGAGGGAGGTGTGGGTTCCCCTGAGACACCGACCTGCTTCTTTCCCCGTTGTCTCGGGAGAACTGCCGAAAACGCACTCGCAGCAGCGCCGTGGAGCTCCTTCCTCTTCCAACTTCATCAACATTTAGTCTCTCATTTCAGAGCTTGGCAGCTGGAATTCTGTCTGCCATGCACGATGGATGACCCCATCCCACCTCCTCCTCCTCTCCCTCAGAAGGGGCACTGAAATTGTTCTCAAAATTAAAATCAAACCAGGCCCATTTTTATGGACACAAATCTGTGATACATTTCACTTAAGAACTTTTGAGAGGAAAAGCAGGGAAGGGGGGAGACAGAACAAACCCAGAACAGCTTCTTTTTCAATTTGCTGTCAAGTGGAGCTGTCTGCCCACAATGAACCAGGGACTGCTAAAGAACAAGACAATTTCCCATTGAGTTTCTCTCCTGCTCCTTTGCTTCCCATAATGTTAGTGAGTGGGGGGCGAAGGGAGGCAATTGTGACGAGAACCGTTTGTAGCTTGTGGATGCTGAGAAGACAGCTGGTGTAAATGGGCCTAGCTCTACTCATTTCAGTGGAGCTAGGCTGATTTATGCCATCTGAGGATTGGGCTGTAAATGTTTATCTTACAACAGCTATTTAAACCATACCAGATCCCCATGTATCTCATCTAATACCTGCTTGTGATACTGAGGGCTCACCCCATGGTAATATGTCTCATTACGTACCCCGGCATAACGCTGCCATGCTCACCCAATACACCAATATAATAGCATAGCTCATCTAGGGCATGTCTACACTTACCTCTGGAGCGATCGATCCAGCAGGGGTTGATTTATCGCATCTAGTGAAGATGCGATAAATCGACCGCCGAGCGCTCTCCTGTCAACTCCGGTACTCCACCGGAGCGAGAAGCGTAGGCCGAGTCGATGGGAGCGTCAGCAGACAACGTACCACAGTGAAGACACCATGGTAAGTAGATCTAAGTATGTCGACTTCAGCAAAATTATTCATGTAGCTAACGCTGCATAACTTAGATCGACCCCCCCCACACACCCAGTGTAGACCAGGCCCTAGTAGCCTGGTACACACCAATGTATGTTACTAGAGAGCCTGACCTTTGGTGCCAACCTCCTTCCCGCAGTCCCCCCTATAGCACACCAGCACGAGAATCAGTTGGGCATTTTTCAACAAAATGGTTTTGGTTTTTTTCCAGAACAATGTAGGTTTGGCTAAACTGAAACTTTTCATGGGAAAGGTTCAATTCTGATGACTGTCTCAACTTGAAGAAATTTGGAAAAATAAAATGACTAATCTGTTGAAAGGTCTTGTTTGGATAGTTTTGAAATTAAAAATATCCGTTTTCTGGTTCGAAATTACTTGAAATTTAAGCTAATTTAAGTGTAATTAAAAATTGTTTTACATGGTTAAAATCAGAACAAAATATTTTGAAATTATTGAACTGAAAGATTTCAAATGATGTGAAACAAAAGATTTTTTTGGGCTTTTTGGTTTATGAAAAAATTTGACTTTTCGTCCCAATTCAGAATGGGGAAAACTCCTGAAATCTCATTTTTTGGTGTGTTTTCACAAAAACGTTTCCCATCCAGCTCTGTCCAACTCAGAGTAGCTTTCTAAAGAAACCCTGCATGACACTGATGTATCATACCAAATATTCCTGAATGATATCAACCCATCCCACCAAATACTGCCCATCTCCCACGAAATCACACTAAAGCACCCCTCTCTCGAATGCGGACAATAACACAGCCCAGTGATGGGTGAGCCTATGCCAAGGATGCAGTTACACTAGCTACTTCTGAAGCAGACTACTCTAAGAGTGGGGCTGGGTAGCCGGTTTTGGCTTACAGAGTTGCATCCCTTTTTCTAGTTCCCAGCACAGCGTATTCCAAGCACTGACTCATCCTGGAGACTGTGTCCCATCCAGAGGTTCAGACCGCAGCCCAGGCACAGAAAGGAGGTGTGTTCTAGACGGCTGGCGGTGATGTGAGGTAGACTGTGCTGCGCAGTGAGGAGGAAATGTTATTATCCAGCTAATGGGAAGGGTTATAGTTCCCTGTATAGGAAATCCAACCTGTCCTGGGTATGGGATGGGCCGAACCCTTCTAATTGGGATAATGGTACTTACCCAGCTCACATGGGGGTTGGGAAGTTTAATGAATGAAGGTAAGTAATGTGCTCTGAGAGCCTGCTATGAAGGGTCTGTTATTATCATTATTTTATTACTATTTCTTTATTTTCCAAGCTACAAAGCTGTCTCTTTCCCTCTCTAGTTCAACCTGGGGTATCGGCGTGACTCAAGAATGGGCTTTGCTAATGCCATCTATATGTCCCCATGTTAATGGAGAATATAAATACTTAGGGCCTGATTCTCACCTGTCTTACCCGAGCTCCTGATTTACACCCATGTAAGAGACTGGGGATTATGAATTAAAAGAAATCGCTTTGACCCAGTTAATTGTTACTGGCTCTGTCTGTCTGTGGATTGTGTTTGAAGGATGCTCCCTGTGGGCTGGGGACAAAGGGAATAGTTTCCTGTGGGATTATTATGCTCAAACAAATTGGTTAGTCTCTAAAGTGCCACTAGTACTCCTTTTCTTTTTTGTTTTTGGGATTATTGTTATTTGGGGCAAGAGGCCACGATCTCACTTGTGGCAAGGGCTGTACAAATGCCTAGTGAGAGGTAGCTGCTGCCCTGAAGAGTTTACAGTCTAAACAGACAAGGCAGACCGTGGAAGTGTTGTTCCCCTCCATTTTTCAGATGGGAAATCGAGGCACGGAGAGAATAAATGACTCGTTCAAGGTCAGAGAGGGGGTCAGTGGCACAGCTGGGAATATAACCCAGATCTCTTAGATCCAGGCCAGTGCCATGACTGAAAAGCTGTCTAGCCTCCCTGCACCACCTGGAGAACCTACTGACTCTAGCTGAATGGTATATGGCCTGGGCACAACAAACAGAACAGTCTGCATAGGTGACCGCAGAGCAGGGCTAAGGTGGAGGCTAAGTCCTGCAGAGCCAGACAGGAGCTCCCAGCCCTCGAATCCGTGCTGCGCTGGAGCGGTTCCAGCACTCCCAGGCTCTTACCTGAAGCCCTAGAATGAGTGTAACTGAAGCTGTCAGTTCTGTTGACATGAATTAAAAGCAACACGGCAAGTGGCATTTTCTAGCTGCCGTAATTATCTCCCAAGGAGGAAACCAGCAGCTGCCTTTGGCGCAGCTCTGATCAGCTGCCTCAGGCAGGGAGGTTCTTACAGCTTCACCTGTTGGGTTCCCTCTCACGCTGCACAATGTGATGCTCAGATCAATGGGCTACGGGGCTCTGGACCTAAGCACCGCCAGGCATTGGGACAGTTTGGAGCTGGAGTCCCACTGCCCATCTGAATTCTGTCACTAAAATGGTCTGCATAAAATCTCAGCTCTGGCCACCTGCACATTTGGATTTGGAACCAAACCTGGCACCCATCTCTGAAACAAACAGGCACAGGAACAGGGATGAGGGAGCGGGTCCAAACCTTTCCTCTGAGCTGCCCCCTGTTGCTAGAAGAGAAAGTTCTTTAGGGTTCTGAGATACTTGGACACATAAAAAACTCCCCCACCATCTTTAGACTTCCCAGGTCTGGACAGGACTGCAATCAGCTGTGACCAGACCCTCTAGGACAGATGTTCTCCTTGTCTTTGAGCCAGGTTATGAAGCAGATATGCTGTATCTCTCAAGAGAAAGGCTGTTCTTGGGGAATTTGCAGCCCCGATTCAAATGGTTTGGATAAGCATCCCATTCTGAACACAAACTGGCCTGTAAGGGCCACAGGTCCATCAATACAGTCAGTGATGCTATGCCATGGAGTGGAGCTATGACATTTCACACCAGCTGATGGCCTGACCATAAATCTTTTGATGTTCACCCTCTACCAGGAACATCTCCTTGGAGTGGGATGGGGAGAGGAAGGAAAAGTTGTTCTGAATGGCTCACCATTCAGCTGATTAACAAGCAACTCTCACTAACTCTGTAACGAGTCCTATCCCATACTTGGCCAGTATGGCGGTGGATATCAAGCAGAACAGGGGGTTACAAACACAGTGCTGACATCATGAGCGTATGCTGTACACACATACATGACTGTGTGTTCCCATGTGTTTGTACAGCACCTAGCACAACAACGCGTAATCCTGCTCAGGGCAAAGCAAAGAATAAGGATAATAGCATGCATGGATATGACCCTGCTACCCCAGCTGCTCCACTGATTGTCCCACCACCTCCAGGCTTTGAGCCAGCCCCTTGTGTTGGGGTGGGTTCATCCCTGGTGAATAACAAGTCCGATTCATGGACTGAGTGGAGATCCATCCTGCAGCCCTCCAATGTGTCTTCAGCTGCCTGGTGAGGGGAAAAGAAAGGAGGCACCTGCAAAGCAGTGGAAAAGAGTAGAAACAAAAGGAGAAATGATTGAGTGATGGCAGGCGAGAAGAATCAAACGCGGGAGGAATGTATTTGTTTTTTATTCTCCCAGCACCGTGTCTGCTCCCGACAAAGCTGCTGGAAATTGTTACAGACAGATCGAGTGTCTTCCAGTTTCTGTGTCAGAGAGTTTTCCCGATTTCGTGAACCGTGCAAGAGAAAGGTCAGGCAGAGAGAGTGGGAATGACCAATTCAGCAGAGCTCTGACATGATCACTGATCCGGTCAGGTTCACTGGGTTTTAACTCTAGGAGCCAGTCAGGCTTGGAGACTCACAAGGTGTTATCATCTTTGGGAGGGTCACCTCGAAAGGCAGGTTGGGGACCATCTCTTATAAAACACAGCCCCTGGGGAACACCTTGCCCTCACCCTGCTTAAAGCACTAGACACTTCGCTGCTCTCTGTCAAGAGTGATCACTGGTTATTACATTAAAAAATAAACAGGAGACTGAGGGAGGCTGGAGAAGAGTTTGGAAATCTACCCATCCTAGAGTGTTCAAATGCTGTCCTCTTGGCTCACTCAAGCACCAAGGAGGGACACTGCCCTTCTTAAAATATGGGACAAATGGCCAGGAACCAGTGTTAGGCCATTAACAGGTAATGCTCTTATAACTTGAGATAGGCCCGAACTAAATCCCTGGTACCAGTTTAGGTGTGGTTCAGAATCCAGCTTTGGAATTTGGGCTTCTACTTCTGCCACATGTTGTAGGATGTGGGCATATAATGATTCCAATATACTGAGCACTTCATGCGTGTACTTTTAATGCATGGAGTAAAGCTATTGTCAAGCCTGGGAAGGATGGTAATGAGAAGAAAAATGCAGAGAGGCTCATTTTGAACCAGTACCTAAGGCTGAGGTTTGCAATGCCACCTAGAAGATTGGACACCCAGTTTCTGTTAATTTGAATGGCTTCACCGAATCATCCCAAGTCTGCAACACTGGGCAGGAAATCTGAAAGCAGGTTTACCGTGGGATTCAGAGCACTTCCTGTAGGAGCCGGACCCTAGAAATTCAGAGGCAGCCACAGATATGAAAAGTAACAAGCAAAAGGTTATTGTCATGTTTAGAAACCTCAATGACTGTTCAGCCCTGTTGGGTCTGGGTTTTAGGTGAAGGTTCGGTTGCTTGCTATTTGGTCTGAAGTGATTCATCCCTAGTTAAAGATTCAGATAAATTAATTAAGGGCAGATAAATGTGACTCGACATGGAATCCTTGCTACGAAGTGCTACCAATATCATCATTATTGTGAGCAAGTCACACGTTCCAATTCCCTAGTAAAAGACATTGCGCTACCTTGGGAGACCATGACCCACTTCATCCTGGGGTTCTCCAAGTCTTTACAAAGTAAGGATATAAAAATGGAGGGAGCATTGTCTAATGGTTACAGGAGAGGACTGGAAATCAGGACACCTGGGTTCTATCCCTGGATCTACCAATATCTGACCTTGGACAGTCACTTCATTGCTCCGTGCCTCAATTTCCCTAGCGTAAAACTATTGTAAAATTTCCCTATCTAATGATACTTACCTCACAGATGCTGAGGGCATTGCTATATGACTATTGCAAACAAACAGATGACTAGCTCTCGCTGAGCTCCCCAAATATTAGTGAGAGATGGGGACCACACCCGGACAGTTCTATATGGAAGTCCAACCACCTGACAGCAAATAACACTGCAGTGCTCTGCGTGGCTGCTTTACAAACTGAGCCTGAAGTCAGAGCAATAAACCAATGCCAGCTCTGGGGACGGCTGGATTAGGGAACAATGCGTACACTTTGGTGATGGGTTTGGCTGACACTCAAGTGCTGATGCTGAGTTTCCAAATGACGTTTACAAATAACAGCTGGGCTAAAGCTCCTCACTAAACCAATGGAAACCAGATTTCCTGCTGATCGTTGGCCTAATGCCCTATGGAGAGAATCAGATGTAGTCTGGATTCAGGCAAATTGAAAATATGGTGCCTCTGCAGCAGAAGGTTCCTGGGTTTTAGGTCAACTCATGGGAGGTGGAGTAGTCAGTGGTCTTTACTCTTATCCCCAGTAAGAAGTGGAGCAGGATATTTGACTGTGTTAGCAAGGAAGACCTGACTAAGGCAGCACTCTGTATGGGCGGACTGGATTGATGAGATTATGACTATTAATTCCCATAGCGACTAGGAGCCCTAGTCATGGCCTGGGATCCCATTTTGCTAGGTGCTGTACAAATACAGAACAAGAAGGATGCCACTTCCCCCAAAGAGCTCACAATCTGAGATGATACTGGGCTGCCACTGTGGACGTCATAAAACAACCGTGTGGAGAAGCAGGACTTCTTATCTTCCATGCTCTGGTAGGTTCCACTTCTACTGTTAGTGCCTAGAGTCCAGGACATAACTGGTGTTTAGAGACCAACCCGTAAAGGACTCAGGCCCAGATCACCCAGGTATTTAGGCTTCTAAATTCCATTGAAATCGATGGACATTAGGAGCCTAAATACCTTGGTGGATCTGGGCCCTCACTCCCTGTGGCTTCTTAGCGCTGATCCTTCTATAAGGGCGTGCATTGACGGTGGGTACTGAGCCAAAGGGAAACAATGCGAGGCCACCAACACATGGCAGTTCAGGATCACTGAGCTCAGATTCAGACCCCGGCTCTGTTGCCTCTGGGCCAGGCTGGCAGCATAAAGGGGAAGGAGTGATGCCCTCAAGTGGCAGTTAGGGACCCCCACACTGCACAGGGAAATCCCTTGGTGGGCTTTATGCCACCTGCTTTGTCCCTCCTGCCATGCTGGGGGTGTGGCCAGCTGCGTAGCCAGGTGGAGGGAACAGGGGGAGTGATCCAAAAAAAAGGAGCCACCCGCTGCGGCACTTTTACTCACCCATCGGCGCTCCGGCAGCAGGCCCTCACTCGCTCTGGGTGTCTTCGTCGGCACTGAAGGTCCCACCGCCGAGGTGCCTCCGAAGACCCGGAACGCCGCCGGGTGAGGAAAAGCAGGAAGACATTGAGCTCTGCCGATTGGGGGCTGTTGGAACAGTCCCTAGGATGGTGGTTCTAGCGGGTGCAAGTTAGAGCAACTCTGGGGTTGCTCCTACTTACACTAGGCTCTGTTGTGATTTTTAAATGGTATCGCTGTAGTGCTTAGAGGCCCCAGTCTGGATTGGAGCCTGTGATGGGGTGTCTACCCGGCACAGGCAGTGAAAGGGCTAGTGTGGCTGGAGAGACCAATTTACACACCTGGTTGTACCTGGGCAGTGGGCCAGGCCTACCTAGAGATGAAGGCCAGCTGGGGAGGAGCTGGGTGATGCTATAAAGAGAGGAAGTCTGGTGCTGAAGGCGTCTCAGAAAGAGATGGAGGAACTCTGCAGTTGGTGCCTTGGTAGCAGAGAGCCCAGGAAGGCTCCTGCAGGGTGAGGAGGAGGGCAGAGGTTGGTTTAAGTTTGTACTGTTGGTTTGGAATTTTGCTGGGGATTCCAGGGGAAAGCCCTGCAAGTCCTGTCCTGAAAGAAGGGACAACCTGTGGGGAGAAGGCCTGGGAGAAGGCTACAGTAGGAAGAAGTCCAGGAAGGCAGCAGCAAGGAGTCTGATGGAACAGACCTTGGCTGCTGGTTATAGGGCCCCTGGCCTGGACCTTGGTGTAGTGGGAGTGCCTGGGTCCCCCCGCCAGCCACTGGGGAGGGCAGCAGGAGGCCCCAGAGTGGGGTGTGAGGGCCACATGGCACAGAGTCAGGGCCAAAGACCTTTTGTAAGGACACTAGATTTTTTTTGTTGGACTTTCTGTTACCCCTGAAGGGGTGGGACTAAACCAGCCAGGGGGCTGAGGTGGACTGCCCGGGACTGGGGTGGCCTCAGCAGGGAGCACTAGAGCAGAAAGAGCTGCTACCTCATGCCCAGCACCTAGGGATACCCCCGCGGGGAGTCCATTCTTCTACAAGGCCCCACTGTGGTAGGCATCCGGCCTGCCCTGAAGAGCTTACCATCTAACAGAGAAGTCAGGAGAAGGGTGGGAGGGAAGGTGGAGGAGCAGAGAGGGGACGTGACTTGCTCAAGGTCACACAGCAGAGCAGTGGCGGAGTTAGGGATAAGCCCAGTTCACAGAACTCTTAGGCCAAAGCCCTGTCCTGCAGGTCACGCTGCTTCTCTTCTTGCTTAGTTCCTGCATTGCCAGCCTGACATGGGGTAAAGGGAAGCAAAGATGATGAACCCCAAGGATGGACATTGTTTCTTCCCTCAGTTATCCCTGTGCAGTCCCAACGGAGCCAAAATAACCAGGAGGAGAATTTGGCCCAGTATGCGTATAAGGAAACCACTGGAGATGGGCTGAATGGGCTATCTTAGCAGAGACACCCTCTGCTACATTCTTTTGGGGGTTTTATCCCCCCCATCATCACCTAATATCCGAGGCCCAGATATATTTCGGCGCTATTCCAGGGGAACATGAGGGTGGGAGCCGTGATTGTGAAGCTTGCATCATTAGCCTCCATCTGTTCTTCTTTCTCCCACCCCCCACCCAAAGTCTCTTTCTTTAAGGCCCCAGAAAGGAGTGATGGGTGGACTAGCCCACTCTGTTATTATTTTGTCCACCAATTCGGCCTACTATTTGATGCACCAGCTTTAGTTTGTTAATTTGTGGGCCCACACTGTATTGTTTACCATGCCTTTGACACAGTCCTTGAGTTATATTAGAAGGCTGTTTTGGTTCGACTAATTTAGTTTTTCTGTTTCATTTCCTTGCTCCTCTTTCCATTAACATTTGTGATTATAGGATATTGTGACATTTTATGAACTTACTTTTTATAGCCAAACTCACAATTAGAGTAAATTTGTTGGCCCCTTGAATCCAAGAGAGTTAGGTACCTGAATACCTTTGAGGATCTCGCCTTGAGCACCTTCCAGCAACGCATTAAGTGATTTGACTAATATTTGTCCCCTTTCTTTCTCTCTACGGGGAAAATGATGGGATTTTAAAAATATCTCTATTTTCTGCCTGCTGTGCTTTGTGTGTGTTAGAGAAGGGAGGTGTAGGACATTGGCCTGGCACTTGGAGTGGGCAGTTGGCGACATTTGAGGCTGTTCTTAGATACTGGGAGAGTTCGTTCCACGCTCTGGGACTGACTCCTCAACAGCTCTGTCTCCTGCACAGACTGTACGCTTGTGGTGGGCAGTTCCATCATCCCTGATGGGTGGAATTGTCAAACACCATCCTCACTCTGGAGCTTCAGAGAGCTTTTAAGTGCCCTAGGCCCAGATCACTGAGCAATTTGAAGGTCAGGACAGCATGCATGAATTCGACTTGATAGAGTGAGCAGTATTCCAACCTCAAGCTTTCAAAAATCATGAATTTTGGGGCTTAGCCCCCAAATCATGAGATATTTAAAAATTAAGTATCAGGGGGTAGCCGTGTTAGTCTGTATCCACAAAAACAATGAGGAGTCCAGTGGCACTTTAAAGACTAACAGATTTATTTGGGCATAAGCTTTCGTGGGTAAAAAACCCACTTTTTCAGATGCATGGAGTGAAAATTACAGATAAAGGCATAAATATATATGCGCCAATATTCATGTGCCAATATATATTTATGCCCATATCTGTAATTTTCACTCCATGCATCTGAAGACATGTGTTTTTTACCCACAAAAGCTTATGCCCAAAGAAATCTGTTAGTCTTTAAGGTGCCACTGGACTCCTTGTTGTTGTTGTTTTAAATCAAGAGTTTTTTTTAAATGTTGGGTACTTTTGATTTTACATTCTGGTTTTTGAACCTCTCGAATATGCTTGGGACACATTTTCAGGCTTATCTCTGTAACAAGGGCTGACAGGGGACTGACTGATAAAATGTAGTCTGAGATCCTCACCTAATCACATGGCTTCAGGAGTTGGGCTTTAGGAAAATGCCAAATATTGTGCAAGAGGTTTGGCAACGTTTCAAGAAGAGACACTGTGAACAATGGTGCATGGCTCAAGCAGGACTGGTCCTAGGGCTCATGAGGGTCTGTGGAAAACATATATACATGGCCCCATTGGGCACCATCTTGGTCAGCTTCTGATCACTTGGGACCTGCCCCCGTCTCACTCTGACTGACTGCCCCTTACTAGCTTGGCTTCAAATCTATGGGTGTCAGGGTAGGCTGGGGGACCCTGGGTGCTAAGGGGCAGTGGGAGTGGGGCAGCCATGGGGGAGCCATCCAGTCATAGATGAAACATGACTGCCCTCCAGAGTGTGGTTGGGCTTCTCCTGGTGTGGAAACGTGGGCAGGCACCCCTTTGCCATAGGTTGTTGGAGGCTTGGTGGCACAAATCTCTCTGCAGGAGTCATTGGTCATGCTCCCGGCAGCTTCCTCTGCATCACCATTGGCTGAGTCAGGAAGAAGTGCCTCACCAGTAGTCACGGAGACAAACCCGTTGTGTGGGACTCAGAGGACGGGGAGCCTTTTATTACACCGTGATTACAATTAGCAAAGGGTGTGTTTGTGCTGAGACTGGGGGGTGGGGAGGGAGGGTGCCCTGACCTCTCGTCGTAGCCCTGACTGTGTCCCCATCTGAAGGTCTGGCATATCCACTCTCACTACTTAATGATACTGACATTACCCATCCGCCCAGCATCGTGGGGCTTTTGTCTTCATTCAGGCAGAAATGAAGTTCTCCTGGGCGCACTTATCAATCACTGCAGAGCTCCAGCTGTTCAGGAGCCTTTGGATCGACTTCAACAGCCGTGCTTACAAATTGTCTCTGAATAGCACCGAGCTGAGACCCCCTTTTTTGTCATTGTCTTCCGACAAATGTTTTTTTTCGGCAGCCTTTCGCAGACGTTGCCGGCTGCCTTCTGCCGCGGTGATTGAAAACGGGCCTGTTTTGCATTCTCCTGCCGGAGTCCTGGGTTCAGGGAGCGCTCCCCGAGTGCCACTCCACCCGAGCGCCGTGCCAAAGCCAATTACATGCATAGTTTTGCTGATTGCATTAAAATCATTAGAATGAAAGATTCTGAAATCGTACATTAAGGGGGGAAATTAGAAAAAGCTTCAGAGACAGACAGAAGTGTCCCCAAAGTGAGGACTATACAATTAGCTCAAATTGTGTTACATACACACAGACTAGAAGTAGCTCCTGTAACAAATGACCTTATTATTGCCAGTCCCTCTCTCCCGCCATCTCTTTCTCTCCTTCACTTCCTCCTTCTCATTCTTTCTTTCCTTCTCTCTTAAACTTCCATTCTCTCTAGTATTTTCTTCTGCACATTCCCCTTGCCTCCTTCTCTCCTCCCTCCTTTGATTTCTCTCTTCCTCCTGCATCCCCCTCTCCGTCCCTTCTTTTGTCCGGGTTGGTAGGTGTGCAGAGAACGAAAGGGAGATTGGGGATGGGGTTGCTGGGAGAGAACATGTTTGGAGCTGCTTCAAAGGCTATTGAGAATCAGTGAGAGGAGACGGCCCAAGGGTGGAACCCTAAAGTTAACTTTCAACTGAGCAAGAGGCAGAAATGGAGCAAAGACATTGCTTGGAATGCTGTCTACACACAAGTGGTAAATGATAAGCCTATTTGCAAGCCTTAACCTGTCTAGCTGCACTTCATCTCCAATGCCAGGAAGCAGGCTAACATGATGGAAAAGAGCACCTGGAAATCCAAAGTCCAGATTGCAGTACCCCATAGAGAAACGTAGACACAGGAGGAAAGAGTTTGGCCATTTTCTGCATTCAGCTCCACTGAAATCCAAGTAACTCTGTTGAAATCCAGGGGGTTACTCAGGATTTACAGAGGTTGGCAAGTTGGGCCTAGCTGTGATCTCGAACCCATGCTAGAGGGAGTTACTCCTGCATAACAGTTGTGTATTTTAGATCTGAATCAGGCCCGGTAGAGCTGGGAAGAGAATCCCAGCCCCCTGAATCCATCAAAACTTGGAAAGCTTTAACATACATTTTTCTATTGTGTCTCATTTCCATTCACGATTCCTATCCACTGAGCTCTATATGCCCCACTGTTCCAGCAAGTACTCCAGTATTCACCAGAGACTCTTGGCTTATGTCCGCTTACTACTCACTGTAATCTGGGCACTCTGGCCCCAGATAATCTCATGTACATTTGTGAGTCATTCAGATCAATGGTGTTGACTCATTCTGTGTCCCAGACTCTAGGTCCCAACTCTCTACCATAGGCTCTGTGTATCCTTCATCCTCTATGTACCTACTCTGTCGCTGGCAGTAAGCGCATTAATTGCCTTCTCTGTATTTGCCAATATGATGATCATTTGTGGTTATTGCTACTACTACTAATCCCTTACAGCATTGTATGTTCACCAGGCACTGTACAAACATTGAGTAAGAAGACATGTTCCCTGCCCTAAAGAGTTTCAGAGCAGAAATGGGATTCCAGTGCACAGGGAGTGTGTAGGGATTATTGACAAGGAGAACGAAGGAAGAAAGACTCCTGGAAGAAGTGAGTTAAGGGGAAGGGAGAGAGGGAACTTGGGAGACCAGAAGAGGGGCTGTTGCAGGTATAAGGGGCAGCATGAGGCAAGGCACGAAGCTGGAGTGGGAGAAGGAGATGAAGGAAGAGAGGTTATTGAGGAGGGATGGGAGTGGGTATGGGGGACGTAAAAGCAGAGATCTAGGTGGGTGTGGGATTAGGTGGTGTCCCATACTGTAGGTGAGGATGAGGAGCTTGATGTAGGCAGAGACAGGAAGCCAATGGAGGGGAGAGGCAATATGGTCAGGGTGGAAGGTGACTTTCCCAGGGGCATTCTACACAGATCAGAGGGGGCTGGTAAGAGGCAGGAACACCAAGAAAAACCACCCAGGTGAGAGAGGACCTGAGGGCAGGGAAGGGGCAGGTTTCAGTGATATTAAAGAGGAAGGAGTGATAGGCGTTAATGCGAGAGATTAGGTAAGGCGAGAGAATTGGAGGGAAGAGTCAGAGATGCAGGTCTGGGGGGCAGAAGAGAGGAGTGGTAGAAGGGAGACAGGCAGAGGACTGGGGGGAAGCTAAGTCAGAAGATGTCAGAGTGGAGTCTGGAGCCATGAGACTGGGAGAGGCTGGGGAGCTGAGATGTTACTTTGAGAATCATCCACAGAAAAGTGCTAGTTGAAACAGTGGGAGTGTGCAAGGCTGCCAAGGGTCCACCAGTAGCCAGGACTCCTCCCAGCAAGGCTACAGAGCTGTCTTCGTACACAGGCATTCTTAGCCCGTTGGCAGAACCTAGCAGCAGTTGATGGAGTCCATACTGGGTGGTTCTATTCACGCCTCTAAGGCAGGTCCCTCCCTCCCAGAGCTCTCTTCTGTGGAGTCCCACAGGGTTTGGTTCTTTCCCTTCTCTTCACAAGGGCACTGTGAGATGCTGGGGCCTCAGACGCCAGCCATATATTGGCAGCACAAATCTCTATAGGTTTCCTCCCCATCAGCAGCAAAGCAGTCACTCAGTGCCCCCTAGGAGGGGCACACACCAGCACCAGGATGAGCAAACACTGGTTCAGGCTCAGCCCCAGCAGGATGAAGGTGCTGAAGAGGGCATGGGGAAGCACTGAGAGGGTCTGGCAACATCCAGGGAGTCACTCCCAGCTCTACACCTGAATGCCCAGGTGGCCACTTATTTCCATCTTCAATTGGTATGAAAATGGCGCCCCTTTCCTCTCGGACCCAAACTGGGGCACGGTGATCCACACCTTTGCTCCTGCAATGCCTTCTGTCTGGAGCCATACAGGAGCTGCAGCTAGTCCAGAAAGCAGGTGCCCATCTCCTAGGCAGGACATGTGGGATGAGACTACAGCTTTCCATTCAGTACCAGATCCAATCCAAGGCCTTCATCCTCACCTTCAAGGCCCTCCATGAGGTAGGGCCCAGTTAGATTAAGTGCCACCTCTCCCTTTGCTCTGCCCCCATACTGTGAACAGCTGCATGATGTCACTGCGAGGAAGCTCCCCACCAGTGCTGGGAATGAGGCAGTTATGAGGACGGTCACCCAGCTGTGGGCTTCTGTGCCACAGGGCATTGCCTCTTTCCAAGAGCCATGCAAGACACATCTGTTTACATCAGCCTGTTCTCAACAGCGGCAGTAGCATTTCTGCCAGTGAGTCCTCTCCTCCTTTTCATATCCTGAAGAAGGGCAGCCGATGGAGGGGGCAGCAGAGAACACAGCCCTACCAGGATGGCCTTGAAGCTGCAAATGTTATATTTGGTGCCCAGATATCAAGGTGATGGGCACATTAAAATACAGCAGAGAGAGAGAGAGGGCAGGACCTAGAATGGGGCCAAAAGAAAGGGGAGAATGGAGGTTGGGGACCTGGCCAAGCAGACACTGTTTGAGCAATAGCCCAAGCACTAAATGCCTTTGCAGTATCTTGGTTCAGTGTGCCTGAACTGTGTCTTTCTGTGCCTGAGCTGTGTCTCTTCAGTATGTCCCGGCCTCTCCCTCTGAAATTAGGCTCTCTCTGCTTTCTTGTGCCCAGGGCTTCATGTGCCATCTCCAGACTCTGAGCCATGTCCTTTCTGTACCTGGAGCACCATGTGGTCTCACTTTACACTCAAGGATCTCTATGTCCCTCCTCTTTCTACCTTCGGTTCTATCTGCCCACTCTTCCCCTGGCTCCTAAGCATCTCTTCTCTGTTCCAAGCCCAGTGGTGCTTTCTGCCCCCCTCTCTTCCCTGCCTGGGAGTCAAGTATGATGAGGGCTGTTGGACTGAGAGGATCCAGCTTTGGAGGGCAGGGGGTAGGTTTGAGATGTGGATCAGAGCTGCTGTTGGTTAGGTTTTGATGCAACTTATAAAGGTGTTTTCTCTTGTTTGCTTGGGAAAATGTGGAAGGACCTGCTGCAGCAAGCCCATGGGGTCAATGGGAGCATCTCCATTGCCTTTGGATAGGGCCCCAAGTGAATGAGTATGTTGGTGTGGGTGGACTGGCTGGGGGATGTGTCCTATGGTAGGATCAATGCTGAGAAAGGATGGTGCTTTACTGGGGGTGGAAAATGGAATTGTCACCATGGAATGAATGAATTGTACAGTTTCTCTTTTGTAACCCAGGGAATAATTAAGATAGATGGGTAGATGAATTAGCTGTCCTGCAAGGTCAAAAGTGGATTGCCTTATTACTCTATTATTTCATCGCTGTGGAACTATCACCACTAACACCTTTTTCATGATATTTTGTACATCCGCACCAAAAAAAAAAAGGGAGAGAGATACAAATTGATCGTTTGCCGGTGAAATCAGTCTTCGTCATCGCCGGCAGTGCTTGGATTAATGGGATTGAAGGCTGCTGGAGGTTCAGCCAGAGAGACGGGCGGAAAAACAAGAGAAATTGGTTTGCCCCCCTGGGAATGGGATTGATGTGACTTGTACGGAACTGCTGCGGCGGCGGCTGCTGTGCTGTTAATGCTGTTTTAGAAACAGGGTTTGGAGATGGGCGAACAAAATAAATCTCGGGCTGGAATACTGCTTCATTGCAAGTGTAGGCTGCCATGCTACCCGCTGGTGCAGGCCCCGGGGAAGTGTAGGAAATCCTCCTGGCTGGGCCTTAGAGAAAGATAGAGCTCAATCCCTGGAGAAACCCAACCACATTCACATCTCCTCCCACCACTTGGGTGGGGCTCTAATGATGGACTTTTGGAAGAGAATTGGCAATTGCTGGGGAATTCCCTCCAATTAGCTTAGAGTGTTGTCCGTGGAGACCTCCCGAATGGACAGAGAAGGTCCTGGGAGGCATGGGGGCCTGGCAGGTAGGGAAGGAAGATGAGCTGAGAGAGAGGTGGCCTGCAGAACGAAAGGGCTGGAGATACACTAATCTAAGCAAACATGCCTTTGATTTGGGGAATGGATGGAGGAGCATGTGTGAGGCCTCAGGAAAAAAAGAGCTCTGTTTTCTGCATCTCCTGGGCTTTCAAGGCTGAAGAGATGGCCCTGAAAGGCTTGCCTTCCTTTGAGGTTCTTGGTTAGCTCTTAGGAAGGTGCGGGAAGGGATCTGGGATTCTTCATTCCCCTGGCAAAAAGATATTTCTGGGCATGGCGCCCCATTCTTGCCGAGTGTCGGGGTATCTCTGATCTTCATGCTCACCAGGCATCAAGACTGGCATCACCAGGAATCTCCCTCTATGTGCACCCAATGTCAATGGGCCTCTTCCCTTGCCCTAGTTCATTGGCAATGCACCTCGCCCCCCACACTCACGCAGTGTCAATGGACATTTCCCTGGGCCCAGTGTTGACAGGTGACTATAGATCTATTGGGATATAGATGGAGAACAGAACTGGGCAATGCTGAGCTGAGGGCTGCGTTTGGCTCTGGGCTACAGCACGGTTACAAATATATTATTTCTATGATGATACAAGAAAGACCCAATCTCTGACACTCTAGATCCCCACCTGTTGTAAAAGGGCAGAGCTCCAATGGAGCAAGACGAGGGCAATTTACGTCCGCTGAGGCTCTATACACACTTTTTGTTATGCATCCCTTGGCCAATGATGGTTTGAAGGATGAAGGAAATGGTTTGGGAGCCTCAAAAGCGTGTTGTGAAAGCGCAAATATTTGTAAAAACATGCCCAGAGTGGCCCCAGGCCTCTGACTCCACTCGGCCCTCCCACTCTGAGGTGGGTTGTGCTCCCCAACCGTGCAGCTGTGACATTGTTAAACAGCATGGAACTGTTTTCATGGGGGAGGAGACAGGCCAGATCTGAAACATCAGATCCAAACACCCCTGAACTTCGGGAGTTTCAGAATCCAAACCTGGATCTGGATCCAAATTTCCCAGCTGTGTCCTGTCTACAATGGACCATACTGTGACCGTAGGGGATGCTCAGACTGATGATTGGCAGCAATGGCCCTGAGACTAGCCTGAGTACAATGGTGCGCAGGACAGGTTCCCTTCTCCCCTGGCATCACTTCCATCCTGCCCCTACACTATGGGCTAAGAGAGGCAGTGGCATGGAGTCATTCACTAGCTCAAAGCCCTCTGCACCTGAGGGCATTCCCTGGCGGCTCGTTAAACCAGCTTTCCTCCTACTTTATTGTCCCAGAATAGCAGAAAGCAGAAGGAAAATGTCTCAAAATCAGGACCAGGAGGGTATAACACAGGAGTGACCTGTCCCTATTCCTCTCCATGGCCTGTTAACTATGAAATTGAAAGAGGACAATTTAAATCTCAACCTAAACTATTTAGCTGCTGATTCTTTCAGCAGAAACATCCAGGTCTTCTGGGATTATGGGTGGAATTTGGGATTCTGGGTGGGACTTGGTTGAGTACCAGGACTGTATTTCCTTCCCCCCTCATTCTGACTCAGGGATTTTAATGTGGACCGGTGTGAGCTCCCTCTTGTTCCTCTGTGAAACCACTTTAGCCCCAGCACCAGCCAGACTGGGACCCGAAGTGAATTAGCCAGGCATTGGACATAGAGCTTGCATGATGGAATGTGAACCCCAAAATCTGTACAGACTTTCCCAGTCTGCTCCCTCCCTTGCTTGACACACAGCTCAGAATGGCCCTGGGGTTCTCGGAAATTTCTTTCCCGGCACGGTGAGCAACAGAAAAACCTTGATGCAAAACATTCCGGTGTTTGCATCAAGCAACTGGCTCTGAAGATAGTCAGGGTGAGCTGAGCCTATTTAATAAGCAGGGAGAACAGACGCAGCGCAGGGCCACTGCCACTGGGACAACATTGTGCTCTTAGATCTGCACAGTGGATCCTGCCTTGTGCTTTCCGCTTACCTGATGAGAGATCCGTGCATGCTTGGGAGGGCAGGACACTAGAGTCCAGAATCCCCGGGGCAGAGCTGAGAGGAGTGTTTTGCTCTCTGTGGCTGGGAGTGGCTGCCTTTTGGTAATGCAGTGAAATGATAACAGCTAATCCCGGTGCTCCTTCCCCTGTCTCTCTGCTCCTGTGTCAGCTGATTTGCATATGACTCTTCCCAGAAGGCCTTGCACTATTTTTTCTCTTCCCACAACACTTTTTTTAAAAAACAAATAACACGCCAGTTAAGGTGCCCCAGCAAACATTCTAGTATGGGAACTGTCAGACTGATGCAGCCATGTTGCACCTCTATCCAGTAGTTCTCCATGTGTTCTAGCACCATGGAAAAGCCTCTAAAAATATAGGGACAGATCCTCAGCTGGTGGAAACTGGGGTTGGATCTGGCCAACTCGGTTGGTAGCACAGGGGCTAGTGATGCACTAATGGGGTTACAGCAGCTGTAACCAAGGAGAGAATGTGGCTCCATAACATTTTCACTAAATCTGAATTGGAGACACAGGACTATGCCTTGCCCTTACCTAGGCCCCAGGCCGCCTCGCTGACGCCCATGGGTTCAGAGAGGGAGAAAACACCAGAGACCATGCTCAGTCAAAGAAGCACCTTGCAGGACCTGGGAGTAGGGCTGAAGAGCAGAGGACTTCAGCGAGTGAGAGGCACTCCAGGAAACATGACCTGGGAGTTTACAGCAGGGCAGGGAAGGACCTAAAGGGGCTGAGATCTGGACTGGCAGCCAGACGGGGCCCTCGCGGAGAACAAGCCCTATGAGGCCATATCCTGGTGTAAGGGGGCGCTGTGGCGGTGAGTTCTCTTCCCCCTCAGCATTAGGTCTGCACCTGGAGCTGTTTAGGGGCTGGCATCTTTGAGTGCGAGCATCAAAGTGTCCCACGCATGTAAGAACAGGCAAGATAGTCAAAGCACAGTTCTGCCTTGTAAGGAGGAGGGGGCTGTTATAAGCTCTGACTTGTGACAGTGTGATGCTGAGCCCGGCTCAGGATTGGGGAGGGGGAGTCTTGTGCTTCTCTAAGAGTTTGCACCAATGCAAAAAAGCTAGGAGCAGTCTGGCCATGCCTCCTCCTGCCCTTGGTGCCACATGTGCAGGGATGGGGTTGGGGGGAGTTCTCCAGGGCAGGTTGTGAACCTGCTCCCCTGGCTCTGGCCCTGTTGGGGAGGTGCCCTATGATGAGAGTGCTCCTAAGGCAGTGGGGGCTGCATGGCTGCTTAAAGGGGCCACAGAGCAGATGTGAATTCCCACTCCCTTCTGAGTCATAGCTACTCTTCCCTCCTACAGAGCCAAAACAGCCAGGAGGGCATGACCTGCATTTCGCTCTGGCTCATGCATCATCAGGAGAATTATTAACTGAGTTCCAGTTACCTGACTGATCTGTTACACCTGTGCAAACCAAAGGGGGAGCCAGAGTGTCAGTGAGTGGCCTATTTGGGCTATAGATCCTTTACTCTATTAAAGGTGCACAGGCAGGAAAGAACCCAGCTCGACTGTCAGATCTCAGGCTGAGTTTACAGGGCTAGCAGTTAGAAAGACCCATGTTTTTACTTGCAGATGGGCTGCATTTGATCTAGAGTCACTGAGAGAACAGACAGAACCCAATGCAGCTTCTTCCATCGTTTTTCAGGGTAAAACTGCATTTTTAAGGTGAAAATGTTCGAAGGTGGTCACTGACCAGCTTGTTTTGATGGTGCCCAGCTTGAGATTCTGCCCCCCGCTGGATGGAATCAAAATGGCTCAATGGTGTGTCATAGGCCCTGTGTTGTGAATTGCCTCAGTGACATACTTGCAGATCAGCAGGAACTGAGCTCTGGGTGCTGCTGCCAGGAGATACCGAGCGATCCTGGCACTGAGCATGGTGATCACCATTAAGTTCCCTGGTGGATTTAGTAGGAGCAGCCTTGTGATCTGACACCGCTGCCTCTGGAGCATTAGGGCGCCTCTGATTTAAATGAAATGACCAGCCCTTTTCTCACCCAGATGATATCACAGCTTTAGCCAGCCCATGTCAACCTTTTCCAACCTTATCTGTATCAGAGGTTGTCTTGTTTGGTGTGTGTTTTTTTGTTTTTTGGGGTATTTTTTCACTGGTGAAGCAAAAGCAGTGCAAACCCTCAGTGTAGACACACTGAAGTGGTGTGAGTTGTCGCTTGCACTATTGCAATTTAGCCTAGTAATTTACTTTTGCACCAGTGCAATGCTATACCTTCATCAATGAATATGTCCCTAGTTTAGGCGAGCCCCAGCTGCCAGCAGTTCATGCTCTGTTCCACTCACACCTTTTGCCTGTCTGTACCCCACACCCCCTTCCATCACCTCTGACTTTGGCCCACTGTCTTTTATTATTATTATTATTATTACCTTAGAAAAATGAGAGCTAATTAATCTAAACTGACATCAATAAAATAAAGTGAAGAGCATTTAATGAAAGTACAATCTTAAACTCGTGGCTGTACCTTCAAAAGCTGAAGTAGGCACTTTATCTGCTAGGTTACAGTCTCTGGTTATCATCTATGGGAAATTAAAGGTATTATTTTTACCACCGGAGGGCTCCCATATTTTTCCATTAATGCAACAGAAACATATTGAGAATGACTAATACACGGAATATGAAGGCTGCAAAGTTCAAACAAAGTGTATTCCCTAGTTCATGGCAAGATCTACATGCATGAGACATTTCAGGGAAATTAGACTCAATGATGTCTATTATGTTTTGTTGCTTTGACAAAAAGAGGGTGGACAGATTGTTCGGGTGAATGAAATATTAGTGGGAGATATCTATGTCCAGGCATTAAAAACATGGAGGGCTGTTGGACTCGAAGGTCCAGATCCCTAGCTTGTACAAATCATTGCAGCTTTGTTGATGCTAATGCACTGACAGCAGTTTACACTACCTGAGGATCTAGACAAGAGAATATAATTCACCCTTGTGCACATGTAACCCACATACCTCCAGGGTGTTGTGTTCTGTTCCATCTGGTGGCACTGAGATCACTTAGAGAGAGAGGTAAAATAAGTCTGCTCTACAGCCTTAGTTAACAGGCAGTTGGCTTTTAGCTCATGCGGTAAAGGCTCATGCACTAAGCTGCAGAGATCCCAGGTTCAATCCCTCCTGCTGACAACCGGGGTCTGTCAGCGTTACACACACATGCTACGTAAGCCCTATTTGTAGGGGTGCATACAGCTTGTTCCAGCCTCAATAGAGGAAAGACAGAACGGATGATTTTGGCCCACTGAGAAACAGGATAATTGGATTTGTAAAACTAAAAATGCGGTGGGGGAGGGAACATATTTCTTATTAATTTGGGGATGGGAGAAAAGGTTGTATATGATGATTTGGGCTCCATATCATTCTGGCAGGGAGGTGTCCAGAAATTAGCATAATGTTCAAGGTGCAGTCACCCCAGAGCAACAGAGAGGGCACTATTCCAGTAAATGAATGGATTTCATAAGGACCATGCTGTTCATTCAAGTGGGCAGGTCCCTCTCCTGTGCATAACTCCATCCACAGAGCCCTGGGGGTGTGACATCACAAGAGGAACAGGTGCACACAGCTCAAAGCAATGGATGCTTTTAACATTGCTCTTACACAAAATCAACAAACTTGTTATTATCTTAACCAGAAAGGAAACAGTCAGCCAACGACTAATAGTGGATCTTTGTCTTACTAAAATAAAATGCCTGTAAGAACACTCACTGCTCTTTGCCCTTCTATAGAGCCTTTCAACCTCAGGATCCCAAAGCACTTTGAAGGTCTTAATTGAGATGGCAGCATAATCTAGTGCAATGAATTTGGAATAAGGATTCTGGAACTCCTGCTCAGCCACTGATGAGCTGTGTGGTCTTGCACAGTTCGCTCAGCCTCTCTTTGCCTTGGTTTCTTTCTCTGTGAAATGGGTACTATGAGGAGTACTGTGGGAGCACCTCCGGGCCCAGCTGAGATCAGCTCCCCATTATGCAAAGTGTTGTACAAGCCCACAGCGAGAGACAGTCCCTGCCCCAAAGAGTTGACAATCTAAGCAGCCTTAGACAAAACAAATTGTGGGGCACAAAGACATGAAATGACCTTCCTAAGGTCATACAGCAGGCTAGTGTTAAAGTTAGGAATAAAACCTAGGCCACAGCTCAGAGAGGATGCATCAAAGGAACCAGTTGTGGCTCCCTGATTCTGAGGTCCCCATATAGATTAGTACAGCCTCTGGGCTGCTCTAATCTAGGCTATCTATGGCCTGCAAGGCATTGTTTCTTAGCCAGGGATTGCTAGAACACACTAGCAGTCTAGCCACGGCTGCTCTCACACTGTGTTTTGGCCACGCCCCCTACCACCTCACAGGCTTGCTTCTAGTAGTTGGTGCTTACTTCGCATGGAAGGCACTCAGATATCATGGTGACGGGTGACTGTACAAAAACCAAGACAGATAGATACACAGGGCCACAGGCAGGCATGGTGTAGGAGCTGGCTATTGCAGCTGGGATCTCTCCCATGCTGGGGAGATTTAGCAGTTTTCTGTCCCCTTTACTGCACCAAAGTGGCACAAAGTAACTGGAACAAACCAGAAAATCTGGCCCGGTATTTTCTCTCAGGTTACACAAGCTGTCTGGACTGCTGCTGCCCACTCCTGTGGGGTGGCTTGCCAGCATATTGGTGGTATATTGATGTAGAAGCTGACAGGTGCGCACTTTGATCCAATTTGGATTAGACATGCAGGCCCTTCATGGCAGTGATTGACAGCTGATGTGGCAGGTAGAGTTCAAATCATGCAAATACAATTCTTCCCAGTCTATTAGTGCTTTCTGAATATTATTTTGTAGTGCTATAGCTGGCATGAGTCACTGAGTGAATTTACTCTTCACTAGGGTGCTGAGAGCTGCGGTAATGACTGAAAGCCAGGTTACAGGAACAGCGGCTCTCTTACTCTACCGCCCTACAGCCATCACCACCATGACCCTATAATGCAGTTTAACTTGCTGAGCAGTCGAGGCTCTGCCTATATCACACACGTGAAAGGCCTTTGGAGTCTATCTTCAGCAAGTAGCATCCTCCTCTTCCAGGTGTCCTGTGGAGTTGCTTTGGTGAATGGAGGAGTTTCTGGAATCCTGCCCCTCCAGCCTGCTCATGCAATTTAAATTGAGTTTAGCTGCATTGAACACTAGAAATAGTAAGAGATTATTGTTTTTCCTAACTTGCCTCTGGATTCTTAATAGTGTTTTCAGCCAAATTTTCCAGTTTTTAATTGAAAAATTGGAAATGAAAATCCAAACAATTTTGGGTAATCTTTTTTTTCTGACCATTTTGAACAAAAATGGTAGTCGAAAACTAGACCTTTTTACCAAAAAGCTATTTTTTTGACCAAGAACATTTTTTCAAAAACTGAAAATGTTTACTGAAAGCCAAAATCTGTCAGATGTTGTTTGTTCTGGAAACTTTTTTTTTTTTTTTTCAGTTTTCAATTTCAGTTTTTCATGGAAAAACTTTAAAAATTTCATTGGACATTTTCTTGTTGATTGGAAAAAATTTCCCATGAAAAATCATCAGTATTTTTCCACCAGCTCTAATTCTTAAATGCAACAGGTTAGATTGTGTTAGATAGCCACAGTTCCACACTGTAGGCTTAGCAGAGGGCCATGCCCTACCGGAGCCTCTGGAGTTAGGAATGATGAGATGCATCGTCTTTCGGTGTTATTTGAACCTCTTTTGAAATCAGTGAAGTAAAATAAGTTGAGACTGGTGGGGGATCCAGCCTCCTGCCTCCTAGAGCAGCAAGAACACCATGGGACTGGTAGCCAGGCCAACACAGCTGGCTGGAAAATTTTCAACACAACTCTCTTTTTTTCTATCCAAAAATACCATTTTGTCAAAGTGGATGTTTTGTGGAAACATGCTGGTTTTGATGAACATTTAGTTGAGAAAGTTTCTCAGGTCCAAGATGGAATTGCTGGTCACAACCAGAAAGAAGGAGACATCCTCCCTCCCTGGCGGCCAAGGCACTCGAGTCCCTGGCCAGCCACTTTAGGAAAGGAGACTTGAACCTGGCTCTCCCACAGCTTCATTGAGTGCTTTAACCACCTGGCTATTCTGGGGTGAGTCTCTTGCTTATCTGTTCTTCCTGACAAATTTCTTTTGTGAATCAGCATTGTTGTTTTCTGGCCAGCTGGTGTCCTTGGAGAAAGCTTGATAGTTTAGGTAATTTGTTCCAGTTGGGACCTGTCTCTATTCCAGAGAGAGGCAATGCTTTTCCTGTTCTCAACTCCTCCTCTGAGACATTCTGGCTGAGGTTTTCAAAGCTACCTTGGGGATATGGACATCCATTTCTATGGGAATTGAGTGCCCAAATCTTTTAGGGAGCTTTGAAAATCTCACCCTTTTGTGTGCTGATTTGGTTTACTCCCCCTCTTTTTAACCTTCAGTGCCTTCTCTCTCAATGCTCCCTCTCTGTCTTCCACCTGTTTTTATCCTCCCTTAGTTCCCCCACCCCCCCGGCCATTTCTCTTCTGGAGGTCTCCTGAGATGGTGACCTCCTCACCCACTAAATATGGTGGCAAGAGAGTACTGGCTAGGGGACAACAGAGGGATTTTCAGCTCCCGCCCGCCACAGGGCGGCAAGCTGACAGCCTTGAAACAATACACCTTTTCCTTTGTTTAACTTTACTGCTGTTGTTTCCTAGATAGGCTGTTCTCCAACCATCCTGGGCCAAATTTAACTCTGGTACAAATCCACTGGCTTCAATAGGATTACACCAGGGATTAATTTTCTCCTGTGTCTTTGTATGGGTGGACTGTTCTGCTTCTAATTTGTTCCTTTTGCATACATGAAATGTTTTGGATCAAATCACTGGGCCCTGGGTGCAATGATGATTAGATTATTATACTCAGGACTTTCCAAAGCACTGGGCATTAGCCTGCGTCTGCTCCTGTTGATGTTAGTGGTAAAACTCCCATGAGATTCAAGGGGTGCAGGGTTAGGCCAATGCTGAGGGCACTGGAAAATCCCACCCTTTGGGAATGAATGTGAATGCATGGATCTGAGGCACAGCACCTCCTCGAAAATCAACAGACTGTTGCACACTTATATCGCCTCTGCCTTTGGCCCGCGGTTCACACTGGGCGAGTCAGCATGCTTTGCACTGCACTGCACTGCACTGCGTCGAAGTTTGTCTGATGCCGCACAGGTATCATTCTTGGGAACGAAAGAGGGATTCTTGCCTGCCACACAGACTCTGAGAGGCCATCATGTGTGTGTAAACCAGCCCTGCATATGGACATAATTCTCTGCATCAGACGCAGAAAGCTGCCTCTGACAGTTGGACTGCCATCCCAATGGCAGTTACATGCCCTGTTTGGTTTGAACGTCCTCAGCCTGCTCAGACAGGCAGATGGCTGAGCTGTGAACTGTAGTGTTTTTGCTTCCATTAGATTTGGGCTGCCTGGAGAAGGGGCTAATATTTTCAGCAAAGTCCCCAGAGGTAGGTCTGATGCCAGTGGTTTAATAGCAGCTGTGGGGCTAATCCTGTGGGTTTCATGCTGAAGAAGACATTGATGATTTCAATCTATGTCTCCAGCCCTCTGTTTTCTTCTTTCCTTCCAGCCCTCCCATCTCTGCTCTTCCTCTTCATCCTTCTGGTTTATTTCTTTCTGCTGATCACTCTTTTCCCACCTCCTCATTTCTGGAGCCTTGCCTTTCTTCACAATCTTCCATCTCACTCCCTAATCCTCACCCTTAGCTCACTCTCTCTTTCTTCCTGATGAATCAAGTCCTTGTTCACCTTCAGATTCTCTTCCTTCAGGTCTGACCCAGTCATGTCTTCTCTTTACCCAGAGTTTTCTTGTTCTCCATCCCATTTCTATCTTTGTCCAGTTGGCTTGGCATACCTTTGTCTTGACTCCAGTCCTTGGGAAACAGTCCTGCTGCCAAACAACTTACAGGCTAAATAGATTACATAGACAAAGAAATGTTTATTCTTTGTTGAGGATTGAAGTAACTTGTGAAGTGTCACACAAGAGGTTAGTGGAAGAGCTAGGAACAAAACCCAGGGCCACCAAATCTGGTGCCCTATTCACTAGGCCACATTGTCTCTACTTGATACTAAGGCCAATTTTTAAAATTTCTTTCTATTTGGGAGCGTTCCACCTTCTGGTCTTCAGAGGTCTGTGTTGTCTTCCCTTCACCCTCTCATCCTTTTGTAATCTCTTCTTTCTGGATGTCCTGTCTCCATCCTCTTTTCTCTACACCTTCATTATCTCCTGCTCTAAGGTGCTTGCCTCATCTAATCTCCGTCTGGCTTTGAGCCATCTGTTTTCTTACTTTTGGAGATGTCCCAACTCAGCATTTCTGCTGAGCCTGAGGCTTCAGCTCCTTTGTAACTTCTCACAAGCGCTCCACATCTGAGGTTAGTGGGATTTTAGCCTGTAACAGTTTCCAGCTCTCCCACGTCATCTCCTAGGGCTGTTCTTATGCTCCTGGAATACGACATCCCATGGGCTGATGAGTCATCTCCATTTTTGGCTACTGAGTTCTTCAGTCTTTTCCCTTAGTGTGTCTAGCAAGGTTACCACACGGACATGATCCTGCAGATCTTGTCACCTGTTTAACATTTGTGTCCAACCAGCTGCTTCCTGCTGCTCTGGCCCCCTTTCCTTGGCATTTCTGGGGGCAACTGGGGGGGGACGACATTTTCTGGGAGCGCAATGAAGATCATCCATCCCCATCACACCATCCCCTGGGCTCTGTGGGGTGTGGGCGTTGCTTAACCCCCACCCAGCGCCTCAGGCCCCACAGTTCCTGCAGATCCTCCTGTTTGGTGTCATTTGTTTGCCTTTGTGCTTTGCGAAAGGTGGCAACGGCAGCAGCTGTACAGCAATGGTGCAGCCGCCGTATTCCTGGCCAAGAACCCTGTGAAATTAATCCACATCTCGCTGAAATCCTACCCCGCCTTCGGGTCACTGCCTCGTTCCAGCACCGCGAAAGGCAGGGATCCCGCGATGATTTATTACCAGCCCCAACGCACATATTATTATGAAATGAGTTTATTACACTCTAAATCTCCTGTTAATGTGCTACTGTTTTAATCCCTTTATCCAATTTTCAGTCTCTCAGGCTTGGCTGCCGTTCACTTGCACAAAACTCTCCATTCGGAAGGTTTTATTGTACGATATCCATATCCATTTATCCTGCTTTAAGGCTGCAGCGTGGAGGCTCCAGCAAGGAGGGGGAGCCGGGGAGCAGGAGAGAGGGAGGGGAGAGGCAGGAGGGGCTGGGAGAGGGAGGGATGAGGGGAGGGGGACAGGCGGCTGAGCTCACGGGACAATAAAGGGAAGCTGGAGGAGGGGAATCAGAGGGATGGAAGTGAGGGAAGCAGATTAGTGGAGAGGGTGGGAAGGTGGAGGTGGGGAGAGCGGAGATGGGCATGGGAAGTATGGCAGGGTGAAGGGAGATGGAATAAGGCAGAGGGAAGACAATGTGGGGTGAGATAGGGCAGTAGAATGGAGGAGCATAAGGTTATAGGGAAAGGGGGAGGCCAGGCAGGAGAGGGAGGGGAAGATTACGCGATGGAGAGGGGTAGGGGTGGTAGAGAGAGCTGGAGAGAGGGACCAGGGGAAGAGTGGTGTATGGGAAGCGGGGAGTGGAAAGAGCTTGCATCAGGAAAACCACCCAGGAAAGGCTTCTGCAAGGACAGAGTGGCAATGCAGGGGGCCATGACAGAGTAGTGAAGGCCAGGGTGAGAGAGCAGAGGTCGTGTCCCCCTCGTCAAGTGTCTGTGTCTGTGTGCAGGCTCTCTGCTGCTTGGCCACCATGTCAGAGGGCAGAAGGACATGGCCTCCAAGCCAGCTGGCTTCCCGATTGGGAGGTGGATTATGGAACATCCTGCAGGTCAGCTCAGTATGACCCAGGGTGGAAGCTCAGCAAAGATGGCTTGTCTCCCATACACCCACATCTTGTCCTCTCCGTGCTGGGCCCAGTTAGGGAAAACAGATCCCTGTTGTCATGGCTTTGCCCACCAACAGTGTGAAGGAGGCCCCCTGCTGGAGGTGCCAGACAGTAACTTTGGGCACAACTTTGCCCTGTGATGACTCAGCACACGTGCCAAAAATTGTGTTCTGAGATTCTTTCCTTTGAAATTCCTTCTCACCGTTCTTCCCCGCCAGCCTGGGAATTCCCCACTCTGTCACTAAGGATGCAGGCCCTGTTGGTGTGTGTGTATGTGTGTGCTTGACTCCCTGAGCTCCTTACATGAGAAAAGAAGTTTGAGGGGGTAGCGTGACTCTGATGCGGAAATGGGTCCAAGGTTCTTCCCATTGCAGATCTCTAGAGATGAACCTCCTGGGCCAGCTGCTCAGCTGATGTAAGGTGGCACAGTTCCATTGATGGTACTGGACCTCTGCCAATTTACACCAGCTAAGGATCTGATCCAGGGCCAAATCCAGTCTTTGTGTAAGCGTCCATTGAAGTCAATGGGCTTGCGTGTGCTTACATCAAGCCTGGATTTGGCCCAAATTTTCTGCACATAAAGATAGATCGGTAAAATGCCATTGCATGAGGGAACCAACTGAAGTCACATGCCATGCCCCAAGTATATACTTTGACTGAATTAATCCTCAGTTTCCCCACCTATAGCATGGCAATAATTAAACTCTGCTTTAGAAAGGTCGGCTAGTGTGAACCATCCAGAATGAGCCAGGATGCCTGGATGCCATTCCTGGCTCTGCCACTGACTTTCGGCATGATCTGGGGCAGTTCTCTGTGTCTCAGTTTCCCCATTTGTAGAATGTATACAATACTACTAGCCCACCTCAGCTCGCTCTGTCTCTCCAGATAGAAAGATACAGGATTATGTGTGTATGCAAAATATATATGTGTGTCTGTACATGACACCTATGGACTAGTATTTTCAAAGGTGTCTACAGGAAATTAAAATTACATAAGTATTTGGTACCTAACTCCCTTAGGCTGCCAGCCATATAGCACTATGTATAACACCTATAATAGAATGTTTCTCTTATATATTTTATGACCTTGCACCTTGTGGTACTATTCCTTCCAGATGTATAGTATGGTATTATATTTATATAAAGAACATATATTATGATATTATATTCTGGTATGGAGTATTACATAGAGGGCGCAAGGTCATAAAATGCACTATTCCTTACTGATGTAGAATACAGTAGTTATTTATATAAAGAATATATATTATGATATATTCTGTTATGGAATAATACATAACAAAGTACAAGGTCATGAAATTTAAGAGGGACACCTTGTTTGTGATGGAGTATATCTTTATGACTATTCCCCCCAATTTTATTATAGTTGTAAAACAGCCCATTCTTATTTTTGAGTTCCAAGGCATGACAAAACTTTGGGAGTTTGCAAATAAAGATTTAGAAGGAAGAATACTTTCAGCTAAAGATGGATCCACAAAACATATTTGGAAACAGTGGAAAAATCCAAAAACTTTAACTCAAGATGTAGAAGCAAAGAGCCTTGCTTAAAATAGCAAGAAGCTCTTGTGCTAGAACTGCTGAGTAGCTAATGTCCTTGGCTCTTTTAGCTAGCCATTTATTTAAAATAGCTCCTGCCCGTGGTGTTTGCTTCATGCCATTCTTCTCCTTTCCCTCATCCTACTTGCTGTCTCACGTTCCTCTGAGAGAGATTTTATGCCCATGGAGAGATAGATACGGATAGATTAGATTAGTGGGTCAGGAGGCAAATATGTTAGATCCAGAAGAGGAATCCAAAAGTTCAAGAAGGTTTGGATCCAGTCTTCTGGTTCGGGTAGATCCATCTCCCAATATAACTGGCACCACATGGATAATTATGACTGACTAGGGAGTAGACCAAAGGAATACAAATTCTATTCTGAGCTCTACCTGTGTGACCTTGGACAAGTCATGTCCTGGCTCTGTGCCTCAGTTTCCCCACATGTAGGATGATAATCCCTACCTCAGAGAGGTGCTATGAGGTTTAAACAGGTCATGTTATGGGAGCACACTGAGGCCCTTGAAGAGAAGGCCTCTTACCAATATGAGTCACTCTGTTATTCTTTGGGGTGCTTTAATAAATGTTGGCCCTTGGTCTTTTAATAGGCAGCTATGGCCCAACTCTATCGTTGAAAACGGAGTTTGGTCCTGAGTCCCCTGTTTCCCACAGTGCCATTTAGAAAAGGGGCTTAGAGAGTTCTCCTCAGAAGAGTGGACAGAAGGTTGCTTAGATATACAGGGTGAAATCTAGCCCCATTGAAGTCAATGGCAAAAGGCCCATTGACTTCACAGAGGCAAGGGTTTCATGCCAACCCTCCAAAGCCAGTCCCCCGGCTCCCTCTCATTGTGATATATCCCAGGGGACTCATGTTAATGGGGCTGCCGTCTGCCCAGGGATCTGCAGCATCTTCCAGCAGCCAGCTCTCCTCGGCCAGACTTCTTCCACTTCTACCTCCTTTCTCCATTGCCGTCTCCCTCTGAAACGCCTCTCCTTCTGACACCCCCCTTTCCCCATGCCTCTGGTTCCCTCCCTCATCCATTCCCCTATCCCCAGACCCCCTTCTCCTCCCCCTCCCCCTCTTCCTCTGACTCACTCTCACTTCCTTTTTGTCTTCCACACTCCCCCCATCTGTCTCTTCCTCCCCTATCTCCCACCTCCCTTCCCATTGCTACATTCCCTCCCCTTTGTTCTTCCCCTTTTCTCCCCGTCTCCCTCTGCCCTCCCACATCCCTCTCTCCTCCCCCCCTCCCCGCGCACTCTCCCTCTGATGTCGAGCAGTTGCCTCTACACTCTGACACAGAAGCCTGTATCACTTCCAAGGCTCTTGCTGTCAGCTGGGGAATAGATAAAGATAAATGATATTATGTTAAATTCCACTTAATGACAAATTTTTAATTTTCTGAACATGGTCATTTTCTGGCTAGTGAATCAAGTGTAGGGAGCTAATTACATGAAGATCTGAACAAAAATAACTCCTAATTTTCAAGGATAATGGAAGAGAAATGTTGGAGATTAATGGCACTATTTATCTTTTTTAAATTTCTATCTTTCTCTGTGATAGCAGTGCTCCCCAAGGAAAATATTCATAAAATGAAATTGAAGTCGTAACTTAATAGGTTATTAAAATTTTTGAGTGCATATCACTTTCCTTCCGCCGCACTGTAAATTTAAATTGAAGTTTGCGGCTCCTCGAGTCACCAGCGGAGTTTTTTTTATGATGGCACAATAGAGGGAAACATGCATCTTTGTCAGGAGGTATTTGCTATTCTAATTTTATGGCAGGCCGGATTATCAGAAAGGAATGTCAGAGCACGGGGAAGCTGACAACACTACAGCCTTCAGCCATGTGTTTCCATTAGCGCCCAAAGCCGTCCGGGGGTTTCTCTGGACTGTTATTTTCCATTTCAGTCTTTTATCTTGATTTAAAGTGAGGGTGCCGAAAATTCAGCTCCTGTCATTTTTCTCACTCTCTCTTTTTCTCACTTTCTTCCCTCCCACTCCTTTTTTCTTTCTATGCCTCTGCTCGTTGTCTCTTTCATCCTTTTTTTTAAAAAAATCCCCCTCTCCTCCCCCGGACATCTACCCTGTACCCAGCCAAGGCGGCCTTGGCCCTGTGGCAGGGAGGTGGCAAAGCTCGTGGCAGGTGTTTGGGTCAAAGGGGCATTTTTTTCACCAATGTTTTAGAAAGGACCCCATACCTTGGGTCTCCGCTGGCGTGGCCTCGCCTTCCACCTGCAGCTCTCACAGAGCACTCAGGTTATGCCCAGCATGATTGTGATGGATGACAGTGCCAGGCAAGCTTGGGCTAGGTGTTTCACTGCCCCGGATCCTGCCTCTCTCAGATGTAGAGAGGCAGCATGATCTAGTGGCTAGGGCACACACTAGTAGGTCTGGGATCTGTTCCCAGTTTCACCATTGACCTGCTGATTGAACTTGGCCATGTCACTTCACCCCCTCACCACCTCTGTTGGTCTTGTCCATTTAGGTTGTGAGCTAGTTGGGGTAGGGCCTGTGTCTTACTTTGTGCATGTACAGCACCGAGCACAATGGGGCCTCGGGGGGATGCCATTTGTAGTGATTCTAGCATACGCGTGATGGCCTTGGATTCGTAGGTTCCTCCTGTCAGTGCTCCTAGTTTTGATGCTCTTCACAACTGTATATAAGTTACCTCCACTTACATCCCTGCTGGACTCAAGGGTGACTCAGTGTCTGGCTCCTCTATTCTGTTTGCCCTCTGGCTCCTACATGCCTGCTTAGGTGCCTGAAGCTGCTGCCCTGAGTCCCATTTATGGAACTCTGGCTGACCCATGCGTAAGGCTGAGGCAGGGGGTACAGGTGGAATAATTGCCCCAGTGAGTTTGGACCAGATCCGCTGTGAATTTGATACTAGCAGCAGGCTTGGCGGGGGAAAAGGGGTTGTCTTGGACTCAGCTCCCATGTCACAAACTCATCACTGTGCTTCACACCCATTGGCAGACACCCCAGAGAGAATGAGAACTGCATGGGCCATGGAGACTGAAGCGGGAGTCCCCTTCCAGATCAGGTGAAGCCTGCTGGCAGCATGTGCTGGGCGCTTGCCCTCTAGATAAACCAAGGGCTTCATTCACCAGGGCTGCACTGGCATTAAACCTACACGATTGCTTGCAAAGCTGGAGTTTATGGCCAGATGCAAATCGGATGCAAATAGGCAAATCAGACCAGGAAACAATTTGCGAACACTGTCAAAACTGGAGCTGCCCAGACCTCGGCAGCTCTGTTGGGTAGTCTTCAAGCCCTCCCCAACCAACAAACGTGGTGACCTGGACTCTGCAACCTGCTCCCCCACCCAGGTTCTTTCTGCACATCCGTCAAGTACATATTAACCTCTGTGGCTCGAGACTTTAAACCAGGGAGGGCACCAAGCCAAGACTCCTCTTAAACTAAGGTTCAGCTCTTCGTCAATCACCTCGCTAGCACATTTTCTCCTGGCTAGTGCAGCTATTCCTGCTGCTCCCTCTGGGCTAGGACTGGGGGAAGGACCCATGCTGGGGATCTTTAACCATTAAAGGGGCAGAGGGACCCAAGCTGCTCTAGATCTCGGAGGCATTAGGATCTGTGAGGTTCACGCTGAATGAATGCTTGGTAGCTTTTTCAGGATGGCCAAGCCCAGGCCTCCAAAAGTCATGAGTCTGCCCCCTCTCTCCACAAATCATGAGGTTGGTGTGAAAATCACGAGTGTTTTAAAAACAAGAAATCCAGGGTTCTCTTTATTTGCCTTCCGTGGGGTTTTTTTTTTTTTTTGAGACATTAGGGCTCCCATTTTCCAGCTTTACTCTGCAACAAAGAGGGCTAGAAACTTCCTGTTTTCAATGAAGGCGGAGATTCTCACCCAGTCCTGGGGTCTCGGCTGCCTGGAGCTTTAAAAACAGCACCCAATGGTGTGGGACTCAAGATAAAATCACGAGAGTTGGCAAACATGGATTGTTTTCCCCTCCTTAGAAGACCCAACGCAAAAGCCTAGGTATCTCCTTGTGAAGTGGGCTGGGCTGCCAGGCACCTTCCATTCACAAGCTACGTTCTACTCACCCCAGTGGGAACCAGACTCCGGGCCTGGCAGCTTGAGTTAATTCTCAGCGAGTTGGAGCCCTGCTGGAGGTGGAGTGACTAAGGGAGGCATTTGCAGGCCGGTTCCCTAAACGGAAGGTAGTGGGGGCAGGTGTTCACTTGGTGAAGGCCGGCTATGAGATCTAGTGCTCAGAGAACAGGAGTGGGTGGAGCCAGGATCCCTGTTTTGGACTCTGCTGCTGAGAGACCTGGGGCGAGTCATAAGGACGCACCACTTTGCGCTCTCGTAAATCACATAGAGACTGTTCCCTGCCTCAGTTTCCCCACCTGTAGCATGGCAATAATAATAAAGCTTCCCAGTGGCCTGCCAGGTTAACTTGTTCACATCGGTGAGGGGTTGAGAATCTATGTGGAAGGTGCAATAGAAATGACAAACCAAATGTAGACCTTCTCCGGAATAGCCTCTCTCACTCTCTGATGCAAGTGACTTCAGAAAATGCAGGTCCTTAAGGGATGAGAAGGAAATAAACGTTTTTCCATTTTCTTCAGCCTCTTTTATTTGCCTTGCCCATAGGAATCTGAGTAACAAATGAAACACGACTGCTATCTGTACGACTAATCTATTTGTCTAATTCTGTCTATGGACTCAGCCCTCAGTAGACACGTAGAAGGGGGGAAGTGGTGGACGGGTTGGGAGGATATTTATCCTAGACAACTTTTTGTTGTTGTTGATGACAGCCCATCACCAAGGCGAGCGGGAACGCACTAGGGCTCTGTTACCAGAGATGAAAATCTATTCAGGAAAGGCACAATTGCTAAATGGAAATGGGAAAGAAAGAGGTGGAAAGAGACAGCCCACCTCCCCCGCATCCCCAGGGGAAAGAAATACCATGTTGTGCATGCTATGGGGAGGGAATGGCCCTGGCTGCTGCTGCAAGGGGAGGGACGGGTCTGGGAGTCAGGAGGAGAGAGCAGGAAGGACATATAGGGCCAAATCCTCAGCTGGTGTAAATCAGTGTAGCTCCCTAGATGTCAAAAGGCCTCATCCCCGGTTGGTGTCAATCAGCATCGCTCCATTGAAATTCATGGGCCAGATCCCCAGCTGGTGCAAACTGGCATTGCTCCAGTGCAGCTATACTGATTTACCCCAGCTCTGGGCCACTCTTGCCAAAGCAGAGGAGCCCTTGTGAGTGCAGTACTGGAAGCTCAATCTGACACCGCTGGCTCCCAGGCCTTGGGCTGACTGCTACTCTTGCTGCCATAACCCCTTGTACTTAATTACATCTTATTAAACTGATATACTAATGGGAGCAACCTGGGCCCTGGTAAACCAGCCCCGACCCCGGAAGGGAGGGGGCCATGCTACCACCCCTGCCCGGACAACAGGGCCAGTCAGCCCTCAGTAATTGAGCATTAATGCACTCTGAGAGGGGCGTAGCTCCCTGGGGAACAGCCTCAGCTGGCAGCCCAGGGGAGCACAGGCCTATTGAAATCAGCAGGAAATTCATCCCTCCCCCCCACAACCCGGCAGGGAAGTCAGCTGGAAAACCTGACCCTGGGTTAGCCCAGCCCTAGGACCCAGTCCATTGCTGGGTTATTGCAGCGGGAAAGCCTGGAGCATTCGAGAGAGGACCTGCCCCAGGGGTATTTCAGAGTGAAGCTACCCGCCAGGGGTATTATCATAAGGCAAAGTGGTATGGTATGTTCCATAGCATGCAGCAGAGGCCATGTACTGCTCTGGCCTATGGAACTTACCGTCTGTCTCACTCTCTGTGTCACCTGCCCGGAGGGGATTTTAAGAGGACAGCCTGCCCCACCCAGAGTAGCCTAGAGTGAAACATGCCTAAGGGATCTTCTAGCACTAGTACCTGCCCACTTGGAGCATCCAGCTCTGGAGATGGGCTCCAGCGAGAGGAGTGCACCTCACATCCCTTCCGAGCCCCTCTAAGCTCTGGGGGAGGTTGGATCCTGCTCCCGCTCTGAGCCAAAGGCAAGACTTGGGCCTCTCTCCATAAAGGGCTGGGATGGGAATGCCCACTCAGAAACCTGGAGGAATTTGAATTCCAAACTCCGGAACCTGGAGCTCTCTGTGCCCAGCGCTAGGTGTTCCAGCCCTGGATCGGGGCTCTGGGGTGTTTCAGCACAGATACTCTGTTGCCCAGCAGGAGGCGCCGTAAGGAATGGTGCGGTAGTGCTGGCTGTGGGGAAATCCTTCTTGGAGCTACAGCAGTGCCCGCCTGTCCCAGCAGGAGTCACTGTTAGATAATAATAACAAAGTATGCGGCATTTCTCTAGCACCTTTCAATGAATAGTCCCGAGGGCTTTACAAAAAAGGTTACTGAAACCTTAGTTGCAGCGCTCTTGTGAGATCGGGCTCATCACCCCCCATTTACTGAGAGAGATGCAGAGACCCAGAAAGCTGAAAGAACAGTGAGACCTGGAAATAGAATGCAGGAGTCCTGACTCCCATCCCTTAGCGCTAACCAGTAGACAACATTGTCCCTTAGTGGCTTCTTATACGATCTCCTGTATCAGATGGCTAAGGCTTCCTCAGTTAAGTGTAAGTAACATACAGGTGAGCTGTTGTGTTTCGGTAGCACAGGTTTATATATCAGTGAATATTAGACTTTCTTTATAGATACTTCTCAGATGAACTGGCATGTGACTTCCATATATGGTCAGTGTTCAGCATATCCTTGTACATGACAACTGGTGTAGGGTTTTATATGATGTTAGACATACTAAGGCCAGCATCTGTGTGGGTTTCATATTATATATAAGTACACATTAGCACATGTTTCGCACAAGCTAAATTGTGTGTTATGCATGTTATCACATGTACCACTGTACTTTCATGCAATTTTCATGTGGGATCTTACATATTTCCAGGCCGTCTTGCTGCTGTTCTTCATACACGTTCTGCACATGTTTATTAACCATACCATCAGTGATCACATGCATTATCAAACCATCTAATCTGTGCCTTTCACTTGAAAGCGCATCAGTTCCTAAGTAACTTCCAAAAGCCATAACAGACCATACAACCCAATCCAAATATAGCTAAAGGAGTGGACATGCAATTCATCTGAACAGTGAAAAAAACCGAGGAGAGAGTGGAATTATTTAGGTTGGATCATATCGGTAATGGGATGAAATCAGTACATAAATTAAGAATGTTTAGCACATACCATCTGCAGATCTTAAAATGTTTCACAAAGGTGGAAAGCAGAGCTGGGTAGAAAGTTGTTTTTTTGTCTCCCACAAGCGTTTTTAAGATTTAGAATTTTTTTCCTGTCCTGAAATGGAGGAAAAAGTCAAAATCTCAAATATTTTTAGTGAATACTTTGACTCTGGTCAATTGAAACATTTTATTTTATAATTTTGAAATGTTTCATTTTGATGTCAACCTTTTACAGAATTTTTAACTTTTTTTTTAGTATAAATTGACTAAAATTCTGAAACACAAAGTCATTTTGAACTAAAAAAGCAAAACTTTTCATTTCAGAAATATCTCATCAGGGGATTTTGACAATCTAAAACATTTGCCAGAAAATTCCCAACCAACTCTAATGGAAAGGTATCATTACTCTCGGTATCCAACTCTCATGATATTTGATGGTTTTCTTAAATCTCCAGCTTCTGGAATCGTGTGATTATGTAAAAATCTCAACTTTTGTTTAAAAAAGAAAAAGTTTCTAGCCCATGTAGTTGTGCAGAAAAACTTGAAAACATGAATCCTAAAGGCTCAACCCCCCCAAAGGCAAGTAAAGTGAACCTGGTGTGTCATTTTAAAAATCTCAAGATTTTTAAGCCAATCTTGTGATCTGGGGTCTGATGCATCATTTTTGAATGCCCAGGGTTAACAGTACTGCATTATTGCCAAAGAACAGATGGGGAAACCAAGTGATGATGTGAATTACAAGCAGCAAAGCCAGAATTAGAGCCCAGGGCTCCTGCTATTGTGCCCAACCCATTGGATCACAGATCCTTCCTTCTCTCAATGAAGGGAAAAAACAGGATGGATATCAGGGGAAACTTCCTACCAGTGGGGTAGAATGCCTTGTGGAAAAAACTCTCCCAGGGCCCAGCAGCACCCCGTCATGCAGGTAGGTGACAAAGCATTGGCAATTTATTGTAGGGCACAATCCTGTGCCTCTGTAGCGCTGTAGCATAGATGCTTCCTACAGCACCAGAAGAGGTTCTTCCATTCCTGCAGTAAATCCACCACTCCAAGAGGCAGTTGCTAGGTCGGCAGAAGAATTCTTCCCTTGACTTAGCCACAATTATATTGAGGGCTAGGTCCACCAAACATGGTGCTTGGTGCACGAAATTTTTCCCAGCCCTGTGTGGCGTAGCGAGGTCAAGCTCATTTTTAAGTGTAGATCAGGCCCCAGGTCTTTTCCAGCTCTAATTTCTGCGCCCCCCATCATTCTGTGCGTGGCTCTGCCATTTAATCACATGTGGCCGACAGGTCAGTTCACGGGTGCCTTTTCCACCTCGCTGCGTGTACCACACAGGTCATCCCACGTTGAGCATGGCTGTGGGATGCTGCCGGCTCTTGTGTTTTGCTGCCTTCAGGCCTAGCGGAGCTGAGGCAGTGTCTGACTCCCCAGCCACAGTCTCTCGTTAGAAAGAAATTAAAAGCCACTCAATTTTGGCTAATATCCCTCTGTAGGCCTTTAACTCCACCTGTGACTAACCCATTCATAATAGCTCTGCTTTAGTGGCTTGGGTTGATGTATCCTCAATTAATTTGGGAGGCGAGCAGAATGGCCATATCTCTTTGTCTCCCCATTTTCTACTCCCCGTCCTGTAGTCTGTCTTTTCCAGCTATTTCATCATTCCCCCAGTCCATCTTTTCCTCTCAGTCTGGCATTTTCTTCCCTAACTCCAGGTTGTGCCTTTCATTCCTCTTTGTTCTCCTCTTGTTCTTTAACCTCCCTCTTTCCCCCTCACCCTTCTCTCTTCCCCTTGCCTTTGCCACCACCTCCCTTTCTTTCTTACCTCTTCCTCTCCTCCCCCTTCCTTTTCTCTCCCTCCTTTCCCCTTTCCCATTCTTTCTTTCCCCCTCTCCCATCACTCCATTCCCCCCTTCCTCTTTCACCTTCTCTCACACACTCACCCGATTTTTCTCCCTCTGCTGCCCCTTTGTTTCATACCTCCCTTTACTCCTCCCCCTCCCCACTCTCGATTATTATTAATGATAAAGGCTAAAACATCACATCAGTAATTTCTGAGTGAGTTTTGCAATGAAACTGGGGCCTTATCAGCCCCTCCCGAGTGCCACAAATTTTACTTTTGCAATTTCACGCCTTTGGTTATTATCACGCTGCTTCGTCCCTGCTCTGCCTCTCTCTTTCCCTTCCCCCTCCTCTGGAGAGAGTACTTAAACTTGTTTTCATTCCCTTATTCTTTATTTTTTTAATGTCCACTCTCTCTGGAGCCAGTAATGTTCTTCCTCTTTTTTCCTCTCCCATTTTCTGTTAATTCTGTGCCATCTGCCTTAGCATCTGTTAAAAATAAAATTTCCCTCACAGTGAGAAGCCCTCCCTGTCTTGCTTCCCCTCCCCTCCCCCCACGGCCTCAGCCCCCCCACTTTTCCTGCCAGTGTTGTCAGAGGTTGCTTCCTTCTCTCTTGGGGTCCCTCCCAATCCCACTCCCCAACTCCCTGCCTGCCTTTCAGATCTGGATCAGCAGCATCCACTGACACTTGGGGATCTGCCGAAAGGATGCTGCTGGGCTTTAGGAGAGAGAGGAGGTGAGCGCACACCTCCACGTGCATTTGGGTCTGCATTGCCTGTGCACCTATGTGGCCCCTGTGTGCGGGCGGGCCTGCTCCTAGCACATGTGGGTGCACACAGGTGCATGTGTGAGGAGGGGGTGCAGCTGACTGACTATATTGGGGGGGGGGGGTTGGCACATGTGTGAGAGTGACTATGCAATCATGTGGGCCCAGTCTCGGAGGGCTGCATTGATCCCAGTGACGGGGCACCTCACTGGCGTATGGCACTAGACCAGCTGGAGAAGGGGCAGTCCCTTTTGCTTCTACTGAGAAGAGGGGTGAGAGTTCTGCTGAGATGAGCTTCGGTTCTCGTGTTTGGCTTTCTTGGGCGTTGATTGGCATAGAACAGAGCTCCGGGGACACTGGGGCACTCAGCTGATCCCCTGGCCCATAGAGAAAGAGGGTACATTCCTGCTTTGAAAGTCATTCCTGTATACAGACCAGCTTTGAATAAGAGATGGGCCAGAACCCAACCCCCAGCACTGCGGGGAGGAAGGCTCACCAGCATGCACTTAGAGCACAGCCCTGGTTAGAAATCACGACATCTGGCATGAGTGGGGAATTCTGCTGTGACAGCATTTGACACCCACTATGCACAGCTGCTAGTAACTACCCCAGGTGCAAGGCAATGGAGAATCCAGCCCAGGGACTCAGGAGTTTGGGGCTGTGTTCCCAGCTCCACTCCAGACTTCCTGTGTAACATTAGGCAGGTCACAGTAATTTATATGTGCCTCAGTTTCCCCACCCAACAGGCTGGACTCAATTTACTGTTTATGAAGTGCCAAGCTCCATAGAAATGTCTACACACAAACAAGCACCCCTGAACTGAGTGGGGCTTCCAAATCTGAGACACCATCTGGCCCCTGTCTGTGATGGGCTCATCCAAACACCCCCAGAAGACTTGGAGGGATCTTGGGTGAGGTTCTCCTTTGCTTTCAGTCAGTATCATCTCGGGGCGGCTTTGGGGCATAGGTCCTCAGAGGATTCTTATGCTGAGTGCCATTTTTGACAGTACTTACATAATAATCACCATAAGTAATCATTAATATGTCGCCCATGTATAGCGCACACAGACCTGGGGCCTTGAAATCCCATTCCCCAGCAGACTGATCTCTGTTGAATAACAAATGGCTCAACTCTCCTGGACTGCAGCGCAGGTGTAGCTGTGAGGCTCCAGGACTGCTCAGTGTCAAAACATTCTCAAGAGCTTTGTGGTCCTCTCATGGTCCCATGTGGTAGGAGAATGGGCCTTCCTAAAGGGGGTATGATCTGCGGGGACTTTACTGGCCAGAGCTGCAGAGAGGGGTGTGTCATCTGTGCATGTGTGTGTACGTTTGCTACGTGTGTGGTTGCGCAGATGCACATTTGTGCGTCTTGTCATATGTCTGTAGGTGCATTGATTCGTGTGTGTGTGTGTATGTGCGCATATGGCTGTGTTTGTTGGCATACATCTTTGGGTGTCTGCCTATGTGTGCATTATGTCTGTGTGCATGTGTCTGTGTCTGGCATATATCTGTGTGTGCACTCATGTGTGTGAGCACATATGTCTGTGTCTGTTATCATATGTGCGTGTGCATTCGTGTGTGCGCATGCCCATGTCTATATTCATCAGGCAAAGTCTTTGTGTGTCTCTGGGGGGGTGTGCATGAGTTTGTGTGTGTGCACGTATGTCTCCATAGGTGCATGCCTGTATCATGTACACGTGTGTCCAGGGGCGGGGGGTGAGCAAAGGCCTGGAGACGAAGAGCCCTGCAAGTTTGCTCTGAGCAAGCCCCCCCTCCCCCTCCCTGCAGCTTTTCCATTAACAGTCACATTCAGGGAGCTCAGAAACAGCATGATTGTGCCCCCACACAATAACCTCCCCGGCTTTGATAACAACCAGCCCTCTTAAGCCCCCTCGCCTGTCCCCCTCACCCCCACCCCTCTGCTCTCCCTTTGAGCGGTGCCGACAATAGCCAGGCCTGCTGCATTGCTCCCCACAGCCGGGGCGGTCACACAAAGCCAGGGGGAGCTTACAGGAATTCTTTGGCAGGCTCCTGGTTGCTGAGGAGAAGAAGGGCCCTTCATACTCAGAAGCTGTCTCTTTGCCCCTGGCCCTATTCTCTCCTCATGTTTGATAGACACTGAGCCACAATAATCTCTCTGCCCCGAGGGGAACAACAGCTTTTGTGAAACAGATTTTTACAAACTGTTTTGACCCCATCACCCCCTGCCTCCCCCCAGTCCCCTTCAGATCACTGGCTGTATCAATGTCACATAATTAAATCAGCTTTCCTGTTTGCCTCTGCTTCCTGCTAATTGTTTGCTCACAGCCAGGATTAACCAGTCAGGGTTATTTTTCACATTTCCGCACGCAGGTTGGCCGCAGGAAGCTGCATGCTGCACTTTTCCTTGTCCTCGGCCCGTTTCCCATCCTTCTCTGAAGCCCCACCAGCAAACGAGCCCCTGCAATGGAGGGACGCGGGGCAGTTATCAGGGGTTAGCTGGGAATGGTGAGCACTGATGGCTCTAGCGCTGCAGATTTTGGGGAGCAAGAGGCAGGATGGTTTCATTATTTTTCTGCCCCCTTTTGGAGGTGGGAGCCAAGATTTTTGGAAGAGACCAGTGATTTTGGGAGCCCAGCTTGACACCCAAACATCAGAATATGCCAACCCCCTGCTCTCTGCCAGTCAGGCCCCTCTCAGGTATCTCAAGTTGCACCCCTCAAAAATTAGGGCACCCAGTTGTTGCTTTTGAAAATCTCAGCCTAACTGTGGCAAGTTTTTATCCTTATTCTTATAGGTGAGCCTGGAACATTGTACAGAGCTGGTCACTGAGAACTGATCAGACATTTTCCATCAACGCCTTTTTTTGTTTAAGATAGAAAATGGCTTTTTCTGACAAAACAGAAACGTTGATGGAAAACGTCCATTTTCATCAAACACTTTCAGGGTTTCGTCAGTAACCCCCAAACTGAAAAAAATAATTATTTTTGCAACCCTCCCTCTCCCCTCCTCCCCCAAACCCCAAAGAGCATTTTAGACCAAAACAAAGCAAAATATTCCATTTTTGTCTAAATTTCTTACAGGTAACTCCCCCCTCCGCCCCCTCCCCAAAAACACAAAAAAACAAAAAACCCTTTCCCAACCAGCTTTACTGTTCAGCTTTGAATTTGGGGGTGATTGGAGGGGGCTGAGAATCCAGCCTGGCCCAGACACAAATTCAGCAGCAGCCCCTATTTATTTTATACTGAACGGAACCAAAACTTTAGAGATGAAGCTCCAAGAACTTCTAGAAGGGTGGGTTTTTCCTCTTAATCTGGCTCCAAATCGTGCTGTGTGAGCCTATATATTATTATTAATCATCATGATTTATTCATATAAATAGTACTTTGATCTCCTACAATAAAGCACCTTTCATCCGCACACCACAATGGAGGGCCCAACACGGTAAGCTTTACTTGCTTGAGTAACCCTGACTCATGCAAGCAGCACCGTAGACCTCAGCTGGGCGGCTCTCATGAGTAAGAATTACTTGAGTGAGTACGGTTTGGTGGATGGAGCCTTAGGCAACACGGCACCACTCAGAGTGCAGTTCACAACCTCTTACTGCTTTGCAAAATGTTTGCGCTTTCGGATTTTTTTGTGTTTGTTAGAAGGAAATTCCAGCCAGTGCCTTACAGTTTTGATGATTGTGCTGGTTCAACGGGATTTCCGACCTTGGGAGATTCCAAAGGGGATAAGGATTTACTCTGAGGAAAATAACCATACAATCCCTTTGCAATTGAGAACCACAGACTTGGTGGGGCCCAAAACGTCAGTGCATTAAGACTGTATTGCCAAAAAATAGTTTGCAAAAGGCTCAGCAGTGGCCTTGCCATGAGCCCTGTGTATGAAGCACCACGTTGTTGCACTGCACCTGGAACAGCTCAGGACACGTAGCATGACTCAGGAAGTAACAGGCACTCTGCCTTGCAGCCTCTCCTTGCTTTGGGGAGGGGAACATACCTGCATCCCCACACCCATGTATGTGGTACAGTGTACATTCCCAGCACACCAGTACAGGTGGTACACAGGTGGGAGGGGGTGGCTCAAAATCTGGTCCTGTGTAAACACAACAAGCTGAAATCCAGATCCCCCTGGCAGGGACATTCTTGGCATTCGATCAATAGTATTTATATTATGGTCACCCATAGAGGCCCCAACTGAGATTGTGTCTCCTTCACACTGGGTGCTGTACAAACACATAGGGAGACACAGTCCCTGCCTCCATGAGCTTTCAGTCTAAGCAGAGTCCCTTGCTTAAATGGGGGACTATTCAGTTGCTTTCTGACTAGTTGCCTGATGGCCCATTGGCTGGGTGGAGCCCTGATCTTATTCAGATCAAACTCCGATCAAGCCAACATGAAATTTGCCCGAGTAAGTGATGCTGGATCCAGCCCTGGAAGTTTAGTGTCTGAATTTCTTTTGGGTGGATATTAATTAATTAGCTAATTATTAGGCTGATGGATGGTTTAGTCGATGGTTGGGCAGCTGATGGTTGCTTCGTTGGATGGTTAATAACATTAACCACGGGAATTTCTTCTAATCCTGATTCTGCCACTGCTTTGCTTTGTATCCTTGAGCAAATCTCTCTGCCTCAGCTTTTCCATCTGTAAGGTGGAGATAACAATTCCTAGCTCAGGGCAGTGTTATGAACATGAATTAACTCATGGTTGTTGAAGGCACTTTGAAAACGCAAAGTGCAATTACCTGATTGTCCAACTAACAAGCTGGATCTCTGATTAGCAGGGTGGTGGGCAAATAAGAAATAGCTGGAACAGCATCATCTAATATTACAACACAATTTAGGCCAGAGATCTGGGCCAGACTGGATCCAAAATCAGTGTAGGGTTAGAATTTGTGTCCTAAGGGTCAGATTTGATGATTTACCAGTTTTCAGCCCAAATGATGGAATCTAGTGAGATCAGCTGCCTTTGCATGGTTTCCATGGTAGTGGGCTGCATTCAAAGCAGATCTGGCTAACAGGTTCCTTTTGCCTTTGGATCTGGCCTTCACCCAGAACTGTATGAGGGAGTGTAGGTCCAAGAGGTTAAACATCTCCCAAATTCATGTGTGGATGGGATGCAGGAAGATCTGAGGTTCTAGTGTGAGCCCATCATTAATCACAAGTATCCTGGCACTGGAGAGCCCACAGCCATCAGCCCTTGTATGATCATTATGCAGATTAATCTTGCAGTTGACGCTGTTGCTCTTAGAGTGCCAAATCTTGATGTCCTCACTCAGACAAACACCCACTGGCTTCAGCTGGGTGCAAGTTGCCTGAGAAAGAACCAAAATAAAATGGAGGCAGGGCTAAGTGATTCAGCCCACTGATATTTGATTTGTGGTATATTTATTACTCTGAATGCGGTTGTCATTCTAAGCAGGGTTGAGGTCAGATCTCTGTCCATGGTGCTGAAAGATCCCTTCCTGTATAACTTCTCTATAGTTTTCCTAGAAACTTTCTGAAGAACAGGCCATTGAATGAAACCTGTTGTTCTAAAACCATGATACATTTTCTATAAGATTATCCATTCAAAGGCTTCTGGAAGACTCATAAATATATTTCTGAATGGAGTAAAAACCTGGATTCTAGCTGTATTCTTACAACAGTGTTTCTTTAAGTGTGGTCCTGGGTCATCCATGGGTAAAGCAATCCCATGGGTTCTGGTGCCCTGTAGGATGACATGTTTTGAGAATCAAGCAGAGGGTGGCTTCGGGGAAGGTCTCAGATAGTCTGTCTTTATAAGTGATCTGCAGAATTAAAGAGCTGAAGGACTCTTGTTCTAGGAAAAATAACAAGTTGCTCAGAAATGATATGCATGGTACAAACCATAAGTAATAAAATCAGGTAGAATTCATGGCATTATTGAGTTGGAATATATCTGTTGTGGGGCCAATTGGCCATCCCCTTGCACTGGGTTAAAAGTGATTTCAGGACTGTTTACCAAAGGCCTACTATAAACACTGCCTGTCTCAGAGCAGTATTAACCCTTTGTGTTATAGGTGGTGTTGGTAACACTCCCTATTGTTGAGGTTGGCCAACACTTCCCATTATAAGACCCTGTTTTCAGTTGCTGATAACTTTGGCAAACTTTGACTGTTTGGGCAGAAAGTTTAGATGCTTGGTGCCTGCCACAGGCTGAATATTTTGGAAAATGTCACCCAAACAGTTCAGCCATTTCCACAAACAAAACTAGGGGAAAATATTTTGTTTTGCCCAACTTAAAAAAATGAGGGAAGGTTTTTCGTTGAGAGGCTCTAATGACCCCATGCTTTGGAGAAGAGACTTGACATTTGGCTGGGGTGGCCTTTGTGTCAGGGATGTGCCTTTTGACATCTCCATGGACATCTGCCCACATTTGGCCAAGTTATAAGTCAGTGAAAAATCACAGTTTGCACATGCTCTAGATTTTCTAGTGGTTGGTCCTGCTTTGAGCAGGGGATTGGACTAGATGACCTCCTGAGGTCTCTTCCAACCCTGATATTCTTTCTATGAAGGCAGCCTGGAGGAGGACACTCTCTGATCTGAATACAGAGGGGACAAAAGACAGTCCAGGAGGGAGGGAAGGGAGTAGATGGTATAAGGAGTCTGGTGGGACTGGACTGGATAGTGGGGGGAATGAAACTGATTGGGAGGTGTGGGTGGAGACCAGAAGTTGCTTGACAAGGAGACTGGGTGGTAGGGGAGGGAAGGTTGGGACTGGTTGGGTAAGGAAAGGGGACTGGGAGCTCATGGGGGACTGAGAGCCAGTGAGGGAAATGGTGGGTGGACTGGAAGCAAGGTTGGCTGGGAGGCAGGAGAGAACAGAGATTTGATAAGGAGCTGGGGGTGGGGGAAAGACTGGGACTGGCTGAACAAGGAGACCAGGATGGGAACCAGCATGTATGTGTGGGAATGGGGCACTGGAAGTGGAGAGAGATCTGACAAGGAGCTGGGATGCTGGGGAGCTGGGACAAGGAAACAGGGCGGGAGGTGGGAGAGAATGAGATTTCATGAGGATCCTGGGGAGGGAGACTAGACTTGGGATCCAGTGCGGGTGGGAGGGGAAAGACAGATAAGACAAGGAGCCAGGAGGGGGAACTGGGATTGGCTGGGCAGGGAGACTGGTGCTGGGTGTGGGGAGAGACTTGGACACAGACAGAAAGGCCAGAGGGGGAGGCTAGGACTGGCTGGGCCTGGAGACTGGGACTGGACCAAGAAACCTGGGAAGTGGAGACTGGGACTGAGAAGCCCAGGAGAACAGGATTGGGACAAGGAGCCGGGGTGGGAAGAGACAGGACTAGGGCAGGTACAGGTGAAAGGGGATTGGACAGAAAGGGACAAGCATATGGGTGGGGACAGGGAAGGCAGAAGACTCTGTGCCCAGAACAAGTCTGGATTGGAACCCAAGATTCCTGAGTCTCACCATTCCACTGTTGTCAGCAAACATCTGTGAAACCTAGTGCTGGTGCACACAGAAGATGACAGAAGATGACAACCTACTACTTCTGTCAGGTACTCTGTTAGCTGAAGTGTCAGAGGTCTGTGTGATAGATTTAACGGTTCCAACCTTGCTGATGACCCATGTGAATGTCAATATGAGGCCATTTCTGTTTTACCAGTTTTCTCTTTTAAAAACCTAGGAAATTCCAGGCCAAAAAAGTACATTAAAAGAGCATTATAAAGGTTGCAAAGTCAAGCATTCAAAGGTTAGGAAATGCCAGAATTAAGGTTGCCTATGCATGATCAGTTGCTATTTTCCCCAGGGCTCCTGCCTCATTCAGTGCACAGGATGGAACTGCTTTGGGGGTGATTCAGGACTGTTTAGTGAAGAAAACTGTAGTCTATACAGCCTCATTTGTAGCAGAAGTTGGAAGGTGTGTTGTGAAAGAGTCAGCGGATTGTGGAGAGAGAGAGGAGGGTCTCATTGTTAAGGTAATTGAATGCTGCCCTGGAGAACTGAATTCCATCCCTGCCTCTGCCACTGAGTTTCTATGTGATGCTTGGAAGTCACTTACACCAAACTTCAGGGAAGGTCACTAGTTGTGTGTTCCTCATTTTCTGGGTGCCTGACTGAAGACTCTGGGGTCTAATTTGCAGAAGTGCTGTGCACTCCCAGCTGCACCTGAAGTCAATTGGAGCTGTGCTCTGAACGTGGAACGTGCTACACGATGCTACATAGTCTGAAAAATCAAGTCCTAAGGGTCTTTAATTGAGCACTCAAAACTTTTGACATTAATGCCTCTGTGCCTTAGCTCCCCATCTGTAAAATGGGAATAGCGCCACCCTCTCATCTCGCAGGAGTGTTGTGAAAATAAATGTGTTAATGTTTGAAGCACTCATATACCAGAATGTTGTGTGTCATAGAAAAGTCTCTGCGGAAATAAATAATTCTGTCTTTGGAGCAGGGTTTGGACTGAGTACTGTACATAAGGCCTAGGGACATACATTGAACAATGAGAAAACAAAATATTGAATAACTGCTCATTAGCTGAGCACCATCCATCCTGTGCACTGAATGAGGCAGGGATCCTGTGGGAAAAAAATAGTATGTCATCATGTCATTAAGGACTGTATCATAATGTATATGTACAGGGGGCTGAATTAAGGTTCCACAGGCATCCTTAATTCTAGGCATTTCCTAACTTTTGAATGCTTGACTTTGCAACCTGAATAATGTTCTTTTAATGTAGGGAGGTATTATGGTCATATATATACATTTTCTGGGAAGAAGAAATTGCTGGAACAGCATCATATAATAGCCAGATATGGGCCAGGGATCTTGGCCAGAGCTTGATCCAAAATCGGTGTGGGGTTAGGGCTTTGTGTCCTGATTCAGGTCTAAGGGTCAGATAGATGGCTCACCAGATTTCAACCCAAATGATGAAATCTAGCAAGATCAGCTGCCCTTGCACAGATTCCATGATAGTGGGTTGCATTCAAAACAGATCTGGCTAAACAGGTTCCCTTTGGCTTTGGATCTGGCTTGTACCCAGAACTGTACAAGGACCTGCAGATCAAGGAGGCTAAACATCTCCCAAATTCATGTGTGGATGGGATGCAGGAAGATCTGAGGTTCTAGTGTGGGCCCATCGCTAGTCACAAGATAGTTCAGTGGTTTGAGCATTGGCCTGCTAAACCCACTTTTGTGAGTTCAATCCTTGAGGGGGCCATTTAGGGATCTAGGGCAAAAATTGGGGATTGGTCCTGCTTTGAGCAGGGGGTTGGACTAGATGACCTCCTGAGGTCCCTTCCAACCCTGAGATTCTATGAATTGATAAGTATCCTGGCACTAGAGAATGAGAGCCCACAACCATCAGCCCTTGTATGGTCATTATGCAGATTAATCTTGCAGTTGACGCTGTTGCTCTTAGAGTGTCAAATCTTGAAGCCCTCACTCAGACAAACACTTGATGACTTCAGTTGGGTGCAAGTTGCCTGAGCAAGAAGAGTATAAAAATGGAGGCAGGGCCAAGAGATTTGGCTCATTTATATTGGATTTTTGGGCTGTGTGTGTGTGCGTGCATGTTTCTATGTGTGTGCGTGTGCGTGTTTTCACACGTTTGTGATAGGGGGAAATGCCACATTTTGATGCCAGAAGAGTTAATCTTAGACTCTACTGGACCTGAGAAGTGATGATTTTGCTTTCCTATTTCACACTATCTGTTAAGTAGAGTGGGACAAAATATTTCCACATTTTGGAATTTCAATGACAAAACTGAGTTGGAATTTCAGATTTTGATTATAAAATGGGAAACATTTTTAATGACATTTTCATGATATTTTGCCCCTCCAATTTTTGACTAATATAGAGCTGGTGGAAAACTTGCACATTGTGAATAAATTTTGACAACAAAAGAAGAAAAAATAAATTGAAAAAATAGTCACAATTTGACCCCTTCACCCTGATTTTCCAACTAACTCTACTGTTGTGTGCTGATGTCTTGTGTGAGTGGCAGAATGGTATCTCCAGAGACTGGTGGAATGTCTTCTTCTTTACTAGGTTAGGAAATGTCTCCTTAGTGCTAAGGAGGAAGGACATCTTTGTTCACATGAGCTTTTAGTTACTTGACTAATGAGAGTGTTTGGATTGATGACGGATCTTCTGTAATATATGAATGAGTGTCTAGCTTAAGCAGTGCAGTACAACTGATCTCAGTGCTGGAAGAGATGAAAACAGCTAGAGGGAGGGAGAAGGGAAAGGAATGTAGAGAAGGTGGAGGAGGAGATGGAAGAAGGGGGTGAGCCTGATCATTGCCTGAAGCTCTATAATCCAGACACTCCCTCTGGGCCATGGTAATAATATTGGCTGCTTTATACGATTACTGCTGCTTCATATTTGTAGATAGTGCTGCTGATGTGCTCCTCCCCCTCCTGAGTAGCTTGCAGTCTTGGAGGGGTAGGCCCTGACATCACATAGGGATACATGTGATAGGTCAAAGGAGAGGGAGGAAGATTTATACCCCTAAGGTTAGGGGGCTACTTGAGCTGGGTGGTACCGGTTGTGCAGGCATCTTTCACATGTATCAAAGTGATTTACCAGAATGCAGAGGATGGGCCTCCACTTGCTCACCTTCTCTTTGAAGTCAGGGAGGTGATGTGTGTGATCAAGGCAAACAGGATTCTGCAGACAGCGTCACCCACCACTGAAATGCAGCCACCTCTGGCGTGGGATGCAGCACCATGAAGAACTGGGGCGGAGAGTAGGATTTGGAGAAATGTCCTTACTACTAAATGAGCATCACTAAGAGGTAGAAACTTACATCCTGCTATACCCAGAGCGGTACCCATACCTTCAACATACCATTTTATACCATGTATTTTTACTTATGATGTGTTCAGTCAGGATATCCATGTAACAGAGTGGTGAACTGAACTTAACATGTACATGTCACTGACTCACCCTTACTATGCCCACTAGCCATCTGCCCTGTGATTAGTTCCAATATAATTTTTCTCTTTCTCAGTATAGTTGGGCTTATGGGAACTAAAATGTTAGCATTAAAATTTAATAGGCTGGAGTTTAAAAAAAATAGCCCCAATAACTTTCTCTAACGTTTCTAACATACTTTTTACTGCCAAAGTTGAGTCCTCTGCAGAAAACATGATGGGGTGGTAGAAATGTTTTATTGGTTTTCATTTGGGATGATTTGCATAACTCACTCATGAACAGGTCTGCTCTGAAAACTCCAGTGAAAGGCAGATGTGAAATTTCTTAACAATTTTTATTAAATTATTTCCGTTTTCCAACCAGCCCTACTCCTGAGTAATGGACACAACTCATACCCCACTGCCATTTGGGTAGGAGAAGCTAGATCATGTCATCCAGCATCTCTATTTCACAAGAGGTGATCTAGACTCCCACTCTGATCACACCAAAGTTGTGAAATAGAGGTGGCTTTAAGCACAGAAAAGCCAAGTGACTGCATTTCCTGACTATTGACATTCAGAGTGCTGCTCCTTTAAATGCCTCTAAGCAGCTCAAGTCCACCCAGGGAACTCTTCGTGGCCTACATGCAAGATAGGCCTGAGTAGCTGGACATTCTAGACAGGTAACCTTTTAAAAAGCTTTGCACTCTTTGGGCTCTATCCTGTGAGGTGCTTACTCACTGGACATTGTGGGTCCCAGCACCCCATTAGATCACACCCTTTGTTTGCACAGGATGTGGATCATTCTAGCAGAAGCAATGCTCAGATATTCCTCTTCCAGGGAAAGGGACATTCCCAAACCTTTAACAAAGCTGCTGCTGGAGGTGGCCATGTTGGGAGCCCAAAGAAGAGTAGTAGGGCCCTCCAGCTGTTTCCAAAGTTCTGAAAGCCCAGTTTTCACTAGAACACTGCACACTGGTGCACAGATCACACTCCCCCAGGCAGACTGGTGAAATCCAATCTTTTAAAAACTCCTGGGGATACTTCCTCCTTCTGTGGCCTACAAACATGGCCCCTTCCAGCTTTCCATTTGGATTTGGAAGCTGCAGAATGTTGTTTGTCCACTAGAGGGCACATGGGCCATTTCCTCCTAAAAAATGTGAAACTGAAACATTTAAAAAGAAACACGGGCTAACAAGCAGCCTAGTGAAATGGCCCGCAAGGCGTGCCAGCCGGGGTGCCAGCCTGACTCCCTTGCCCCTTCCCATCATGATAAGGGTCACAATGCATGATGGGTCACTTCCCTGGGAGGCGGGTGGAATTTTGCAAGGCTGACACAATGGAGTGTATCTATGTGCAATTATCCTCTGACCTGTTAAAGAGCTCAGCATGGCAACGCTCAACCTGGGGTTCTGATGAGATCTCAGCGCTAATCCTGAGGGTGCCAGGAAAACTCCCATTGATGTATAGCTTGATATAGTCACCTGTATTCATGTGTATCGCAGTAATACAGGTACATGTAGATATACACACACACATGCACCCTCTAGAGCTGGCAAAGTAAATTAGACTTAAATGACTCTTTGGAAACAAAATAAATCAGATAGGATAATAGTACCATCATTTTATCTCATTTGTTCCCATACAATTAGGAGTTTTACTGCCATGTTGTGACAGGTGACTGTGTTTGACCTTTGACGCTTGGTTGGCTGGCTGGTGCTCAAACTAATGAAGACCCTTAATGGATTGGCTTTTGTGAGGCTCTGAGCAGTGGGGTTAAAGAGAGAATGGTGCTGCAGACAGAGTCCAGAGAAGATCCTTCAATTAAACCTGAAGTCTATTAGCAAAGAAATATTGAGGAGGTTGAGAGTTAGCAATGATTTAACCATCAGGTCTTCTTTGTGATTCGTTAGAATTAAAAAAAAAATCGCCCTGGTTATTTATTGTTAGATGTGTGCGTGGACTACTTCCCAGTTGGGTGAGAGGGAGAAAGCAGACCCGCTGGCCTGTAGAGGCCAGGTATGAAGAGACATTGTGCCTGGGTTGGCTAGCCTCTTTGTACTTCCATCTGATCTCGCGGTGGACAAGGGATTGAGGACAAATGAGGCAGTAGCGGAAGCAAATGGAGAGTGATGCTGGAAAAGATCAAACTAGATCTCTGGGATAAATAAGACTTTTAGGAGCTTAATTGTTTTTCATGATGTAAATAAATTACAATAAAAGAAGGGGAACAGACGGCTTGCGTTGAGACAGAGGGCAGCGCCGGGCGGGAGATGGGGACAAGACATGAACAGGAGAGGACAGGAGGAGTCCAGTGTGGGGCAGAAGGGGGTTTGGAGCTGTGAGGAGTGGTGTGGACTGGATATGACAAGGAGGGGCAGGAGGTCAGATCTTCATGAGATACAGGGAATCTGTAGAAACACGGGAGCATAGGCATTACTAGGATGGAGCTGACTCATGGTATCATGGTATCAGTGGCCAGTATCAGATATTTGGCAGGAAGGCGCAAGTAATTCCTCAGTGGGTAGATGTGGGATAATCTGCTCCCCATGAAGGTCTCATCCTAATCCCTAGAGATTGGTCGAGCTATGCAGCATGAGAGGTTTTATCCCTTTTTGTTAGCATTAACTCTTAGACCCCTGGATATTCTTGCTATCCCTATAAACTCCCAATCCCATTTATGAACTGGGCTAAACTCTTGGCCTCAGCGCCATCCTGTGCTAATGAGTTCCATAGCCTAGAAGTACATCCTTTGATCAGGTTTACATCTGCTGCTTTTCAGTTTCATTGGAGGTCCCCTTGCTCTGGTGTTCTGAGGCAGGTGAGACCAGCAGCTCGCTCTACCTGCAGTCAGGAGACAGAGCAGATGCAATGGGGAAAGCAGCAAGGGCACATGTTGTTCAGGGGATCTCTGCAGCAGACAGTGTGGGTGGTACCTGGCCTCTAATGAGTCGGAAACATTAGCAGTCAGTACGTGCTGTAGTGAATACGGTGTTAGTATTTGTATTCCCACAGCAGCTAGAGGCCCTGACCCAGATCAAAGGCAACATTTTCAAAAGTGCCCAAGTGATTTAGGAGCCTAAAATCAATTTTGAAAAATGACTTAGGAGCCTGTGTGAATGGTAGTCAATGTGACTTAGGCTCCCAAGTCACTGGGGTGCAGCTGAAGATTTGACCCCAGTGTTGGGCACTGCACAGACACAGTGCGGGATGACCCTGCCCACAGATCTCAGTCTGCATAGACAAGAGGGGAAACAGACACCCAGCGAGGGGAGGGGCCTTGCCTGAGGTCACAGGCAGAGCCAGGCACAGATCCCATACCCTACCCATTAGCCCGTGCTGCTTCGTCCATGCTGTGCACAGGTTCAGAGTGCAGCTGTAGGTGTGTCTGATTCTCTTACCAGTGGCTTGTGGCGGAAAGGGCCTCCTAGGGAAAGCATTTGCTTTGGGAACAGGGCCCTAGTGAACGTGCAATTTGTTCTGTAGTTTCTTTCTCCATGTTTTGTTGCCAAGGAAGTTTTCAGAACATCCCAATTTTTGAATTTTTAAGTTCTTCTGTCCCAGATGCTTATTTCTTCGGTGATGTCATCAGAGCCCTTTACCGATGATGCCACAAATTATTGCTCTGGAAGTGACTGGGATGACAAGGACAAGGACAAGGGGTCCAATTCTGATCTCAGTGTCAATCTGGATTGACTCCACTATTGCCAATGCCTTTATACCTGTTTGAGGAGCCAGCTCTGCAGTGAACTCTGTGCAACTGCAGTTATCTGTCCACTGCAGGATCGGGGTCTTACACTGGTGGAGTTGAGAGCAGAATCTGACAGTGGATCAAACGAGAAATAAAAGATCCTAGTTTCATGTGCATTTTCTTTCTAATAAAAGCAAAGAAAGAAGACAGAAAGCCTTAAAGGGGACGTAAATCACATCCACTTTAAGGCCCCCTTTACGCTGCCAGAAAGATGTAAAGGACCCCTTAGTGTCAATGAGAATCAGACCCTAAACATCTGCCACATACACAGAGTTAGCTCTGTTTGGTTTTTCCTGCATTCCACGAGGCATCAGGGGGTCTTTCCAGCCGCAGGAGTGGGCGTAGTGTCATAGAATCATAGGACTGGAAAGGACCTCGAGAGGTCGTCTAGTCCAGTCCCCTGCACTCAAGGCAGAACTAAGTATTATCTAGACCAAGGGTGGGTAAACTATTGTCAGGGGCCACATCTGACCCTCCAGACATTTTAATCCGACCCTTGAGCTCCTGCAGGGGAGCGGGGTCTGGGGCTTACCCACACTCTGGTGCTCCAGGTGGGGAGTAGGGTCGGGGGCTTGCCCTGCTCCATGCAGATCCTGGAAGCAGCAGCATGTCCCCCCTCTGGCTCTTACGCGTATGGGCAGCCAGGAGGCTCTGCATGCTGCCCCTGCCCCAAGCGCTGCCCCTGCAGCTCCCACTGGCCGGGAACCGCAGCCAATGGGAGCTACAGGGGTGGCGCCTGCAGAGAGACAGCATGCAGAGCTGCCTGGCTGCACCTCCGCATAAGAGCCAGAGGGGGGACATGCTGCTGCTTCTGGGAGCTGCTTGAGGTAAGTGCCACCTGGAGGCTGCACCCCTGTCCCTGTGCTCCCCTGCCCCAGCCCCAGCCCCAACCCCCAGCCCCAGCTCTGATCCCCCTACTGCTCTCCAAACCCCTCGGTCCGAGCGTGGAGCACCCTTCTGCACCCCAACCCCACCTCGGAGCCCTCACCCCAACCTCCAATTTCATGAGTATTCATGGCCCACCATACAATTTCCATACCCAGATGTGACCCTTGGGCCAAAAAGTTTGCCCACCCCTAATCTAGACCATCCCTGACAGGTGTTTGTCCAACCTGCTCTTAAAAATCTCCCTAGGCAATTTATTCCAGTGCTTAACCACTCTGACAGTTAGGAAGCTTTTCCTAATGTCCAACCTAAACCGCCCTTGCTGCAATTTAAGCCCATTGCTTCTTGTCCTATCCTCAGAGGTTAAGAAGAACAATTTTTCTCCCTCTGCTTGTAACCACCTTTTATGTACATGAAAACTGTTATCATGTCTCCTCTCAGTCTTCTCTTCTCCAGACTAAACAAACCCAATTTTTTCAATCTTCCCTCACAGATCATATTTTCTAGACCTTTAATCATTTTTGTTGCTCTTCTCTGGACTTTCTCCAAATTGTCCTCATCTTTCCTGAAGGTGGGGCCCAGAACTGGACACAGTACTCCAGTTGAGGCCTAATCAGCACGGAGTAAAGCAGAAGAATTACTTCTTGTGTCTTGCTTACAATACTCCTGCTAATAAATCCCAGAATGGGGTTTGCTTTTTTTGCAACAGCATTACACTGTTGACTCATATTAGCTTGTGATCCACTATGACCCCCAGATCCCTTCATAGAGTCATAGAATCATAGAATCATAGAATATCAGGGTTGGAAGGGACCTCAGGAGGTCATCTAGTCCAATCCCCTGCTCAAAGCAGGACCAATCCCCAATTAAATCATCCCAGCCAGGGCTTTGTCAAGCCTGACCTTAAAAACTTCTAAGGAAGGAGATTCTACCACCTCCCTAGGTAACGCATTCCAGTGTTTCACCACCCTCCTAGTGAAAAAGTTTTTCCTAATATCCAACCTAAACCTCCCCCACTGCAACTTGAGACCATTACTCCTTGTCCTGTCCTCTTCTACCACTGAGAATAGTCTAGAACCATCCTCTCTGGAACCACCTCTCAGATAGTTGAAAGCAGCTATCAAATCCCCCCTCATTCTTCTCTTCTGCAGACTAAACAATCCCAGTTCCCTCAGCCTCTCCTCATAAGTCATGTGTTCCAGACCCCTAATCATTTTTGTTGCCCTTCGCTGGACTCTCTCCAATTTATCCACATCCTTCTTGTAGTGTGGGGCCCAAAAGTGGACACAGTACTCCAGATGAGGCCTCACCAATGTCGAATAGAGGGGGACGATCACGTCCCTCGATCTGCTCGCTATGCCCCTACTTATACATCCCAAAATGCCATTGGCCTTCTTGGCAACAAGGGCACACTGTTGACTCCTATCCATCTTCTTGTCCACTGTCACCCCTAGGTCCTTTTCCGCAGAACTGCTGCCTAGCCATTCGGTCCCTAGTCTGTAGCTGTGCATTGGGTTCTTCTGTCCTAAGTGCAGGACCCTGCACTTATCCTTATTGAACCTCATCAGATTTCTTTTGGCCCAATCCTCCAATTTGTCCAGGTCCCTCTGTATCCTATCCCTGCCCTCCAGCGTATCTACCACTCCTCCCAGTTTAGTGTCATCCCCAAATTTGCTGAGAGTGCAATCCACACCATCCTCCAGATCATTTATGAAGATATTGAACAAAACCGGCCCCAGGACCAACCCCTGGGGCACTCCACTTGACACCGGCTGCCAACTAGACATGGAGCCATTGATCACTACCCATTGAGCCCGACAATCTAGCCAACTTTCTACCCACCTTATAGTGCATTCATCCAGCCCATACTTCTTTAACTTGCTGACACGAATACTGTGGGAGACCGTGTCAAAAGCTTTGCTAAAGTCAAGAAACAATACATCCACTTCATCCACTTTCCCTTCATCCACAGAACCAGTAATCTCATCATAGAAGGTGATTAGATTAGTCAGGCATGACCTTCCCTTGGTGAATCCATGCTGACTGTTCGTGATCACTTTCCTCTCATGTAAGTGCTTCAGGATTGATTCTTTGAGGACCTGCTCCATGATTTTTCCAGGGACTGAGGTGAGGCTGACTGGCCTGTAGTTCCCAGGATCCTCCTTCTTCCCTTTTTTAAAGATTGGCACTACATTAGCCTTTTTCCAGTCATCTGGGACTTCCCCCGTTCACCATGAGTTTTCAAAGATAATGGCCAATGGCTCTGCAATCACAGCCGCCAATTCCTTTAGCACTCTCGGATGCAGCTCTTCCGGCCCCATGGACTTGTGCACGTCCAGCTTTTCTAAATAGTCCCTAACCACCTCTTTCTCCACAGAGGGCTGGCCATCTATTCCCCATGCAGTACTTTCTGCATGTACTCCTTCCTAGGCAGTCATTTCCCATTTTGTATGTGTACAACTAATTGGTCCTTCCTAAGTTGAGCCTTTTGCATTTGTCCTTATTGAATTTCATCCTATTTACTTCAGACCCATTTCTCCTGTTTGTCCAGATCATTTTGAATTTTAACCCTATCCTCCAAAGCACTTGCAACACCTCCCAGCTTGGTATCGTCTGCAAACTTTACAAGTGTACTCTCTATGCCATTATCTAAATCACTGATGAAGATATTGAACAGAACCGGACCCAGAACCAATCCCTGTGGGACCCCACTCGTTATGCCCTTCCAGCATGACTGTGAACCACTGATAACTACTCTCTGGGAATGGTTTTCCAACCAGTTATGGACCTACCTGATAGTAGCTCCATCTAGTCAGTTTGCGCTGGCTGAGGTGGGTCAGAGGGCTCAGCCCTCTTTGCCAGGACATGGTTTCTAAACATAGCTTGAGCAAGATCCCCGCCAGCCCTTCCTTTCCTAATTCATCCCTCGACATCATCTTCATCAGTGATGAGCCCAAATGGAAACCCCAGATCTACACTTGGGTGAGTGGGGAGGGCAGAGTTTGAAAGCTGGATCCAGATCCAGGGGGTCTTGGGCCAATTTGTATGGTGGGGGTGCTGAGAGCCATTGAACCAAACTGTAATCCCTGGATATAATGGAAACCACTTGAAGCCAGGGGGTGCGGCAGCACCCCCAGCACCGCTAGTTCCAGCACTTGTGTCCGGATCTGGGGATGAATTTTATGCCTTCAAACTCTTTCTTTCTTTCTTTCTTTCTTACTTTCTTTCTTTCTTTCACTTCCTCCCACAGAGCAATCTCTCTCTCTCTCTCTCTTTCAAATACACCCTTCCCTCTCCACCCCCCTTTGTCTCCCCCCACTTTGGGGATAATTTAACATGTTACACACTAACTTTCCAGTAATGGCACTCCGGCTTTTTGAAATTCTGCTTCCCTGTTTTATGGCTGGGCCTCTAATGGTTATCTTGCAGCCCTGCCTCTGGCGATCATGTAGGGAATAAATAGAAGCTGACACAGTAATTTACTTAAATCTTCTCCACTCTTTTGCAGCATTTTCCTCCAGAGGATACCCCCGAAACAACAATGATTTGAAATGTCATGCGTTCCTGCCCCTAGGCTACCAACAAATGAACATTAAATCTATTAACAACAAAAAAAATTAAATGTTTACTTTTCCGCGAAGGTAGGGAGACGCTGGCAAAGGGAAGGTTGCCTCCAATAAATTTCTTCTCAGTAATAAAGAGGTGTAGTTAATGTTCTCTCTAAGCAGAGATGGCTCTCAGCCCACATCTGAGGAGTATGGGGATAAGCTGCTGGAGAATCTTGCTAGGGCACCACTTACTGCCTTGATTTTCTGGGCTGGGGAGCTCCATTTTAGGTCAGCATTTGTGCATATTACCGAGATGTTAAATCAGCCTGGAGTCATTATGAGTGGGGCATTCCCAGGTGTCCATCTGTCAAGGAGCTCATGCAGTTGTATCTGGGCGTCAATGGTTTTATTCTTGCAATGCCCGCAATGGAGGTGGTGCATATTATCCCCATTTTACAGTTGGGGAAACTGAGGCACAGGGCAGCTTAAGCAACTTGCCCAAAGTAAAGGCAGGAAATCTGGTTAAGACAGAAGTCATAAGAACATAAGAAGGGCCATACTAGGTCGGACCAAAGGTCCATCTAGCCCAGTATCCTGTCTTCCGACAGTGGCCCACGCCAGGTGCCCCAGAGGGAATGAACAGAGCACGCAATCATCAAGTGAGCCATCCCCTGTCATCCACTCCCAGCTTCTGGCATTCAGAGGCTAGGGATCCCCAGAGCATGGTGTTGCATACCTGACCATCCTGCCTAATAGCCATTGATGGACCTAGCCTCCATGACCTTATACAGTTCTTTTTTTGGAATCCTGTTATTATTTGGGTCTTCATAACATCCCCTGGCAATGAGTTCCATAGGTTGACTGTGTGTTGGGTGAAGAAGTACTTCCTTTAGTTTGTTTTAGACCTGCAACCTATTAATTTCATTGAGTGACCCCTAGTTCTTGTGTTATGAGGAGTAAATAACATTTCCTTATTCACTTTCTCCATAGCAGTCAAGATTTTATAGACCTCTCTCATATCCCCTCTTAGTCGTCTCTTTTCCAAGCTGAAAAGTCCCAGTCTTATTAATCTCTCCTCACTTGGAAGCTGTTCTATACCCCTAATCATTTTTGTTACCCTTTTCTGTACCTTTTCCAATTCTAATATATCTTTTTTTAGATGGAGTGACCAGATCTGCACGCAGCATTCAAGATGTGGGTGTACAATGGATTTACATAGTGGCATTATGATATTTCCTGTCTTATTATCATCCTTTTCCCAATGGTTCCTATCATTCTGTTCGCTTTTTTGCCTGCTGCTTCACATTGAGCAGATGTTTTCAGAGAACTATCCACAATGACTCCAAGATCTCTTTCTTGAGTGGTAACAGCTAATTTAGACCCCATCATTTTATATGTAGAGTTTGGATTATGTTTTCCAATGTGCATTACTTTGCATTTATCAACATTGAATTTCATCTGCTATTCTGTTGCCCAACTGCCCAGTTTTGTGAGATCTCTTTGCAGTCTGCTTTGGACTTAACTATCTCGAGTAATATTGTATTGTCTGAAAATTTTACCACCTCACGGTTTACCCCTTTTTCCAGATCACTTATCAATAAGTTGAACAGCACTGGTTCCAGTACAGGTCCTCAGGGGACATCACTATTTAGATCTCTCCATTCTGAAAACTGAACATTTATTTCTACCCTTTGTTTCCTGTGTTTTAACCAGCTACTGATCCATGAGAGGATCTTCCCTCTTATTCCATGATTGTTTAGTTTGCTTAAGAGCTTTTGATGAGGGACCTTGTCAAAGGCTTTCTGAAAGTCCAAGTACACAGTATCAACTGGATCACCATTGTCAACAGGTTTGTTGACTCCCTCAAAGAATTGTAATAGATTGGTGAGGCATGATTTTCCCTTACAAAAGCTGTGTTGACTCTTCCCCAAAATATCATGTTTATCTATGTGTCTGATAATTCTGTTCTTCACTATAGTTTCAGCCAATTAGCCTGCTACTGAAGTTTGGCAGGTAATGCCTGTAATAGCCAGGGTTGTCTTTGGAGTCTTTTAAAAAAATGGGTACCACATTATCTATCCACCAGTCATCTGGCACAGCAGCTGATTTAAGTGATAGGTTTCATACCACATGTACTAGTTCTGCAATTTCATATTTAAGTTCCTTCAGAACTCTTGGGTGAACATCATCTGGTCGAACCCAGGTCTGCATACCAGTCCACTCTACATATTATGGCCTTGCTAGGGACCTAGAGCAATAGTTGACTAGGCCCCTCTAAGTCCCTCGCAAGGCTCTCACAGAGCTTGGGGTGGAACAACATAAATCATTCTAATTAGAGGTGGGCTGAAATTGCCCCCCCCCGCCCCGATCTTGTGCTTGATAGAGCTGGGGAGGAGGTATAGTTTGAGGGCTTCTTCCCAAGGGCTCATCCTTTGGTGCTGAGGCAGACAGACCACTGGTGAGAGAGGAGTTCAGTGATTAAGGCACTGGCTTGACCCTTGGGACAAACCTGGCTCTTTCACCAACCTGCTGTGTGACCCTGAGATAATGCCCCCAAACCAAAGGTGTCACATCCTTGGGTCACCATGTTCTGAAACCTCAAAGTGCCCTCCATATTTAGGGCTGAGGTCCTGGCACTTCTGCCATTGCTTCTCTAGAGTAACTCTGGAGAAACCTTTGAAGGCTCTGAGTTGAGGTCCTCAAACACACTGGAGGAGTTAGGTGCTCATGTGACCCTCTTGGATCTGCGGCGCTGTTCTGGCAATCTGATGGGATCAAGATTGGTAGCACTTCCACTTCTGGTTATGGTGTAAATAGCTCCAAATCAGCCCCTCACACTGTTCTCCAGCCCTCTCAATCCTGCTCCTAGATGGGAAGAAGAAGGGAAATTATCTGAATATTTCAGAGCCTTAAATAAGAGATGGGTCCAAAGCAAATCCTCAGGCTCAGCTACCCTGCAGCATGGGGGTTCTTTGAAATCAGAATGCAGACCCCCCCATTTTTGCATATAGCTCCTGGAAAGAGCAGCTTTGGAATCTTTTCAACTGAAAACAAATTTCACAGCAAATATGAGGTTTCATCAACTTTGACATTTTTGTGGCAAAACGTCGATATAGACAGCATTTCTGAGGGTTTTTTTTACAAAAACATTGAAAACAAAACATTTAGTTTTGAACAGAAAATGTCAGAAATGTTTGTTTCGACATTTCTGAATTGGAATATTTTTCTGAACATTTTGTGCCACAGTATTTTGACTTTTCCATCCTGTTTCGGGATGAAAACAAATGTCAGGATTTCCTGCAGGATGGAAAATCTCTTCTCTGAGCAGCTCTGCCCCATCTCTAGAATGGACTGAGCCCATACCACAGATCCTAATGCCCATGAATTTGGGAGTTGTTCAAAATCTAGATCCAGTTTATGCAACCCTGAAATAACAGCCCCTAGCTCTTATCTAGCACTTTTCATCCGTAGATCTCAATGGGCTGTACAAAGGAGGTCAGAAGCTGGGCTGGGAGTCAGGAGACTGGGATCTGTGCCCAGCTCTGCCTCTCCACATGACCTTGGGCAAGTTACACCATCTCTGTCCCTCTGTTTTCCCTCCCACCCATTGCCTATATTGTCTTTGAGTGCTTTGGGGCAGGGACTGTCTCTTACTCTGTTTTTGTACAGTGCCTAGCACAATAGGATCTTGGATAGGACTAGCAATTGCTAATATGATGCATATTAATAATATTTCACCTTTCATATGAGAATCTCAGCCCAGCAGCCTAACAGTATTCCTAGCAGGGAAAGAGTTCCCTGTTTTACAGGTGGGGAAACTGAGGCACAGAGCAGTTAAGCAACTTATCCAAGGTCATCCAGCAGGGCAGTGGCAGAGTCTAGAAGAAGTTCCATCTCCTCTCAGTCCTGTGCCTTAGGCACAAGACCACCCTCTCCATCTGCATGCTCACACTATCAAGCTTGTTGTCACTTGAAAAATGAAAGCACTCACCATCCTTGGATTCAGCACTGGAATCTCCTGGTGTGTTTAAGAATTGCCCCCATATGAGTTAGAATTCACAGCTGTGTCTGGACCCAGTTCACGAGACCTTCTGCCTTGGCCATGAAGACTTACATCATTTTTGGTAACACCACAGTCAATGAAGGTTTGGCTGTGACAGCTGTGGATAGGGAGGGGCTTTAGACTATGACATTATGGCTTTAGCTTTGTGATTTCCTGTGATCTTCAGGACTGGGAGATGAACATCTGGAGATAAAGAACCCAAGGACCTGGGAGCCAGTGAAAAATCTCTCTTCTTTTCAACACATTTCAGACAAGCCTTGAGATTGGAAGAGAAGCATGTTCAAGAGAGTGGTGGAAGCCAACCCTGTGCCAGGGCAATCCTGCTGGCACCAAGTGGTTAGAGGACTCCGATCCACTGCCCACCTCCATGTGTCATTGACCCAGCCTTCCAGCCTGTTCCCTTAAGCAAATGGGTCCAGACTGATGTTTGTCATTCTTGTTCGTTGTCACGGCATGGAAACATCTCATGAGATAGCACCCCACTACCCAGTGCCAGTTCTGCCTTATCAGCCAGCCATTGAAGGAAAGACCCTGTGAGTCTCCTTCATGCTTGGTCAATGACACTGCACAGGGCAATGCCTCACTGCTACCCTTTGGGGCCAGTGAGTGCAGGGTCAAGACTGATCCTTGCTCCTTCCCCCCCTTGTGGGTCACAGCAGGTGAGTTGAATTAATCAGGCAGGTTCCTCTGCACAGAGACCATCTTGCTTTCAGTACCAAACCAGGGTGAAAAGGCACTTCTGGGCAGGCATCTGTTGGGATAGGGCACTCAGGCAGAAATCTTGTGGCCTGGGAGATTATCCACACAGGTATCTTCTGGCACTCACGGGGCTAATCTTTAGGGCTAGGGCACTCATAATAGCAAGTCTTGGGCCAGGTCTTTGGGGTATTGCTGGCCCCGTGGCATTTCATTTACTGCCTCCTCGGATCCTTCAGAAAACACCTGGGGAATGTCTTCTAACAGTGGGCCAGTCTGGCCTGCCCTAGCTCATGCTGATGAGTACCTTATGCCGCAAATAACCCACTGAAATCAGTGGGAGTGTTGGCACAATAAGGAGCAACCCAGCACGAGTCAGGAGATCAGGATTTAACCCAGTGTAAATAACTGGTGTTGGCTATTCTCACATCTGCTGTAGGTTCTCAGTCTTCCTCTAAGGGAGTGATCCAAGTCTTGTGCCACCCTGAGTCTGGGAGAAGGACCGTGCCTTCTACTCCACAGCACACGGGCTCACTGTATCTTTCTCAAAGCAATTGAGAAAGTATGCTTGATGGAAAGGATTGTGCCTCTTCCCTGCCCCAGAACCAGTCGGGTAGCTGATGATGAACAATCTGTGAAGAGCAAGTCAGACATGTTACATCGGACACGTGATCTAAGAGCATCACGACACATGCACTTCATACAGGAAACGGCAGAGTGTGTAATATACAGCGCATGGATAGCAATGGGTCTTATTAAGTACTTCCTACGAGTGTACAATAGACCCAAGAATAGACTGTTATACCATAGGCAGAGTTCATCTTATCCACGTAAGTCATTGATTGAAAAGGGAATAGGTCTCACCTGATACTAAAAAAAAATAACGTTCACACTTTCTTCTATATGAACAAGGGATCATGGCCTAATCTAATGGGGTAGATCCGCAACAGGTGTAAATGAATGTAACTCCATTGAAATCGATTAACACTAACTGAGGATCTAGCCCTGGCTGTCTGTTTCTTGTTCTAAACTACACTCCTGCATACTCCAGCATCACCCCTTTGTAACTAAAATAGCTTGAAATCGAGGGCAATGCAAACAAACTGAATTTGCACTGAAAGTGACCACTTTTGCTGCAGTAAACCTCTTTTGGTGTCTCTTCTTTTGTCAGTTTGCTGGGCCTAAGTCTGATCCCATTTCCTGATTTGCACCCCTGGGACTGAGAGGAAAAGCAGTATTCAGCTTTCTTTAGCTTTGTGTCACATTTTCTCGCTTTCTCAATTCCGGATAATGCCGGATCCCTTTATAGAGCCCCTCCTCACTCTTTCAAGTGAAAAGATGACTCCTGCGCTCCCCATCAAAGTTAAAGGAAGTCTTTAGAGGGGAAGGCTCAGCATGCTGGGGTTGTTGAGCCTGTGTTTAATCTTGTTGCCAGTTCCTGTGTCCTTCTGTTGCTTCCCTGCCAGTTTCTTTGTTGCTTAGTTTCTCATTTCCTTTTTGTGTGTGTGTGCAGCAGGTTGCCAGGCTGGCTGGAATGCAACTGAAGTCATCTTCAGGAGACATGTGTTTCGGGCCTCTGTCCCGGGTTCTACATGACCTGCCTCACCCCTCCGCTTAGCCACCCCGGAGCAGGCCCGACTCCAGCGTACAGCCGAGGAGCAGTTGACAGGAAGCGAAAGGACAAAGTATATGACTCTCTACTGCTGGCAACTCGTGCTGGGTTACCATGTAAAACACTGAGCAGGGTGTGGAGGAGCACAGGGTCAGAAAGAAGGAGATGGTGTAAAAGCCTTCCTGGCCCTCAGGTCACTGCTGAAAATCCTGATTTGGGTAGGCGGGAGGGGGAGAAGAACAATTTCGGAATTGAGGTGGGGGGTGGGGAGATCCAAATGGATGCAGGTCCATTGACTTCAATGCCATACTGAGTCTTCTGGTCATAGGTGACCTCAATGGAGCTCCGCTGATTTACCCCAGCTAAGACCTGGCCCTTTGGTTCGGACTGTTTTCGAAAATAATGCTGCTTTGTCAGATTATTGCTTGGCTGAGCAAGGCTCGAAAGGGCTGGAGCGCGGCCTAGACTGATCTCCAGGGGAGCGGCACAGGGCATTTTGACAGTTTTCTTTCCTCCAAATTGTTGTCGAATCGAGGGTTTTTTTGAGGCTGGCCCTTTTCCACCCGCAAGTTTCAGTTTCGACGAATTGGGATTTTCTGATGAAAAATGTTTCATTGTAAAATTCCCACCCTGCTGTAGTTGTGACAATACCTTTCTAACCCTGCTTTCCACAGGGTAACACCCCAGGGGCTGGGACAGTGACCGGGTGGCTGATCCCAAGCATTCAAAAATCATGAGGCAGGCCCCCAAAATCGAGAGTGGCTTAAAAAACATGAGATCTTTAAAAAAATACATTTTGGGTTCTTGTTTATCTGCTGTCTGGTTTCTGAGCCTGTAGGGTCACATTTTCATGCTTTACTCTGCAACTGTGAGTACTAGATATTTCTTCTCTTAAGAAGAAACAGTGAGGTTCTCACCCGATCCCATGACTCCAGGAGCTGGGTCTTCAAGAAAACCACTCAAAATCATAATAATCATGATAAAATTGTGAGAGTTGGCAATACTGCAATGAGGAAACCACATAAAGCTTCCAAACAGGAGAAAAGGGATTCAGAGCCAGGAAAAGGCTAAATGCCAGAATGAATCCCCCCATCGTACAATGTCTCATACATAGGCATACACAGGCCATATTCAAGGGCCTGGTGAGGTTACATCTTTCATTCTTTTTCCAGTCTCTCCTCCAGGTCACCTTTGCTGTGATGCACACAGAAAACTGCAAGCTACTAGGAAGGTGGCGCATTGCGATCACTGCCCCTGATCGGCTAATGAAACCATGCACCTTATGACATTTGTTATGGTCTCCCATGCGCTCTCCCACCCTGCTAGTTGCTTTATCCACCTGCTGCATATTTCAGACTGTCATTGATTACATGCCTGTACGGCATCTAGCTCTGTGGGGCCCAGTCTGGCTGTGATCTTTGGGAACTACTGCCTACATGTTAAAAAACAGTGATATTGTAGTCGCTGTGTTGGTCCCGGATCTGAGAGACAAGGTGGGTAAGGTAATATCTTTTACTGGACCAATTTCTGCTGGTGGAAGACACAAGATTTTGAGCTACTCAGAGCTATTCAGAGGTCTGAGCTTGTCTCCCTCACCAGCAGAAGCTGATCCTCACCCTCCTTGTCTTTCAGATAATAATGGTAGTAGTGTGGGCAGCAGTGGGGCCTAGTGGATAGTGCACTGGATGGGGAGTCAGGAGAGCTGGGGTCTATTCCTAGCTTCAACTCTGATTTATAGTATAATCTTTCCAAGATACTCCACCCGTCTCTGTTTTTCCACCCACACTTTTCCTGTCTAGTCTGGGTAGTATTATTTTTATTACCATAGTGAAGACTCTTGTTTATCTCCTGGATGGAAAAACAGATGAATGCCTATGTTGGAACTATTATTGGAGAGAAGCTGATGTTGGAAATCAATGGATGCAAATTTATGTATTTTGGTCATATTAGATGCAAAGATGGAAATTACCTTGAGAAAATTATTCTGGAAGGAATGGTGGCGGGTCATGGCAGTGGGGCATGGTTGATGGGTGTGTGCTGGAAGGCTAGCTGCTGAGTGCTTAAAATTAGTGAGGGACTGGGGGAATCCTGTAGAAATTTCTGCTAGGGTGTTGCCGATATTCAGACATGAACTGGATTAGCTTCAAATGTCAGTAAAGATCCTTCCTTATTGTATATATATCTAAGGGCACAGTCCTTCCTTGCCCAAACCTGGGTCCAATTCATAACAAGCATAGGACCCCAAACAAATATAATACAATGATTATATATTAAATCCACATGCAACTTGTCCCCTGGGAAGAGGCAAAGAGAAGTGGAAAGAACCACATATGGCAGATGTTGGTCACGTCACTGAATGCACGCCTGGAAGATGCTCAGACACCATCGCGGTTGGTGCGGTAAAAGTGCTTCAGTAGAACTGACTCAAACTCAGACATCAAAGTTGTTTGAGGGTATAGACTGGGGCCTGTCCTTTGCAATGATGTTCTCTGCAGCTGCAGTTGCAGAGACTTTGCTCAAGGAAACCAAGCAAAGTATATTGCATGTCTGCCTACATGCTTGAACGTGATGGAGCCCTTCCACTGATTTCAACAGGCTCTGGGTCAGCTCCTATGTTTGGAGCAGGAAGGCAGGCATGGGCACTCATTTGTCTGTGGGCACTAGGAGGGAAGTGGGTGCAGTCTGAGGGTCTGTGGGGGCAGCAGTAGCTCAGTGGTGCAGTGGAAGTTCTGGTCAGTTAGTTACTCTGTGATCATGGGGACAGTGGAAAGTTTTGGGGCTAGGTGGTCTCCCAGCCACGAACCTGTACTATTGCTAATGTCTGTAAAAATGCGACCCAGCTTTGTTAAATGAATGGTTATGTTGCTACTGTCTTTCTATTCCATCTATGCAGGCCCATGGGGTAACAGAGGGGTTTTCACAGTATCTATCAGGCAGTAATTCTTGTATCAGCACATATAAAAATAATAAGAACATGAGAACGGCCATACTGGGTCAGACTAATGGGCCATCTAGCCCAGTATCCTGTCATCCAACAATGGCCAATGCCAGGTGCCCCAGAGGGAACGAACAGAACAGGCGATCATCAAGTGATCCATCCCCTGTTGTCCACGCCCAGCTTCCGGCAGTCATGGGCTAGTGACACCCAGAGCATGGGGTTGCATCCCTGACCATCTTGGCTAATAGCCATTGATGGACCTAGCCTCCATGAATTCAGCTCATTCTTTTTTGAACCCTGTTATAGTTTTGGCCTTCACAACATCCCCTGGTAAAGAGTTCCACCGGTTGACTGTGTGTTCTGTGAAGAATTACTTCCTTTTGTTTGTTTTAAACCTGCAGCCTATTAATTTCATTGAGTGACCCCTAGTTCTTGTGTTATGTGAAAGTGCCTTATTCACTTTCTCCACACCAGTCAAGATTTTATAGACCTCTCTCATATCCCCTCTTAGTCGTCTCTTTTCCAAGCTGAAAAGTCCCAGTTGTTTTACTCTCTCTTTATTTGGAAGCTGTTCCATACCCCTAATAATTTTTGCTGCCCTTCTCTGTACCTTATCCAGTTTTAATATATCTTTTTTGAGATGGGGCGACCCGATCTACGTGCAGCATTCAAGGTGTGAGCGTACCATGGATTTATATAGTGCCATTATGATATTTCCTGTCTTCTTATCTATCCCATTCCTAATGGTTCCTAGCACTGTTAGCTTTTTTGACTGCTGCTGCACATTGAGTGGATGTTTTCAGAGAACTATCCACAATGACTCCACGATCTATTTCTTGAACGGTAACAGCTAATTTAGATTTCATCATTTTGTAGGCATAGTGTGACAGGATCAGGCCAGATGGCTACAAAAGAGTGGTCGAAGGTAGATACATAAGTTCCAGGTTAAGCAGATCCCGTTTCCCTGGGTAAAATAACAGGGACTATTCCAGAACACTCAGGAATTTTCTAGAACTAATTAAGGCAGGCAGGCTAATTAGGACAACCTGTAGCCAATTGGGAAGCTGCTAGAATTAATTAAGGCTAGGACACCTGCTTTTAAAAGGCTCTCACTCCAGTTAGTGAGCTGTGTGTGTAAGGAGCTGGGAGTGAGAGGATGTGCTGCTGGAGGACTGAGGAGTACAAGTGTTAACAGACATCAGGAGGAAGACCCTGTGGTGAGGACAAAGAAGGTGTTGGGAGGAGGCCATGGGGAAATAGCCCAGGGAATTGTAGCTGTCATGCAGCTGTTCCAGAAGGCACTCTAGACAGCTGCAGTCCACAGGGCCCTGTGCTGGAACCTGGGGTAGGGGGTGGGCCTGGGTTCCCCCCAAACCTCCCAACTCCTGACCCAACACAGGAGGTTCCACCAGAGGGGAAGATCTCTGAGCTGATCCCCGACCCACATGGTGGATCAGCAGAAACTGCGGGGATTGTTCTTACTCTTTTTTCCCCATGCTGGCCAGTGATGAGGTTATCTGAGTGAATGGCAGATTTGAGCCATGAAAGTGGCCAAACTGAGGGCAACTGTGCATCTCTGAGGTGAGCAAAATCCGCCAATAAGCGCAGGACCCACCAAGGTAGAGGGGAACTTTATCACAATAGTTGGTATTATGTTTTCCAATGTGCATTACTTTGCATTTATCAACACTGAATTTCATTTGCTATTTTATTGACCAAACAGTTTTGTGAGATCCTTTATAACTCTGTGCAGTCTGCTTTGGACTTAATTATCTTGAGTAATTTTGTACCATCTGCAAATTTTTACTGTTTACCCCTTTTTCCAGATCATTTATGAGTAAGCTGAACAGCACTGGTCCCAGTACAGGTCCCTGGTGGACACCACTATTTTCCTCTCTCCATTCTGAAAACCAATAATTTATTCCTATCCTGTGATTCCTATCTTTTTATCAGTTAATGATCCACAAGAGGGCCTTGCCTCTTATTCCATGATGGTTTATTTTGCTTAAGAGCATTTGATGAGGGACCTTGTCAAAGGCTTTCTGAAAGTCCAAGTGCACTAAGTCCTCTGGATCACCCTTGTCCACATGTTTGTTGACCTCCTCAAAGAATTGTAATAGATTGGTGAGGCATGATTTCCCTTTACAAAAGCAGAGCCTTTCAGTTTGTTGATCCACAGACTCCAGTGCTCCTGCAGAAAGTCCAGTAGTTGTACCTCACTTCTAAGAAAAGATTGACTAATGACTGGGAGACACAACCCCAGGGAAAGGTCATGGAACCTTCTTGTTGAACTGATACAATGCATCACAAGAGTCATAGAATCATAGAATATCAGGGTTGGAAGGGACCTCAGGAGGTCATCTAGTCCAAGCCCCTGCTCAAAAGCAGGACCAATCCCCAATTAAATCATCCCAGCCAGGGCTTTGTCAAGCCTGACCTTAAAAACTTCTAAGGAAGGAGATTCCACCACCTCCCTAGGCAACGCATTCCAGTGTTTCACCACCCTCCTAGTGAAAAAGTTTTTCCTAATATCCAACCTAAACCTCCCCCACTGCAACTTGAGACCATTACTCCTTGTCCTGTCCTCTTCTACCACTGAGAATAGTCTAGAACCATCCTCTCTGGAACCACCTCTCAGGTAGTTGAAAGCAGCTATCAAATTCCCCCCTCATTCTTCTCTTCTGCAGACTAAACAAGCCCAGTTCCCTCAGCCTCTCCTCATAACTCATGTGTTCCAGACCCCTAATCATTTTTGTTGCCCTTCGCTGGACTCTTTCCAATTTATCCACATCCTTCTTGTAGTGTGGGGCCCAAAAGTGGACACAGTACTCCAGATGAGGCCTCACCAATGTCGAATAGAGGGGGACGATCACGTCCCTCGATCTGCTCGCTATGCCCCTACTTATACATCCCAAAATGCCATTGGCCTTCTTGGCAACAAGGGCACACTGCTGACTCATATCCATCTTCTCGTCCACTGTCACCCCTAGGTCCTTTTCCGCAGAACTGCTGCCTAGCCATTCGGTCCCTAGTCTGTAGCTGTGCATTGGGTTCTTCCGTCCTAATTGCAGGACCCTTCACTTATCCTTATTGAACCTCATCAGATTTCTTTTGGCCCAATCCTCCAATTTGTCCAGGTCCCTCTGTATCCTATCCCTTCCCTCCAGCGTATCTACCACTCCTCCCAGTTTATTATCATCCCCAAATTTGCTGAGAGTGCAATCCACACCATCCTCCAGATCATTTATGAAGATATTGAACAAAACCGGCCCCAGGACCGACCCCTGGGGCACTCCACCTGACACCGGCTGCCAACTAGACATGGAGCCATTGATCACTACCCGTTGAGCCCGACAATCTAGCCAACTTTCTACCCACCTTATAGTGCATTCATCCAGCCTGTACTTCTTCACGTGATCATGATGTATCATGGGAGATGTACTCCAGCTGAGCAGACCATTCCATAGTGGAGAACGGGGGCATCAGGGACCTGAACAAATACTCCCATGAGGCACCTGGCTGGTGTGTCTTGCTCACTTGCTCAGGTTTACACCAATGACAAGATTTGGGGTTGGGAAGGAATTGGCAGGAAGCTTGGGGGTTTTCCCCTATAGCATGGGGCATGGATGGCTTGGCAGGATCATCTGGACTTAACTCATCTAATTGATGCCGTGCCATTGCAATGGCCTTGGTGCACCCCAGTCTCTCCTGTTCATTGCCTGAGGCACACACGTTTTTAGTCTTCTGAGGACTGAAATGCTTTAGTTTAACTGAAGTCACTGGGCTCAACATGGGGGAATTTGGGTGAAATTTAATGGCCTCTGATATGGAAGCAGACTAGATGATCTAATGGTCTCTTCTGGCATTAAACTCTGAAACTATGAAATGTTAGCAGCTCATTGGGACACCAATTAATGCTGACTGAAGCTGAAACCAAAATATTTTGATTTGCTTCAACAACCCAGAATGACACATATCTATTCAAGAATGTCAGAAAGTTTTGTTTTGATTGGAAACATTGTTCTGCGGGTGGCAGGGGAATGATATTTCAACTTTTTGTCCCAAATGGGGATGAAAAGAAATTTAGAAATATTGGGATTTTCTTTGGGTTGGACATTCTGATTTTCCACTAGCTCTGCTCTGGAGTTGATTAATAAATGACGACAGCTTCAGAACGTTCAGTTCTATTTGGGCTGATGTTCTCAGCCACTCATTTTAATGGGACTTGGAGGCCCAAGTCCCTTATGTGGCTTTGAAAATCTCAAGCTTGGACTCCAGCAGAGCCTTGGGAGAGAAATAAGGTAACACAGAACACAGGGCACCGTGATCCAGCCTCATTTATTTACAGTGGTTACACTTCTGAATCCGAGACAGTCGATGGCAAAAGCAAAATGCACCTTATAACTCACTGCTTTTAGAGCTCCCCAAAGTAACTGTGTCAAGCCCCACTTCATACATCAAAATCCTTTGTGTTAAGGGAATCAATCAAAATCAATTCCCCAGTGTTGGGAAAGCCTCTCAGAGCTGTGTGAATAACAGATTTTGTGGTTATCTGGCAATTCTGAAAAACTGGGGAAAAAATTGTTTTGGGTCAAATAAAAAATGAATTTTCTTGAAATTTTTGGCAAATTGAAAATTTTTACAAAAATTCATCTCTGGTCGAACAAATTGTTTTTTTTTGACAAAAGTGAAATGTTTCATTTGGATTTTGACTATTTTTTTAAAAAGTTTTTGATTGGCGTTTTTTCACATAAATGTCAAAACAGTCTGTTTGAACCAAAAAATCAAAACGTTTTATTTCACACAAAATGAGGTGCATACATTTTGTTGGAATTATTTCTGGTTTGTTCTGCTCTTGACAGAAACAATTCAGTGAAACTGACACCAATTCGGGAAATGTTTTGGGGTTGCTAAATTGACATTTTCTGCCAAAAAAAGTCCAGTTGAAAAATTTCTCTCTGCTCTACTGCCCAGGCCCTACTTCACACATCAAAATCCTTTGTGTTAAGGGAGCCGATCAGAATCACTTCCCCAGGGCTGGTGATCAAAGCTCTTGGGGTTCCAGGATTAGGGCAGGTGTCTTGTCTTTATTTTCCGTGTGACAAAAAAGGCACACATTTGAAATTGACCAACCTCCCTCCTATCAAACACTTGTGGCCTGATTCCCCACACTGCTGCAACTTGTGCTGCCATTGACACCAGGGCAAAGACAGTGTAAAAAGCTGCCATATCAGAATGGCAACAACAGGATCTACTCATTTTGGACTGGGGCAGATCAATGGAGTATTAAGCATTCAGCCTATTTGTCTGCAAACTGCCCAGCCACTGTGCCAGCACCTATTATCCCCATCAAATTGTTCCGTTAACTTAGCTCAATACTACAATTCTGGGTGCTGCACTTTAGGAAAGAGGAAGACAAACTGGAGAGCAACATGACCTTTGAGGGAAGGTTAAAAAAACTGGGCATGTTTATTCTTGAGAAAAGAAACCTGAGGGGGGACCTGATAACAGTCTTGAAATACGTTCAGGGCTGTTACAAAGAGGATGGTGATCAACTGTTCTCCTTGTCCACAGGACAAGAAGTAATGGGCTTAATCTGCAGCAAGGGAGATTTAGGTTAGATATTAGAAAAAACTTGCTCACTATAAGGGTAGTTAAGCTCTGGAACTGGCTTCTAAGGGAGGGTGTGGAATCCTCATCATTGGAGGCTTTTAAGAACGTCTCGGACAAGTATATGTCAGGGATGGGCTAGGTTTCGTTGGCCTTGCCTCAGCGCAGGGGGCTGGACTTGATGATCTCTCAAGGTCCCTTCCAGCCCTACAGTTCTATGATTCTACCTTGGATGGGTATTAAGCAGATGTGTCCTTCCCATCCTGCACACAGCTGCAATGTATATTCCCCTCTTTACCACTTTTGATGCAGCATGTAAGAGGCAGCTAGAGGATTGTGAGTGGTACCAGTGGGAGAGATTACCTGGGTATCTGTTGTGCTCTAGTACCATTGGGTTTCTTTGTTTGTTCTTCACTATCACTGAGCTCTCTTTTCTCATTGCTCTCCAGTTCCAATTAACTGTCCATTTGAATGCATCTTGGGCTCTTCATTATTTCTGGCCCCTTTCAAGAGCAAAGCAAGGCAGGAGCATGTTATATGTCCTATTGTCTGAAGTAATCAATATGCCCTGTTGTTTAGCGCAGGTGACTGGGAGTCAGGACTTGCTTGGGTTTTAATCCCAGCTCTGCTCACTGACTTTGCTGGGTGAGCTTGAGCAACTAACTTCCCCTCTCTATGCTTTGGTTTCCCCATCCATGTAAGCTCTGGGAGTCGAATATTGTGCTTTCCTGTGTGTCTGTACAGCACCTAGCACAATAGGTCTGTTTGTGATCCGCAACAAAAATAAACAATAGCAATGACTAGTGCTGCCAGCCAGGTAGGTGAATTGTGAGCAGAGCAGGTTGGGACCTGATTTTTGCCCTGTGACAAATTTCCATGAAAATGGACATTCTTTTAATTTGCATCAAAAACTTTGAGGGAAAATGCTGGTTTTTCACTGAAAACCCCGCTATTAGCATCCAATTAGTTTTCCTGTGAATTATTTCTGACCATTTTCAGATGGAAAAAATGTCAACCAGCTGTAGTTGTCAGACTTAATAAACATATGAAAAGTGCTTTAAGGCTCCTGGATGGAAGGTGTTCTAGGAGGTAACTATTATATGGTGTGTACTGGGATCACAGGCCTTCATTGGTGCCAACCGGTTAGCATTGCTGGCTTAGAACAGATCTGTAAGGGGCAATGTAGCAGTGCACCCCACACTGAGGAGCCGGGGAAGAGGAAACCAGAGACAGATATTCCATCCCCCCAACCACATTCAGTATGGTTTCACCTGCAGCTACCTCCTCCTCTGCTCCCAGACTTCCTCACATCTCACCCCCTTCCCCTGGCAGCTCACGGCTCCCTTGTCCTCTCGGCTTTCCCAGCACTTACACAGTTCAGATCCTCAGCACCTCCTTGGCAATAAGGATTGGCCAGTCTGGCAGCAGCTGCTTCTCCTGGATCTGTCCCATGTGTCATTCAGAGGGGGGTGGCTGCCTGCCACAGTGAGATCAGTAGGAACCAGGAGTCAGTCTGGGTCCCGTATCTGAGTGAGTAGGAGCTGGAGGGGGTGTATGTCTGGGTCCTGTATCTGGGTGAATAGGAGCTGGGGCGGGGGATGGGGGGAGAGGCTCTGGGTCCTGTATCTGGGTAAGTAAGAGCTAGGGGGAGGTCTGAACCCTGAATCTGGGTGAGTCAGAGCTCGGAGCGGGTCTCCACAGATCTCAGCCACCCTGGAGCTGGCCCTGGCCTCTCCATGCACATCACTGCTCTGCCTCCAGTGTGTGCAAACTTCCACCTCACCCTCCTACATTACTACCTACCCAGGCCTCTTCCTCCAGTCAGGTGCCAGGGACCAGATGGAGGAAGAGCCATCTGGCCTCCAAGGAGTCCCCCAGGACAGAGCAGGGTGCCACTGGAACAAAGGACAGAGCTGCCCAGGAGTACCGGTGCTGGGGAACTCACAAGTGAGGCAAAGCCACTGCCCTGCAGTGCTCAGCCCTTTGCTCCAGCAGCATCCTCTAGTACTGAGCTTGCTGGCCTTGTGGAAGCCAGTGGTTCCTTCTCCAGTGGTTTCCCAGATCCCTGACCCCAACCCGTTCTGCTGGCCTGTATTAGGACAATCCAGGCCAAGCCTACAGCCCCAGATGGCCCATTCCAGGTGGCAACCCCTACTCCAGCGCCGGCTGAGATTTTCCTCTCTTAGCTTCGGCAGCATTGCAGCCCAGCACTGCGGGGCTGCCCACCTGGCGACGGGGCGGCAGAGATGAGCTGAGGAGCCGAACGGGTCCCCCGGCCCCCTTTTTGATTCTGAACGGTTCCCTCGGCGCCCTTTTCCCTCAGTCTTGTTTCCCTCTCAGCAGGGGAAACTGCCTCGGTGCAGGCCTGTGCCGACTGTGTTGGGGAAAATCATTAAAGGGATTGAAAAGGAAAAGCAGTTACCAACTCAGACAAAAGAACGGTGGGATGTTCCCGCACAGGGCCAGAGGCCGCCTTCGTCAGCCAGCAAAGGGAGCCAGTGCTCCAGCCATTACTGAAGAGGAGGGAAGACTTGGCTTGTACTTCAGGAGGGGGTGGGGAGAGAGTGGCTGGGTCTGGATGCTCTTATAAAGTGGGTCATCCCCAGAGTCAAAGGACAATGAAAAATTAAATTAAGCTACAAAGCAGAAGACATCTATCGATCTATCGAAATACATATTCAGCTGTAGCAGTGTCCCTTCAAGCAAAGCTCCAAGCAGGGCATGCGGTGTAAGCTGCCCCCTCCCGAGGAATAGCCCCAGCCACTCTTCTGTATTGAAATTCCACATCCCTGCTTCCCCTTGCTCTGTAGCTATGCCAGTACCAAATGACCACAGCGATCCCACCCCACCCCACGCTGGTTCCACTCCACTGGCCAGTGAGTACAGGGGTGTTGGGGCGAAAGCAGCCAGAGCCCAGTCCAGGGGATGGGGGGATTCTGATCTTCTCTCACGCTCCTGCCTGAGCCTCTCAGCCAAGTCACAGTCCAGCCCTAGTGCTGTCCACTTTTTGACTGGGTCCAAAGTAACTGAGCTGGGACGCTAGGAGTCACACTGCCCTCACTGCCTGAGAGCTGCCTGTGCATCCTGGCCCGCTGGGGCTCAGAACTCAAAGCCAGGGCCTCAAAAGCCCAGTGCCAACCTATTCATACATGGCAGCCTCAAGTTTAGCTCCTGAGTCCATATGTAGACACTTAAGTAAAAGGCCTGACTTTCGGGAGCCTGGACACCAGCTGAAGCCAAGAGAAGGTGCTGAGAATGCTTCAGAACCAGGCACTGAATTCGGAGCCTAACCGTCACCTTTTCGCTCTAGATAAACACATAGATGGCTGGATGCTTAGACAAGAGTACAGCAGCCCGTCCCCCATGGGACTTCCTGGTCCTCTGCCCTCACCTCTACACACACACTTCCCTCGGCAGCCTCTTGCTGCCTGGGCATGTTGTCTTAAGCAGAGGATGCTGCAGGTGCAAGGTGGCCACTTTGGGGTAAAGGTTGGATCGTTTCAGTTTCTAGCCAACCTGGTTCGCTCCTCCCCGGGAGGCTGGTGGCAGAGACTGTGCTGGGGAGCAGAGGTTCTGGTGGGAGTGGGGGTTCTCAGTGTGGGGGGGGAGCAGCAGAGATTTCAGCATGGCATCTGGGCTTCTGTAGGAGCCTTCTGAACTCCTCTGCACTAGAGCTGTGGGTTGGCAGGGAGCTGGTGTTCCATTGGGAGCCCAGTTTCTGTGTGTAGCCGTGAAGCAGTGGTTAAAAGGAAGTAATTTTCAGGGGGCTGAGGTGCAGCAGAGTTTCCAGTAGGGCACTATCTGGGGTACAGGGGTGCAAGTTGTTCTACTGAGCTAGTATTTGTGTGCTGGGATGGAGCAGAGGTGTCCCAGGCCACTCCTGCTTCCATTCAGCAAGTGTTGCTGGCTGGCTATATAGCCAAGGTCCCTGGCAGGGTGTGTCTAGTTATTTTGTAGGAATGGCTCAGTGTTGTTGTTTCTGGCTTTTGGGATTCATCAGATATGCTGCTGCAGCTGATGAATTTCTGGAGCTCTGTGTGCATGGGGTATCCAGGAACAGAGATTCCAGGGGGGTGGGTTCTAGCTGGTTAGGTCCGTCATGGATTGTATCGGGGCAGTTCCTGGATGCTGGATTGCAGAAGATTCAGATTCAAAGATTCCAAGGCCAGAAGGAACCATTGTGATAATCTTATCTGACCTCCTGGACAGCACAGGCCAGAAACCTGCCTCACAATAATCCCTAGAGCAGAGCTTCTAGGAAAAGACCCAGTCTTGATTTAAAAATGGTCAGTGATGAAGACTCCTCCACCATCCTTGGTAAGTTGTTCCAATGGTTAATTGCTCTGTCAAAAATTTGCACCTTATTTCCAGACTGAATTTGTCTAGCTGCAACTTCCACCTGTTGGATTGTGTCAGACCTCTGTCTGCTAGATTGAAGAGCCCATTATTAAATCAAGATAGTTAAAGACTACAATCAAGTCACCCTTTAACCTCTCTTTGTTAAACTAAACAGATTGAGCTCTTGGAGTCAGTCACTATCAGGCAGATTTTCTAATCTTCTAATCATTCTTGTGACTCTTCTCTAAACCCTCTCCAATTTATCAACTTTCTTCTTGAACTGTGGGCACCAGAACTGGACACAGGATCCCAGCACCGGTTGCACCAGAGACAGAGGTAAAATAACCTCTCTACTGCTACTCAAGATTCTCCCTAGTTAAGAGCATAAGAATGGCCATACTGGGTCAGATCAAAGATCCATCCAGCCCAGTATCCTGTCTGCTGACAGTGGCCAATGCCAGGTGCCCCAGAGGGAGTGAACCTTACAGGTAATGATCAAGTGATCTCTCTCCTGCCATCCATCTCCACCCTCTGACAAACAGAGGCTAGGGACACCATTCCTTACCCATCCTGGCTAATAGCCATTAATTGACTTAACCTCCATGAATGTATCTAGTTCTCTTTTAAAGTTACACAACCCTGGATCGCATTAGCCTTTTTGGCCACAGTGTCACACTGGGAGCTCATGTTCTGCTGATTATCCACCAGGACCCCCAAATCACTGCTTCCCAGGATAGAGTTGCACAGCCTGTAAGAATGACCTACTTTCTTTGAGAGGTCTTGTGGGGACCAATGCAAAACCTACTGAATTATACAGGAATCTTTCCATTGACTTTAATGGATGGGGGTTTGGTGAGACTGATTTTTGGATCACTTTATATACAGTGGGGAACAGTGGAAGTGGGTTAGTTTCTGGGTGTTGGGGCACAGCCTGAACTGGACTGGATTGCCTTGTCCCAATCTTGGCCCCACTGAAGTTAATGGATAAGCCTTGCATTGGCCTTCTGTGCTGAAGCAAGTATCCCAATAGGTTAGTTTGCTGCTGCAGAGATTCCCCTGTGTTGGGGTACAGTATTGGGGTACAGCTTGTATTCTAGTGCTTTGTATTCTTCTGGGGAGCAGCAGAGCTAGTTGATAAGAACACAAATCAGTGTTCTGTTGCAAATAGCAGGGAAGGTTCGGGATTGATTTTCAAATGGCTTTACTGTACAAAATATGCCTTCCATTGATGGTGCATTTGCTTGTTTGCATCTGTTTAGTTACATGTGTGTTCTGGGGATATATCTGAATGCACATTTTCATGTTAATTTGTGTGTAATAGCATGTGTGTATGCCTAATGTATGTTTTGCATGTGTATGTGCATATATGGTGTATGTTTATCTCTATGCATACACAAATGCCTGTTTGAATTGCATCATTTTCAAGTGTTTACAACATATTTCCCTATCAATAAATGTCCTGTTGGAACACACCGTGACCTCCTCCACATAGAGATGCGTGGAAAGGATTTTGTGCTATGTTTTTGTGGTGTTTCACCTACAGTAACTTGCAACAGGCAAGGCAGTGTGGAATGCACACACATATGTTTCCATGGGGTCTCAGGACGTACACATGCACGCACAGTGTGCTTTGCTGCATAGGGCTGTCTGGAACACACACTGCCTTCCTCGGTATTTGTGTATTTGTGCGCTCACACATGCCTCTCTGTGCTCTTGCATGCAAGTGAGTGAAGACTGTACATTTAGATCCTGTGTGCTTCTGTATGGTAGTGATATATGTGCACACACACACACACCCCTCTGGGCTCCAATGTGTAGTGGACTCTGTGTGTGTGTGCGTGTGTGTGTATGCTATTTAAATAAAAAAGAAAGGAAGTGAATCAGGGTCGTTTCCATTTTAATTGTAAAACAGATAAGCACTAAACACTTTGAAAAAGTAAATGACTTGAGAATAATTACTATCTATTACTCGGCGTCCCAGGGGGGCAGTTGGAGGAGCCCAGATGGCTACAAAAATGGGATTTAGCAGAAAATTGAAGACATTATTCACCGTAACACATTATCAATTACCTTCATATCAATTACAATAACCTTACATTAGAAGAAGGGCCAGGAGACTCTCTTCAGCCCCCAGCCTGAATAGTAATTGCACTACCCCTATGGATGCTGTGTGGGGGGGGGGGGGGATTACAGGTTGGAGGGGAGATCTGGCTGCCCCCGCTGTTGTAGCAATAATGTCACAGGGTTGTTTTTCCTTCCCTCCCCGCAATCACCTCATGGAAGGTTTTTGTCTGTCCTGTTTGTTTGGTTAATCGCTTTCAGGGTAGCTGATGTGGCTTCTTCCAAGAAATTCTGCTTGGCTTGTCGTTTGGGAAGTTTGGAGGCTCAGCACGGAGGCTGTTGTTTCGCACCAGCATCCTCTGCTCTCATTTCTCTACCCCAACCCTTCAGCTGAGCTCCCCGTTTAATTCATGGGAAGGAACAGGGATGCATCCAGCTATTTTTCAGCCACACCTGATGCAAGCAGAGCAAAGACTGTGTCCTTACAGCTTCATCTCTGGCTTGCATCTCCTAATGCAGCAATGTGGTTCCTTCCCAAATGCTGCAGAAGGTGGGAGCGGACAGGCTACACTTCCCAGCTTGGAGCCAGCTGTCACTTTGGATAGGAAGGCAAAAAACCCTCCCATCCTTTGGGGTTTTTGATGAGATGGGAACTGATGTCTAGAGCAGGTTGGGTGGGGTGGGCAATGTGGTGCTCACCAAGCTCTAAGCTGGATACTCAGGGCACCTGGTTCTGGGTGGTGATGGCAGTGGGGTTCTGCTCCTTCATCAGAAGTGATTTCTGGACCAAGCCAAAACAGCAGCCAAAGCCCTTAGAAAACAATATGGGAAAGACCACAGAGGTGTACCGTCCTTATTCACAGGTGTAGGAAGGAGAGGCATCAATGTGTTGTCTTAAAGGACCAGCAGCGTGAAGGGAGATGTTTGGAATAGTGGGATATTTAATTGTCTGAGTGTCTTTTCCTTCCAGCCGCAGGATCACTGAAAACTTGGCCACAGGCTAGTGCTGCCGATAAGGTGTCTTCTCTTCCGTAGGGGTCAGGTCCTCCTCCCTCCAAACACCTAGATGATAGACATGGGAGGAGGTGCAAAATTCAGATCCAGATTTTCTTGAAGCTGGGGATGTCTCTCTCTCTCACACGCACACACAGCATGCAGATGGATACATGGAGAGAAGCAGTGTCAGCCCCTATCGGGGCGTGTTTAGCTACCAAGATGCATTGGCCTATGCTCAAGCTTGTGTGTGGAGGGGAAGCGAATTGGCACATCAGGGGATTTAAGGGTTAAACAGCCAGTGAAGCGTCCTTCCTTCTCCTCCCCCTTCCCAAGTATGCAGCGGAGTGTCCAGTAGGTTAGTGCGCTGAGAGGACTAATTGTTATTAAAAGGCTTTAATCTGGAGATTAGTGCTGGCTCCAGGCGCTGTTTGCACATGAAGAAGACATTTCCAATGAGATGAACTAGAATTTGTCCCTGCTGTTTTGTTGATAGAAAATCATCTTCCCCTTGGTTTCTTCTCTTTATCTCTGCCTCTCTCTTGCTCTCTGATTATTTGCTTTTGCCTCTTCCTCTAAGTCGAGCTAAGAGCCTTATTACTTTAATAGGAACCGTCCTCTCTGGGCTCGATTGTGGATTGACAAATGCGCACAGTCATCCAGGGGTCTCCCATTGAAACCAGAATCCCATGCTCCAAAAAGAGCCCTCCAGTGAATGGCTCCTGATTAAACAGAATAATGATGTTTGTATTTTCCCTGGGGTTATGATGCTTCTCTCACAGGGGATTCAAGTGCCTACCGAACCCTTCCTGCACCACGGGACTGGCCAACCGCAAGCTCTTCCAGGGCAGAGGCCAAACATGACCTTCAGTGGGAGCAGGAAGGCGATGCCATGGCCTTTTGATGGCCCCACTGTCCCTATAGAGAGAATCAGTGTGAGATAATAAAATGATTATGTATGGGAAGAGGTGGAGAGTTAATGGGCCTGATCCAGCACCCATGGGGATGTTCCCATTAATGCTGATGGACATTGGCTCAGGCTAATAGTGAATGAATTTAGTTAAATGCCTGGTCATTTTTCCATAGAGCCTGTCACTTTTGTCCTGTGAGCCCAGGAGTCCCTGCACCCCACCAGGATCCAGGAGCACGGTCCAGTGGTGGAACTTGAGATGGAGTCACATACACGAGAAATCTTTGTGTGCCTGCCTGCACCGGATGTATCAGTAGATGGTTCCTGCTGTTCCTTTCTGCTGGAGTTTTCAAAGAGACCTAAGGAAGGTGGGTGCTCAGCTCCCATTCAAAAGCCCATGTCCAAGCAGTAGAACCTCACTAGGGGAACAGAAGGACCAAGGAGCTGGCATCCTGAGGAGGTGGAAATGGGAGGGTTGGATTCTCCCATTGAGACATCTAGATAAGGGGAATTCAGGTGAAGAAGACATGAATTTACCTCTTCAGTCTATCCATGAGGGTGGATCAGAGAGGATTCATTGAAGAGGTCAATGTAATGTAGAACTGAGAAGCCTCAATTTGAAAGTGGTAGTGAATCTTAAAGGCAGATCTATGAAGGGCAGGAGTCCACGGGTAATAGGGAGGGTTTTAGGACCTAGGTGTGATGTGCAGCAGTATCTGAGAGGTTGAAGTGTTTTGTTTACACACCTGAGTCAGGTGTCTTCCCTTTCTGTGCAATCAGGACATTAGGGATTCAGTTAATCCCTGGTGAACACCATTAGGTTCAGTGGAATTACACTAGAGATTAATTTGACCCTTGTTTTCTAAATTTGGAGGACAGTTGGTGGAAGCTCAGGATGGAAAAGAAACTAACGGGTCAACCTTCACTGGGATCTTCTTTAGCAGGAATGCTTCCTGATCAGAGCATGGATTTCAGCTAAAGAGTGTGGAGACGACTAGTTGGTAGGATTTCTCTTTAAAGAATCTGAAAGTGGATTCATTCAGGGGTTCACAGTTCAATTTCTCTTTTGGGGAGTCTTTGTATTTGATGATTCTAAACTGCTCTTTGTCTAAACCTGTCTGAAAATTCAAACTATTAACCAGCTCTTCAGCTGGTGACAATTGCCATAGCTCCGTTATTTCCACTTGTTCCATCAGGTTTGCATTTGATGCTGATTTACAACAGCTGAGGATCTAGCCCTTTGTGTGTGTTTCTCCCCTCTATTAGCCAGCATTTTAACTTGCATGTAATACACAAACTTGGATGGACTATAATTTCAGGTTGGAACTACTATGTCAGGTTGGGACTGTGATTGGGCTAGTCCTTGTGCTTCTGCTGACACCAGGAAAGTCACATGGGAGTGGAGCATAAGTTACACCTTTGGGATGAGCATAGCAAGAACTGATTCTGAGAATGCTCCCTCTGCCAGCATCCCTAAGCATAGGGGGTTCGATTTTCATAAGTGCTCCATATACAAAAGCTCCCAATGTGAGTCTTCTGGCTAGGTTTTCTCAAATGTGCTAGAGGGGGTTGAAAAAAGTGGGGTGAGAGGGGTCACAGAAAATTTTGATGCAAACGACATTTTCAACTTCTGTCAAAATCCTGAAAATTTTCAGCCAAACACTGCTAAAAACCTATTCCCCCGCGCCCAGTTTTTGGCTACAATTTTTGATTTTTCCAACCAAAAAATTAAAAATATGCGAGGAAAGCAGGCCCTGTTCATTTTGTTAAAAACCCAATTTTCCATCAAAAATATGTTGACAGAAAGCTTTTGATGAGCCCTACACAGTACCCAATGTGATGAGCTCGTTTGGAAACCTGGTTGACACCCCCATAACCCCTGCTCCTTACCTCTTTCGCCAGTAGCTGTGCTTTCTATTTCTTTTTTGTTCCTTTATGCGGAACATTGTTTTCTGTTTTGTATTGAGCCTTGCTGACTAAGCCAAAGACCGCTTGAACCTGTTTCAACAAAACTAGGAAATCCTGTGGGGCAATTTGGAGACTCATCATTCCCTCTACATGACCTATTCTGAACAATTTGCATAGCGCCTTTTGCACCACTTAAAGGGGCATCATCAGCTTAAAAATCACCCCGCCTCAAGTCTTTTTTAACCTGCCATTGTTACAAGCAACACCTCAGCCTGGATCCTGCAATGAGGTCTGTGCAGGTGGATCCCTGTGCCTGCACAAAGTCCATGCATAGCTCATTGCTGGATTGGGCCCTAGCATTCCTGTGAGTCTAACAGATTAGAAGAAAAATATTAGTCCGTTTCTTTGTGCATTGTTCTGGATCTATTTAAATTTGATAGGAGGGGAACAACGTTAGGCTATGACACAAGTTGGTCTTACTCAACGTCTTGAAATTTGATGTTGACAAAATGCACAGATATTAATGGCCAGGTTTTTGAAAAGTGTCTAGCCCCTTTCAAGCATCTCTGGCTGGGAATTTAAAACTGGAGGTGTCCAGAATCACTTTGGATAATGTTGGCCACTGTGTATTTTTTTTTGCTTGTCAGTGATTTTAAGCAAGTGGCCTGTGGCCTCAGCAGTGTTGCCAACTCTCATAGTTTTATTGCAAGTCTTGTGTGTTTCCAGCTCCTGGAGTGATGTGAATATATGAGAATCTCAGGGTTTTTTGGGGGTTGTTTTTTTAAAGGTACATTTTGAAGCCTTGTATGTACAGAGAAAACAGGAAAACGTGTCCTCTGGGTATCCTAGAGGTTCAAAACCAAAATGATAAATAACAAGAACTCAGGGGGTTTCTTGTTTTTTGAAGTCTTGTGATTTTTAAGCGAACCTCGTGATTTTGGGGGCATAACTCTTGATGTTTGGCCATCGTGCAGCCAGGCTCCAGCACGCTTCTGGATGCTTTGGGGAATGTGTAGAACAGCTGCATGGTCATGAGTGTTGTGGAGTCTGGACTCTGAGCAGGCAGATCCAGCACGCAGGGAAGGGGCTGGGTTCTCCAAGAGCATTTTGGCATGTGCTCAGAGATCCCCACAGGCTCTGGCAGGACCCAATTTAGGGCCTGAGCCACAGCCCTGTGATGATAATTGAAAGACTCCCCCCGACATCAGAGGGCTTTGGATCAGACCCTTCGTCCAGGAGGGGCAGGTTCCATCACTCAAGTACCCCCACATCACAAACCCAGCCGCACCATTCTAAACACACAGGAGAACAAAGGCAAGGGAGAACCATCCTAATATTCAGAAAGGCAGGCAGCTAGCAGTTGTTTTGGGGCTGGGATGGGGCAGGAGATGTGGAAGGGACAAGGTGGGGATCCATACAAAACAGCTGTGGGGGGCAGATCATCAATAAAGTGAATGCAGTGGGAGGCCGCAGCAGGCAGTGGCGGAATGTTAAAAATATACAGACATCGTTCCCAGCACAAGACGGCCCATTGCTTGGCAGCTGTGCAGGGAACAGCACGCGTGCAGAAGCAGGGATCTTTACTCAGTGAGTAATCGCTCATCCCTGATCTTCCCTGGAGCTCTCCAAGGGCAGGGGATTAGCCCCTCATAGCCTGGTAATGGTTTTAGCAATTGTAAGGCAAATAAATAAAGAAATAATCCCAGCCCCAGAAGGGGGCTCTGCGCCCCAAATCCAATTAGCCAATCATGGCTTTTCACTTAACTACAACGCCTTTAATTGGATCAGAGTGACAAGGGAAAGGAAATAAAACAACAATGATCAAGTTAGCATAGTGGGTGGGGCCTATTTACAGGCTCCAGCCACACCACTCCATCTAAAATTCAGACCCCAATGATCTCCAGCTACCAGTACCATCCATCTGGCCACGCAAAATCCCAGTACGTTGGAGACCTTAAAGGTGCCAAAATTGCTTACAGCAATAGAGCCGCAGATTTTAAGGCCCCAGGGAACCAGTGTGATCATCTGGTCTGACCTCCGACATAACACAGACTAGAGAATTCCACCACAATTCTTAACGTTCCATGCACTATATACTAAACTGTGTAGCGTTCCTGCCCATTCCAGCCCACTGGAAAGAAATACTCCTTTGATTTTTGTCTCAGGAGATGCACAGGGGATGAACCAGACCACTTCTCAGACAGGCTCAGTTTGAAGAGTAATTCAGTGGAATCTGGACTCAAGGGTCCCTGAGAACACTTTGTTTAGAAACCCTTGTCCCAAAACAGCCCTAGCCAAAGATTGCCTCAAAGGCTATAAGTAGGAACGGACTAAACTTATCTCAATAAATTCAAAGCATCCTGGGAAATCTGGAGCCACAAAGAGCCTAGATGATATATAGGAAGAGCTTGTGACCTAGCAGACAAGGCAAAAGGAGTCTCCAGAAAGTGCTGTGCCAGGATGACAGGGTTACTGGCCCCTTGTAGAGGGAAGAAGCCAGAGCACCTGTGATGGGCCAGCTGCCTCGCATCTGGTCTGAAGAGAGGGCTCCTGGGCCGTAAGGGAATGAGCACCATTAGAAGGAGTGGCAAAGAGTTGTCTGAGGGAATGAGCTGCAGAAGACCTGGTGGAGGGTGGTAATTGTGAGCTGCTGGTGATGAGTTCTGAGCTGTGGGGGAGGACCGGCTGGGGCTGGGGGACCCTGCTGAGCTGCATGAAGGCTTGTGTAGAGGCCCTTAGGAATGAGGGAAAGAATCAGCTTGGTCAGTGTAAGCAGGGCCCAGAAGCTAGCATGATGATGCTGGAAGGTGGATCCTCGGACTCACAGACAAGGAGGCCTGGGGAGGTGAACACTGTAGGGAGCCCTTTAGCAGAAGACCTGAGTGGAGAGCTGCAGGAGGACCCCAGAAATAAGGGGTTGGTACTGGGAGGAGATTCCCCTGAGCAGGAGTAGGGCTCGCAGGTGAGGAAGCCTGGGGGAGACCTGACTTGTGGGAGAGGAGTGGCAAATGAACTGGGACTGGGTGGTTAATGACTGTTGAGTGGGTGACCTGGGAATGGTGACCTTTGAATGGGATTGAAGAGCTGCTGCATTGTCACCTTGTTTTTCTTTAGGAATCTGGGAGGAGACCCAGGAGAGAGGAACTTGGGAGCTCCCTCTCTCTGAGAAGGGCGTGGTGAAGGCAGGGTGAACAGGGCCTACAGGGAACAGGTTAGTTTCCTGTGGGAGGCCTGTAAGAAGCAGAGAGATCCCTGGGAGAAGCTGCCAAAGTACCCAGGGAAGGGAGGCAGTGGGGAATCCTGCTGGAAAGAAGGGGCTCCAGGGGGAAGCCCTGGGAGACAGTGCTCAGCTTAAGAAGCACAGAAGAAACGGAAGGGGTGAAGAGCCAGGACTTCAGTATAGGCTAAGTGAGCAGAAGGATCACTTATTTGTATTTTCAGGTGGACTTTTATCCCAGAAGGGGACTGAACATAAAAAGTGATCTGTCCTGAGGGCTATGAATGAATCACCTATGACAGGAAAAACATAGAATACACTAGCCTATTGTATTTATATCCACTTTAATGCTTTTTTACACTGGTCTGGCAATGTAAAGGAGCGTTAGCATAAATAATTTAAGTCAATGAGCAGGGCTCTTATCACAGCAATGTCGGGCTGGAAGGGACCTCAAGAAGTCATCAAGTCCAGCCCCCTGCTCTGTGGCAGGACCAAGTAAAACCTAGACCATCCCTGACAGGTACTTATCCAATCTGCTCTTAAAAACCTCCAATGACGGGGATTCCACAACCTCCCTTGGAAGCCTGTTCCAGAGGTTAACTACCTTTACAATTAGAAGTTTTTCCTAATATTTAATCTAAATCTCCCTTGCTGCAGATGAAGCCCATTACTTCTTGTCCTACTTCAGTGGACATGGAGAACATTTGATCACTGTCCTCTTTTAAAACAGCCCTTAACATATTGGAAGACTGTCATCAGGTCCTCACTCAGTCTTCTTTTCTCAAAACTAGACACGCCCAGTTTTTTTTAACCTTTCCTCACAGGCCAGGTTTTCTGAACCTGTTTGTTGCTCTCTCTGATTTGCCCCCATCTTTCCAAAAGTGCAGTGCCCAGAATTGGACACAATAATCCAGCTCAGGCCTCACCAATGCCAAGCAGAGTGGGACACTTGCATCCCATGTCTTATGTACAACATTGCTGTTAATACACCTCAGAATATCAACCTTTTTTGCAGATGCATCACATTGTGGACTCACATTCAATTTGTGATCCACTATAACCCCCAGAGGCGTTTCAGCAATACTAACATCAGTTATTCCTCATTTTGTAGTTGTGTGTTGGCTTTTCCTTCTTAAGTGAAGTACTTTGCACTTGTCTTTATTGAATTTTATCTCATTGATTTCAGACCAATTCTCCAATTTGTCAAGATCGTTTTGAATTCTAATCCTGTCCTCCAAATCCCTGTAACCCCTCCCAGGCTGATGTCATCTGAAAATTTTATAAGCAGACTCTCCACTCCATTATCAAAATTGGACTGCTCATGTGCTTAAAATTCAGCATTTGCTGAAGTGCTTTGCTGAATTAGGGCCTATAATCAACAGAGTTCCATGGGGCTGTCACACAAGAATCCAATCCTTATTTTGAAACACACTGGCTCTGAAAAGCATAGTCTTACCCCAGTAGGTTGGGGCCTAACAGCCGATGACGCTACCCAGCAGCAGAGTTCTAGATGTGACAGCAAAGGGTGTAACTTCAAAGCAGGCGCTCAGTGATGAGGAGAGCTGGTCAGTGTCTTCTGAAATCCAATTTTTCAACAAAATTTGTAATAGAAAGTTTATTAAAAAAGTAAAACAAAAACAATTGACCACATTTTAGTGATTTTCCCCAGCTGCATCTCTCAGCCGGGTCTGGTGAGGAGCTAGATGTGTTATAAATGCCAAATTGTTGTAGCCATGTTGGTCCCAGGATATGTCCCTGGTCTCTTCCATCAACAGAAGTTGGTCCAATAAAAGATATTCCCTCACCTCCTTTGTTTCTTTTATAAATGCCAAGACAGACAAATCCGAGCTAAAACTAAACTAAAGATACCACTTTCTGTGCCATATACTGACCCCACTTATACCTATATCAAGTCCCATAAATCAATGGGCCAGATTCAGATTGATTCTACCCCAGTGTAAATCCAAGCAGTTACTCTAGATTTACACCTAGGTATCTGAGATCAGAATCTGGTCCAGTGCAAGTTGTACAGGGGTGAATGGAGGCAAACTTAGGCCAGTATTTATATAGCACACTCACCCAGGGCCTGGTCCTGTTCTGTTTCACGGATGTAAATCAGGAATAAATAGAAAGTGTAACTGATCACAGAATCAAGCCCACATACCGGTGACAAGTGCTAAGAGCACCATTATCCCAAGCTAATGTAATGCCAGAAACAGACTGAAATGAGTTTCACTGCAGCCAATGGTCATTAATTCCAGTGGAAAGAGTGTCTCACCATGCTGGGACCTATGCCATCAAGAGTTTGCAGCAGGTATGCCATGAATCTGTGCTCCCATTCTACAGAATAAGCTCCCCAAAGACCCAGAGGTGACCACGAGTCTATGCGGATGAGGCCAAAATCCTGAGAGGCACTGGTATGGGGGCAGGGGTGATGAGCTATGTCCCATTGCTTAGCAAGGAGGAAGGGGCAGCATAATGAATGGCATGGAGGGCTTGGAAATTGTTTATGATGCAAATATGTTTAAAAGCACCACATTGCCTCCCCTGGGAAAAGGAGCCTAAAATTGAAGTCTAATGATAACAAATGATTGTTAATGAGTTGTCTAAACATAATAGATGGAAAGAATTAAAAGCCTAGAATAAACAGTGTTTCATTAAAGCACAATAAAGAAACAACACGAGTTTCATATCTCAGAATAAATGTGCTCTCACCAGGAGCAGGAGGGGAATGACTTGTGTGGGAGGTGGGGAGGAATGGACAGGCATCAGGGTAGGGGAGACGGTGGGTGAAGGTCATGCCTCTCCAGTGCTCCTAACCCTCGTTGGGAGCAGGACAGTGTGAAGAGCTGGGCAGCTGGACGCTGATAGAGGGAAGGGTCCGACTCAGCCGTGTCTGAGTGGCTGTCGAAGGGCCCAGTTCAGCAAGGTACTTAAGCATGTGGCTAACTTGGAATTCCTTATGTGCTTCGTGGATTTCACTGGGACTCGCTATGTGTTTAAAATTAGACACATGCTTAAATATCTTGCTGAATTGGGGCCTAAGCTCCTGTTATTGTTATTAGCTCAGAAGAAGAACCAGTCCCTGCCCAGCGAAGCTTGCAGACAAAAATGTGGCAAGACCTTTCAGAGGACCAGCCAGTGGATATGAACAGTAACTCATCAGGGAAAGCATCCACTCCACACCCACCCTCCTCTAAAGACCTGAGGGAAATGTACTGGTGACAGTATGCAATTCTGTAGAGAATCCATGAGTGGTTTTGAGGAACTGGCTTTACTTGCTGGATGTATGTCACATCTGTCTCGGTAATGTGGCATGTCACAACCACACTTTAGATCAAGGGTGTATTTAGGGTTTGTGAAGGGTTAATTAATATCCCTCTATGAGTTTGTTTCATGAAATATTGATATTAGAGATAATGCAAAATAATTTTCATTATAAAAATATTGAAATTTCAAAGTTGTTTCCATTTCACAGGGTTTGAAATGGATTCATTTTTTCTAAAAAAAAAAATATTTAGTAACTTTTTTTTATCATTGGCAATGTTTGCAAAGCCCTTCATTTCAATGTTTTGAAAACTGGGATTTTGGTCAATGAAAAATTTCAACAACTGTTTTGCGGACAGTTTTAACAATGGCTTTGATAAAGGCACGGAAAATGTAATGGAAAATATTGAAAAACAAATTTTTCAGTTTTGAAAAAGGCTTTTTTATTTTTCCTCCCAAAAAAGTTTTTGTCCAACAATTTTGACTGGCTGTAGTCTGTATTTTCTTATGGAGTCTGTACGTTCAGTGGTATGTGTGAGCAAAGATATGCTGGATGTACGTGCATAGTTGTAGTATGCCTGTGTTTTTAAAGAGTCGGTGTATATATGTAGTATAATGTGCTTCTCTTTATATGTCTATCTTGCAGATAGGTCTCTGGTGGGGAGCTCTTTGCAATAGGGATGGTCTCTTCCTGTGTGTTCGTACAGCATACACAATAGGGCGCTAATCCTGATGGGAGCCCTACAGCAGTTCAGACTGGGCCTGCTCCTGCCACCTTTATTCATGCTGACTAATATCTTACTTTGTGTCTAGTCTGACCATAACCTATGGGCTACTTGTGGAATACAAGATCCTTACTCAATGAGAGGAAGGCTGGCAAAATCCAACCCAGAATTAGAACTGATTGAAAACCTTCTGAGTCTGCATTTTTCCCCATAGCAAAATGGCTTTTTGCCAGAAAAGAAAAATTTCCATTTTTTGTCAAAAATGTTCAGGTGTTTGTCAAAAAGTTGAAAATTTGTGGTTTTAGTTAAACAGAAAAATGTTTGGTTTCCATCTTGGGTTTTTTGGGTAAAAACTTGAAAAATAAAAAAAGTGAAGATACTGAAAAAATTTGGTTGACATTTTTCAGGGTAAAAAAAAATATTTCCTGACCTGTTCCATTACCAATAATAATAATTATTATTGATGATATATTGAGGTGTGCTTGGGTTTAATGCAGTGCAGTCTGCTTGAGTGTACGCATGCAGTTGTGTTTTTAAGCCGTGTGAGAGTGCAGGATCTGTTGAACCCCCAAGTTGGTTTGATAATATTGTCCCAGTTGCACAGAGCCCTTGTGAAGGTCTAGATGTGAATGAGACATCTCTCTATTATCTGTGTTTATATTTAATGGCACATGTGAATATAGGAATAAGACACGCCTCTGTGTGTGTGTGTGTGTGTGTGTGTATCCTTAACAGAGGGGATGGGCTTGTGACAGTACTCTGAGTATTTGCATTTGAGAAGTGTTTGAGTGAAGTTATGTGCAACCTACTTTGTGCATGTTTAACGAAGTGTGTGTGTTGGAATTTGAACACAGGTATATATTTTTAATAAGAGAATTGTGGGTGGGTTCCAGAGTCAATATCCCTTGGGGAGTATAAATTATGATTACAGTAAGTGTAGATGTGTGAGACTGGTGTGTGTGTGCACGTGCGCCCATGTCTGATAGTGCAATGGTGTGTTAGGAGTGTGATAACCGTGTGTGTTAGTATATGCAAGGGCAGATGTGAGATTTCTGTGTGCGTACCCATGTGCGATGGAGTGTTGTGAGTGCAGGTGTGTGACAGCTAAAGTTATCCAGAGGATGATAACTCCAGTATGTGACAACTTTTGAGGTTTGGGAATTTGACTTTGTTCCAACATGGAACAAAAACAAAACCTTTCATACATTTTCACAAAACAGAATTGTATCAAAATGTAGCTTATTTAGTTATTTATTGCATGCTCTTTCTCTCATCGAAAGAGACAAGGGAACCTCTGGGCCAAAAAAATCCTTCTCAATTGAAAACTTTGTTGAAACCGACACATCTCCATGTAATGCTTTGGCTTTGACTAGATGAAATTTCATCCAAACAGTTCTGACCACTCTAAGGATGTCTGTGTGTCCGTGTTGCAGGAATGTAGGTTGGCAATAACCAGGGGCGGGGGGGATGTCTGTTGGCAATATATGTGTGTGTGTGTGTGTGTGTGTGTTTAGAGTGTCTCTTGCATGTGTGCTTGTGGCTAATTACATTGTGTGTCTGTGTTTCGGCGTATATCTTTGTGTTTAATGAAGTGTATGTGTGTTTGTTTAATGACCTGACTGCGGGTGTGTGACACACATCCCTGCATGCCCGTGGTAGCAATAGCAGGCCTCAGTTAGCCAGCGCTGGCCGGTCAGTAAATCATTGTGCAGTTTGTTTGTTCCACCTTGGACTCCATAGAGAATCAGACAGACTGTGCTGAGCTGGTCCCATCTGCACGCTACCCGGACAGCAGCTTTATCTTGCCTTGTAAAACTGCAGAGCCTGTGACAAAAGAGTTAATCTCTGCCTTTGTTTCTCTTCCTCTCTCTCCTCTCTTTTGCAGCAGGACTGAAAGGCAAGACGAGAGCAGATCCATCAATGTCAGCTGCTTTCGGCACATCAGCACTTTTGGGGGGTTTATTGGGGACTAGCCCATCAGCAGTGCTTCCAAACTGCAAATACACTGCAGGCAGGCCCCTCCTCCTGAGATGCAGCCAGGCAGCCTGGAGAAGCAGTGGAAAGACCCAGAGTGCTACTGACCAGTGACTGGGTGATAAATGACTCTGTGCAGCATCTCCTCTACTGGCGACGTCCGGAAGGGAGGCTGGATCCAAGCTCTGGGATAAACAGCAATGAAACGGCATTAATTTCTGGGCACGTTAGCGTGTGGGGGGGTACCCCCCTTCCCAACACATACATGCTTTTTTAGACAGAGCAATGTAGGTGCAAGGCAGAGTGAGAGGGAGAGAGACAATATGATTGACAGGTTAATGAAGCAATTCATAATAGTGATGTATATTATAACCATAGAAGCAGCTTGTAAATACCCAGTTGCTTTACACATATAAACACACAACTATATATAAAGAGTGTGTGTATGTATCTATATATTTTTGGCATATTTATATGAATGCAGTGTTAATGCACAGCAAAAGTAAAGGAAAAATGGGAAGTGCAAAAGTTAAAGTTCATTAACTTAGCAGCGTTGCACAGCATGTATCTTGCAGTTTATTTAGAAGGAGTGGCACTTGCAAAAGCGCCTATGAGACGTGGGTGCACAAATCTCAATGGCTTGTGCTCCTAAACCCTTTAGGTGCTTTAGGAAATGCATTTTTATACACTAATCATCTTAGTTTCTGAGCATCTCACATGGCTCACCTTGTGAGGGGGAAACGGAAGCACACAAAATAAGTGACTTGCCCAAGGACATGCAGGAACCTGGCAACTGAACCCAGATATCCTGAATTTTAGTCCAGTACTGGAACCTCTTCCTCATCGCCTTGTCATATCACTTTTTGAACAGCTCCCTCTATTTGTTTTACTATGCGCCTATTTAGATGCCTCTGAATTCACCGTGTTGCTGTGCATTTGTCTGTGTATTGTATGTGCATGTGGGAATTCACCAAAGCATTCTGCACTAGGGCAGTGATTTAACTGCAAGACCATCCTTTCTCTGTTGTGGTAATGTATTAAGCTACTGTATATGGGTAGCAAAACCCAGGGCAGAAAATATGACATGCAAAGAGGCTGAGTTCACATTGTTGTAGGGACCTTCCTTTTTGCATGTTGTGACTTGTTTTTACTCTTAGGCCTATATGTTACCCTAATGCAGTCCTATGCACTCCCCCACCACCCTCAAATCCTAATTTATTTTAAAGGAAAGAGAAAAAACTAGGGGGAGTGTAGCGCTGCAAGACTTACCACCATGGCATCTCCTGCTGGCCATTCTGGGATTAGCTCAAGACCTTCCACCAGGCACCCTCCTCCAGTGGTGTCTCACTCACCATTACTCCCGGTTTGCTGTCTCCACCACTCTGGGACCTGCGTTGCTCCCCGGAACCGGAGTCTATAGTCCAGCCACTCGCCTCGGTGGCCTGCTGCAGTCACCTTGCTCCAGTGGCAAACTGTAGTCTGTGTTGGCCACATCCCTCTGGGCAAATGGGGGCAGCCCTAGCCCCTTATCTGCCCTTCCTCCAGGGCCTCAGTCTGGCCATAGTCAGCAAGAAGCTCCTTCTGCTCTGTTCTGCTACCCTGCCCTGCCCTGCCCTGCCCTGCCCTGCTCTGCTCTGCTCTGCTCTAACCATGGTGCTCCTGGGCAGCCAGTCCTTCTCCCTAACAGGCCAGGAAGAGACTCCCTCTGCTCTGTACAGCAGTCTTTTACATAAGGCCCCTGCAGGCCCTGATTGGCCGCTCAACAAGCCATCTCCCAATTGGCTCGCTTAGTGAGCCCTCCTCTAATTGGAGGGTTCTGTGCAGGCTCCCTCTGGCCTGCTTTAATCCTTCCTCTTCTTGGTGTGGGGCAACTGCCCCATTACAGGGAGATTTTGAAAGGCACAATGGGTAGCTGGGCTACCCATTAGCCAGTAGCGATTGGGAATTGGGAACATGATTCAGGGTTTGCCACCTCTTGGGCTATTTGGTATTTTTCATTTGAAGTCCCAGCTCCTGGAGTCATGTGATTAGGTGAGAATTTTAGCTTGCTCTTTTTTAAGTGAAAGTTTCTGTTCCTCATGGTTGCGGAGAAAAGTGTGGCCTAAGTGCATCCTAAAGGCTCAAAAAGCAAGGCAAATAAAAAGAATCCCAAATGTATATGTTTGCCAAAACAACCTCCCAATTTTAAAGATTAACGCCTGATTTTGGGGGGGGCCTGATTCAAAACTTCAGAGTGTTTGCGGTTGGCAACACTGCATTTGTACCTCTGCACGTGTCCCCCTGAATGTGTGCAGTTAGGGTTCTTGCACATATGTATCAGTGCTTCTACAAGTGGTCACTTAGACTGCAGATCTGTTAATGGCGCAGTTAAACAGGCACAGATGGGATGTTTATAAAGATTTCTCATGGAACTTGAATAATACTCAGAGAAGTTGCAAAGATACTGGATCTAGATAGGAACCAGAATTTCTATTTCATGGGAAAGTCCACGATTTTGAAAGTTGTCTTTTTTCCAAGTCAGAACAAAACTGAAAAACTTTGAAATTTCCTGCAACACAACATTTTTGGAAAAAAAAATCATTCTGGGGCAATCAAAATATTTCATTTCAATAAAATCAAAATATTTCTTTCTGATTTTGTCTTAATTTTTTTCCAAAACAAAATTGTTTTCAAATGAAAAATTGAAGCCTTCAGATAGCAAAATGATTCACTGTGACATCAGTAAAATGCTTTAATGCAATTTCATTGAAATTGACAAAATATTTTAATTTTGACAAAATGACATTTGCCATCTGAAAACTGTTCCACTGAAAACTTTCCGACCAGCTCTAATAGATACACATATTAACCCATGCCTCTGCAAACCAACATACATACTTGTGAGTAGATAGACATACACACAGACACAGAGCTTTTACGAGCTAGTGGTATTATGGTAGTACTTTAAGGCTCTGTGATCAGAACCCCATTGTCCTAGGATCTCTACCAATAGATAGCAGTGAAGAGTCTCTGCCCTGAAGAGCTTACAGTCTAAACAAACAAATCAGGTAGAACTATGACCCATTTTACAGATACAGAAATGAGGCAGAGACTAGACTAAGATACTGTGAAAAGGTGATACCGGAGCTGGGAATTGCACCTCTCAATAATTCATAATGAGTAACTAAACTGAGTTATTTTGCCTCTTTTCATGTTTGGGAATAGTCTGAGACTAGCTCTGTGCTCTTATTCACCCAATAATTTCTGCGAATACTTCTTGGTCTGTAGATTGGTCATTGTAAGCCTCTGCTATTCAAAACTGGAATTGTTTTCATTGGACATGTTGGTCACATGGTATGTTTCTGTCCCTTAACTGGATACCAACAACTCTTGCAATATGTTTTTTGAGACCATATTTACTTTTGATTGTCATTTTGAATGTGGCTTTCTGCAAACACTCATTATTAGCTGTTCAGTTAATATTCTTCCCAGGGAACTTACTTGTGAGGGTATTCACAGAAACAGCTTCAAATCAGATCCATGCAGCACAGATTCAGTTCAGGACAGGCATGCGAATGTTTCTCTTTGAGAACAGGGTTCAGGGAACAAGATCACTGACCCTAACATTCCAACGGCGTGGGGTTCAAACCATTTCCAAAGGCTGAATCTTATTGCAAACCATTAGGCAAGGATTGGGTTTGATGAGTGTGCACCTTTGCTAGGAGGGTATTTGAAGGGGCTGGAATCATGGCTTTATACTAGTGATGGACAAAGAGTCCATTGTGCTGAATTGGAAGAGAGTCATGTTGAACAGAACTGGACAGAATTTTTCCAGTGGAAAATGCCAGTTTGTCAAAATGGGAACATTCTGCGGGAATGTGTTGATTTTAACAAAACATTCTACCTGATTTCTTGCCGCCTGCCCTGGCTCTGCAGAAGCCCATCTAGTGAGGTGCAATGGAGCCAGGGCTCCCAGCTCCTCTGCAGCCTCGCAGGCAGCGGCCATGAAGCAAAGGATTCCAGGGCACATCTACACTGCAAAACCAAAAAGCCCCAGCAGCAAATCTCAGAGCCTGGGTAGACTGACTCAGGTTGGCAGGATTCATGTTCCAGGGCTAAAAACAGCAGCATTAATGTTTAGACTTGGGCTGCAGGCCAGGCTCTGAAACCCGGTGATGGGGTGGGTCTCAGATCCCAGGCTCCAGCCAGAGTGGGAGGCTCTAGCCCGAGTCAGTTGACCCAGACTCTGAGACTTGCTGGTTGGTTGGTGGGTTTGGTTTTTGCAGTGTAGCTATGCTCCGAGGCCCAGGGCTCTGCAGCAGCCTCCTTGGTGAGCTGTCACAGAGCCTGGCGCCCGGCGAGCTGGGACCAGACATTGCCAAAAAATCCTGTTGAATTTCTCCTTTTGCCAATGTCCCTCCCGTGGGACACTCTGCCTCTTCTACTTTCCATGCTGATTTGGAACAAATATTTTTCAGAAATTCAAAATTCTCCCTGGGTGGGAAATTCTGGTTCTCTCACAGGTCTGATATCTAGGGCTCCTCATTTTCAGCAGGCCTTTGGACCTCTGAATATGAACATCATCCAATCCAGCATCCTCTACCGCTGCCTGGCCTTCCCAGCTGCCAGCTGGCCCCACCCCATTTGATGTTGTGCGGGGAGTGGCTGTCGACCAGCCTTCTCATCCCCCTCCCATGGTGGATTAAGAGTGGAGTCAGGCCCAGGCCTGGGAGAGTGAATGGGATAGATAAGGACAGATGTGTAACTGGGAAAGAGCAGGGGTCCTGGGCCTGAATTTGTGGCTCCAACAATTTACCCTTAATTCTCTCTAGGGAGGGCTGCTAGGGTTTGGGCAGACTGGTGCTGGCCATATAATTGTCCCCCCTGCTCAGGAGAAGGAGAGATCTCTGCTCTCTTCACCTGGGGCAATAGGGTGGGGAGTGATGGGTCTGCTTTCTCTCTCTCCCTCCCTCCCTTCAGTGGCAGGTAGGATGAGGGAGCCTGGCTCTGACACCAGCAGCTCTGATACTACCTGTCGTCCAGTCCAGAGAGACAAATCTAGGAGCCCTCCCGCCCACCCCCAGCCTGCACATCAGTGCTGCTAGCTCAGCTTTGCTGCTGTCAGCACTGCTGAGCGCAGAAGACGGGGATGGGTGAATCCGGATAGCACGGATATTGGCTAGAAATGGTCTACCATATCCGGGTGGCTGGCTTTGGCTGATATTCATGCTCTTTGGAAAATTAATTATTCCATTCAGCCGTCCCACTGTGTGGGAGGGTTACCTCTTAATGCCGAGTGCTCGTCTGACACACTCAGGGCATGTGTGGGCACCTGTGTGCATATTAGTGTGAGTCCCATACAGTCGTGTGTGTGCCTCTATGGGCTGGGAGAGATTGTGTGTGTCTGCAGGCATGTGAGGGAATGGTTGTATATGTAATGGGGAACGGGGGAGAGGGCAGGTGTCGGTGTCTGTCTTTCCTTGTGTGTTAGTGATACCTCTGAGGTGTCTGGGGTGGGGGTGGGGATACTGGGAATTCCTTTGTCTCAGTAACTGGGTGATGTGCCTAGAAGAATGAGTACAGGGCGGGTCTGACCAATACCTATGTGTATAGAGCGGGGACAATGTAGGTATGGTGCGAGTGTGGTCTATGAGTGTGTGTCCTGCACCCCTGTAACACAAACACACACACTTAGGCATACTGCACACACAGTTATGCCAACCAAACTGAAGCAGGTAATTGGGGAAATAAATACATGCATATGTATGGGAGAGTGTTTCTGTGTATGTGTAATGTGTGTGCACTTCTGTGTGTGTGGAATGCCTGGGGACTGTGTATGCACATGAGTTTGTGTGTGACTTGTTTGTGCAAGGAAAGAGAATAATACATCATATACCTATTGGGTATAAAAGAGAGCTGTGTGTGTGAGAGAGAGAGAGATAATGCTCCAGGGTGTGTGTGATTTTGGACACAGTTAGATCTAACTATTGCCCTCAGCATCATGACTCTGATTCTGTTCTCACTTACACCTGTTATACACTAGTCTAACACCATTGACTTCAATGGGGCTACTCCCAATTTACACCAGTGTAACTGAGAGCAGGATCAGGCCTGGTGTGGCTTTTTTAAAACACCTCTTCCTGCACCGATTCCTGCTCCTTGCTCTGCCGTAGCATGGGGCCCTCGCTCTGACACGGGGTGGGACGTCTTGTTGGCTGTGCAGGTGGCTTGTGGGGCTTTCATACTTGATACATTCATCGGGGAAGGCCGGGGCTCCTTGAGAGGAAGCCTCTAATTGCAGCCTGAATCAGGAAGTGTCCTGATTGGCTTCGTTAGGCAGCACCGCGCGGAGACTCAGGCTGGAGGTAGTCTTGGAAATTTGTGTTATTAATTTAAAGCTTATTAATGGCAAACACGGGATGACATTTTACATGGTTTAGTTATGTTCTGCGAGTCACTGGTACAAAGCAGCCTCAGCCACAGGGCAAGGAAGCTTTGCCATCACCATTTGCTGCTGTAGCTGATAACAGAGGAGCAATAACCAGCGTGGTGCCCTCCAGGCTGGTCCTGGGACATCCCTGGCAAATCTCCTGGTGTGGCACTTGGGGTCCGGTAGAAATGGAAAGGCTCAAAGAGAAGGAGATTTATCCCCAGAGAAGAAAAACTTACACAATCCTGAGGGGGCCAGAGGGAGGGGGGAACTTGGGTTGTCCAAATTGCTGGGCTCTTGGCTTAAAATTCAGATGATCCTGTCTCTGTGGAGCGAGGAAGCCACCAGCATAATATCAAGTCAGTATCCTACCACTGAAAGCCAGTAAAACTACAATCAAACCTCGACACCCAGAATCTCACTGCCAGCAGCTTTCACTGACTATCTCCTCTGGAGTGAGACTTCGGGTCATGCTGACATAATGTCTGCCCGGAGCTATGCCCTGTGCAACCCCACTGAAGTCCAAGAACACTGTGCCTCCAAGTACCCAGAACAGTCACAGGGGACTCAGCACCAGCGCAGACTGACAGGTGCTTTCCCCTGGTTTCTGAACCTGTTCACATGGCCAGTGGAAATCCAGAGTGACGGAACTGATTTATGCACTGAAATTGGCACAGTGACTCTAGATTTTCACAGGCACAACTGGCCAGGGTTTTCTCACATGGTGGGTGATTTAGGGGCCTCCATTTCTCAGTGCCCAGCTTCAGACACCTATGGCACCCAAAATCACTGGTCACTTTTGCCCATTGTAGCCACTGAGGGCACATTCTGACCCCTGAAGTTACAGGGGGAGGAGGGAAAGTCGGAGCATCATGACAGAGTTTCGCTCAAAGTTTTTCTGTTCCTAAAACCCTCCAGAAACCTTCCTTTGCTAAAGTCCCACAGCCACATCCTCAGATTGCCAATGCCAAGTAGGCCAAAATTTGACCTATCTTTAACCTCTCCCAGTCTGGTGACTACTGTCCTTTGGGTTATAAATATCCACCAGAAACCAAAGAAAACAGCATATATTGGGGGAAGACACTGCTGCTGCGGCACCATCTAGTCAGTGTAGGGCAGGTCAACCCATCTCCCGGATCTCTGCAGACCTTGAGCCAAACCCAGAGCCCAGAGTAGTCATGTCCTTCTCATCCCCTGGCCATTCGATCACTACCTCCCAAGTCAGAAAGGAAGAAGAAGGTTGGACCCCTTGTCAGTGCCATGAAGGGCCAGACATGAGTGTGGGAATCTCCAGCGTGTGACCTGCCTGGGGGGACAGGGCTGCAAACCTCAGAAGACAGGTAAAGACCCCGAAGCATCATGACTCTCTAGCAGAGCCCTCTCTTAAAGGGACAGTGTCTCAGAAGTGGGCGCCAGCTGGGGAATCCCTGACTCTGCAGCTCCAGGGGAGCTGTACTGTAGTACAGAGTCACAGGGGAGACAGAGTCACAGGGGGCCCGCCATCAGTGCAGGCCAACAGGACCTTTCCCATGGATTTCTCTTTGCCCCCATAGATCTCCCATGGCCATGGGGCTTGTGGGATGGACCCCACATTTCTTCATGCAAGAAATTTGAGGAAGGGAATGGTGGCACCTAATTTGGACATAGGGGCACAACCTGGCCCTACTCCCACTGACCTCATTGGGAGCAGGTGCTGAGCACGACTGCATCAAGGATCAGTCCCCAGTGCATAGAGGTGATAGGGCCAGCCATGTTGGCTCACACCCATAAGTGAACATACAGACAAACCTTCACAGTCTCCAGGGGAGGAAGGTAGGAAAGGATCTCTATTTCCACCCAGGCCGCACAAACAGCAGGGGATTACAGACCAACCGCTCCAACTCTTCCACCCGTATTTAAAAAGAGCCCCACAGCTGCGGCTTGCCGGATGCCAGCAAAGCCAACCAGATGGAGTACATGGATGGAGCCCGGCCAAGTTGGGACGGATAGTACACAATACCGTCCTGCCTTAATGGACTGCTGGAAGATGATGCGTGGGCAGGCTGGGACTAAAAGCACCTCTGGCAGTAAAGCGCCCCCTAGTCTAATATGGAGGTGTGAGGAGATGGAAGCCCCTGGTTAGGTTGGAAAAGCAACACCGGTGGCTGACAGCCGTGGCTAATATCATGCTGAAGCAGAGGAGTGGAGCAGTTGGCCCAGCCTAAGTAGGATGGCACTTCCTAACCTAGTGAGTTGCTGGAGAAATGGGACACATCCAGGCTACAAAGGGAATGTCAGTTCAAACAGGACTTCCCGCCTCCCATTCTAGCGTGGACCATATTTGGCTTCTGAAGGGTAACACTTCCGGCACCACTGTGACCCCTATCAATGTGGTGGTGTGTTGAGAAGGAGCATGCCCTTGTTATCAAGGACACACCCCCAGCAGCATGCTGAGTTACTACAAGGTGGAGCATGTCTGGGCTACAAAGCTGCTCCTTGGCACCATACAGGAGTGCTGGGAGATGGAGCGTGTGCAGGCTCCGAATGATTGCTCCTCCAGCAGCACCACGCTCTGGTTATCACTGCCTGCTCCTTGCTTTACAGTGGCATCTAGAACCGAGGTCAGGACTAGGTGCCGAACATATGAATAGTGAGAGGTAGTCCCTGCCACAAACAGCTGTCCAGCTACATTAGTAAGACAGCCAAGGAAATATTATTATCCCCATTTTGGCCCAGAGAGACTAAGTAACATGCCCAAGATCACACAGGGCATCTGTGACAGAGCAGGGAGCTGAACCCAGGTCTGTCCCTGTCCAGCACCTTAATTACAAGAATGTTTCTTCCTCTCTACAGACCCCCAGCACCACTGCATCCCCCCAGTGGCACACTGAGATGCAGTCTTCCAGGTGAGAAAGGCTACCTCCTCCGGCAGACCGCCTCCCTAGCACCATGCTGAGCTTCTGGGTGATGGTACTTGCCTGCTTAGAACAACCAGCTGGAGGCATCAGGTAGTGCCCTGCTCAGCCATGCTGG